>NC_058518.1:502432724-503050224 GCF_904849725.1 Hordeum vulgare subsp. vulgare
GCGACAAAAAGAGCAACTTTTTGTGAATTCTACAGCCAGAGAAAGAATCAAGTCTATCTCACTCATATAGTGGCTGCCAGTGGCACTATTTCTTTTCAAGACAAACCTTTATGGTAGTTTCACTCCGATTGCGGGAGGGAAGCAGGGCTATAGAAATCAGTTCAGAAAAGGACTGATTGATAGACTTAATTTTACGGAGAAGAAAGGAATATCACAGCATTCATCACTTCTATATTTTACTATGATTTTTTCGAGCGTGTCAGGGTCAATAAGCCGTGCGGAGGGTTGATGGAGTATAAAAATTAAACCGGGACCTCAAAACAGTGCGTTATAGTCCACGAAACTGGCCTGAAATGACAAAAACAATGAGTTTTTGTGAAGACCCAATAGTCGTGCACAGTGTTCATGGAGCATCAAAAACCGACCCAGGACCCCAAAACAATGCGCTATCGCCCACGAAAGTGGCGCAAAACGACAAAAAACACAGATTTTTTGCGATATCTCGATAACCATGCACACGGTTCATGCAGCATAAAAATCGACCCGGGACCCCAAAACGGTGCGTTATGGCCCACGAAACTAGCATGAAACAACAAAAACAACGTATTTTTGCGACATCTCGATGGTCGTGCACAAGGTTCATGGAGTAACAAAAATTGACCCAACGCCCAAAAACAATGCGCTATAGCCCACGAAACTCGCCCGAACGACAAAAACAAAGAATTTTTGCGACTTCTTTATATCCGTGTAGACAGTTCATGGAGCATAAAAAAATCGATCCGGGACCCCAAAACAGTGCACATAACTAAGGAAACTTGCCCGAAACAACAAAAACATCCATTTT
This sequence comes from Hordeum vulgare subsp. vulgare, assembly GCF_904849725.1. Classification (NCBI taxonomy): domain Eukaryota; kingdom Viridiplantae; phylum Streptophyta; class Magnoliopsida; order Poales; family Poaceae; genus Hordeum; species Hordeum vulgare. The sequence goes on from NC_058518.1 coordinate 502,433,569, forward strand.
TTGTGACGTCTCAATATCTCTGCTCACAGTTTAGGGAGCATAAAAATCGACCCGGGACACCAAAACAGTGCGCTATAGCCCACGAAACTGGCTCGAAACGACAAAAACAACAACTTTCGCGACGTCCCGATAGTTATTTATAGGGTTCATGGAGCATCAAAAATCTACCCGGGAGCCCAAACACTGCGCTATAGCCCACAAAACTGGCGTGAAACGGCTAAAACAAAAAGTTTTTTGCGACATCACTATAAGCCGTGGACAGGGTGCATGGAGCATAAAAAATCGACCTCGGACCACAAAACAGTGCACGCACACGAAACTCGCCCGAAACGACAAAATCATCGAGTTTTTGTGAAGTCTCGATAGCCGTGCACTCGGTTCATGGAGCATAAAAATCGACCAAGGACCCCACAATAGTGCGTTATTACCCACGAAACTAGCCCGAAACGACAAAAACACCGAGTTTTTGTGTTGTCTCTATTGCGATGCACAGTGTTCATGGAGCATTAAAAATCGACCTCGGACCACAAAACAGTGCACGCCCACGAAACTGGACCTAAACGACAAAAACAACCGAGTTTTTGCGACATCTCTGTAGCTGTGCACAGGATTCATGGAGCATAAAAATCGACCCGGGACCCCAAAAGAGTGTGCTAGGTGGCCCAAAACGGCAAACACACCGAGTTTTTCGGATGTCTCAATAGTCGTGCACACGGTTCATGAAGCATCAAAGCTGAAACGACACCCTAAAACAGTGCGCTATAGCCCACGAAACTCGCCCGAAATGACAAAAACAACGTGTTTTTGGGACGTCTCGATAGCCATACACACAGTTCATGGAGCATAAAAAATTGACCCGGGACCCAAAACAGTGCGTTATATCCCAAGAAACTAGCCCGAAACGACCAAAACAACGAGTTTTTGCGACGTGTCGATAGCCGTGAACATTGTTGATGGAGCATAAAATAAACCCTGGGATCCCAAAACAGTGCGCTATAGCCCACCAAACTAGGCCCGAAACGACAAAACACTGACTTGATGCGACGTGTCAATAGCCGTGCGGAGGGTTGATGGAGCATAAAAATTAAACCGAGACCTCAAAATAGTGTGTTATAAGCCACGAAACTAGCCTAAAATAACGAAAACAGCGAGTTTTTGTGACGCCTCGATACCGTGCGCAGTGTTCGAGCATCAAAATCGACCCGGAACCCAAAACAGTGCATTATAGCCCAGGAAACTGGTCCAAAACGAAAAAACAACGAGTTTTTGCGACGTCTCTATAACCATGCACACGGTTCATGGAGCATAAAAAATCGACCCGGGACCCCAAAACATTGCGCTATAGCCGACGAAACTAGCACGAAACAACATAAACAACGAGTTTTTAGGACATCTCGATGGTCATGCATAGGGTTCATGGAGGATCAAAAATTGACCCGACAACCTAAGACAATGAGCTATAGCCCACGAAACTCGCCCGAAACAAAAAACAATGAGTTTTTGCGACGTCTTTATATCCGTTCAAACGGTTCATGCAACATCAAAATTGATCCGGCACCCAAAACAGTGCGCTATAACCCAAAAAACTTGCCCGAAACAACAAAAACATCATTCTTTATGACGTCTCGATATCCATGCGCACGGTTCGTGGAGCATCAAAAATCGACCCGGGACCCCAAAACATTGCGCTATAGCCCACGAAACTGGCCCTAAACGACAAAAACAACGAGTTTTGCGACGTCTCCTCTATAGCCGTGCATAGGGTTCATGGAGCATCAAAAATCGACCCACGAGCCCAAAACAGTGCGCTCCCACGAAACTGGCCCCGAAACGACTAAAACAACAAGTTTTGCGACTTCTCTGTAGCCGTGGACAGGGTTCATATGGAGCATCAAAAATCAACCTGGGACCACAATACAGTGCACGCCCACGAAACTGGCCTGAAACGACAAAAACTCCGAGTTTTTGTGATGTCTCGATAGTCGTGCAATGGGTTCATGGAGCATAAAAATCGACCCGGGACCCCAAAATAGTGCGTTATTACCCACGAAACAAGCCTGAAACGACAAAAACACCGAGTTATTGCGATGTCTCTAGAGTCGTGCACAGTGTTCATGGAGCATCAAAAATTGACCTTGGACCCCAAAATAGTGCGCTAGAGCCCACGAAACTGGCCCGAAACGACAGAAACACCAAGTTTTTGCGACATCTCTGTAGCCGTTCACACGATTCATGGAGCATAAAAATCCGACCCGGGACCCAAAAGAGTGCGCTATAGCCCACGAACCTGGCCCGAAACGGCAAAAACACCGAGCTTTTCGGACGTCTCCATAGTCATGCACACGGTTCATGAAGCATCAAAACTTGACACGGCATCCAAAAACAGTGCGCTATAGCCCACGATACTCGCCCGAAATGACAAAAACAACGTGTTTTTGGGACGTCTCAATAGCCATGCACACGGTTCACGCAACATAACAAATCGATCCGGGACCCCAAAACAGTTGGCTATAGACGAGGAAACATGGCCCGAACGACCAAAACTATGAGTTTTTGCGACATGTCGATAACCATGCCCAGGGTGATGGAGCATAAAAAATAAACCCGGGAACCCGAAACAGTGCGCTATAAGCCCACGAAACTGGCCCGAAACTACAAAAAGACCGACTTTTTGCGACGTGTCGATAACCGTGCGGAGGGTTGTATGGAGCATAAAAATTGAACCGGGACCTCAAAACAGTGTGCTATAGCCCACGAAACTGGCCCGAAATGACAAAAACAACGTGTTTGCGACGTCTCTATAGTCATGCATAGGGTTCATGGAGCATCAAAAATCGACCCGGTAGACCAAAACACTGCGCTATAGCCCACGAAACACGCATGAAAATGACAAAAACAAATGTGTTTTGGTGAAGACTCGATGGCCGTGCACAGTGTTCATGCAGCATAAAAAATAGATCCGAGACGCCAAAACAGTGCGTTATAGCCAACGAAACGGGCGCAAAACAACAAAAATAACGAGTTTTTGCGACGTGTCAATAACCATGCACACGGTTCATGGAGCATAAAAAAACAACCGAGACCCCAAAACAATGCGCTATAGCCCACGAAACTAGCCCGAAACAACAAAAACATCGATTTTTTTTTACGTCTCGATATCCGTGCACACGATTCATGGAGCATCAAAAATCGACCCGGGAACCCCAAAACTATGCGCTATAGCCCACGAAACTGGCCCGAAATGACAAAAACAACGAGTTTTGTGACGTCTCTATAGTCGTGCATAGGGTTCATGGAGCATCAAAAATTGACCCGGTAGACCAAAACAGTGCGCTATAGCCCACGAAACTGGCCCGAAACGACTAAAACAACGAGTATTTGTGACGTCTCTATAGCCGTGGACGGGGTTCATGAGCATCAAAAATCGACGTGGGACCACGAAACAGTGCACGCCCACGAAACTGGCCCGAAATGTCTAAAACACTGAGTTTTTGTATAGTCTCGATGGCCGTGCAGTGGGTTCATGGAGCATTAAAATCGACCCGGGACCCCAAAATAGTGCATTATTACCCACGAAACTAGCCCGAAACGACAAAAACACCGGGTTTTTGCGATGTCTCTATATTCTTGCATCGGGTTCATGGAGTATCAAAAATAGACGTTGGACCCAAAATAGTGCGCTAGAGCCCCGAAATTGGCCGGAAATGACAAAAACCCGAGTTTTTGCGACATCTCACTAGCCGTGCACAGGATTCATGGAGCATAAAATCGACCCGGGACCCAAAAGAATGCGCTATAGCCCACGAAACTGTCCCGAAACGGCAAAAACACTAAGTTTTTGGACGTCTCGATAGTCGTGCACACGGATGATGAAGCATCAAAAATTGACACGGCACCCTAAAGAAGTGCGCTATAGCCCACGAAACTCACCCGAAATGACAAAAACAACGTGTTTTTGGGACTTCTCAATAGCCATGCACACGGTTCATGGAGCATAAAAAATCGACCCGGCACCCCAAACAGTGCGCTATAGACTACGAAACTAGCCCGAAACGACCAAAACAACGAGTTTTTGCAACGTGTCGATAGCCATCCGGCAGGGTTCATGGAGCATAAAATATAAACCTGAGAACCCAAACAGTGCGCTATAGCCCACGAAAGTGGCCCGAAGCGACAAAAAGAGCAACTTTTTGTGACATGTCGATAGCCGTGCGGAGGGTTGATGGAGCATAAAAATTAAACCGGGACCTCAAAACAGTGTGTTATAGTCCACAAAACTGGCCTGAAATGACAAAAACAATGAGTTTTTGTGAAGACCCAATAGTCGTGCACAGTGTTCATGGAGCATCAAAAACCGACCCAGGACCTCAAAACAGTGCGCTATCGCCCACGAAAGTGGCGCAAAACGACAAAAACACAGATTTTTTGCGATATCTCGATAACCATGCACACGGTTCATGCAGCATAAAAATCGACCCGGGACCCCAAAACGGTGCGTTATAGCCCACGAAACTAGCACGAAACAACAAAAACAACGAATTTTTGCGACATCTCGATGGTCGTGCACAAGGTTCATGGAGTATCAAAAATTGACCCAACACCCTAAAACAGTGCGCTATAGCCCACGAAACTCGCCCGAAACGACAAAAACAAAGAATTTTTGAACCGTCTTTATATCCGTGTAGACAGTTCATGGAGCATAAAAAATCGATCCGGGACCCCAAAACAGTGCGCTATAACTTAGGAAACTTGCCCGAAACAACAAAAATATCCATTTTTTGTGACGTCTCGATATCTCTGCTCACAGTTCAGGGAGCATAAAAAATCGACCCGGGACACCAAAACAGTGCGCTATAGCCCACGAAACTGGCTCGAAACGACAAAAACAACGACTTTCGCGACGTCTCTATAGTTATGCATAGGGTTCATGGAGCATCAAAAATCTACACGGGAGCCCAAAACACTGCGCTATAGCCCACAAAACTGGCGTGAAACGGCTAAAACAACAAGTTTTTGCGACATCACTATAGCCGTGGACAGGGTTCATGGAGCATAAAAAATCGACCTCGGACCACAAAACAGTGCACGCACACGAAACTCGTCCGAAACGACAAAAACATCGAGTTTTTGTGAAGTCTCGATAGCCGTACACTCGGTTCATGGAGCATAAAAATCGACCAAGGACCCCATAATAGTGCGTTATTACCCACGAAACTAGCCCAAAACGACAAAACACGAGTTTTTGCGTTGTCTCTATTGCGATGCACAGTATTCATGGAGCATTAAAAATCGACCTGGGCCACAAAACAGTGCACGCCCACGAAACTGGCCCTAAACGACAAAAACACCGAGTTTTTGCGACATCCTCTGTAGCTGCGCACAAGATTCATGGAGCATAAAAATCGACCCGGGACCCCAAAAGAGTGTGCTATAGCCCATGAAGGTGGCCCAAAACGGCAAACACACCGAGTTTTTCGGATGTCTCAATAGTCGTGCACACGGTTCATGAAGCATCAAAAGTTGAAACGACACCCTAAAACAGTGCGCTATAGCCCACGAAACTCGCCCCGAAATGACAAAAACAACGTGTTTTTGGGACGTCTCGATAGCCATACACACAGTTCATGGAGCATAAAAATTTGACCCGGGACCCCAAAACAGTGCGCTATATCCCAAGAACTAGCCCGAAACGACCAAAACAACGAGTTTTTGCGACGTGTCGATAGCCGTGAACATGGTTGATGGAGCATAAAAATAAACCCGGGACCCCCAAAACAGTGCGCTATAGCCCACGAAACTATGCCCGAACGACAAAACACTGACTTGTTGCGACGTGTCAATAGCCGTGCGGAGGGTTGATGGAGCATAAAAATTAAACCGAAGGAACCTCAAAATAGTGTGTTATAAGCCACGAAACTAGCCTAAAATAACAGAAAACAACGAGTTTTTGTGACGCCTCGATAGCCGTGCGCAGTGTTCATGGAGCATCAAAATCGACCCGGGAACCCAAAACAGTGCATTATAGCCCAGGAAACTGGCCCAAAACGAAAAAACAACGAGTGTTTGCGACGTCTCTATAACCATGCACACGGTTCATGGAGCATAAAAAAATCGACCCGGGACCCCCAAAACATTGAGCTAGAGCCGACGATACTTGCACGAAACAACAAAAACAACGAGTTTTTAGGACGTCTCGATGGTCGTGCATAGGGTTCACGGAGGATCAAAAATTGACCCGACACCCTAAGGACAATGCGCTATAGCCCACGAAACTCGCCAGAAACAAAAAAAACAATGAGTTTTTGCGACGTCTTTATATCCGTTCAAACGGTTCATGCAACATCAAAAAATGATCCGGCACCCCAAAACAGTGCGCTATAACCCAAAAAACTTGCCCGAAACAACAAAAACATCATTCTTTATGACGTCTCGATATCCATGCGCACGGTTCGTGGAGCATCAAAAATCGACCCGGGACCCCAAAACATTGCGCTATAGCCCACGAAACTGGCCCGAAACGACAAAAACAACGAGTTTTGCGACGTCTCCTCTATAGCCGTGCATAGGGTTCATGGAGCATCAAAAATCGACCCACGAGCCCGAAACAGTGCGCTCCAAGAAACTGGCCCGAAACGACTAAAACAACAAGTTTTGCGACTTCTGTGTAGCCGTGGACAGGGTTCATATGGAGCATCAAAAATCAACCTGGGACCACAATACAGTGCACGCCCACGAAACTAGCCTGAAACGACAAAAACACCGAGTTTTTGTGAAGTCTCGATAGCCGTGCACTGGGTTCATGGAGCATAAAAATCGACCCGGGATCCAAAATAGTGCGTTATTACCCACGAAACAAGCCTGAAACGACAAATACACCGAGTTATTGCGATGTCTCTAGAGTCGTGCACAGTGTTCATGGAGCATCAAAAATTGACCGTGGACCCAAAATAGTGCGCTAGAGCCCACGAAACTGGCCCGAAACGACAGAAACACCGAGTTTTTGCGACATCTCTGTAGCCGTTCACACGATTCATGGAGCATAAAAATCCAACCCGGGACCCCAAAAGAGTGCACTATAGCCCACGAACCTGGCCCGAAACGGCAAAAACACCGAGCTTTTCGGACGTCTCGATAGTCATGCACACGGTTCATGAAGCATCAAAAATTGACACGGCACCCAAAAACAGTGCGCTATAGCCCACGATACTCGCCCGAAATGACAAAAACAACGTGTTTTTGGGACGTCTCAATAGCCATGCACACGGTTCACGCAGCATAACAAATCGATCCGGGACCCCAAAACAGTTGGCTATAGACCAGGAAACTGGCCCGAACCGACCAAAACAATGAGTTTTTGCGACGTGTCGATAACCATGCCCACGGTTGATGGAGCATAAAAAATAAACCCGGGAACCCGAAACAGTGCGCTATAAGCCCACGAAACTGGACCCGAAACTACAAAAAGACCGACTTTTTGCGACGTGTCGATAACCGTGCGGAGGGTTGATGGAGCATAAAAATTGAACCGGGACCTCAAAACAGTGCGCTATAGACCACGAAACTGGCCCGAAATGACAAAAACACCGAGTTTTGCGACATCTCTATAGTCGTGCATAGGGTTCATGGAGCATCAAAAATCGACCACGGTAGACCAAAACACTGCGCTATAGCCACGAAACAGGCATGAAATGACAAAAACAACGTGTTTTTGTGAAGACTCGATGGCCGTGCACAGTGTTCATGCAGCATCAAAAATCGATCCGAGACCCCAAAACAGTGCGTTATAGCCAACGAAACGGGCGCAAAACAACAAAAATAACGAGTTTTTGCGACGTGTCAATAACCATGCACACGGTTCATGGAGCATAAAAAATCAACCCGAGACCCCAAAACAATGGGCTATAGCCCACGAAACTAGCCCGAAACAACAAAAACATCGATTTTTTCTGACGTCTTGATATCCGTGCACACGATTCATGGAACATCAAAAATCGACCCGGGACCCCAAAACTATGCGCTATAGCCCACGAAACTGGCCCGAAATGACAAAAACAACGAGTTTTGCGACGTCTCTATAGTCGTGCATAGGGTTCATGGAGCATCAAAAATTGACCCGGTAGACCAAAACAGTGCGCTATAGCCCACGAAACTGGCTCGAAACGACTAAAACAACGAGTATTTGTGACGTCTCTATAGCCGTGGACGGGGTTCATGGAGCATCAAAAATCGACGTGGGACCACGAAACAGTGCACGCCCACGAAACTAGCCCGAAATGACAAAAACACTGAGTTTTTGTATAGTCTCGATGGCCGTGCAGTGGGTTCAAGGAGCATAAAAATCGACCCGGGACCCCAAAAATAGTGCGTTATTACCCACGAAACTAGCCCGAAACGACAAAAACACCGGGTTTTTGCGATGTCTCTATATTCTTGCATCGGGTTCATGGAGTATCAAAAATAGACGTTGGACCCAAAATAGTGCGCTAGAGCCCACGAAATTGGCCGGAAATGACAAAAAACACCGAGTTTTTGCGACATCTCAGTAGCCGTGCACAGGATTCATGGAGCATAAAAATCCGACCCGGACCCCAAAAGAGTGCGCTATAGCCCACGAAACTGTCCCGAAACGGCAAAAACACTGAGTTTTTTTGGACGTCTCCATAGTCGTGCACACGGTTGATGAAGCATCAAAAATTGACACGGCACCCTAAAGCAGTGCGCTATAGCCCACGAAACTCACCCGAAATGACAGAAACAACGTGTTTTTGGGACTTCTCAATAGACATGCACACGGTTCATGAAGCATAAAAAATCGACTTGGGACCCCAAACATTGCGCTATAGACTACGAAACTAGCCCGAAACGACCAAAACAACGAGTTTTTGCAACCTGTCGATAGCCATCCGCAGGGTTCATGGAGCATAAATATAAACCTGGAACCCAAAACAGTGCGCTATAGCCCACGCAAGTGGCCCGAAGCGACAAAAAGAGCAACTTTTTGTGACATGTCGATAGCCGTGCGGAGGGTTGATGCAGCAAAAAAATTAAACCGGGACCTCAAAACAGTGCGTTATAGTCCACGAAACTGGCCTGAAATGACAAAAACAATGAATTTTTGTGAAGACCCAATAGTCGTGCACAGTGTTCATGGAGCATCAAAAACCGACCCAGGAGCCCAAAACAGTGCGCTATCGCCCACGAAAGTGGCGCAAAACGACAAAAACACAGATTTTTTGCGATATCTCGATAACCATGCACACGGTTCATGCAGCATAAAAATCGACCCGGGACCCCAAAACGGTGCGTTATAGCCCACGAAACTAGCACGAAACAACAAAAACAACGAATTTTGCGACATCTCGATGGTCGTGCACAAGGTTCATTGAGTATCAAAAATTGACCCAACACCCTAAAACAGTGCGCTATAGCCCACGAAACTCGCCCGAAACGACAAAAACAAAGAATTTTGCGACGTCTTTATATCCATGTAGACAGTTCATGGAGCATAAAAAATCGATCCAGGACCCCAAAACAGTGCGCTATAACTTAGGAAACTTGCCCGAAACAACGAAAACATCCATTTTTTGTGACGTCTCGATATCTCTGCTCACAGTTCAGGAGCATAAAAAATCGACCCGGGGACACCAAAACAGTGCGCTATAGCCCACGAAACTGGCTCGAAACGACAAAAACAACGACTTTCGTGACGTCTCTATAGTTATGCATAGGGTTCATGGAGCATCAAAAATCTACACCGGGAGCCCAAAACACTGCGCTATAGCCCACAAAACTGGCGTGAAACTGCTAAAACAAAAAGTTTTTGCGACATCACTATAGCCGTGGACAGGGTTCATGGAGCATAAAAAATCGACCTCGGACCACAAAACAGTGCACGCACACGAAACTCGCCCGAAACGACAAAAACATCGAGTTTTTGTGAAGTCTCGATAGCCGTGCACTCGGTTCATGGAGCAGAAAAATCGACCAAGGACCCCACAATAGTGCGTTATTACCCACGAAACTAGCCCGAAACGACAAAAACACCGAGTTTTTGTGTTGTCTCTATTGCGATGCACAGTGTTCATGGAGCATTAAAAATCGACCTGGGACCACAAAACAGTGCACGCCCACGAAACTGGCCCTAAACGACAAATAAACCCAGTTTTTGCGACATCTCTGTAGCTGTGCACAGGATTCATGGAGCATAAAAATCGACTCGGGACCCAAAAGTGTGTGCTATAGCCCATGAAGGTGGCCCAAAACTGCAAAACACACCGAGTTTTTCGGATGTCTCAATAGTCGTGCACACGGTTCATGAAGCATCAAAAGTTGAAACGACACCCTAAAACAGTGCGCTATAGTCCACGAAACTCGCCCGAAATGACAAAAACAACGTGTTTTTGGGACGTCTCGATAGCCATACACACAGTTCATGGAGCATAAAAAATTGACCCGGGACCCCAAAACAGTGCGCTATATCCCAAGAAACTAGCCCGAAACGACCAAAACAACGAGTTTTTGCCATGTGTCGATAGCCGTGAACATGGTTGATGGAGCATAAAAATAAACCCGGGACCCCAAAACAGTGCGCTATAGCCCACGAAACTATGCCCGAAACGACAAAACACTGACTTGTTGCGACGTGTCAATAGCCGTGCGGAGGGTTGATGGAGCATAAAAATTAAACCGAGACCTCAAAATAGTGTGTTATAAGCCACGAAACTAGCCTAAAATAACGAAAACAACGAGTTTTTGTGACGCCTCGATAGCCGTGCGCAGTGTTCATGGAGCATCAAAATCGACCCCGGGAACCCAAAACAGTGCATTATAGCCAGGAAACTGGCCCAAAACGAAAAAACAACGAGTGTTTGCGACGTCTCTATAACCATGCACACGGTTCATGGAGCATAAAAATCGACCCGGGACCCCAAAACATTGCGCTATAGCCGACGAAACTAGCACGAAACAACAAAAACAACGAGTTTTTAGGACGTCTCGATGGTCGTGCATAGGGTTTATGGAGGATCAAAAATTGACCCGACATCCTAAGACAATGCGCTATAGCCCACGAAACTCGCCCGAAACAAAAAAAACAATGAGTTTTTGCGACGTCTTTATATCCGTTCAAAACGGTTCATGCAACATCAAAAATTGATCCGGCACCCCAAAAGACTGCGCTATAACCCAAAAAACTTGCCCGAAACAACAAAAACATCATTCTTTATGACGTCTCGATATCCATGCGCACGGTTCGTGGAGCATCAAAAATCGACCCGGGACCCCAAAACATTGCGCTATAGCCCACGAAACTGGCCCGAAACGACAAAAACAACGAGTTTTGCGACGTCTCCTCTATAGCCGTGCATAGGGTTCATGGAGCATCAAAAATCGACCCACGAGCCCGAAACAGTGCGCTCCCAAGAAACTGGCCCGAAACGACTAAAACAACAAGTTTTGCGACTTCTGTGTAGCGTGGACAGGGTTCATATGAGCATCAAAAATCAACCTGGGACCACAATACAGTGCACGCCCACGAAACTAGCCTGAAACGACAAAAACACCGAGTTTTTGTGAAGTCTCGATAGCCGTGCACTGGGTTCATGGAGCATAAAAATCGACCCGGGATCCCAAAATAGTGCGTTATTACCCACGAAACAAGCCTGAAACGACAAATACACCGAGTTATTGCGATGTCTCTAGAGTCGTGCACAGTGTTCATGGAGCATCAAAAATTGACCGTGGACCCCAAAATAGTGCGCTAGAGCCACGAAACTGGCCCGAAACGACAGAAACACCGAGTTTTTGCGACATCTCTGTAGCCGTTCACACGATTCATGGAGCATAAAAATCCAACCCGGGACCCCAAAAGAGTGCACTATAGCCCACGAACCTGGCCCGAAACGGCAAAAACACCGAGCTTTTCGGACGTCTCGATAGTCATGCACACGGTTCATGAAGCATCAAAAATTGACACGGCACCCAAAAACAGTGCGCTATAGCCCACGATACTCGCCCGAAATGACAAAAACAACGTGTTTTTGGGACGTCTCAATAGCCATGCACACGGTTCACGCAGCATAACAAATCGATCCGGGACCCCAAAACAGTTGGCTATAGACCAGGAAACTGGCCCGAACCGACCAAAACAATGAGTTTTTGCGACGTGTCGATAACCATGCCCACGTTGATGGAGCATAAAAATAAACCCGGGAACCCGAAACAGTGCGCTATAAGCCCACGAAACTGGCCCGAAACTACAAAAAGACCGACTTTTTGCGACGTGTCGATAACCGTGCGGAGGGTTGATGGAGCATAAAAATTGAACCGGGACCTCAAAACAGTGCGCTATAGACCACGAAACTGGCCCGAAATGACAAAAACACCGAGTTTTGCGACATCTCTATAGTCGTGCATAGGGTTCATGGAGCATCAAAAATCGACCCGGTAGACCAAAACACTGCGCTATAGCCCACGAAACAGGCATGAAATGACAAAAACAACGTGTTTTTGTGAAGACTCGATGGCCGTGCACAGTGTTCATGCAGCATCAAAAATCGATCCGAGACCCCAAAACAGTGCGTTATAGCCAACGAAACGGGCGCAAAACAACAAAAATAACGAGTTTTTGCGACGTGTCAATAACCATGCACACGGTTCATGGAGCATAAAAAATCAACCCGAGACCCCAAAACATGGGCTATAGCCCACGAAACTAGCCCGAAACAACAAAAACATCGATTTTTTCTGACGTCTTGATATCCGTGCACACGATTCATGGAACATCAAAAATCGACCCGGGACCCCAAAACTATGCGCTATAGCCCACGAAACTGGCCCGAAATGACAAAAACAACGAGTTTTGCGACGTCTCTATAGTCGTGCATAGGGTTCATGGAGCATCAAAAATTGACCCGGTAGACCAAAACAGTGCGCTATAGCCCACGAAACTGGCTCGAAACGACTAAAACAACGAGTATTTGTGACGTCTCTATAGCCGTGGACGGGGTTCATGGAGCATCAAAAATCGACGTGGGACCACGAAACAGTGCACGCCCACGAAACTAGCCCGAAATGACAAAAACACTGAGTTTTTTGTATAGTCTCGATGGCCGTGCAGTGGGTTCATGGAGCATAAAAATCGACCCGGGACCCCAAAATAGTGCGTTATTACCCACGAAACTAGCCCGAAACGACAAAAACACCGGGTTTTTGCGATGTCTCTATATTCTTGCATCGGGTTCATGGAGTATCAAAAATAGACGTTGGACCCAAAATAGTGCGCTAGAGCCCACGAAATTGGCCGGAAATGACAAAAACACCGAGTTTTTGCGACATCTCAGTAGCCGTGCACAGGATTCATGGAGCATAAAAATCCGACCCGGGACCCCAAAAGAGTGCGCTATAGCCCACGAAACTGTCCCGAAACGGCAAAAACACTGAGTTTTTTGGACGTCTCGATAGTCGTGCACACGGTTGATGAAGCATCAAAAATTGACACGGCACCCTAAAGCAGTGCGCTATAGCCCACGAAACTCACCCGAAATGACAGAAACAACGTGTTTTTGGGACTTCTCAATAGACATGCACACGGTTCATGAAGCATAAAAAATCGACTTGGGACCCCAAACATTGCGCTATAGACTACGAAACTAGCCCGAAACGACCAAAACAACGAGTTTTTGCAACCTGTCGATAGCCATCCGCAGGGTTCATGGAGCATAAAATATAAACCTGGGAACCCAAAACAGTGCGCTATAGCCCACGCAAGTGGCCCGAAGCGACAAAAAGAGCAACTTTTTGTGACATGTCGATAGCCGTGCGGAGGGTTGATGCAGCAAAAAAATTAAACCGGGACCTCAAAACAGTGCGTTATAGTCCACGAAACTGGCCTGAAATGACAAAAACAATGAATTTTTGTGAAGACCCAATAGTCGTGCACAGTGTTCATGGAGCATCAAAAACCGACCCAGGAGCCCAAAACAGTGCGCTATCGCCCACGAAAGTGGCGCAAAACGACAAAAACACAGATTTTTTGCGATATCTCGATAACCATGCACACGGTTCATGCAGCATAAAAATCGACCCGGGACCCCAAAACGGTGCGTTATAGCCCACGAAACTAGCACGAAACAACAAAAACAACGAATTTTTGCGACATCTCGATGGTCGTGCACAAGGTTCATTGAGTATCAAAAATTGACCCAACACCCTAAAACAGTGCGCTATAGCCCACGAAACTCGCCCGAAACGACAAAAACAAAGAATTTTTGCGACGTCTTTATATCCATGTAGACAGTTCATGGAGCATAAAAAATCGATCCAGGACCCCAAAACAGTGCGCTATAACTTAGGAAACTTGCCCGAAACAACGAAAACATCCATTTTTTGTGACGTCTCGATATCTCTGCTCACAGTTCAGGGAGCATAAAAAATCGACCCGGGACACCAAAACAGTGCGCTATAGCCCACGAAACTGGCTCGAAACGACAAAAACAACGACTTTCGTGACGTCTCTATAGTTATGCATAGGGTTCATGGAGCATCAAAAATCTACCCGGGAGCCCAAAACACTGCGCTATAGCCCACAAAACTGGCGTGAAACTGCTAAAACAAAAAGTTTTTGCGACATCACTATAGCCGTGGACAGGGTTCATGGAGCATAAAAAATCGACCTCGGACCACAAAACAGTGCACGCACACGAAACTCGCCCGAAACGACAAAAACATCGAGTTTTTGTGAAGTCTCGATAGCCGTGCACTCGGTTCATGGAGCAGAAAAATCGACCAAGGACCCCACAATAGTGCGTTATTACCCACGAAACTAGCCCGAAACGACAAAAACACCGAGTTTTTGTGTTGTCTCTATTGCGATGCACAGTGTTCATGGAGCATTAAAAATCGACCTGGGACCACAAAACAGTGCACGCCCACGAAACTGGCCCTAAACGACAAATAAACCCAGTTTTTGCGACATCTCTGTAGCTGTGCACAGGATTCATGGAGCATAAAAATCGACTCGGGACCCCAAAAGTGTGTGCTATAGCCCATGAAGGTGGCCCAAAACTGCAAACACACCGAGTTTTTCGGATGTCTCAATAGTCGTGCACACGGTTCATGAAGCATCAAAAGTTGAAACGACACCCTAAAACAGTGCGCTATAGTCCACGAAACTCGCCCGAAATGACAAAAACAACGTGTTTTTGGGACGTCTCGATAGCCATACACACAGTTCATGGAGCATAAAAAATTGACCCGGGACCCCAAAACAGTGCGCTATATCCCAAGAAACTAGCCCGAAACGACCAAAACAACGAGTTTTTGCAACGTGTCGATAGCCGTGAACATGGTTGATGGAGCATAAAAATAAACCCGGGACCCCAAAACAGTGCGCTATAGCCCACGAAACTATGCCCGAAACGACAAAACACTGACTTGTTGCGACGTGTCAATAGCCGTGCGGAGGGTTGATGGAGCATAAAAATTAAACCGAGACCTCAAAATAGTGTGTTATAAGCCACGAAACTAGCCTAAAATAACGAAAACAACGAGTTTTTGTGACGCCTCGATAGCCGTGCGCAGTGTTCATGGAGCATCAAAATCGACCCGGGAACCCAAAACAGTGCATTATAGCCCAGGAAACTGGCCCAAAACGAAAAAACAACGAGTGTTTGCGACGTCTCTATAACCATGCACACGGTTCATGGAGCATAAAAAATCGACCCGGGACCCCAAAACATTGCGCTATAGCCGACGAAACTAGCACGAAACAACAAAAACAACGAGTTTTTAGGACGTCTCGATGGTCGTGCATAGGGTTTATGGAGGATCAAAAATTGACCCGACATCCTAAGACAATGCGCTATAGCCCACGAAACTCGCCCGAAACAAAAAAAACAATGAGTTTTTGCGACGTCTTTATATCCGTTCAAACGGTTCATGCAACATCAAAAATTGATCCGGCACCCCAAAAGACTGCGCTATAACCCAAAAAACTTGCCCGAAACAACAAAAACATCATTCTTTATGACGTCTCGATATCCATGCGCACGGTTCGTGGAGCATCAAAAATCGACCCGGGACCCCAAAACATTGCGCTATAGCCCACGAAACTGGCCCGAAACGACAAAAACAACGAGTTTTGCGACGTCTCCTCTATAGCCGTGCATAGGGTTCATGGAGCATCAAAAATCGACCCACGAGCCCGAAACAGTGCGCTCCCAAGAAACTGGCCCGAAACGACTAAAACAACAAGTTTTGCGACTTCTGTGTAGCCGTGGACAGGGTTCATATGGAGCATCAAAAATCAACCTGGGACCACAATACAGTGCACGCCCACGAAACTAGCCTGAAACGACAAAAACACCGAGTTTTTGTGAAGTCTCGATAGCCGTGCACTGGGTTCATGGAGCATAAAAATCAACCCGGGACCCCAAAATAGTGCGTTATTACCCACGAAACAAGCGTGAAACGACAAAAACACCGAGTTATTGCGATGTCTCTAGAGTCGTGCACAGTGTTCATGGAGCATCAAAAATTGACCTTGGACCCCAAAATAGTGCGCTAGAGCCCACGAAACTGGCCCGAAACGACAGAAACACCGAATTTTTGCGACATCTCTGTAGTCGTTCACACGATTCATGGAGCATAAAAATCTGACCCATGACCCCAAAAGAGTGCGCTATAGCCCACGAACCTGGCCCGAAACGGCAAAAACACCGAGCTTTTCGGACATCTCGATAGTCATGCACACGGTTCATGAAGCATCAAAAATTGACACGGCACCCAAAAACAGTGCGCTATAGCCCACGATACTCGCCCAAAATGACAAAAACAACGTGTTTTTGGGACGTCTCAATAGCCATGCACACGGTTTACGCAGCATAACAAATCGATCCGGGACCCCAAAACAGTTGGCTATAGACCAGGAAACTGGCCCGAACCGACCAAAACAATGAGTTTTTGCGACGTGTCGATAACCATGCCCACGGTTGATGGAGCATAAAAAATAAACCCGGGAACCCGAAACAGTGCGCTATAAGCCCACGAAACTGGCCCGAAACTACAAAAAGACCGACTTTTTGCGACGTGTCGATAACCGTGCGGAGGGTTGATGGAGCATAAAAATTGAACCGGGACCTCAAAATAGTGCGCTATAGCCCACGAAACTGGCCCGAAATGACAAAAACAACGAGTTTTGCGACGTCTCTATAGTCGTGCATAGGGTTCATGGAGCATCAAAAATCGACCCGGTAGACCAAAACACTGGGCTATAGCCCACGAAACACGCATGAAATGACAAAAACAACGTGTTTTTGTGAAGACTCGATGGCCGTGCACAGTGTTCATGCAGCATCAAAAATCGATCTGAGACCCCAAGACAGTGCGTTATAGCCAACGAAACGGGCGCAAAACAACAAAAATAACGAGTTTTTGCGACGTGTCAATAACCATGCACACAGTTCATGGAGCATAAAAATCAACCCGGGACCCCAAAACAATGCGCTATAGCCCACGAAACTAGCCCGAAACAACAAAAACATCGATTTTTTCTGACGTCTCGATATTCGTGCACACGATTCATGGAGCATCAAAAATCGACCCGGGACCCCCAAAACTATGCGCTATAGCCCACGAAACTGGCCCGAAATGACAAAAACAACGAGTTTTGCGACGTCTCTATAGTCGTGCATAGGGTTCATGGAGCATCAAAAATTGACCCGGTAGACCAAAACAGTGCGTTATAGCCCACGAAACTGGCCCGAAATGACTAAAACAACGAGTATTTGTGACGTCTCTATAGCCGATGACAGGGTTCATGGAGCATCAAAAATCGACGTGGGACCACGAAACAGTGCACGCCCACGAAACTGGCCCGAAATGACAAAAACACTGAGATTTTGTATAGTCTCGATGGCCGTGCAGTGGGTTCATGGAGCATAACAATCGACCCGGGACCCGAAAATAGTACGTTATTACCCACGAAACTAGCCCGAAACGACAAAAACACCAGATTTTTGCGATGTCTCTATATTCTTGCATCGGGTTCATGGAGTATCAAAAAGAGACGTTGGACCCAAAATAGTGCGCTAGAGCCCACGAAATTGGCCGGAAATGACAAAAACACCGAGTTTTTGCGACATCTCAGTAGTCGTGCACGGGATTCATGGAGCATAAAAATCCGACCCGGGACCCCAAAAGAGTGCGCTATAGCCCACGAAACTGTCCCGAAACAGCAAAAACACTGATTTTTTTGGACGTCTCAATAGTCGTGCACACGGTTGATGAAGCATCAAAAATTGACACGGCACCCTAAAGCAGTGCGCTATAGCCCACGAAACTCACCCGAAATGACAAAAACAACATGTTTTTGGGACTTCTCAATAGCCATGCACACGGTTCATGGAGCATAAAAAATCGACCCGGGACCCCAAACAGTGCACTATAGACTACGAAACTAGCCCGAAACGACCAAAACAACGAGTTTTTGCAACGTGTCGATAGCGATCCGCAGGGTTCATGGAGCATAAAATATAAACCTGGGAACCCAAAACAGTGCGCTATAGCCCACGAAAGTGGCCCGAAGCGACAAAAAGAGCAACTTTTTGTGACATGTCGATAGCCGTGCGGAGGGTTGATGGAGCATAAAAATTAAACCGGGACCTCAAAACAGTGCGTTATAGTCCACGAAACTGGCCTGAAATGACAAAAACAATGAGTTTTTGTGAAGACCCAATAGTCGTGCACAGTGTTCATGGAGCATCAAAAACCGACCCAGGACCCCAAAACAGTACGCTATCGCCCACGAAAGTGGCGCAAAACGACAAAAACACAGATTTTTTGCGATATCTCGATAACCATGCACACGGTTCATCCAGCATAAAAATCGACCCGGGACCCCAAAACGGTGCGTTATAGAAACTAGCACGAAACAACAAAAACAACGAATTTTTGCGACATCTCGGTGGTCGTGCACAAGGTTCATGGAGTATCAAAAATTGACCCAACACCCTAAAACAGTGCGCTATAGCCCACGAAACTCGCCCGAAACGACAAAAACAAAGAATTTTTGCGACATCTTTATATCCGTGTAGACAGTTCATGGAGCATAAAAAATTGATCCGGGCCTCCAAAACAGTGCGCTATAACTGAGGGAACTTGCTCGAAACAAAAAAAAAACATCCATTTTTTGTGACGTCTCGATATCTCTGCTCACAGTTCAGGGAGCATAAAAAATCGACCCAGGACACCAAAACAGTGCGCTATAGCCCCCGAAACTGGCTCGAAACGACAAAAACAATGACTTTCGCGACGTCTCTATAGTTATGCATAGGGTTCATGGAGCATCAAAAATCTACCCGGGAGCCCAAAACACTGCGCTATAGCCCACAAAACTGGCGTGAAACTGCTAAAACAAAAAGTTTTTGCGACATCACTATAGCCGTGGACAGGGTTCATGGAGCATAAAAAATCGACCTCGGACTACAAAACAGTGCACGCACACGAAACTCGCCCGAAACGACAAAAACATCGAGTTTTTGTGAAGTCTCGATAGCCGTGCACTCGGTTCATGGAGCATAAAAATCGACCAAGGACCCCAAAATAGTGCGTTATTACCCACGAAACTAGCCCGAAACGAGAAAAACACCGAGTTTTTGCGTTGTCTCTATTGCGATGCACATTGTTCATGGAGCATTAAAAATCGACCTGGGACCACAAAACAGTGCACGCCCACGAAATTGGCCCGAAACGACAAAAACACCGAGTTTTTGCGACTCTGTAGCTGTGCACAGGATTCATGGAGCATAAAAATCGACCCGGGACCCCAAAAGAGTGCGCTATAGCCCATGGAGCTGGCCCAAAACGGCGAACACACCGAGTTTTTCGGATGTCTCAATAGTCGTGCACATGGTTCATGAAGCATCAAAAGTTGAAACGACACCCTAAAACAGTGCGCTATAGCCCACGAAACTCGCCCGAAATGACAAAAACAACGTGTTTTTGGGACGTCTCGATAGCCATACACACAGTTCATGGAGCATAAAAAATTGACCCGGGACCCCAAAACAGTGCGCTATATCCCAAGAAACTAGCCCGAAACGACCAAAACAACGAGTTTTTGCGACGTGTTGATAGCCGTGAACATGGTTGATGGAACATAAAAATAAACCCGGGACCCCAAAACAGTGCACTATAGCCCACGAAACTAGGCCCGAAACGACAAAACACTAACTTGTTCCGACGTGTCAATAGCCGTGCGGAGGGTTAATGGAGCATAAAAATTAAACCGAGACCTCAAAATAGTGTGTCATAAGCCACGAAACTAGCCTAAAATAACGAAAACAACGAGTTTTTGTGACGCCTCGATAGCCGTGCGCAGTGTTCATGGAGCATCAAAATCGACCCGGGAACCCAAAACAGTGCATTATAGCCCAGGAAACTGGCCCAAAACGACAAAACAATGAGTTTTTGCGACGTCTCTATAACCATGCACACGGTTCATGGAGCATAAAAAATCGACCCGGGACCCCAAAACATTGTGCTATAGCCGACGAAACTCGCACAAAACAACAAAAACAACGAGTTTTTAGGACGTCTCGATGGTCGTGCATAGGGTTCATGGAGGATAAAAAATTGACCCGACACCCTAAGACAATGCGCTATAGCCCACGAAACTCGCCCGAAACAAAAAAAACAATGAGTTTTTGCGACGTCTTTATATCCATTCAAACGGTTCCTGCAACATCAAAACTCGACCCAGCACCCCAAAACAGTACGCTATAACCCAAAAAACTTGCCCGAAACAACAAGAACATCATTTTTTATGACGTCTCGATATCCATGCGCACGGTTCGTGGAGCATCAAAAATAAACCCGGGACCCCAAAACATTGCGCTATAGCCCACGAAACTGGCCCGAAACGACAAAAACAACGAGTTTTGCGACGTCTCCTCTATAGCCGTGCATAGGGTTCAGGGAGCATCAAAAATCGACCCACGAGCCCAAAACAGTGTGCTCCCACGAAACTGGCAGGAAACGACTAAAACAACAAGTTTTGCGACGTCTCTGTAGCCGTGGACAGGGTTCATGGAGCATCAAAAATCAACCTGGGACCACTAAACAGTGCACGCCCATGAAACTGGCCTGAAACGACAAAAACACCGAGTTTTTGTGAAGTCTCGATAGCCGTTGCACTCGGTTCATGGAGCATAAAAATCGACCCGGGACCCCAAAACATTGCGCTATAGCCCACGAAACTAGCCCGAAACGACAAAAACACCGAGTTATTGCGATGTCTCTAGAGTCATGCACAGTGTTCATGGAGCATCAAAAATTGACCTTGGACCCCAAAATAGTGCGCTAGAGCGCACGAAACTGGCCCGAAACAACAAAAACACCGAGTTTTTGCGACATGTGTGTAGCCGTGCACACGATTCATGGAGCATAAAAATCCGACCCGGGACCCCAAAAGAGTGCGCTATAGCCCACGAACCTGGCCCGAAACGGCAAAAACACCGAGCTTTTCGGACATCTCGATAGTCGTGCACACGGTTCATGAAGCATCAAAAATTGACACGGCACCCAAAAAGAGTGCGCTATAGCCCACGATACTCGCCCAAAATGACAAAAACAACGTGTTTTTGGGACGTCTCAATAGCCATGCACACGGTTTACGCAGCATAACAAATCGATCCGGGACCCCAAAACAGTTGGCTATTGACCAGGAAACTGGCCCGAAACGACCAAAACAACGAGTTTTTGCGACGTGTCGATAGCCATGCCCAGGGTTGATGGAGCATAAAAAATAAACCCGGGAACCCGAAACAGTGCGCTATAAGCCCACGAAACTGGCCCGAAACTACAAAAAGACCGACTTTTTGCGACGTGTCGATAACCGTGCGGAGGGTTGATGGAGCATAAAAATTGAACCGGGACCTCAAAATAGTGCGCTATAGCCCACGAAACTGGCCCGAAATGACAAAAACAACGAGTTTTGCGACGTCTCTATAGTCGTGCATAGGGTTCATGGAGCATCAAAAATCGACCCGGTAGACCAAAACACTGGGCTATAGCCCACGAAACACGCATGAAATGACAAAAACAACGTGTTTTTGTGAAGACTCGATGGCCGTGCACAGTGTTCATGCAGCATCAAAAATCGATCTGAGACCCCAAGACAGTGCGTTATAGCCAACGAAACGGGCGCAAAACAACAAAAATAACGAGTTTTTGCGACGTGTCAATAACCATGCACACAGTTCATGGAGCATAAAAATCAACCCGGGACCCCAAAACAATGCGCTATAGCCCACGAAACTAGCCCGAAACAACAAAAACATCGATTTTTTCTGACGTCTCGATATTCGTGCACACGATTCATGGAGCATCAAAAATCGACCCGGGACCCCAAAACTATGCGCTATAGCCCACGAAACTGGCCCGAAATGACAAAAACAACGAGTTTTGCGACGTCTCTATAGTCGTGCATAGGGTTCATGGAGCATCAAAAATTGACCCGGTAGACCAAAACAGTGCGTTATAGCCCACGAAACTGGCCCGAAATGACTAAAACAACGAGTATTTGTGACGTCTCTATAGCCGATGACAGGGTTCATGGAGCATCAAAAATCGACGTGGGACCACGAAACAGTGCACGCCCACGAAACTGGCCCGAAATGACAAAAACACTGAGATTTTGTATAGTCTCGATGGCCGTGCAGTGGGTTCATGGAGCATAACAATCGACCCGGGACCCGAAAATAGTACGTTATTACCCACGAAACTAGCCCGAAACGACAAAAACACCAGATTTTTGCGATGTCTCTATATTCTTGCATCGGGTTCATGGAGTATCAAAAAGAGACGTTGGACCCAAAATAGTGCGCTAGAGCCCACGAAATTGGCCGGAAATGACAAAAACACCGAGTTTTTGCGACATCTCAGTAGTCGTGCACGGGATTCATGGAGCATAAAAATCCGACCCGGGACCCCAAAAGAGTGCGCTATAGCCCACGAAACTGTCCCGAAACAGCAAAAACACTGATTTTTTTGGACGTCTCAATAGTCGTGCACACGGTTGATGAAGCATCAAAAATTGACACGGCACCCTAAAGCAGTGCGCTATAGCCCACGAAACTCACCCGAAATGACAAAAACAACATGTTTTTGGGACTTCTCAATAGCCATGCACACGGTTCATGGAGCATAAAAAATCGACCCGGGACCCCAAACAGTGCACTATAGACTACGAAACTAGCCCGAAACGACCAAAACAACGAGTTTTTGCAACGTGTCGATAGCGATCCGCAGGGTTCATGGAGCATAAAATATAAACCTGGGAACCCAAAACAGTGCGCTATAGCCCACGAAAGTGGCCCGAAGCGACAAAAAGAGCAACTTTTTGTGACATGTCGATAGCCGTGCGGAGGGTTGATGGAGCATAAAAATTAAACCGGGACCTCAAAACAGTGCGTTATAGTCCACGAAACTGGCCTGAAATGACAAAAACAATGAGTTTTTGTGAAGACCCAATAGTCGTGCACAGTGTTCATGGAGCATCAAAAACCGACCCAGGACCCCAAAACAGTACGCTATCGCCCACGAAAGTGGCGCAAAACGACAAAAACACAGATTTTTTGCGATATCTCGATAACCATGCACACGGTTCATCCAGCATAAAAATCGACCCGGGACCCCAAAACGGTGCGTTATAGAAACTAGCACGAAACAACAAAAACAACGAATTTTTGCGACATCTCGGTGGTCGTGCACAAGGTTCATGGAGTATCAAAAATTGACCCAACACCCTAAAACAGTGCGCTATAGCCCACGAAACTCGCCCGAAACGACAAAAACAAAGAATTTTTGCGACATCTTTATATCCGTGTAGACAGTTCATGGAGCATAAAAAATTGATCCGGGCCTCCAAAACAGTGCGCTATAACTGAGGGAACTTGCTCGAAACAAAAAAAAACATCCATTTTTTGTGACGTCTCGATATCTCTGCTCACAGTTCAGGGAGCATAAAAAATCGACCCAGGACACCAAAACAGTGCGCTATAGCCCCCGAAACTGGCTCGAAACGACAAAAACAATGACTTTCGCGACGTCTCTATAGTTATGCATAGGGTTCATGGAGCATCAAAAATCTACCCGGGAGCCCAAAACACTGCGCTATAGCCCACAAAACTGGCGTGAAACTGCTAAAACAAAAAGTTTTTGCGACATCACTATAGCCGTGGACAGGGTTCATGGAGCATAAAAAATCGACCTCGGACTACAAAACAGTGCACGCACACGAAACTCGCCCGAAACGACAAAAACATCGAGTTTTTGTGAAGTCTCGATAGCCGTGCACTCGGTTCATGGAGCATAAAAATCGACCAAGGACCCCAAAATAGTGCGTTATTACCCACGAAACTAGCCCGAAACGAGAAAAACACCGAGTTTTTGCGTTGTCTCTATTGCGATGCACATTGTTCATGGAGCATTAAAAATCGACCTGGGACCACAAAACAGTGCACGCCCACGAAATTGGCCCGAAACGACAAAAACACCGAGTTTTTGCGACTCTGTAGCTGTGCACAGGATTCATGGAGCATAAAAATCGACCCGGGACCCCAAAAGAGTGCGCTATAGCCCATGGAGCTGGCCCAAAACGGCGAACACACCGAGTTTTTCGGATGTCTCAATAGTCGTGCACATGGTTCATGAAGCATCAAAAGTTGAAACGACACCCTAAAACAGTGCGCTATAGCCCACGAAACTCGCCCGAAATGACAAAAACAACGTGTTTTTGGGACGTCTCGATAGCCATACACACAGTTCATGGAGCATAAAAAATTGACCCGGGACCCCAAAACAGTGCGCTATATCCCAAGAAACTAGCCCGAAACGACCAAAACAACGAGTTTTTGCGACGTGTTGATAGCCGTGAACATGGTTGATGGAACATAAAAATAAACCCGGGACCCCAAAACAGTGCACTATAGCCCACGAAACTAGGCCCGAAACGACAAAACACTAACTTGTTCCGACGTGTCAATAGCCGTGCGGAGGGTTAATGGAGCATAAAAATTAAACCGAGACCTCAAAATAGTGTGTCATAAGCCACGAAACTAGCCTAAAATAACGAAAACAACGAGTTTTTGTGACGCCTCGATAGCCGTGCGCAGTGTTCATGGAGCATCAAAATCGACCCGGGAACCCAAAACAGTGCATTATAGCCCAGGAAACTGGCCCAAAACGACAAAACAATGAGTTTTTGCGACGTCTCTATAACCATGCACACGGTTCATGGAGCATAAAAAATCGACCCGGGACCCCAAAACATTGTGCTATAGCCGACGAAACTCGCACAAAACAACAAAAACAACGAGTTTTTAGGACGTCTCGATGGTCGTGCATAGGGTTCATGGAGGATAAAAAATTGACCCGACACCCTAAGACAATGCGCTATAGCCCACGAAACTCGCCCGAAACAAAAAAAACAATGAGTTTTTGCGACGTCTTTATATCCGTTCAAACGGTTCCTGCAACATCAAAACTCGACCCAGCACCCCAAAACAGTACGCTATAACCCAAAAAACTTGCCCGAAACAACAAGAACATCATTTTTTATGACGTCTCGATATCCATGCGCACGGTTCGTGGAGCATCAAAAATAAACCCGGGACCCCAAAACATTGCGCTATAGCCCACGAAACTAGCCCGAAACGACAAAAACAACGAGTTTTGCGACGTCTCCTGTATAGCCGTGCATAGGGTTCAGGGAGCATCAAAAATCGACCCACGAGCCCAAAACAGTGTGCTCCCACGAAACTGGCAGGAAACGATTAAAACAACAAGTTTTGCGACGTCTCTGTAGCCGTGGACAGGGTTCATGGAGCATCAAAAATCAACCTGGGACCACTAAACAGTGCACGCCCATGAAACTGGCCTGAAACGACAAAAACACCGAGTTTTTGTGAAGTCTCGATAGCCGTGCACTCGGTTCATGGAGCATAAAAATCGACCCGGGACCCCAAAACATTGCGCTATAGCCCACGAAACTAGCCCGAAACGACAAAAACACCGAGTTATTGCGATGTCTCTAGAGTCATGCACAGTGTTCATGGAGCATCAAAAATTGACCTTGGACCCCAAAATAGTGCGCTAGAGCTCACGAAACTGGCCCGAAACAACAAAAACACCGAGTTTTTGCGACATGTGTGTAGCCGTGCACACGATTCATGGAGCATAAAAATCCGACCCGGGACCCCAAAATAGTGCGCTATAGCCCACGAAACTGGCCCGAAACGTTAAAAACACCGATTTTTCGGACGTCTCGATAGTCGTGCACACGGTTCATGAAGCATCAAAAATTGACACGGCACCCAAAAAGAGTGCGCTATAGCCCACGATACTTGCCCGAAATGACAAAAACAACGTCTTTTTGGGACGTCTCAATAGCCATGCACGCGGTTCATGGAGCATAAAAAATCGACCCGGGACCCCAAAACAGTTGGCTATTGACCAGGAAACTGGCCCGAAACGACCAAAACAACGAGTTTTTGCGACGTGTCGATAGCCATGCCCAGGGTTGATGGAGCATAAAAAATAAACCCGGGAACCCGAAACAGTGCGCTATAAGCCCACAAAACTGGCCCGAAACTACAAAAAGACCGACTTTTTGCGACGTGTCGATAACCGTGCGGAGGGTTGATGTAGCATAAATAATTGAACCGGGACCTCAAAACAGTGCGTTATAGCCCACGAAACTCGCATGAAAAAACTGCGTGTTTTTGTGACGACTCGATGGCCGTGCACAGTGTTCATGGAGCATCAAAAATCGACCCGGGACCCCAAAACAGTGCGTTATAGCCCACGAAACGGGCGCAAAACAACAAAAATAATGAGTTTTTGCGACGTGTCAATAACCATGCACACAGTTCATGGAGCATAAAAAATTGACCCGGGACCCCAAAACAATGCGCTATAGCCCATGAAACTAGCCCGAAACAACAAAAACATTAATTTTTCTGACGTTTTGATATCCGTGCACCCGATTCATGGAGCATCAAAAATCGACCCGGGACCCCAAAACTGTGCGCTATAGCCCACGAAACTGGCCCAAAATGACAAAAACAACGGGTTTTGAGACGTCTCTATAGTCGTGCAGAGGGTTCATGGAGCATCAAAAATCGACCCGGTAGCCCAAAACAGTGTGCTATAATCCACGAAACTGGCCCGAAACGACTAAAACAACGAGTATTTGTGACGTCTCTATAGCCGTGGACGGGGTTCATGGAGCATCAAAAATCGACGTGGGACCACGAAACAGTGCACGCCAACGAAACTGGCCCGAAATGAGAAAAACACTGAGTTTTTGTGAAGCCTCGATGGCCGTGCAGTGGGTTCATGGAGCATAAAAGTCGACCCGGGACCCCAAAATAGAGCGTTATTACCCACGAAACTAGCGAGAAACGACAAAAACGCCGAGTTTTAGCGATGTCTCTATATTCGTGCATCGGGTTCATGGAGTATCAAAAATAGACGTTGGACCCTAAAATAGTGCGCTGGAGCCCACGAAATTGGCCGAAAATGACAAAAACACCGAGTTTCTGTCACATCTCTGTAGCCGTGCTCAGGATTCATGGAGCATAAAAATCCGACCCGGGACCCCAAAAGAGTGCGCTATAGCCCACGAATCTGTCCCGAAACGGCAAAAACACTGAGTTTTTTTGGACGTCTCGATAGTCGTGCACACGGTTGATGAAGCATCAAAAATTGACACGGCACCCTAAAGCAGTGCGCTATAGCCCACGAAACTTGCCCGAAATGACAAAAACAACGTGTTTTTGGGACTTCTCAATATCCATGCACACGGTTCATGGAGCATAAAAAATCGACCCGGGACACCAAAACAGTGCGCTATAGACTACGAAACTAGCCCCAAGCGACCAGAAGAACGAGTTTTTGCGACGTGTCGATAGCCGTGCGCAGGGTTGATGGAGCATAAAAAAATAAACCCGGGAACCCAAAACAGTGCGCTATAGCCCACGAAAGTGGCCCGGAGCGACAAAAAGAGCAACGTTTGCGACGTGTCGATAGCGGTGCGGAGGGTTGATGGAGCATAAAAATTAAACCGGGACCTCAAAACAGTGCGTTATAGTCCACGAAACTGGCCTGAAATGACAAAAATAATGAATTTTTGTGAAGACCCGATAGTCGTGCACAGTGTTTATGGAGCATAAAAAACCGACTCAGGATCCCAAAAGAGTGTGCTATAGCCCACGAAAGTGGCGCAAAACGACAAAAACAACGAGTTTTTGCGATATCTCGATAACCATGCACACGGTTCATGGAGCATAAAAAATGGACACGGGACCCCAAAACAGTGCGCTATAGCCCACGAAACTAGCCCGAAACAACAAAAACAACAAATTTTTGCGACGTCTCGATGGTCGTACACACGGTTCATGGAGGATCAAAAATTGACCCGACACCCTAAAACAGTGCGCTATAGCCCACGAAACTCGCCCAAAACGACAAAAACAAAGAGTTTTTGGGACGTATTTATATCCGTGTGGACAGTTCATGGAGCATAAAAAATCGATCCGGGACCCCAAAACAGTGCGCTATAACTGAGGAAACTTGCCCGACACAACAAAAACATCCATTTTTTGTGACGTCTCGATATCTGTGCTCACAGTTCAGGGAGCATCAAAAATAGAGCCGGGAAAATAGAGCCGGGACACCAAAACAGTGCGCTACAGCCCACGAAACTGGCTCGAAACGACAAAAACAACGCCTTTTTCGACGTCTCTATAGCTATGCATAGGGTTCATGGAGCATCAAAAATCTACCCGGGAGCCCAAAACATTGCGCTATAGCCCACAAAACTGGCCTGAAACGACTAAAACAACAAGTTTTTGCGACATCACTATAGCCGTGGAAAGGGTTCATGGAGCATAAAAAATCAACCTCGGACCACAAAACAGTGCACGCCCACGAAACTCGCCCGAAACGACAAAAACACCGAGTTTTGTGAGGTCTCGATAGTCGTGCAATCGGTTCATGGAGCATAAAAATCGACCCAGGACCCCAAAATATTGCGTTATTACCCACGAAACTAGCCCGAAACGACAAAAACACCGAGTTTTTGCGATGTCTCTAGAGTGATGCACACAGTTCATGGAGCATTAAAAATTGACCTGGGATCACAAAACAGTGCACGCCCATGAAACTGGCCCGAAACGACAAAAACACCGAGTTTTTGCGACATCTCTGTAGCTGTGCACAGGATTCACGGAGCATAAAAATCGACCTCGGACACCAAAAGAGTGCGCTATAGCCCATGAAGCTGGCCCAAAACGGCAAACACACCGAGTTTTTCGGACGTCTCAATAGTCGTGCACACGGTTCATGAAGCATCAAAAGTTGAAACGACACCCTAAAACAGTGCGCTATAGCCCACGAAACTCGCCCGAAATGACAAAAACAACGTGTTTTCGGGACGTCTCGATAGCCATGCACACAGTTCATGGAGCATAAAAAATTGACCCGGGACCCCAAAACAGTGCGCTATAGCCCACGAAACAAGCCCGAAACGACAAAACACTGACTTGTTGCGACGTGTCAATAGCCGTACAGAGGGTAGATGGAGCATAAAAATTAAACCGAGACCTCAAAATAGTGTGTTATAAGCCATGAAACTAGCCTGAAATAACGAAAACAGCTAGTTTTTGTGATGCCTCGATAGCCGTGTGCAGTGTTCATGGAGCATCAAAATCGACCCGGGAACCCAAAACATTCCATTATAGCCCTGGAAACAGGCCCAAAACGACAAAACAACGAGTTTTTGCAACGTCTCTATAACCATGCACACGGTTCATGGCGCATAAAAAATCGACCCGGGACCCCAAAACATTGTGCTATAGCCCACGAAAGTTGCCCTAAACAACAAAAACAACGAGTTTTTAGGACGTCTCGATGGTCGTGCATAGGGTTCATGGAGGATCGAAAATTGACCTGACACCCTAAGACAGTGCACTATAGCCCACGAAACTCGCCCGAAACAAAAAAACAATGAGTTTGTGCGACGTCTTTATATCCGTTCAAACGGTTCGGGCAACATAAAAAATCGATCCGGCACCCCAAAACAGTGCGCTATAACCCAAAAAACATGCTCGAAATAACAAAAACATCATTTTTTATAACGTCTCGATATCCATGCGCACGGTTCGTGGAGCATCAAAAATCGACCCGGGACCCCAAAACATTACGCTATACCCCACGAAATTGGCCCGAAACGACAAAAACAACGAGTTTTGCGACGTCTCCTCTATAGCCGTGCATAGGGTTCATGGAGCATCAAAAATCGACCCACGAGCCCAAAACAATGCGCTCCCACGAAACTGGCCCGAAACGACTAAAACAACAAGTTTTGCGACGTCTGTGTAGCCGTGGACAGGGTTCATATGGAGCATCAAAAATCAACCTGGGACCACAAAAGAGTGCACGCCCACGAAACTGGCGTGAAACGACAAAAACACCGAGTTTTTGTGAAGTCTCGATAGTCGTGCACTGGGTTCATGGAGCATAAAAATCGACCCGGGACCCCAAAATAGTGCGTTATTACCCACGAAACTAGCCCAAAACGACAAAAACACCGAGTTTTTGCGATGTCTCTAGAGTCGTGCACAGTGTTCATGGAGCATCAAAAATTGACCTTGGACCCAAAAATAGTGCGCTAGAGCCCACAAAACTGGCCCGAAACGACAGAAACACCGAGTTTCTGCGACATCTCTGTAGCCGTGCACACGATTCATGGAGCATAAAAATCCGACCCGGGACCGCAAAAGAGTGCGCTATAGCCCACGAAACTGGCCCGAAACGGCAAAAACACCGAGCTTTTCGGACGTCTCGATAGTCATGCACACGGTTCATGAAGCATCAAAAATTGACACGGCACCCAAAAGCAGTGCGCTATAGCCCACGATACTCGCCCGAAATGACAAAAACAACGTGTTTTTGGGACGTCTCAATAGCCATGCACACGGTTCATGGAGCATAACAAATCGATCCGGGACCCCAAAATAGTTGGCTATAGACCAGGAAACGTGTCGATAACCATACCCAGGGTTGATGGAGCATAAAAAATAAACTCGGGAACCCGAAACAGTGCGCTATAAGCCCACGAAACTGGCCCGAAACTACAAAAAGACCGACTTTTTCCGACGTGTCGATAACCGTACGGAGGGTTGATGGAGCATAAAAATTGAACCGGGACCTCAAAACAGTGCGTTATAGCCCACCAAACAGGCATGAAATGACAAAAACAACGTGTTTTTGTGAAGACTCGATGGCCGTGCACAGTGTTCATGCAGCATCAAAAATCGATCCAGGACCCCAAAACAGTGCGTTATAGCCCACGAAACGGGCGCAAAACAACAAAAATAACGAGTTTTTACGACGTGTCAATAACCATGCACACGGTTCATGGAGCATAAAAAATCGCCCGGGACCCAAAAACAATGCGCAGCCCATTAACTAGCCCGAAACAACAAAAACATCGATTTTTTCTAACGTCTCGATATCCGTGCACACGATTCATGGAGCATCAAAAATCGACCCGGGACCCCAAAACTATGCGCTATAGCCCACGAAACTGGCCCGAAATGACAAAAACAACGAGTTTTGCGACGTCTCTATAGTCGTGCATAGGGTTCATGGAGCATCAAAAATCGACGTGGGACCACGAAACAGTGCACGCCCACGAAACTGGCCCGAAATGACAAAAACATTGAGTTTTTGCATAGTCTCGATGGCCGTGCAGTTGGTTCATGGAGCATAAAAATCGACCCGGGACCCCAAAATAGTGCGTTATTACCCACGAAACTAGCCCGAAACGACAAAAACACCGAGTTTTTGCGATGTCTCTATATTCTTGCATCGGGTTCATGGAGTATCAAAAATAGACGTTGGACCCCAAAATAGTGCGCTAGAGCCCACGAAATTGGCCGAAAATGACAAAAACACCGAGTTTTTGCGACATCTCAGTAGCCGTGCACAGGATTCATGGAGCATAAAAATCCGACCCGGGACCCCAAAAGAGTGCGCTATAGCCCACGAAACTGTCCCGAAACGGCAAAAACACTGAGTTTTTCGGACGTCTCGATAGTCGTGCACACGGTTGATGAAGCATCAAAAATTGACACGACACCCTAAAGTAGTGCGCTATAGCCCACAAAACTCACCCGAAATGACAAAAACAACGTGTTTTTGGGACTTCTCAATAGCTATGGACACGGTTCATGGAGCATAAAAAATCGACCCGGGACCCCAAACAGTGCGCTATAGACTACGAAACTAGCCCGAAACGACCAAAACAACGAGTTTTTGCAACGTGTCGATAGCCATGCGGAGGGTTGATGGAGCATAAAAAATAAACCTCGGAACCCAAAACAATGCGCTATAGCCCACGAAAGTGGCCCGAAGCGACAAAAAGAGCAACTTTTTGTGACATGTCGATAGCCATGCGGAGGGTTGATGGAGCATAAAAATTAAACCGGGACCTCAAAACAGTGCGTTATAGTCCACGAAACTGGCTTGAAATGACAAAAACAATGAGTTTTTGTGAAGACCCAATAGTCGTGCACAGTGTTCATGGAGCATCAAAAACCGACCCAGGACCCCAAAACAGTGCGCTTATCGCCCACGAAAGTGGCGCAAAACGACAAAAACACAGATTTTTTGCGATATCTCGATAACCATGCACACGGTTCATGCAGCATAAAAATCGACCCGGGACCCCAAAACGGTGCGTTATAGCCCACGAAACTAGCACGAAACAACAAAAACAACGAATTTTTGCGACGTCTCTATGGTCGTGCACACGGTTCATGGAGGATCAAAAATTTACCCAACACCCTAAAACAGTGCGCTATAGCCCACGAAACTCGCCCGAAACGACAAAAACAAAGAGTTTTTGTGACGTCTTTATATCCGTGTAGACAGTTCATGGAGCATAAAAAATCGATCCGGGACCCCGAAACAGTGCGCTATAACTAAGGAAACTTGCCCGAAACAACAAAAACATCCGTTTTTTGTGACGTCTCGATATCTGTGCTCACAGTTCAGGGAGCATCAAAAATCGACCCGGGACACCAAAACAGTGCTCTATAGCCCACGAAACTGGCTCGAAACGACAAAAACAACGACTTTCGCGACGTCTCTATAGTTATGCATAGGGTTCATGGAGCATCAAAAATCTACCCGGGAGCGCAAAACACTGCGCTATAGCCCACAAAACTGGCGTGAAACGACTAAAACAACAAGTTTTTGCGATATCACTATAGCCGTGGACAGGGTTCATGGAGCATAAAAAATCGACCTCGGACCACAAAATAGTGCACGCACACGAAACTCGCCCGAAACGACAAAAACATCGAGTTTTTGTGAAGTCTCGGTAGCCGTGCACTCGGTTCATGGAGCATAAAAATCGACCAAGGACCCCACAATAGTGCGTTATTACCCACGAAACTAGCCCGAAACGACAAAAACACCGAGTTTTTGCGTTGTCTCTATTGCGATGCACAGTGTTCATGGAGCATTAAAAATCGACCTCGGACCACAAAACAGTGCACGCCACGAAACTGGCCCTAAACGACAAAAACACCGAGTTTTTGCGACATCTCTGTAGCTGCGCACAGGATTCATGGAGCATAAAAATCGACCCGGGACCCCAAAAGAGTGTGCTATAGCCCATGAAGGTGGCCCAAAACGGCAAACACACCGAGTTTTTCGGATGTCTCAATAGTCGTGCACACGGTTCATGAAGCATCAAAAGTTGAAACGACACCCTAAAACAGTGCGCTATAGCCACGAAACTCGCCCGAAATGACAAAAACAACGCGTTTTTGGGACGTCTCGATAGCCATACACATAGTTCATGGAGCATAAAAAATTGACCCGGGACCCCAAAACAGTGCGCTATATCCCAAGAAACTCGCCCGAAACGACCAAAACAACGAGTTTTTGCGACGTGTCGATAGCCGTGAACATGGTTGATGGAGCATAAAAATAAACCCGGGACCCCAAAACAGTGCGCTATAGCCCACGAAACTAGGCCCGAAACGACAAAACACTGACTTGTTGCGACGTGTCAATAGCCGTGCGGAGGGTTGATGGAGCATAAAAATTAAACCGAGGCCTCAAAATAGTGTGTTATAAGCCACGAAACTAGCCTAAAAAACGAAAACAGCGAGTTTTTGTGACGCCTCGATAGCCGTGCGCGGTGTTCATGGAGCATCAAAATCGACCCGGGAACCCAAAACAGTGCATTATAGCCCAGGAAACTGGCCCAAAACGACAAAACAACGAGTTTTTGCGACGTCTCTATAACCATGCACACGATTCATGGAGCATAAAAAATCGACCCGGGACCCCAAAACATTGCGCTATAGCTGACGAAACTGGCAAGAAATAACAAAAACAACGAGTTTTTAGGACGTCTCGATGGTCGTGCATAGGGTTCATGGAGGATCGAAAATTGACCCGACACCCTAAGACAATGCGCTATAGCCCACGAAACTCGCCCGAAACAAAAAAACAATGAGTTTTTGTGACGTCTTTATATCCGTTCAAACGGTTCATGCAACATAAAAAATCGATCCGGCACCCCAAAACAATGCGCTATAACCCAAAAAACTTGCCCGAAACAACAAAAGCATCATTTTTTATGACGTCTCGATATCCATGCGCACGGTTCGTGGAGCATCAAAAATCGACCGGGGACCCCAAAACATTGCGCTATAGCCCACGAAACTGGCCCGAAACGAGAAAAACAACGAGTTTTGCGACGTCTCCTCTATAGCCGTGCATAGGGTTCATGGAGCATCAAAAATCGACCCACGAGCCCAAAACATTGCGCTCGCACGAAACTGGCCCGAAATGACTAAAACAACAAGTTTTGCGACGTCTCTGTAGCCGTGGACAGGGTTCATATGGAGCATCAAAAATCAACCTGGGACGACAAAACAGTGCACGCCCACGAAACTGGCCTGAAACGACAAAAACACCGAGTTTTTGTGAAGTCTCGATAGCCGTGCACTGGGTTCATGGAGCATAAAAATTAACCCGGGACCCCAAAATAGTGCGTTATTACCCACGAAACTAGCCCGAAACGACAAAAACACCGAGTTTTTGCGATGTCTCTAGCGCCGTGCAAAGTGTTCATGGAGCATCAAAAATTCACGTTGGGCCCCAAAATAGTGCGCTAGAGCCCACGAAACTGGCCCGAAATGACAGAAACACCGAGTTTTTGCGACATCTCTGTAGCCATGCACACGATTCATGGAGCATAAAAATCCGACCCGGGACCCCAAAAGAGTGCGCTATAGTCCATGAAACTGGCCCGAAACGGCAAAAACCCCGAGCTTTTCGAACGTCTCGATAGTCATGCACACGGTTCATGAAGCATCAAAAATTGACACGGCACCCAAAAACAGTGCGCTATAGCCCACGATACTCGCCCGAAATGACAAAAACAACGTGTTTTTGGGACGTCTCAATAGCCATGCACACGGTTCATGTAGCATAACAAATCGATCCGGGACCCTAAAACAGTTGGCTATAGACCAGGAAACTGGCCCAAAACGACCAAAACAATGAGTTTTGCGACGTGTCGATAACCATGCCCAGGGTTGATGGAGCATAAAAAATAAACCCGGGAACCCGAAACAGTGGGCTATAAGCCCACAAGACTGGCCCGAAACTACAAAAAGACCGACTTTTTGCGACGTGTCGATAACCATGCGGAGGGTTGTGGAGCATAAAAATTGAACCGGGACCTCAAAATAGTGCGTTATAGCCCACGAAACAGGCATGAAATGACAAAAACAACGTGTTTTTGTGAAGACTCGATGGTCGTGCACAGTGTTCATGCAGCATCAAAAATCGATCCGGGACCCCAAAACAGTGCGTTATAGCCACGAAACGGGCGCAAAACAACAAAAATAACGAGTTTTTGCGACTTGTCAATAACCATGCACACGGTTCATGGAGCAAAAAAAATCGACCCGGGATCCCAAAACAATGCGCTATAGCCCACGAAACTAGCCCGAAACAACAAAAACATCGATTTTTCTGACGTCTCGATATCCGTGCACACGATTCATGGAGCATCAAAAATTGATCCGGGACCCCAAAACTATGCGCTATAGCCCACGAAATTGGCCCGAAATGACAAAAACAACGAGTTTTGCGACGTCTCTATAGTCGTGCATAGGGTTCATGGAGCATCAAAAATCGACCCGGTAGACCGAAACAGTGCGCTATAGCCCACGAAACTGGCCCGAAACGACTAAAACAACGAGTATTTGTGACGTCTCTATAGTTGTCGACGGGGTTCATGGAGCATCAAAAATCGACGTGGGACCACGAAACAGTGCACGCCCACGAAACTGGCCCGAAATGACAAAAACACTGAGTTTTGTTATAGTCTCGATGGCCGTGCAGTGGGCTCATGGATCATAAAAATCGACCCGGGGCCCCAAAATAGTGCGTTATTACCCACGAAACTAGTCCAAAACGACAAAAACACCGGGTTTTTGCGATGTCTCTATATTCTTGCATCGGGTTCATGGAGTATCAAAAATAGACGTTGGGCCCCAAAATAGTGCGCTAGAGCCCATGAAATTGTCCGGAAATGACAAAAATACCGAGTTTTTGCGACATCTGAGTAGCCATGCACAGGATTCATGGAGCATAAAAATCCGACCCGGGACCCCAAAAGAGTGCGCTATAACCCACGAAACTGTCCCGAAACACCAAAAACACTGAGTTTTTCGGACGTCTCGATAGTCGTGCACACGGTTGATGAAGTATCAAAAATTGACACGCCACCCTAAAGCAGCGCGCTATAGCCCACGAAACTCACCCGAAATGACAAAAACAACGTGTTTTTGGGACTTCTTAATAGCCATGCACACGGTTCATGGAGCATAAAAAATAGACCCGGGACCCCAAAAAGTGCGCTATAGACTACGAAACTAGCCCGAAACGACCAAAACAACGAGTTTTTGCAACGTGTCGATAGCCATGCGCAGGGTTCATGGAGCATAAAAAATATACGTGGGAACCCAAAACAGTGCGCTATATCCCACGAAAGTGGCCCGAAGCGACAAAAAGAGCAACTTTTTGTGACATGTCGATAGCCGTGCGGAGGGTTGATGGAGCAAAAAAATTAAACCGGGACCTCAAAACAGTGCGTTATAGTCCACGAAACTGGCCTGAAATGACAAAAACAATGAGTTTTTGCGACGTCTCTATAACCATGCACACGGTTCATGGAGCATAAAAATCGACCCGGGACCCCAAAACATTGCGCTATAGCCGACGAAACTGGCAAGAAACAACAAAAACAACGAGTTTTTAGGACGTCTCGATGGTCGTGCATAGGGTTCATGGAGGATCGAAAATTGACCCGACACCCTAAGACAATGCGCTATAGCCCACGAAACTCGCCCGAATCAAAGAAACAATGAGTTTTTGCGACGTCTTTATATCCGTTCAAACGGTTCATGCAACATAAAAAATCGATCCGGCACCCCCAAACAGTGCGCTATAACCGAAAAAACTTGCCCGAAACAACAAAAGCATCATTTTTATGACGTCTCGATATCCATGCGCATCGTTCGTGGAGCATCAAAAATCGACCCGAGACCCCAAAACATTGCGCTATAGCCCACGAAACTGGCCCGAAACGACAAAAACAACGAGTTTTGCGACGTCTCCTCTATAGCCGTGCATAGGGTTCATGGAGCATCAAAAATCGACCCACGAGCCCAAAACAGTGCGCTCCCACGAAACTGGCCCGAAACAACTAAAACAATAAGTTTTTGCGATGTCTCTATAGCCGTGGACAGGGTTCATGGAGCATCAAAAATCAACCTGGGACCACAAAACAGTGCACGCCCACGAAACTGGCGTCAAACGACAAAAACACCGAGTTTTTGTGAAGTCTCGATAGTCGTGCAGTGGGATCATGGAGCATAAAAATCGACCCGTGACCCCAAAATAGTGCGTTATTACCCACGAAACTAGCCCGAAACGACAAAAACACCGAGTTTTTGCGATGTGTCTAGAGTCGTGCAAAGTGTTCATGGAGCATCAAAAATTGACCTTGGACCCCAAAATAGTGCGCTAGAGCCCACGAAACTGCCCGAAACGACAGAAACACCGAGTTTTTGTGACATCTCTGTAGCCGTGCACACGATTCATGGAGCATAAAAATCCGACCGGGGACCCCAAAAGAGTGCGCTATAGCCCACGAAACTGGCCCGAAACGGCAAAAACACCGAGTTTTTTGTACATCTCGATAGTCGTCCACACGGTTCATGAAGCATCAAAAATTGACACGGCACCCAAAAACAGTGCGCCACGATACTCGCCCGAAATCCGACCCGGGACCCCAAAAGAGTGCGCTATAGCCCACGAAACTGGCCCGAAACGGCAAAAACACTGAGTTTTTCGGATGTCTCGATATCCGTGCACACGATTCATGGAGCATCAAAAATTGACCTGGGACCCCAAAAATGTGCGCTATAGCCCCACGAAACTGGCCCGAAACGACAAAAACAACGAGTTTTGCGATGTCTCTATAGTCGTGCATAGGGTTCATGGAGCATCAAAAATCGACCCGGTAGCCCAAAACTGTGCGCTATAGCCCACGAAACTGGCCCGAAACGACTAAAACAACGAGTATTTGCGACGTCTCTATAGCCGTGGACGGGGTTCATGGAGCATCAAAAATCGACGTGGGACCACGAAACAGTGCACTCCCACGAAACTGGCCCGAAATGACAAAAACACTGAGTTTTTGTGAAGTCTCGATGGTCGTGCACTGGGTTCATGGAGCATAAAAATCGACCCGAGATCCCAAAATCGTGCGTTATTACCCACGAAACTAGCCCGACACGACAAAAACACCGAGTTTTTGCAATGTCTCTATATTCGTGCATCGGGTTCATGGAGTATCAAAAATAGACGTTGGACCCCAAAATAGTGCGCTAGAGCCCACGAAATTGGCCGGAAATTACAAAAACACCGAGTTTTTGCGACATCTCTGTAGCCGTGCACAGGATTCGTGGAGCATAAAAATCCGACCCGGGACCCCAAAAGAGTGCACTATAGCCCACGAAACTGGCCCGAAACGGCAAAAACACCGAGTTTTTTGGACATCTCGATAGTCGTCCACACGATTCATGAAGCATCAAAAATTGACACGGCACCCAAAAACAGTGCGCCACGATACTCACCCGAAATCCGACCCGGGACCCCAAAAGAGTGCGCTATAGCCCACGAAACTGGCCCGAAACGGCAAAAACACTGAGTTTTTCGGACGTCTCGATAGTCATGCACACGGTTGATGAAGCATCAAAAATTGACACGGCACCCTAAAGTAGTGCGCTATAGCCCACGAAACTCGCCCGAAATGACAAAAACAACGTGTTTTTGGGACGTCTCAATAGCCATGCGCACGGTTCATGGAGCATAAAAAATCGACCCGGGAGCCCAAAACAGTGCGCTATAGACTACGAAACTAGCCCGAAGCGACCAAAACAACGAGTTTTTGCGACGTGTCGATAGCCACGCGCAGGGTTGATGGATCATAAAAAATAATTCCGGGAATTCAAAACAGTGCGCTATAGCCCACGAAACTGGCCCGAAACGACAAAAAGACAGAATTTTTGCAACGGGTCGATAATCGTGCGGAGGGTTGATGGAGCATAAAAATTAAAACGGGACCTCAAAACACTTCGTTATAGCCCATGAAACTGGCCTGAAATGACAAAAACACCGAGTTTTTGTGACGACTCGATAGTCGTGCACAGTGTTCATGGATCATCAAAAATCGACCCGGGACCCCAAAACAGTGCGTTGTAGCCCACGAAACTGGCCTGAAACGACAAAAATAGCGAGTTTCGCGACGTCTCTATGGCCGTGCATAGGGTTCTTGGAGCATCAAAAATCGATCCGGGAGCCCAAAACAGTGCGCTACAGACTACGAAACTGGCCCGAAACGACCAAAACAAGGAGTTTTTGCGACATGTCTATAGCCATGCGCAGGATTGATGGAGCATAAAAAATAAACCTGGGAACCCAAAACACTGCATTGTAGCCCACAAAAGTGGCCCAAAACGACAAAAAGAGCAACTTTTTGCGACGTGGTGATAGCCGTGCGGAGGGTTGATGGAGCATAAAAATTAAACCGGGACCTCAAAACAGTGTGTTATAGCCCACAAAACTGGCCTGAAATGACAAAACAACGAGTTTTTCTCACGACTCGATAGTCGTGCACAGTGTTCATGGAGCATCAAAAATCGACCCGGGACCCCAAAACAGTGCGCTAGCCCACGAAACTAGCCCGAAACAACAAAAACATCGATGGTCGTGCACACGGTTCATGGAGGATCAAAAATTTACCCGACACCCTAAAACAGTGCGCTATAGCCCACGAAACTCGCCCCAAACGACAAAAACAAAGAGTTTTTGCGACGTCTTTATATCCGTGTAGACAGTTCATGGAGCATAAAAAATCGATCCGGGACCCCAAAACAATGCTCTATAACTCACGAAATTTGCCCAAAACAACAAAAACATCAATTTTTGTGACGTCTCGATATCTGTGCTCACGGTTCATGGAGCATCAAAAATCGACTCGGGACACCAAAACAGTGCGCCATAGCCCACGAAACTGGCTCAAAACGACAAAAACAACGAGTTTTACGACGTCTCTATAGCCGTGCATAGGGTTCATGGAGCATAAAAATTAACCCGGGAGCCCAAAACACTACGCTATAGCCCACGAAACTGGCCTGAGACGACTAAAACAACGAGTTTTCGCGACATCTCTTTAGCCGTGGACAGGGTTCATGGAGCATCAAAAATCGACCTGGGACCACAAAACAGTGCACGCCCACGAAACTCGCCGAAAACGACAAAAGCACCGAGTTTTTGTGAAGCCTCGATAGCCGTGCACTCGGTTCATGGAGCATTGATGACCCACAAGTATAGGGGATCTATCATAGTCCTTTCGATAAGGAAGACTGTCGAACCCAACAAGGAGCAGAATGATCTGACAAGTGGTTTTCAGCAAGGTAATCTCTGCAAGCACTGAAATTATCGGTAGCAAGTAGTTGTGTGGTGAGGTGATTAGTAGCAAGTAGCGAAACAATAGTAACAACGGTGGATCAAAGTGGCCCAATCCCTTTTGTAGCAAGGGACAAGCGTGGACAAACTCTTATAGGAGGTAAAACGCTCCCGGGGACACATGGGAATTTCTGTCAAGCTAGTTTTCATAATGTTCATATGATTCGCGTTCGTTACTTTGATAGTTTGATATGTGGGTGGACCGGCGCTTGGGTACTTCCCTTACTTGGACAAGCATCCCACTTATGATTAACCACTCTCTCAAGCATCCACAACTATGAAAGAAGAATTAAGACAAAGTCTAACCATAGCATTAAACTAGTGGATCCAAATCAGCCCCTTACGAAGCAACGCATAAACTAGGGTTTAAGCTTCTGTCACTCTAGCAACCCATCATCTACTTACTATTCCCAATGCCTTCCTCTAGGCCCAAATAATGGGGAAGTGTTATGTACTCGACGTTCACATAACACCACTAGAGGAAAAACAACATACAACACATCAAAATATTGAACGAATACCAAATTCACATGACTACTTATAGCATGACTTATCCCATGTCCTCAGGAACAAAAGTAACTACTCACAAAGCACAATCATATTCATCACCAGAGAGGTAATGAGTAGCATCAAAGATCTGAACGTAAATTCTTCCACCAAGTAATCCAACTAGCATCAACTACAAAGAGTAATTAACACTACTAGCAACCTTACAAGTACCAATCGGAGTCGCGAGACGGAGATTGGTTACAAGAGATGAACTAGGGGTTGGAGATGAGATGGTGCTGATGAAGATGTTGATGGTGATGAGTCCCCTCCGATGAGAGGAGTGTTGGTGATGACGATGGCGACGATTTCCCCTTCCGGGAGGGAAGTTTCCCCGGCAGGATCGTCCTAACGGAGCTCTAGATTGGTTCTGCTCAAGTTCCGCCTCGTGGCGGCGGCAAATCCTCCGAAAAGCCTCCTCCTGATTTTTTTCTGGAATGAAACCCTTCTTGTAGCAAAAGAGGGGAGCCAGAGGGCCAAGTGGGAGCCCACAAGCCCCCTAGGCGCGGCCAGGGGGGAGGTCGCGCCTAGCAGGCTTATGGCCTCCTGTTGGCGCCCCTCCGGTACTTCTTCGGCCCAGTATTTTTTATAAATCCCAAAAAAATCCTCGTTGATTTTCGCGGCTTTTGGAGTTGCGCGGAATAGGTATCTCAAACTTGCTCCTTTTTCAGTCCAGAATTCCAGCCGCCGGCATTCTCCCTCTTCATGTAAACCTTGCAAAATAAGAGACAAAAGGCATAAGTATTGTACCGTGAAGTGTAATAACATGCCAAAAAGAGATAAATATCAACATGAAAGCATGATGCAAAATGGACGTATCAACTCCCCCAAGCTTAGACCTCGCTTGTCCTCAAGCGAAAGCCGAGATCAATAAATATGCCCACATGTTTAGAGAGAGAGGTGTCGACAAAACAAGATACGAACATGCAGGTATCATGATCATAATCAGAACAGCAATATCATCATATCATCTCTTATGCTAAAGTGATAATTCATTCACAAAGTAAAGTATGGATCAAGAACCTTACCGAGAATTAACAACCGATAGCCTTTAGTCATTGAAGCAATTGCAATTTATCACAACATCGGAAAGAGTCAAATAAGAGCTTGTAAAGCAAATCCACATACTCAATCATTTTTTTTGTCTTCTACAATTGCTACAACTCACGTGGTACTCATGAGATCAAAGTTTGAGCTGAACAGAGAGAACGATAGGGGCTTATAGTTTCGCCTCCCAACCACTTAGCTCAAGGGTAATGTCAACAGTAATAGTTCATGAATACTTACTTCCAAGTTGACATATGAATATAGATCTTTCCCTAGCATAAGACGTTAGCCAAGATAAAGGCGAAATAAGGAATTGGTGTAGATGACCATGACTATTTCAAGGGCAAAAGTAAAGGTACAAGATAGGCCCTTCGTAGAGGGCAGCACAGGTTGTCATGCGCTTTTGAGGTTTGGATGTGCGACCTCTTAGTGTAAAGGAACGTCACTTTATATTGCCTCCTGTGATAAATAACTTTATTATGCAGTCTGTCGCTTTTATGTCTTCCTCATCACAGGTTCGTACAAAGCTTATTTTCCACATGCTAATAGATCATACATAATTAGGGAGCAATTTTTATTGCTTGCACCGATGACAACTTACTTGAGGGATCTTCTTCAATCCATAGGTAGGTATGGTGGACTCTCATGGCAAAACTGGGTTGAAGGTTTGTGGATGCACAAGTACTATCTTTACTTGGTGCGGGAGGTTTGGCTGATATGAGGTGAAAGCAATCATCACATGCTAAGGGATCTCTAGTCATATAACATTGTTAGGAACTAAGAAAACACAATTCATTATGTTGTCTTCCTTGTCCAACACCAACTTCTAAGCATGTAATAGTGTAGTGAGTGTTCACAATCATAGATGGTGTCAAATAAGATATATTTATATGTGAACCTCTCCTTCCTTATCACTTCCTATTAATTGCAACAATGACCAAGGTCTACGTTTGTCTACCCTCAACAAGTTTCAATCATCATTCTTTCTATATGTGAAGCCATCACTTCCCATAAGATCATTACATGATCTTTCATGCTTTTGTTCTTTTCTCATTCTTTTGATCATGGCATGAGGCAAGGCCCTTAACTAAGACACTCTTTATTATATGGTTCACGAGCTCGAATACATCGGGGGGACACAAAGCAAAACTCAAGCCTAAAACACTAAGACCTTCATTCTACTAGAGAAGAATAAAACCGAAAATAAACGAACTAAGAAAAGATAAAGGCAAAAGATGTGATGGTGATACGATACCGGGGCAACTCCCCCAAGCTTGTCACAAGCCAAGGGGATTGCCCATACCCATGCTCAGTTGTCTTCCTTTGGAGGTGATGGTGGTTAGTTTGTTGCAGAGGTCTTGAACTTGTTTAATTTCCTCTTGAGCATAAAATTCTGCTCCCTCGGATTATCAATTTCCTCTTCAAGCCTCAACACCCTTTGGCATAATTCCTGCTTACTCTCCTGCAAGAAACAAGAAGGGATAAACAAAGTCTTAGGCTTTTTCCTTGAGTCACGGAGGCTCGACTTCTTGAACTCCACATGTGTGTGTCCAAGTTGAGGTAGAGGAGCCTCCTCCTCATCGGAACTTGTTTGTTCCTTCCCCTTGGGATCATAATCTTCTTCCTCATCAGTGGTCTAGCCATAAGGATCCATGTCCCCATAGACCTTGG
Source organism: Hordeum vulgare subsp. vulgare (assembly GCF_904849725.1). Taxonomy (NCBI): domain Eukaryota; kingdom Viridiplantae; phylum Streptophyta; class Magnoliopsida; order Poales; family Poaceae; genus Hordeum; species Hordeum vulgare. The sequence continues at coordinate 502,478,026 of NC_058518.1, forward strand.
GGTTAGCAAGGTAATCGGCCACATAGCTCTCCCCCTATGAATCTTGAGAAGACATCTTGCCCCAAATCTGCGGCAGAAAACAGGACTCAAAATGAAAACAAAGGAAATTTGCGTGATAAGAGGGTCAGACCTTTCGGGAGAATATATAATGATTTTTTTCCGACCGGAAGGAGTACTCTGCAAGAAAACAGAGTCCGGGAGGCACACAAGGTGGCCACAAGCCCCCTAGGCGCGGCCAGGGGGTGGCCCGCGCCTGGCAGGCTTGTCGCCTCCTCGTACGCTTTCCGGACTACTTCAAAATTTTCTATTTTTCTAAATAATCCAAAACGGAGAAAAATTCCTACTGGAAAAGTTTTGGAGTCTGTTTTCTTACCGAATCACATACCTCTTCGTTTTCGGAGTCTGAAACACGCTGATAAATATCCCTTAGGTACTCCTCCGGAGTTATGGTATTGATAATATTGCTTTCAACATTTATGGGAGTACCAGAGATATAATGCTTGATTCTCTGCCCATCTACCACTCTCGGAAAATTACCTTCCGTGTTGTTGATCTTGATGGCACCGGAACGATATACTTCCTCGACAATGTAAGGACCTTCCCATTTAGAGAGAAGCTTGCCTGCAAAAAATCTTAAACGAGAATTATATAGCAAGACATAATCACCTACATTGAACTCACGCTTTTGTATCCTTTTATCATGCCACCTCTTAACCTTTTCTTCGAAAAACTTGGCATTTTCATATGCTTGAGTTCTCCATTCATCTAGCGAGCTAATATCAAATAACCTCTTCTCACCAGCAATTTTGAAATCAAAGTTGAGCTCTTTGATTGCCCAATAAGCTTTATGCTCTAGCTCAAGAGGTAAATGACATGCTTTACCATACACCATTTTGTACAGAGACATGCCCATGGGATTCTTATATGCAGTTCTATAAGCCCACAGTGCATCATCGAGCTTCTTAGACCAATTCCTTCTAGAGCTATTGACAGTCTTTTGCAGAATCAGTTTAATCTCTCTATTGCTTAGCTCTACTTGACCACTGGAGTGAGGGTGATAGGGAGACGCAATTATATGGTTGACATCATACTTAGCAAGCGTTTTATGGAAAGCACCATGAATGAAATGTGAACCACCATCGGTCATTAGATATCTAGGGACTCCAAATCTAGGGAAAATAACTTCTTTAAGCATCCTGATAGAGGTGTTGTGATCAGCACTAGCAATTGGGATAGCTTCTACCCACTTAGTGACGTAGCCAGCAACAACTAGGATATGAGTATACCCGTTGGATTTTGGAAAAGGTCCCATATAATCAAAACCCCATACATCAAATGGTTCAATGAAAAGTGAATAGTTCATAGGCATTTCCTGACGTTTACTGATATTACCTATTCTTTGACATTCGTCACAAGACAAGACAAACTTACGCGCATCCTTGAAGAGAGTGGGTCAATAGAAACCTGATTGCAATACCTTGTGTGCAGTTCTATCTCCCGCATGGTGTCCTCCGTAGGCCTCGGAGTGACACTTCTGCAGGATCTGTTCCTGTTCATGTTCAAGTACACAATGTCTAATAACACCATCTACTCCTTCCTTATAAAGGTGAGGATCATCCCAAAAGTAATGTCTCAAGTCAAAGAAGAATTTCTTCTTTTGGTGGTATGTGAAACTAGATGGTATATATTTGGCAACGATATACTTTGCATAATCAGCATACCACGTTGCACTACGTGAAGTATTGACGACATTCAATTGCTCATGAGGAAATCTATCATCAATACGTTGTGGGTCATCAAGAACATTCTCCAACCTAGACAAGTTATTTGCTACGGGGTTATCAGCACCCTTTCTGTTGACAACATGCAAATCAAATTCTTGTAGCAAGAGAACCCATCTGATGAGTCCAGGTTTAGCGTCTTTCTTCTCCATGAGGTACGTAATAGCAGCATGATCTATGTGAATAGTGACTTTGGAACCAACTATGTAAGATCTGAACTTTTCACATGCAAACACGACTGCTAAAAATTCCTTTTCCGTAGTAGCATAGTTTCTTTGGGCATTGTCTAGAGTTTTACTAGCATAATGAATAACATTCAACTTCTTATCAACTCTTTGCCCTAGGACACCACCAACAGCATAATCGCTAGCATCACACATGATTTCAAAAGGTAAGTTCCAATCAGGTGGTTGAACGATAGGCGCAGTTATCAAAGCCTTCTTAAGTATTTCGAAGGCTTCCTCACAATCATCATCAAAAACAAAAGGAATGTCCTTTTGCAAGAGATTGGTAAGAGGCCTACAAATCTTAGAGAAGTCTTTAATGAACCTTCTATAGAAACCAGCATGACCAAGGAAACTTCTTATACCTTTGATATCTATGGGGCATGGCATTTTCTCGATTGCATCAACCTTAGCCTTATCGACTTCAATACCTCTTTTAGAAATTTTATGTCCTAAGACGATGCCTTCATTAACCATGAAGTGGCACTTCTCCCAATTCAAGACAACATTGGTATCATTACATCTCTGCAAGACTCGATCAAGGTTGTTGAGGCAATCATGAAAAGAAGACCCGTAAATGGAGAAGTCAACCATGAAAACCTCAACAATCTTTTCACAAAAGTCAAAGAATATAGCCATCATACATCTTTGAAAGGTAGCACGTGCATTACATAAGCCAAAAGGCATACGTCTATAAGCAAAGGTACCGAAAGGGCAGGTGAAAGTGGTTTTCTCCTGATCAGATTGTGCAACACGTATTTGGGAGAAACCAGAATAACCATCTAGAAAGCAGAAGTGTGTGTTTTTAGACAGTCTTTCTAGCATTTGGTTGATAAAAGGCAAAGGGTGATGATCTTTCCTAGTGGCTTTATTGAATTTCCTAAAATCGATCACCATCCTATAGCCAGTAATAATCCTCTGTGGGATCAATTCATCCTTATCATTAGGGACAACGGTAATACCTCCCTTCTTAGGGACGCAATGCACCAGACTCACCCAATCACTATGAGCAACAGGACAGATAATATCCGCTTCCACGAGATTTAGTATTTCTTTTCTTACTACCTCTTTCATCTTCGGATTTAATCTCCGTTGATGATCAGCAACTGGCTTGGAATCAGGCTTAGTTTTAATCTTGTGCTGGCATAGAGTGGGACTAATGCCCTTAAGATCATCAAGAGTATATCCAATAGCAGCACAGTGCTTCCTCCGAGTTTTTAGTAACTTCTTTTCTTCATGCTCTAAGAGGCTAGCACTAATAATAACAGGATATATCTCTTTTTCATCAAGATAAGAATACTTAAGAGTATGAGGCAACTGTTTAAGCTCGAACACATGATCATCCTTTTGTGGGGGTGGATCCCCAAGCAGTTCAATAGGCAAATTATTCTTAAGGATAGGATATTGTTCTAAGACAACTCTATCGATCTCATCCATTTCATCCATATGCATATCATTTTCATGCTCAAGCAAGTATTGCTCTAAAGGATCAGTAGGAGGCACAGCAATAGAAGCTAGAGCAATAATTTCATCCTTACTAGGCAACTATTTTTCATGACGTTGTGTACCAAACTTGGAGAAATTGAACTCGTGTGACACACCTTCAAAGCCAACAGTGACAGTTTGCTTCTCACAGTCAATATGAGCATTGACAGTATTGAGGAAAGGTCTGCCAAATATGATGGGACAAAAGCTATCTTGTGTGGTAGCAAGAACGAGGAAATCAGCAGGATACTTCGTTTTACCACACAAGACTTCAACATCTCTAACAATTCCCACACGGCAGATAGTATCTCTATTGGCAAGCTGAATAGTGACATCAATGGGTTCTATCTCCACAGGTGCAATCTCGTCTTTAATTTCATCATATAAGGATTGAGGTATTGCAATAACACTAGAACCCACGTCACATAAACCATGATAACAATGATCTCCTATCTTAACAGAAACAACAGGCGTGCCAACAACAGCTCTATGTTTGTCTCTAGCGTGTGGTTTAGCAATTCTAGCAGCATCTTCACAGAAGTGAATATCATGGATATCAAAATTGTTAGACAGGAGATCTTTGATAATAGCAATGCTAGGTTCAACTCTAATTTTCTCATGGGGTGTAGGTGTTCTAATGTAGCCCCTACGTATCACAGTTGAAGCTTTAGAATGATCCTTTATCCTAACAGGGAAAGGTGGTTTCTCAATGTAAGCACTGGGAACAATAGGATCATTATAGGCAATGACTTTCTCTTCAACTGGATTGGGTTTAACTACATTGACTTCTAAGGGAGGATGATATTTAAACCACTCCTCTTTGGGGAGATCAATATGAGCAGCAAAGGATTCACACAATGAAGCTACTATCTCTGAGTCAAGTACATACTTAGCGCTAAAATCACAAAAAGTATTTGTTTCAACAAAGGATTTAACGCAATCAAACTTGAAATTCATACCTGACTCCTTACCTTCATCAAGCTCCCAATCTTCAGAGTTGCGTTTAATACTCTCCAATAGATTCCATTTGAAGTCAATATCTCTCTTCATAAAAGAACCGGTACAAGAAGTGTCAAGCATGGTGCGATCATCATGAGAAAGCCGAGCATAGAAGTTCTGAATGATAATTTCTCTCGAGAGCTCATGGTTGGGGCATGAATATAACATTGATTTAAGCTCCACCAAGATTGAGCGATGCTTTCTCTGTCATGAGGCCAAAAATTATAAATATAATTCCGATCATGATGTACTAGATGCATAGGATAAAACTTTTAATGAAATTCCAATTTCAACCGATTGTAGTTCCATGATCCAGTATCATCACATAGCCTATACCATGTCAACGCCTTATCCCTCAAAGATAAGGGAAAGACCTTCTTCTTAACCTCATCCTCGGGCAAACCTGCAAGCTTAAATACACCACAAACTTCATCTACATACATTATATGCAAGTCTGGATGTGATGTTCCATCTCCTGTAAAAGGATTAGCCAGCAGTTTCTCAAGCATACCCGAAGGAAATTCATAGCAAATATTTTCAGTAGGTGCAGCAGGTTGAGGAGCAACTCTTTGTGCTTCCGTTCGAGGTGAAGATACCCCGAACAAGCCCCTCAAAGGATTAGTTTCCATAGTGACAAGTGACAATAAATTTCAGCACATAGTATAAATGTTTCCTTACCAAATTCCACTTACCAAAGGCGCTTCACTCCCCGGCCATGGCGACAGTAAAGAGTCTTGATGACTGATGCGGCAACAGAAGTCCTTCCCTGGCGCGTAGGAATTCTTCTTGTTACTTCTCTGGTTTGCGTCGGTTTTTCCCTTAAAGAGGAAAGGGTGATGCAGCACAGGAGCAGTAAGTATTTCCCTCGGTTTAAGAACCAAGGTATCGATCCAGAAGGAGGGCCTCGTCAAGTCCAAACACAAAATCATCTCGTGAGCGAAAATTTTCTGTCTTTTTCCAGAAAGATCAAACAACCATTACCAAGACTAGTCATAAAGGTTTTGCTTGGCTCAAACACCAAAAGAAACACAAAAAACAGAATCACAACAAAATTATGAAAGTGTGGACGCAGCAAAACAGAAAGAAAAAGATAAATTCATTGGGTTGCCTCCCAACAAGCGCTATTGTTTAATGCCCTTAGCTAGGCATTGATAATTCAATGATGCTCACATAAAAGATAGCAATCGGACACGAAGAGAGCATCATGAAGCATGTGAAAATCACATCTAAGTCTAACATACTTCCTATCCATAGGCATTTTATAGGAAAACAAATTATCAAGACAAGCAATAACTGCCAAATGCAAGGAAGAAGAAAGAGACAAGAGCAATCTCAACATAACGAGAGGTGACTTAGTGATATGAAAGTTTCTACCACCATATTTTCCTTTCTCATAATAATTACATGTGGGATCATATTCGAATTCAACAATGTAACTATCACATAGGATATTCTTTTCATGATCCACATGCATGCAGAGTTGACGCTCTTCAAAAATAGTGGGATTATCATCAACTAAAGTCATGACTTATCCATACCCAGTTTCAATAATATTGCAAATATCATATTCATCATGAGGCTTAAACAAATTTTCAAGATCATAAGAAAAATCATCACCCCCATCATAATCATTGAAACCAGTAGTGGACATAGCAAAACTAGCATCCCCAAGCTTAGGGTTTTGCATATTTTTAGCATGATTGTCACTAATAGAATTTATAGTGAAACCATTGCAATCATGCTTTTCATCCAAGGAGCCCTCGTAAATCACTTCATAAATTTCTTCCTCACAATTTTTAGATTCACGCATCTCAAGCAAAACTCCATAAAGATAGTCAAGTCCACTCAACTCACTAGCAATTGGATCAACATAATTGGATCTCTTAAAGAGATTAGCAAGTGGATGAGGATCCATATCACTAGATTTTCAGCAAGCGAAGATGCAAGCATATTGAAGGCACATGGCACACAAGCAAAGGAAAGGCAAACGAAAGAGGCAAACGAAAAAGGCAAATATTTTTTTGTAATGTTTTGTTTTTTCAGAAGTGGGGGCGAGGAAAACGAGAGGCAAAAAGGTAAATGCAAGAGATGAGTTTGCGACACTTACTTGGATGAGTTCTTGACTTGATCCTCCCCGGCAACAGCGCCAGAAATTCTTCTGTTGCGGCAACAAAAGTCCTTCCCTGGCGTGTAGGAATTCTTCTTGTTACTTCTCTGGTTTGCGTCGGTTTTTACCTTGAAGAGGAAAGGGTGATGCAGCACAGGAGCAGTAAGTATTTCCCTCAGTTTGAGAACCAAGGTATCGATCCAGAAGGAGGGCCTCGTCAAGTCCAAAGTATGTGCGTAAACGCAAACAAGCTTGCACCCAACGCTTAAAAGGGGTTGTCAATCCCTTCAAGATTGTTTGCAAAGTGAGATCTGAAGGCAGAAAGTGCAACGAAGTAAAAAGTGTAAGGCTGAAAATATGGTGTGGAGTAGACCCTGGGGGCCATAGTATTCACTATAGGCTTCTCTCATAATAGCAAATATCACGGTGGGTGAACAAATTACTGGCGAGCAATTGATAGAACCGCGCAAAGTCGTGACGATATCTAAGGCAATGATCTAGCATATAGGCATCACGTCCGAGACAAGTAGACCGATACTTTCTGCATCTACTACTATTACTCCACACATCGACCGCTATCCAGCATGCATCTAGTGTATTGAGTTCATGAAGAACAGAGTAACGCTTTAAGCAAGATGACATGATGTAGAGGGATAATCTCAAACCAATGATGAAAACCCCATCTTTTTACCCTTGATGGCAACAACACGATACGTGCCTTGCTACCCCTTCTGTCACTGGGTGAGGTCACCACACGGTATGAACCCAAAACCAAGCACTTCTCCCATTGCAAGAATCATAGATCTAGTTGGCCAAACAAAACCCACAACTCGAAGAGAATTACAAGGATATGAAATCATGCATAAGAGAGATCAGAAGAAACTCAAATAAGATTCATAGATAATCTGATCATAAATCCACAATTCATCGGATCTCTACAAACACACCGGAAAAGAAGATTACATCGGATAGATCTCCATGAAGATCATGGAGATCTTTGTATTGAAGATCCAAGAGAGAGAAGAAGTCATCTAGTTACTAGCTATGTACCCGTAGGTCTATGGTGAACTACTCACGCATCATCGGAGAGGTCATGGTGTTGAGGAAGAAGCCCTCCGTGTCGGAATCACCCCTCCGGCAGGGCACCAAGACGTGCCCCAGATGGGATCTTGCAGAGACAGAAGCTTGCGGCGGCGGAAAAGTAATTGCGATCGTCTCTCGATTTTTTTGGGAATATTTGGGAATTTATAGGCGCAAGATCTAGGTCAGGGACCTCCAGGGGGCCCACAAGCCTGGACGGCGCCCACCTGGCCGCGGGGTGGGGGCTTGTGCCGCCCCTGGGGCTCTTCTGGCTTGGCTCCCAAGTCCTCCGATCTTCTTCCGTTACAGAAAAAACCTTTTCGGGGATTTTCTTCCGTTTGGACTCTGTTTCAAAATCTCCTCTGAAAGGGGTCAAAACATGGAAAAAATAGGAACTGGCACTTGGCACTGAGTTAATAAGTAAGTCCTAGAAAATAAATAAAAGGCATGCAAAACATCCAAAGTTTGACAAGATAATAGCATGAAACCATCAAAAATTATAGATACGATGGAGACGTATCAATGACCCACAAGTATAGGGGATCTATCGTAGTCCTTTTGATAAGTAAGAGTGTCGAACGCAACGAGGAGCGGAAGGATCTGACAAGTGGTTTTCAGCAAGGTAATATGTGCAAGCACTGAAATTATCGGTAACAAGTAGTTGTGTGGTGAGGTGATTCGTAGCAAGTAGCAAGAAACAATAGTAACAACGGTGCAGCAAAGTGGCCCAATCCCTTTTGCAGCAAGGGACAAGCCTGGATAAACTCTTATTGGAGGTAAGATGCTCCCGAGGACACATGGGAATTTCTATCAAGCTAGTTTTCATCATGTTCATATGATTCGCGTTCGTTACTTTGATAGTTTGATATGTGGGTGGACCGGCGCTTGGGTACTACCCTTACTTGGACAAGCATCCCACTTATGATTAACCCATCTCGCAAGCATCCACAACTACGAAAGAAGAATTAAGACAAAGTCTAACCATAGCATTAAACTAGTGGATCCAAATCAGCCCCTTACGAAGCAACACATAAACTTGGGTTTAAGCTTCTGTCACTCTAGCAACCTATCATCTACTTACTACTCCCTCCGTAAACTAATATAAGAGCGTTTAGATCACTACTTTAGTTATCTAAACGCTCTTATATTAGTTTACACAGGGAGTACTTCCCAATGCTTTCCTCTAGGCCCAAATAATGGTGAAGTGTTATGTAGTCGACGTTCACATAACACCACTAGAGGAAAAACAACATACAACACATCAAGATATTGAACGAATACCAAATTCACATGACTACTTATAGCATGACTTATCCCATGTCCTAAGGAACAAAAGTAACTACTCACAAAGCATAATCATATTCATGACCAAAGAGGTAATGAGTAGCATCAAAGATCTGCACATAAACTCTTCCACCAAGTAATCCAACTAGCATCAACTACAAAGAGTAATTAACACTACTAGCAACCTTACAAGTACCAATCGGAGTCGCGAGACGGAGATTGGTTACAAGAGATGAACTAGGGTTTGGAGATGAGATGGTGTTGATGAAGATGTTGATGGTGATGAGTCCCCTCTAATGAGAGGAGTGTTGGTGATGACGATGGCGACGATTTCCCCCTCCGGGAGGGAAGCAGCCCCGGCAGGATCGTCCTGCCGAAGCTCTAGATTTGTTCTGCTCAAGTTCTGCCTGGTGGCGGCAGCGAATCCTTCGAAAAGCCTCCTCCTGATTTTTTCTGGAACGAAACCCTTCTTGTAGAAAAAGAGGGGAGCTAGAGGGCCAAGTGGGAGCCCACAAGCCCCCTAGGAGCGGCCAGGGGGAGGCCGCAACTAGAAGGCTTGTGGCCTCCTGCTCGCGCCCCTCTCGTACTTCTTAGGCCCAGTATTTTTCATAAATCCCCAAAAAAATCCTCGTTGATTTTCACGGCTTTTGGAGTTGCGCAGAATAGGTATCTCACACTTGCTCCTTTTTTAGGCCAGAATTCCAGCTGTCGGCATTCTCCCTCTTCATGTAAACCTTGCAAAATAAGAGAGAAAAGGCATAAGTATTGTACCGTCAAGTGTAATAACAGGCCAAAAAGCGATAAATATCAACATGAAAGCATGATGCAAAATGGATGTATCAACCATAAAAATCGACCCGGGACCCCAAAATAGTGCGTTATTACCCACGAAACTAATCTGAAACGACAAAAATACCGAGTTTTATCGATGTCTCTATAGCGATGCACAGGGTTCATGGAGCATCAAAAATCGACCTTGGACCCCAAAATAGTGCGCTAGAGCCCACGAAACTGGCCCGAAACGACAAAAACACCGAGTTTTTGCGACATCTCTGTAGCCGTGCACAGGATTCATGGAGAATAAAAATCGACCCGGGACCCCAAAAGAGTGCGCTATAGCCCATGAAGCTGGCCCAAAACGGCAAAAACACCGAGTTTTTCGGACGTCTCAATAGTTGTGCACGCGGTTCATGAAGCATCAAAAGTTGAAACGACACCCTAAAACAGTGCGCTATAGCCCACGAAACGTGCCCGAAATGACAAAAACAACGTGTTTTTGGGACGTCTCGATAGCCATGTACACGGTTCATGGAGCATAAAAAATCAACTCGGGACCCCAAAACAATGCGCTATAGCCCAAGAAACTGACCCCAAACGACCAAAACAAAGAGTTTTCGCGACATGTCGATAGCCGTGAACAGGATTGATGGAGCATAATAAATAAACCCGGGGCCCCAAAACAGTGCGATATAGCCCACAAAACTGGCCCGAAACGACAAAACACCGACTTTTTGCGACGTGTCGATAGCCGTGCGGAGGGTTGATGGAGCATAAAAATTAAACCGAGACCTCAAAATAGTGCGTTATAACCCACGAAACTAGCCTGAAATGACAAAAACAACGAGTTTTTGTGACGCCTCGATAGTCGTGCGTAGTGTTCATGGAGCATCAAAAATCGACACGGGACCCCAAAACAGTGCACTATAGCCCATAAAACTGGCCCAAAACGACCAAAACAACGAGTTTTTGTGACTTCTCTATAACCATGCACACGGTTCATGGAGCATAAAAAATCGACCCGGGACCCCAAAACACTGCGTTATAGCCCACGAAACTGGCACGAAACAACAAAAACAACGAGTTTTTAGGACGTCTCAATAGTCGTGCACAGGGTTCATGGAGAATCAAAAATTGACCCGACACCCTAAGACAGTGCGCTATAGCCCACGAAACACGCCCAAAACGACAAAAACGATGAGTGTTTGCGACGTCTTTATATCCTTGCAGACGGTTCATGCAAAGTAAAAAATCGATCTGGCACCCCAAAACAGTGCGCTATAACCCAAAAAACTTGCCTGAAACAACAAAAACTTCGATTTTTTATGACGTCTCGATATCCATGCGCACGGTTCGTGGAGCATCAAAAATTAAGCCGGGGCCCCAAAAGAGTGCGTTATAGCCCACGAAACTGGCCCGAAATGACAAAAACTACGAGTTTTGCGACGTCTCTATAGTCGTGCATAGGGTTCATGGAGCATCAAAAATCGACCTAGGAGCCCAAAACAGTGCGCTCCCACGAAACTGGCCTGAAACGACTAAAACGACGAGTTTTTGCGACGTCTCTATAGCCGTGGACAGGGTTCATGGAGCATCAAAAATCAACCTGGGACCACAAAACAGTGCACGCCCACGAAACTGGCCCGGAACGACAAAAACGTCGAGTTTTTGTGAAGTCTCGATAGCCGTGCACGGGGTTCATGGAGCATAAAAATCAACCCGGGACCCTAAAATAGTGCGTTATTACCCACGAAACTAGCCTGAAACGACAAAAACACCGAGTTTTTGTGATGTCTCTATAGTCGTGCACACGGTTCATGGAGCATGAAAAATCGACCTTAGACCCCAAAATAGTGCGCTATAGCCCACGAAACTGGCCCGAAACGACAAAAACACCGAGTTTTTGCGACATCTCTCTAGCCGTGCACACGATTCATGGAGCATAAAAATCCGACCCGGGACCCCAAAAGAGTGCGCTATAGCCCACGAAACTAGCCCGAAACGGCAAAAACACCCAATTTTTCGGACGTCTCGATAGTCATGCACACGGTTCATGAAGCATCAAAAATTGACGCGTCGCCCTAAAACAGTGCGCTATATGTCGTGGTTTTGCCACGGCAGATGTCCTCGTGAAAGGACTTAGAGATGGAGCCATCGCACCTTGGTGGCGACTCGAAGGGGGTTAGTGAAAGCGAGACTCGGATTTACCCAGGTTCGGCCCCTCGTGAGGAGGTAAAAGCCTACGTCCTCCTTTAATTGGATTAATGGCGGTTTCGATTACAAGGAGGGCGTAACTCGCCTGACCTAGCTCTCAATTCTCTCTAACCCGCCTGACCTCTCCGTGGGACTCACCTTTATATATAGGTCGAGACCCCTAGGGTTTACAAAGTCCTGCCATTCTACTGTTTGTAGCTTTCCTAATCTCTAAGTCGTCGTGTTCCCCATGATCAGGAGCTTCCTTGATATTCCATCATCCGCATGATCTTTTGAACCGCCCTTCAGCTCCCGGGTCATGGAACGCACTGCTAATGGTGAGTCGCCCCTTTGGTGACCCGGCCCATTAAGGACGGGTTACCCATAGGTAATATCCCCAACATTAGGCCCTAGATTGTCCTGAATTCATTCATGTCAATAAACTCCCATCAACTTGGGGCGACTCTCCTCATTTCTAACTTTCGGCGAATGTTAAGTCGCCATCCATTGTACTTGACCTGAGTCGCCATGTAGTATTGAATGGCGTCACCCCGTCCCCTTAGTTCCAGGGCTCCTAACTCCGTAACCGTCAATGGATCTTTTGTTCATAATTGCTTATCCCGAACATCTAGGCGCCATCATCGCAATCTCTGACTTGTCGCCTCGATTTCCGCCTTGACAGCCTCAATTTCCGTTCCTGCCTTTAAATAGCAAGGGAAATGGGGGGGGATCCCGTCACCAACCTCCATCTCTTCCTCGTCTTCCTCGCGCACCTCGCCTCCGAGCACCAGCGCCCCGGCGTCGTCTCCAGTTCCTCGATCTCCCAGGCGTTAAGGAACACGAAGCATTGCGCATTCGTCCCCGGCAGCGATCTCCTGCTCTCAGGTGCACACATTCCCCCATTTAGGGTTAGGCCAAGAACGCCATGACTGTAGCCTCTTGCGAGCTGGCTTCCACAATACGATGAACACCCTCAACTGCTTTAGATCCGTTCCATGTTCCCCATGATAGACCTTAGGCAGTAGCAGGCTTCGGCCATTTAATCATGTTCTTTTGCCAACTTAAATCCGCATACTGCTAACCAATGTTGTCGTTGTGTTATATGGATAGCTCATTACCGTTATTTAAAGCAATATCCTTCTATTTTGACCTATTCGTAGATCCACAATTTACTTCCCATCTTTAAAAACATGTTTGTTCATCTGCTGAGAATATTTCTAAGGAAGAAAACACCTCTGAGAGTCGTCGTTTAGCTTCAGTCTTCATAGCAACTTAGTTTCATTACTATAGCCATGACGCCTTCTCTTCCAGTCTGAAGGGCGAGTTAGAATACTTTTGAGGATATACCCGTAGATCGCCCAAATAACGGGCTATGATGTACGTCAACCTTTTGGAGGGTTACCGAATCTTTTACGAACACCGTAGGCCCATACCGACGGGTTAGAACATCTCCTAGTTTTTTACTGAGTCGCCTCGTTCCCCTTTTTGTAGTCATGGCCATTACGAAGTGTGACTGGTTACAAACCAAAGTCGACGATGCCACGCTTGAGAAATTTGTTAAGGCGGGTCTCCTTGACAGCAAGGAAACCATTGGTTGGAGAACCGCTCCGGCCGAGTTGACCCCCAACCCCGCTCCATGAGAAGTAGTAATCTTTACCAATTACCTTGAGCGTGGTTTTAAGCCGCCCGGGTCAAAGTTTTTCTGGGACGTCCTGCATTTCCTCAACGTCCATCCTCCAGATCTGGGACCCAACTCCATTAGCAACTTATGCGAGTTCCAGGTCTTCTGCGAATTAATTTTGCAGAGAGAACCCATGATCCCCTTATTCTGGAACTTTTCCATCTAAACCGCTAGACCGAGTTTCCCAACGGTCCCAACCATGAACTCGGAGGAGTCAAGATCCAAAGATGCCGCGAACGTGGATTCCTGACAGTTCTTTTGCCCAGCCATCCCAAAGGCTGGGCCGAGTCATGGTTCTACTGCCGAGATACTTCTCCACCAGGCGAGAACCCTCTCACGGGCTTCAGAGTGAACCGCCTGCCCATGGACTTCAAATTTCCCGATAAGCTCACAGAAGAGGAAGAGTCGGAGTTTATCCCAATCTTCTCCGAGTTGAAATCTCTCAACAACAACGGGCTCATCGGGATCGACCTATTCCGCTACTCGATAGAATGGAACATACATCCCCTGAGTCGCCGTGACGGGCTGATGTATGATTACGACGGCACGGTAGACCATCCACAGTGCGTCAGTCGCCACAGGCTCTCAGAGAGAGAAATTGTCGGAGTCATCAAGAAACTAACCAGCGAGTCTCTAGAAGAATGCGACAAGATTGGTCTTAAAGCCATTTGTCGCGCCAACCCGGTGCCACCAGTAAGAATCCAAGCCGCCCTTTGTCTTATTTATGCTTAACAATGTTCGTGGCTTAAGACTTGCCTCCATTCATCAGAAAACCGATGTGTTTTGGCGAAGGGCCCCAAAGCGGCCGCCCCGAAGTCCACCAAGGTGCCTCTAAAAAAGAAGAAGACGGTGAGCAAAAATAAAGCCGCCACAAAAGATTCATCTTTTGTTGGCGACTCACACGCAGACGAGGCACACTCACAAGTAAGGTTTTCCCCTTGCTCCTCATCTATGCGTTTCGACTTAAATTTACACCATACATCCTTATGTGTAGGGCGACGACGATGAGAGCAAGAATGATGCAGTCGAGGTAATTTCCACTTCTTCCGACTCACCTTCTCCTTCCCCTAGACCAGCCAGGCGGATCTGCAGAAAAGTGCCCATGTCCCACCCACATGCTTATATGGAACCTGATTTCCTTTTGAAGAAAGCAAGATTTACCCCCTCACGCAAGACCCATAGTCGCTCTGGCGACTTGATCACCGGACTGCCTGAGAAGACAGTCGGTCGGAAATGCACCAACGAGGTACATTTTTTATTATACCCTTTGTCCTGTGAAATATGACTCGCCACTTTGTAAACTTCAAGCCTTTGTTCTGTCAGACTTCTCCTCCTACATCTGGAGACTCGGCAATATCTGCTCTCCTGCCGATGATTCGTGTGCAAGGGTAAGTCTTCTTTGTTAACCCATTTTTTTCTTAAACAATGATATGTGCTTTTAATCTTGGTGCTTTTGTCGCAGGGCACAAGAGAAGAGAAGAAAAACCGGCGACTCTCCTTCTGTTCTCCGAACATATGATGCCTTAGGCACAAGCACCTCTGTTCCTGAGACTGATGAGGAGCAAATGGCGACTTGTGATATTCCTGCGGGCGATATTCCCGAAACCCGGGATGACTCGCCCGTCATTTTGAGGGAGACCGTTGGTCAGAGTAACCTGCCAAGCCCTCTCAAGGCGACTGACGATCCAGACGTCATGATCATTGGCATTGGCTACTCCACTCCTCCAACTGTCGTGCTTTCCAAACATACTTCCAAGGCAACTCGCCTTTCCCCTGATGACGACACAGAACCCCTCAAGCTCCCCCAATATGAAAAGCTGGAATTCGACCAGCTTTGTTTTGGCTTCACAAGTCATTTGGAGAGGGATTTCGAACTGAACAAGAGCTTGCTCCGTCTTATGAGGACTAAACATGAGGTATATTCATGTATTTTCCTGCACCCATTAGCCTCCCAAGGGCCGTCTCATCTTTTGAAAGATGAGTCGGGTCTTTGTAGTAGAAAAAATCTCCAAACTGTAGCCCCCAAGGGCCAGGTCCTCTTTTGGAAGATGAGCCGGGTCTTTGTAGTAGAGAAAAGCTTCAACCTCTAGCCCCCAAGGGCCGGGTCATCTTTTCGAAGATGAGCCGGGTCTTGTGTTTAGAGAAAAAACTTCAACCTGTAGCCCCCAAGGGTCAGGTCATCTTTTGGAAGATGAGTCGGGTCTTTGTAGTACAAAAAAGCTTCAACCTGTAGCCCCCAAGGACCGGGTCATCTTTTGGAAGATGAGTCGGGTCTTGTAAAAAAGCTTCAACATGTAGCCCCCAAGGGCCGGGTCATCTTTTGAAAGATGAGCCAGGTCTTGCATATGGTATGATTTTGATAAAAATCATACATTAGCCCCCAAGTATCAGGAGTATTGCTTGCAATAATTCTGAAACTTGTCTCCCCAAATTTGATGTGCACGAGTCTGTGGCACAGACTGAGTCGGCGGTAGTCGACTTAAAGAAAACTCTGGCTGAACAACAGGACGCCCACTCCGAGTTGGAGACGAAATTCCGCTTACTCCAGGCTGAGCTAGAGAAGATGAAGGTTGACCAGAAAAAAATTTGACAAGAAAACCAAGGCCGATCAAGCCACCATCCTGAAGCGTGCTGAGCGGGCTGGGGAGAAATTGGAAACCGCCCACCAAGAACTAACCGGCTTAAAAAAGCATGTGTCCAATATGATAGTCGCCATGTTTGTAAGCATTATCCTTTACCTGTTTGACTAACTAATCTGGTATCAAAAACTATCAAATACTGATGTACCCTTTGCAGGTGCACGAGCCGCCAATCTTCCGGACGACTGCCTGCTTAAATTAAAAGCCATATATACCTTTGCTGAGCAGCTATACACCGGTGGCGTGCTGTCGATCAAGGCAGTGATGGGCAAAAAGGGACCAGTAATGACCATCAAGCAGATGCTTGGCTTCTTGTCTACATTGCCTCCTCACATAGAGGAATTAAAAAAGATCAGCCGCCCGAAAGGGAGTGTTGAACACCCTGAGTCGGTGCTTAGCTTACGCCCCTGAGCTCAAAACCGAAGAAATAGTCGCCGGCTACCCCAAGCTGAAAGATGACGGGTTAGAATTCACCGAGGTGGACTATCACCGAACCATCGTAGAATCTCGCTATGCGGCGACTCAACTGGCAGCCAATTTAGATGTGAACAAATACCAAGCCGCCTATGATGAGAACAAAAAGAAGGTGACGCCTCCTGCATATGAAACTGCTAGCCTGGTTCCTAGTCGTCCCAAGAATCCTTTTGATCTTGACTTGGACCTATCTCTCTTCCTTGATGATGAAGACGAGTTCATTGCCTTGTCCAAGTGTAACTGGAAGCTGGGCGACTTACGAATCGAAGGCGGGGAGAGCTCAAGACCAGGCGACTCGGCGGCGGCCTGATTCGCCCATGGATCCTTCCTTCACTGGGGGATGACACCCATTCTGGTCATGCGAGCCATGTAATAGTCTTGCTAGTGTGTGTGGAACACCAAATATGATGTATTGTTTTTTGATGGGACCACTTGTAGTCCTTGAATCTTATGCATGACTCGTCTGTAACTCTTTTGATAAACCAAGGAATGTCTCAAAAAAATTATAAACAGCAGCCGAGTCACTAAGTGCAAGGCCAGGAATGAACTAGCCCCCTAGATCATGGCAAGAAATAAATTAGCCCCCGGGATATGGCAAGAAATAAATCAGCCCCGGGGTTACGGCGAGGAATATAAGCCGGGGCGAGTTATAATCAAAGCCGGCTAAAAATAAAAAAAATCGACTCACTGAGTTTCAATAGGATAAGACGAGTTTGCAGAACTCTAGTGTTACCCTTAGGAAGTTGTTGCAAAAAAACCTTGTTGTTTTTAGACCGGCTGATCAGGCGCGAGTCAAGCTTCTGTGAAGCAGGTTCAATGAACCAATGGTTTCTCTATTTTCCATGTGTGACTCTGGCCGGTACCTTTTATGTTTTAACCAAGGCGAGTTCAGGGTCCAAATAACGGATTGACGTGCCTTGAGTACATAGGTCCATGTGGCGACTTGTTCAACACACAGTCCAGTATAACCATTTGTAATGCGGTAATTTTTCGCTAGTCAAGAGGGTATTCAGGCAAAGTTGTCAGAATCATGACTCGAGTCTTAGAATCTTAAGACCTTACGATCCAACCTAGGCCCTCCAATTCTACGATTTTTCTCATAGAATCTAAGTTTCTACGATACTAGTAGTTAAGATTCTGCGACTCATGATCATACCAATGGAGTTCCGATCCGATTCAGAATCTCGATTCTGACAACTTTGTATTCAGGTTGGACTCAATGAGTGGAAGCCCCCAAGTGACCTATGGTTTAGGAAGAAATCAGGCATAGGATTACAGAAGCGTATATGCTCTTACTGCAAAACGACTTGGGGACTAGTAGCCCCCAAGTAAGCCGGCTTAATTCTCAAAACCATATAAGGCGCCTATGTTTGGACCGTGCGACGTGGCAACGTTGGTCCTCTTTGGCTTTTATCAAAGCCTAGTTTTGAAGCAAGTGCAGCATGGCGACTTACGCTCTTTGACTTTGATAGAGTCCTGTTTGGACGACTTATAGAACAATAAAGACTCATGCTTTCAAAAGCTGAAACGGCAAAGGACCCCGAAATTCGTGGGTGTCGGCTTTATTGCTTTCATAATTCATGGATTACAATTTGCTGAAAACTGATAAAGAAAAAAGAGCGAGCTCATGGCTCTAAGTGTAATAAGGCCGCAGATGGGCTATGTTCCAGGGGCGAGTTGTCTCAACCTCTGTAGTTGGCTGATCCGGGCAAAGATCCACCAAATAGTATGAACCGTTCCAAAGATTCTTGCTGACGACAGACGGCCTTTCCCATGGAGGTGATAGCTTGTGCATACCAGCATGATCTTGAATCAAACGGAGCACTAAGTCGCCTTCTTGGGAAGCTCGGCTCTTGACCCGGCGACTATGGTAACGGCGCAAGTCCTGCTGGTAAATCACCGACCGCGACGCAGCCAAGTCACGTTCCTCCTCCAAGGCGTCCAGCGAGTCTTGTCGCGCCAACTTGTTGTCCTGCTCCACGTAGGCGGCGACTCATGGGGAATCATGTTTGATGCCATTGGGTAACACTGCTACTGCCCCGTAGACCAAAAAGAAAGGAGTAAAACCCGTGGAGCGGTTTGGAGTCGTTCTGATACTCCACAGTACTAATGGCAACTCCTCAACCCAACATCCTGGTGTACGTTCCAAAGGTACCATGAGTCGAGGCTTAATCCCCCGCAATATTTCCTGATTTGCCCTCTCTGCCTGTCCATTGGACTAGGGATGCGCAACCGCGGAAACATTAAGCCAGATATGCTCTCGTGAGCAGAAATCTTGCATTGCACCTTTCTATAGGTTAGTACCATTGTCAGTAATGATACTATGAGGATAACCGAATCTGAAAATCAATTTCTTCAAGAACTTGACGGCTGTATCGGCGTCACAACTGCTAACAGGTTCCGCCTCCACCCACTTGGTAAATTTATCAACCGCCACCAATAGGCGAGTCTTCTTGGTAGAAGACATTTTGAAGGGGCCGACCATATCAAGCCCCCATACTGCAAACGGCCAAGTGATTGGTATCATCCGCAATTCCTGAGCCAGCACATGCATCTGGCGTCCAAACTTTTGGCAGCCATCACATCGGCGAACGATCTCCTCTGCGTCTGCGTGAGCCGTTAGCCAATAAAACCCATGTCTGGAGGCTTTAGAAACCAGGGATCGAGACCCAGCATGATGACCACAGTCGCCCGCGTGAATCTCATTGAGGATCGTACATCCTTCTTCTGAAGAGACGCATCTTTGGAATACCCCTGAGGTGCTTCGTTTGTGTAACTCGCCATTGTGTATGACCATGGATTTACACCGACGGACGATTTGGCGAGCTAGCCACTCGTCGGCTGGTAACTCGCCTCTGGTGAGGTACGCCATGTAAGGGATCGACCAGTCTGGAGTGGCATGAAGAGCCGCCACGAGTTGAGACTCGGGATCTGGTACCGCTAAATCCTCCTCCGAAGGTAGTTTTACTGAAGGGTTGTGTAATACATCCAAAAAGACATTGGGGGGAACTGACTTACGCTGTGAACCAAGGCGGGAAAGAGCATCTGCTGCTTCATTAAGCCGCCGGTCGATGTGATCCACTTGATAACCTTTGAAGTGACCCGCCACGTCTAACACATCTCGCCTGTAAGCCGCCATCAAAGGGTCTCATGAATCCCAGGTGCCAAAAACCTGCTGCGCTACCAGATCTGAATCGCCCAAACATCTCACTCGCATGAGATTCATCTCTTTGGCGAGTCGCAAACCATGGAGCAAAGCTTCGTATTCTGCTACATTATTGGTACATGGAAACATGAGCCGAAGGACATAGCAAAATTTGTCACCTTGAGGCCAAGTTATCACCACACTAGCCCCCGAGCCTTCCAACTGTCTGGACCCATCAAAATAGATGGTCCAATACGTAAGGTCTGGTCTTTCCTCAGGGATTTGTAACTCGGTCCAATCATTGATGAAGTCCACGAGTGCTTGAGATTTGATGGCTGTTCGAGGCGTATATCGCACCTGATGGGATCCGAGCTCGATGCCTGATGGTTGTTGTGTATCCCTTGCAACGGCGCCAGAAATAGTTGTGTCGACGGCGTCAGGAATCCTTCATCTGCGGCTACGCCTTAAGGGACTTCCTAGGCAAGTATGCAAAGGATTTCCCCCGTGGCCTTGGAGCCTTGCGTTGGTGTTCCCTCGAAGCGGAAAGGGTGATGTAGCACAGCGACGGTAAGTATTTCCCTCAGTTTGAGAACCAAGGTATCAATTCGGCAGAAGAGTATCTCAAGATCCTGCACAAACACAAAAGGCTTGCACCCAACGCTATGAAGGGGTTGTCAATCCCTTATAGATTGTTTGCCAAGTGAGAACTGAAAGCAACAAAGTAACAAAGCAAAGTAAAAGCGGAGTTGTAAACGATGGATGTGAATAGACCCGGGGGGCGTAGTGTTTACTACTGGCTTCTCTCATAAAAGCAAGTAGACGGAGGGTGAACAAATTACTGTCGAGCAATTGATAGAACTGTGCAGAGTCATGACGATATCTATGCAATGATTATTTCTATAGGCATCACATCCGAAACAAGTAGACCGATACTTTCTGCATCTACTACTATTACTCCACACGTCGACCGCTATCCAGCATGCATCTAGTGTATTAAGTCCATAAGAACAGAGTAACGCCTTAAGCAAGATGACATGATGTAGAGGGATAATCTCAAACCAATGATAAAAACTCCATCTTTTTATCCTTGATGGCAACTGCTTGATGTGTGCCTTGTTGCCCCTACTGTCACTGGGAAATGTCACCACATGGCAGAACCCAAAACCAAGCACTTCTCCCATTGCAAGAATCATAGATCTAGTTGGCCAAACAAAACCCAAGACTCGGAGAGACTTACAAGGATATCAAATCATGCATATAAGAAATCAGCAAAGACTCAAATATATATCATAGATAATCTGATCACAAGTCCGCAATTCATCGGATCTCGACAAACACACCGCCAAAGAATATTACATCGGATAGATCTCCATGAAGATCATGGAGAACTTTGTATTGAAGATCCAAGAGAGAGAAGAAGCCATCTAGCTAGTAACTACGGACCCGTAGGTCTGAAGTAAACTACTCACGAGTCATTGGAGGGGCGATGATGATTATGAAGAAGCCCTCCACCTCCAAAGTCCCCTCCGGCAGGGCGCCGGGAAGGGTCTCCACAAGAGATCTCGCGGAAACGGAAGCTTGCGGCGGCGGAAAAGTATTTTCGAGGCTTCCCTGATTTTTTGTGGAATATTTGGGGACATATAGGCGCAAGACCTAGGTCAGGGGGCGGCCAGGGAAGCCACAAGCTTGCCTACCGCTGCCTCCCCCCCTGGTGGCGGAGTGGGAGCTTGTGGGCTCCCTGGAGCCCACCTGTCTTGGCCCAAAAGCCCCCTGGACTTCTTCCATTCGGGAAAAAATCATTTCGGGGTTTTTCTTCCGTTTGGCCTCCGTTCCAAAATCAGATCTGAAAAGAGTCAAAAACACGGAAAAATAGGAACTGGCACTTGGCACTGAATCAATAAGTTAGTCCAAGAAAAGATATAAAAAGATACATAAAACATACAAAGAAGACAAGATAACAGCGTGAAGCCATCAAAAAATATAGATACGTTTGAGACGTATCAATGCCCCACTTAGCAATCCGTCCAGTAGCCTCTCGATTCTGTATGATGTCGCCGAGGGGGCGGAGCTGACGACCATGATCGGGTGTTCCTGGAAGTAATGTTTCAGCTTTCGACTCACCACGAACACCCCAAAACCAACTTTTGCCAATGTGGGTAGCGTTGCTTGGAGAGGGTGAGGACCTCCCTGATGAAATACACCGGTCGCTGGACCGGGTACTCTTTTCCTTCTTCCTTTTGCTTGGCAACTACTGCCACGTTGACCGCTTTGGAATTGGCTGCAATGTACAGGAGCATAGGTTCCTTGTCTATCAGAGCCGCCAACACTAGCGGGTTAGCTAATTGTCGCTTCACGGCTTTGAAGAGAGAGGTGCACCGAGGCGACGGGGGAGAAGAGGAGAGAGGAGAGCGATGAGTCCGGCCGACGTGTCGGGGAGCACCGTTTTATATAGACCGCCGGGGGAAGAGGAGACGACGGAGCGGTTGGGAGGCGTTACTCCCCCGGAGTAAACGTGTTGCCTCGGGGAGGCAACGGGCCTCGGGAGACGGCGGCTTCAGCCGTTAATGCGCCCGGCCGGACCAACGGTCAATAGGCGGCGGCGTCAGGCATTAATGCGCCGGGCCTTGGGAGACGGCCGGACCGACGGTCAATAGACGGCAGTGTCAGGCATTAATGCGCTGGGTCTCGGGAGTCGGCGGACTGACGGTCAATAGGCGGCGGCGGCAGGCATTAATGCATCGGGTCTCGGGAGACGGCGGACCGACGGTCAATAGGCGGCGGCGTCAGGCGTTACTGCGTCGGGCCTCGGGAGACGGCGAACTTGCGACGCAGGCGAGATTAATGGCGCCAGCCTCGGGAGACGGCGAACTGACGACGCGGGCGGGATTCATGGTAGCGGCCTCGGGAACCGACGATCAATCTGGAACCGGCGCGAAGGGGTCTGGTTTGAACGCGATCAGGCCGACGTGGAGACGATACGTCACATGGCTGACGCGGGTACGACGCGTACCCCCCGGTACCTGTACGTCGCCCGACCGTCCACTGGCGCCGCGGGGCTGACATGCATACGTCGGAACGGAGGAAAAGATCATCCTGTCCTTTTTTATGAAAGAGTATCGTTCAATCTGAGTCGTCGTTGTGTCCGGGGATTGTACGAAAGAAAAAGAAGAAGTGATATTAAGGCCCTGTTTGGGACCGCTCTGCTCCATCAAAAGCAGCTCCGCTTCATCAAATCCACTTTGGAGCAGTTTCATATGGAAGTTGTAGCTCTTTCAAAGAAAACGTTTGGCTTTTATCCAACTCCAGCTTCACGAATGGAAATTTTGCTGGAAAGGATATATTTGATTGGATGAGAGGGGAGAAACGAAGGGGTATCCACTTACGGGTGGCAGTGGTGGGTAATTTCGCTCAAACTCCAGCTTCTACAATTTTATGGAGCACCTCATAGAGAGCTTCATAAAAATCAAGAAGTTGGACCCTAGATTCTAGTTTTTTTTGGAGCTGTATATCGTGAAGCTACCCCGTTTGGCTGATGTTTTCTAGAGTGGAGCAGAATTTTCTAGAGTAGAGCAGTCCCAAATAGGCCCTTAAAATACTCCCTGTGTACCGGAATATAAGTTGCTGGAGTAGCTAAAGTTGGCTACTCCAGCGACTTATATTCCGGTACAGAGGAGTACAATGGAAACGTTGCAAACATGCATGGATAATTACAACAATTTGGTGCTGAATCCTACTTTCTCTGTTCCATAATACTCCGTATAATATATGAGTGTCTTAGTTCGGAAGTAAACAACGGGACAATATAGGTGGACCCCGACAGATTCAGATTCCAATATTGTGTAACCCATTCACTTGTAAAGCAACGGCAAGGAACCCAAGTTGTGCTCTATCAACAGTGGCATTGCATTTATGATTCCACCAAAATATTTGATTCAGCTACAACAGGATAAAAGTTTGCAAACCGCAGTAGTGTCAACAGTATAAAACACACTTGGTATAACCGAAACGAGAAACAATAAATCAGGCTTCTTCTTCTTCCTTAAACCCCAAATCCTCAATGACTGGAGCATACATCGAAGAATCTGCTCTTCGCACATCAACTCTGAGGCTGTAGTTGGAATGGTAGCTGACCTTCTCTGAGTCAATCTCCTATGGTTTTAACCTGACCGCTAACAGCCCAACTTCTCGCCGAACTTCTTTCACAGATGAATTGATGCGCACCGCCTCCTCGGCTCTTCTGAACAAAAGAAATTTTCTGTCATCGGTCTCTGTTGTATCCCCCTTCTCGCCAGGTTCGTGCACAAAGCCAGCATTGTGCCATTGTGTATGCTTTGCCATCTGTTTCTGAGGCCCTGTCAACAAATTCATCATGAACACCTTACTGGTGCTGCTTAGTAACTTCAGATTACCATGGTTCACATGCTCGACTTCGACCTAGTCGCAGCTGTATAGGGTTTACATATGTTGCACAAACGGATAGATTGACTGCCATCAGGTTCTCGCAAAACCCAAAAAAAAAAAAAATGCCATCAAGTTGTGTTAAACTTCAGTTATGTTTTCAGTCTGCGGTCTCCCTACAATATTTTGGTTCTCTTGTCAGGATAAATTTGCTGTTGCCGCGCTCGTGGCGTTGCCCGGGTTCGACGCTGCGAGAATAACCTACAACTTGATCTATCAGTCAATTATAAACCACAGAGTTGTATTTGAATGGGATCCTTCTAGAGTGTAGGAGTTCATTCTTGGGTCTTCTCAGTGTGGGTTTGCCATACACAGAACCCATCCTCCTCTGTTTCAGATTCAGTCCAAGGTCGATCTCCAAATAGAAGCACAAGTAGACTAGATACCTTCCATAAGCCCTGAGATAGCCAAGGAAATTCAAGCTCAATCACATGATTGGCTACACATCTTCATACTGAAGGATGCTTGCACAAACACACTGCAACATTCAGGCTGCAGAACTGACATTCAGCAAGCGAGTTCAGAGATCAGTGTTGCTTCATCTCTGCAGGCTCCCAGCCGAGGAGGGGCCATGGCCGCCTCTAATAAGCTTCACCATCACGCTAGCCAGCTCCTTGCTCCCGTCCTCGGCGCGCCGAGCGGCGGGCACACCGCCGGCGCGCTGCTGCTGCTGCCGGTATTGTTTCCTCATCCTCTCCAGCAGCCGCTGCTCCTTCTTGCTCGCCCTCATCTCCAGCGACCACGCCGTCACGTCGTCGATGCGCTCCAGGGCCTCCCTCGTCAGCCTCTCAGCCTCCCTCGCCAGCGCCGGGTACTCCTCGCAGCGCCTCTTCTTCGCAGGAGCAGGAGCAGCGGCAGCGCGCGGCGCCGGCGTGAACGGCTTCTTGTTCCCCACCGCCGTGGACGCCGCGTCCTTGTCGGGCACCGGGTCGGGCCGGGGCGGGGCGACGACGGCGGCCGTGACGCCCCAGACCTCGAGCGAGAGCGCGTACATCCGGAGGTCGTGGCCGGGGGCCGGGCCGCCGGTGCCGTCGCACAGCGCGGCGTCGGCCTCCCTGAACCGGCGCCGCAGCGCGCGGATCCTGGCCTCCACGTCCCCGAGGCTGTAGTCCGTCCTGCTGAGCCGGCCGAAGAAGGCGGCGACGAGGTCGGCGCCGCGGGGGAGGTCGCCGTGGCTCCAGAGGTGGGCCCGGAGGGACTGGAGGATGACCGCGTCGTCCTGCTCGGACAGACGGCTGCGGTCCACCGGCGCGGTCGCGCTGGTGGGTAGTGCCGCTGGTGGGGGGAGGTCGGCCGGCCGGACGGGGACGGGAGCGGCGCCGGCGGTGGCATGGTGCTCGCTTGCAGTGGGCGCGCTGGCCATGGCGAGTGGATGGAGGCAAAAGCGGGCAGCGTTGGTTTCGCCCTGGCTGTGTGGCGGGAGGAGGGCATGGCGTCTTCGGTTTGCCGCGCGATTGGGCCGGTTTTCGCGCCAAAACATCTCCACGGATGTGGTCGACACTCGACAGTCGACACCAAGACCATGCACAGCTTTTAGCAAAAGTTGGGTTGAAGATTAGATACCGTAGGATAGGAGAGTACGCTGTTAAGTACAGGGGCACAGGAGCAGTGGTCATAGGAGGAGTATTAAGTGCTCATGTGGATGCAGAGCTTTCAATGGCACTCGCTTCTCATCGTGACTGCACTGCAGTAATCGCTGGCATTTCCAAGCTCCCTAGCCACTTGCCAGCAGCAGGAGACGCGAGAAGAACACGAGAGTTTCACACAATTGTGACAGTGTTAAAACCTAACAGAAAGAAGAGTAAATACACTCACCAAGGTAAAAAATAATAATCGAAAACCCATGAAGGTGGGGCCAAATGTCCATGACAGGTTGATCACGAGCCTTCCTTCATCCATCCTGACCAAGACACCATGAAAGGATACGCAGTGAAAACAGCATCTATGGGAGTGCGAACAACATGCTTGCAAAAAAAAAAAAAATGCTTGCTGGCTTGAGTGAACCGTGTGGGCGTGTGGCTTTCTATTTACCACTTTCTACCATAATTTAAAAAACCGGACCGAACCGAAGGTCAGATCGGGAAAAACCGAAACCGACGCCCTTCTCAGTTTTTTAAGCTAAAAAGACCGATCTGGAATTCAACGAAAAAATCATGTAAAACAACCGGCTTTTGCATGAAATTAAGGTATAAAACCGACGATTCAATCCAGGATGCTAGATATAGCTAGGTAAGTTACATCTTTGACCCAATAATCATCTTGGCTAGCCAACTTTCTTATCAAATTTAAGTAAATGATTATATGTACATTTCTTAAGTATGCCACTAGTACACAAAATTGTTGGAATTATGCCCTAGAGGTAATGATAAATAAGTTATTATTATAATTCCTCTATCAAGATAATCGTTTATTATCCATGCTATAATTGTATTGAATGAAGACTTAGATACATGTGTGGATACATAGACAAAACACTGTCCCTAACAAGCCTCTAGTTGGCTAGCCAGTTGATCAAGGATAGTCAGGGTCTTCTGACTATGTACAAGGTGCTGTTGCTTGATAACTGGATCGCGTCATTGGGAAAATCATGTGATGGACTAGACCCAAACTAATAGACATAGCATGTTGATCGTGTCATTTTGTTGTTACTGTTTTCTGCGTGTCAAGTATTTATTCCTATGATCATGAGATCATATAACTCACTGACATCGGAGGAATGCTTTGTGTGTATCAAACGTCGCAACGTAACTGGGTGACTATAAAGATGCTCTACAGGTATCTCCGAAGGTGTTCGTTGAGTTAGTATGGATCAAGACTGGGATTTCTCACTCCGTGTGACAGAGAGGTATCTCGAGGCCCACTCGGTAATACAACATCACACACAAGCCTTGCAAGCAATGTGACTTAGTGTAAGTTGCGGGATCTTGTATTACGGAACGAGTAAAGAGACTTGTCGGTAACGAGATTCAAATAGATATCCGGATACTGATGATCGAATCTCGGACAAGTAACATACCGAAGGACAAAAGGAATGACATACGGGATTATATGAATCCTTGGCACTGAGGTTCAAACGATAAGATCGTCGTAGAATATGTAGGATCCAATATGGGCATCCAGGCCCCGCTATTGGATATTGACCGAGGAGTCCCTCGGGTCATGTCTACATAGTTCTTGAACCCGCAGGGTCTGCACACTTAAGTTCGACGTTGTTTTATGCGTATTTGAGTTATATGGTTGGTTACTGAATGTTGTTCGGAGTCCCGGATGAGATCACAGACATCACGAGGGTTTCCGGAATGGTCCGAAGACGAAGATTGATATATAGGATGACCTCATTTGATTACCGGAATGTTTTCGGAATTACTCGGAATGACGAATGGGTTCCGGATGTTCACCGGGGGGCAGCCCACCCCGGGGAAGCCCATAGACCTTAGGGGTGCCGCACCAGCCCTTAGTTGGCTGGTGGGCAAGCCCAAGAATGCCCCTGCGCAGGAGATAAGAAAATCAAAGAGAAAAAAAAAAGGGGAAGTGGGAAGGAAGGGAAGGACTCCACCTTCCAATCCTGGTTGGACTAGGATTGGAGGAGCAATCCTCCTCCCCCCCCTTCGGCCAAACCCCTTGGGGCTCCTTGAGCCTCAAGGCAAGGCCCCTCCCCTCCCACCTATATAAACGGAGGTTTTAGGGCTGATTTGTAACAACTTTGCCACGGCAGCCCGACCACATACCTCCACGGTTTTTCCTCTAGATCGTATTTGTGCGGAGCTCGGGCGGAGCCCTGCTGAGATAGATCACCACCAACCTCCGGAGCGCCGTCATGCTGCCGGAGAACTCATCCACCTCTCTGTCTCTCTTGCTGTATCAAGAAGGCCGAGATCATCGTCGAGTTGTACGTGTGCTGAACGCGGAGGTGCCGTCCGTTCGGCACTAGATCGGAGCGGATCGTGGTACGGATCGCGGACGGTTCGTCGGACGGTTCGCGGGGCGGATCGAGAGACGTGAGGACGTTCCACTACATCAACCGCGTTTATTAACGCTTCTGCTGTGCGATCTACAAGGGTACGTAGATCCGAAATCCCCCTCGTAGATGGACATCACCATGATAGGTCTTCGTGCGTGTAGAATTTTTTTTGTTTCCCATGCGACGTTTTCCAACAAAAATGTACAATTTATGGAATAAAAAACCAGACATCAAACCGGTGAAACGGCGGTCGGACCATTAAAAATCTAAACCGACGACCTCGCTAGTTCGATCACCGGTTTGGTTTTTTAAACTATGCTTTCTTCCCCATTTAACAATCTTTGCTTGATCAGACTTGTGTTGTTGTCAGGGTTGATGTGGCCACGATTTATCCGACAATCGGCTCCGATGGGTCACTCCCCCGTCCTCGAAGAAAGTCGGGTACACTGCATGCACGCATAAGGGCATGTACAACAGTGATTAGTCAGTCGTCTATATCTCATACTAGCTAGGATTTTAGTCTATCTGGAGGAAAGAGAAGAGGGATAAAGAGGCAATTCATCTGTAGAATTAGAGATGGTCTAATCCTATAATAATCGTATCTTAACGTTGGTCTTTCTGCTGTTGTAGGAGGGTTGTCTAGAACCAACAAATTTTCACTTCTGCGAATCAAATCTATTTAACCCCTCGCCTCAGCTGCCGTTTCTACCAAGTTCAAGGCTTAGATAGGCAGTTTAATAAACAAGTCATTGCAAACAGTGTCTATATTGCATTCTATACTTGACATAATATTATAGACAGAACGTGTCTAGACAATTGTACATGCCCTAAGCTCAATAGGACCGCTTCTGCCCGCCGACGATGGGATCAGTCGCTTTATAGATACAAAAGAAATACCTCGTAAGATGCTGGATCTTTGAGTGATCTCTTTTTCTTGTTGCTTCGTAAGAGTGAATCAAATGGCTTCAAGTCTAAGAAAAATACCTCAGAAAGCTTCGAAAGTCTAGGCTTGGAGCCTTGCTTGACAGCATGAGCAAGAAAAATCGAGACAAGCAAAGTTTTTTTTAAATGTCAAATTCATTGATCAGAAGAAACGTGTTACAAGAGTCTTCACAGAAGGAAAACACCGCAAAAGGCAGCACAAAAAGAAGATAAAGAAAAAGAACCCGCTAGCAGCACCACAAACCCACGCTCTACCATCAATCGCGAGCACCATTAGAACCCATCGCCGGGACCTCCAAGGTGACGCCTTGAAGAAGAAAAACGATGTCGAGGACACCGTCGTCACCCCGATCTGGCATTGTCTGATCTTAGGTTTTCACCCGGAGATCTCACGCTATTGGGTAGGAAGGATAAACGGTTCCATAATGATACCGAACACCGTGGATGCCGTTACCGCCGGCAACGACAAAATCGATGCATGATTTTCATCCCTTCCACTAACAATCCCAGGATCCGAGGCCACCACCGCCATGTAGCGGCACGATCCCAAGCAAACACTACGAGAAACGAATTAGTCGAAGCCGCACACAGAAACTCGGCGAGCACAACCAACCTAAATGGTCTGCACCACCGCTCGCAGGCCCTGGGTGAGCCAAGCCGAATCTGGCAATCCTCGACCTCCGTGCGCAGAACTGGGTGATCCTCCGCACCACACCGCACAGGAAAGGTCGAGACAAATCCGGATATAGCCGGTCCGCGCCGCCACGCGCAGGAACTAAGCGGATCCAAACCAAACTACACAGCTCGCACCGCCGCGTGCAAGAACAAGACTATTTGTGTTGGATCACCACAGCCGCAGTCGCAGCCGCCGCTCTCGTTTCTGAGAAGGTAAATTTAAGGCTTGATCGGTCGGTGTTTCCGACGCGTTGACGGGCGTTTAAGTGATCGGATTTGCTAGATGGTCTAAGATATTGGATGCTCGAATGATTTTATTTTTCTTTTCTTGTTGCTTTGTGAGAGTGAATCAAAAAGATTCAAGTCTATGAAAAAAAACCTTTTTTTTCTTTTCTTTTCTTGTTGCTTTGTAAGAGTGAATCAAAAAGATTCAAGTCTGTGAAAAAAGACCTCAGGAAGCCCTAGAAATCAGCTTTGACAAGGAGCAATGCACGATCCCCATCACTCCCTCATCAGCAGCTTTGACAAGGAGCAATGCACGATCCCCATCGCTCCCTCATCAGCAGCTTTGACAAGGAGCAATGCACGATCCCCATCGCTCCCTCATCAGCAACTTTGACAAGGAGCAATGGACGATCCCATCGCTCCCTCATCAGCAGCTTTGACAAGGAGCAATGCACGATCCCCATCGCTCCCTCATCAGCTTTGACAAGGCTAGATGACGGGGTGGCATACGCAGCAGCAGTACTGAGGCTAGTTAATTAGGACCACCACCGGTCGGGTCGGTGTCACGTCTTGAAGCAACAGCCACCCCGAAACAAAACAGCGAGGCCGTTTCTCGTACGGATTCAGAATCCAGGATTTATTAGTACGCAAATCTGGCTGATTTTATTTTAGAAATCAATCTGCTACGGGTACCATTTCCACTTCCACATGTGCTCCCTTTGCTGTCGAAATGGCGACAGATATCACATGTCCATAATGTCCATAGTGTAGCCTAAACTTCAAGCAGCAAGCCAGGGGCGGTCGACAAACCGCAAGCGACGCCTTGGCTATGTGGCCAAAAGAGGGCATACGCCTTGTGAGCCTTATAAGAAAATCTAGCCGTTTTGGACAACCTAAACATAATAGCTTTCAAATTTGTTTTGATTTCTTTTTTCTTTTGAAACGACATACTCCCTACAACATATTTTATAGTAAAAATGATATTATATTATGAGACGGAGAGAGTAGAAGATTTACCTCATTGTTAATTAAAAAGAGAGTTTACAGCATCTACAGCTACACTTGACAAACCCGGTGAGTCAAACACCCGCGGACGCGCCCCGACGTGTCTGCGAGCACTGTCGAGTCATACCTCATATTTGGTGTTGTGCATGTGAATAGTTTATATTTCACCCCTTAAATTCATACAAACCATGCAAAGAAGTTTTTATGTACTATCAAGCTAGCCTAAACTTCATTATCAGAGATGTCCATAATGTCCGTGCAGGGTGTCGGGTACATGGGCGCGTAGCAGGGCTTCGGCTCCTCCTCCTCATCCATAACCGCGGGCACCTAGACACCGTCCGCGACATGCTCCATCTCTGCCTCCGGAGACGGAACTGCTCAAGGAGCTGCACACGACGCTCCGGCATTCGATAAATTGACCGGTTGCGTGGGGGCATAGCTACTACCGAAAAGTGTCGGACAGTGAGCGGAAACTGGCAACAGCGGCGGATATGAGGGGGGTATGGATGGGTAGGGTTTCTACGCACGCGGTCGACTTAAATAACTTGGCTAGGGTTGTACACGGCTCGCCAAAGCGGCGCCATGCGGCAACGTAGAAGAGGGACGTGAGATCGTCCGGTTCCCAAGCGATTTCGTATGGGACCCCATGGCCAGTTTGACATGACGGACGTGCCCGGTCGCGCCCGAACGTTCACATATTCGCTCTAGATTCTGATTGGATATGAAGGGTGCTCGTTAGCCTAGGCGTTTGAGGCCCGTTTGAGGAGCCCGTCTGGATCACATTTTTATAATCAAGCACTCACCAAACCATCCCACGGGCGTTTGAGGTGGCTTTAGAACGCCTGACTATAAATGCTCTTACATAGTTATTGTTCAATAAATAGAGCAAAACAACCTCGGTCACTAGAATTCAACAAGTCAGGTCTCCCAACATTTTCACCAAGACTACAAACCCAACAAGTTTTCGCAAAACACTTCAAAAAAATATAGAGAGTTGTATTAATTAAAAGAGGAAACAAAGTTCTTACAATCTTACCCTGCAAAAAAGGTTCTTCAATGTTGCAAGGTGACATTCAACATGCAGGTTGGTACTCTCATTTGCATAACATCACCACGCAACTCTCTACGCTCAAACTAGGCTAGATTATGGGCTAAACTATTGACACTTTTGTCTATTTTACAAAATTTAACTTTTGTGTTTCCTTGCTTGATGACTTGAAATTGTTGCAATCACTCCAATTTCCGGTCGATCCACACATGTGGGGTCGAGTGCGTTTGCCACCGAGTTGATGTCCATCTCAATAACTAAAGGTAGCACTGTACCGGACAATCACCTTCCGTAGTCCTTCTAGACAAGTAGTAGCTTCCACAAATTCTGCTCCATTGCATCGCGGAATATAGTCCGAGGAAGATAAAATTTCCCCCCATCATGATGTGGAACCACAGCTCCCCACGCTCTAGTGCTACTCTCCTCCAATAAACTTCCATCAACATTGACCTAGGCCAAACCGAGATCGGGGTTTTGCCTACCCTTTTCCTTGGTATTATCATGTTCTTCCAAACTTGGCAATTTAACCACAAGACTTTTCCTTTTACGACCGGTCTCAGAATTTATGTTCACAATCATGCGGAGGTTTACAAGCTAGTTTTGCATAAACCCAGCATAATGGTAAAATTTTTGCTTTACCTTTTGCGAATATCGCATCATTTTTTGGTGCCAAACTTGCCACCAAAATAGCATTTTTTGTCTTAAGTCTTCACTTACTTTATCTAACTGGACAAGGACCCAATCCTTTACTATGTAGTATATTTCATGCTCAAGAGGGAGGTTCCACATGTCCTTCAACTCATGCCAAAAGTGCCTCACAACCATACACGAATGTGCAACATGGAAACCCGCTTCGTTGTCACTACCATAAACATTACAAATCGGGGTAAGGCCCGGGATGCACCGACATCTATTGGTTTGAACTACAAAGGGACTTAGTGGCCAGTCTCCAAGTAAAAATAGACACTTTTGGGGGAACATTTGTTTTCAAAATAGTATTCCAAATACTACGGTCCCTTGAGATATTGTGGTTGGATCCAATCATTTCGGATTTCTTTTCATCCATGGCTAGCCACTCTGAAAATTCCATTATTCGCTGGTTGCCAAGCAATATAACCATCCTCATCATAGTTTAGAAAGAAAATACTCAAAATCTCATTCGCGTCATGTTGTGTATAAATATGCCTGATATTATCCTCCTTCCAAGAATGAGTCTCTTGGTCAATGAGATCCGCTACCCAACGTGTTGGGGATACTCCCCACGGTTATGACTCGGTAGAGGAATGACCCAGCATGGTACTGAGGGTACTGTGAGCCAGACCAGGCCCGGGCCAAGAAGATGTAGAGAAGCTATCACCTACAGGCCAACTCATGACAAGGGCTTGAGTTGCCGACTTGTAGAAGAGGCCCAGATAAGGAGTTTCCTAACAAAGGAGACTAGACGAACAAGAAATAGACTAGAACACGGGTTGACAAGTACGACCCAAACTTCTTTGTAATCCCAGGGGCTCGACCTATCATATAAAGGGAGACCCCTGGGGCAAAATAACAAGGCAAGAAACCCTCGAGAACTAGGTTAGCGATCCCACACCCTTGTAATTGAGATCATCACCATCAATAACATTTAAGCAGGACGTAGATTTTTACCTCCATCAAAGGAACCGAACCTGGATAAATGCATGTCTTTCGTTCCAGATCAACCCCATCCAAGCAACCACGTAGTTGCAATGGCTCCCAGATTTAGTCCTTTCACGAGGACACCTGCCCCGACAAAACCACGACACAACGGGTTTGGGGGTTTGTCAGATTTATAATATTTTTTAGATTCCCCCTAGGGTTCCAACTGTCTCTCTAGATGCAAACACCTTTTGTGTTGGAGAATCGCTAGGCACATGCTTTCTTGAGGAGTTCCAACCCATGCATAATACTCTGCCACCCCGGCGATGCATTGTGATTGTGAGTAAACGCCAAGTCAATTAGATCATCCCATGGTAGTATTTTGCCTTAAGTACTCTTGCACACAAACTGTCAGGATATGCAATAAGTCGCCAAGCTTGCCTAGCAAGTAGAGTCGTCCTTGAAACCCATATGTCCCTAGTTTTTCCGTTGTGTGAGTTTTTCGCAACTCAAGAGTGAATATGTCGGTGATCATTATCATCGTCCCACCAAAAAGTCTCTGGCCATGTGCATGAGCTCCTCACAAAGGGTTGCTGAAAACCTTAAAACATTGATTGCAAAAGTGGGGATCGCTTGAACCATGATTTAACGAGAGTCTTCTTAGCACCCCACTAGATGAATATTTTTTTGTCCGACCATTCATTCTTTTCCTCGCTTTTATCGTTGGCTGATTGGAATTTACCCTTAACCATGCGCCCTTCTGGAACCGGCAAGCCCAAATACTTCTCTTCGAAACTCATTGTCACCACATTCATGATATTTGCTACCTCCTCACCATCCTCTAGTTTTCGAAAATTACTTGACGGTACATGACTCACGCCAGATAATATTTTCTTACTTCTCAGAGTCCACTAAGCTGGGCATGTGAATTTTCTAGGGCTTCTATCATTCATACAAAGACATAGTTTTTTCCTATGATAAAATTATTGATTCAAATGAATTGTCCATAGGAAAAGTGCAATAGATTTTCCTTTAGTTTGATAATTTGAGCCCCATAGAAAAAACAAAGAAATTCTACAAACCACTCAAACCTTTTCTTTACCTCAAAAACTTCTTTATTCAGTAGATAGTAACTTTGCATCCTCTTCACCATGAGAGGTATAAATAGAGGGGGGGGGGGGGTAAATCATCAAGCCAACTGGGCTAGTTCATGAGCTACATAATTTGTTTCCCCAATGA
The DNA here is from genome assembly GCF_904849725.1 of Hordeum vulgare subsp. vulgare. Classification (NCBI taxonomy): domain Eukaryota; kingdom Viridiplantae; phylum Streptophyta; class Magnoliopsida; order Poales; family Poaceae; genus Hordeum; species Hordeum vulgare. The sequence goes on from NC_058518.1 coordinate 502,513,065, forward strand.
AAAGCTCATAGTTAATCTTTATAAATTTTTGCTTCATGTTAAAATAGTCATGGAAGGTTGCTGCAACAATAGCCTTAGGTGGCTTCCAATTCTTCATAGTTTCTATTAATTCCAGACTGTCTGAGCTCACTACAACTCCATTACAACCCATGGATTTTTACTAAGAGCAAACCATGCTTGAGAGCCAAAGCTTCAACCTAAAGAACAACACCTTGAACCATATCCAACTATACATTACTCAAAGTGATAAGCTTTCCTTTGTTATTTCAAATGACCACACCGGTACTTCCCCTCAAATAATCTGGATCGAAAGAAGCATCAACATTTATTTTAACGCAATCACCTGTTGTTGCAGTCCATATCTCCTTCCTCACTCTTGCATTAGGAACTACACCAGAACTGAAATTTGAGAACAACAGTCTGATTGTCATCACATATTTTTCTGATGAATGCATCTGAACATCACGAGTAACCACCCTTCCACCCTAAGTACCAATAGACCACCGCAACAAGCTTTGGCGATGAAGCTTGTGCCAAGACGGGTGAGTGGGCTGTGATTTAGTACAACAACTTCTCTAGATCTGTCCAACCAAGATAATGTATAAGACATGCTTTCTCAATTAAACCTTGCGTACCTAGGGCTTATCTCCATGAGATGCTCAATGCCTTCCGCGTTGAGAGGTTTGAGTGGATCTTTCTTGCATCTCCATGCACATAGAACAGGGCAAAGACCGTAAGAAGCATAATTTTCGACGTAATTTTCGATCGTAAGGATCATAATACAAGCCACACACCGATCTGATGTTCCCGTCTTTTCTCGTTCCCCGCGAATCAAACACACAATGATGTGAATTCCCGCGTTCTTGCAATGCTTGGCCTCGCACATGCAGTTCGATCGCATTCCTGTTTTTTTTCTTCCATAATGTCCTTATGCTTTCAAAATCGTACAAATCAAATCAAATCAAATCAAATCGAAGGCCCTCCAATAAAGAAAATAAAAGATTGACATGACAAGGAGAGATGAACATGCCATCGTCCCAACCACCGTTCATGTGTCTTCTTAAAACTCGCGAGCACTAGACGTGTCTTTGGTCTTTGCCGATACACACACACACACACACACATGAAGAGTAGTACATACCCTGGTCCGTTGCACATGCGCGCCGGGCCAGCCAGCCACCGCTCGCCGGAACAGCCGTAACGATGGACCCCTCCACTCCCACCTCCACTCCACCTACCGCCAGCTCGAGCAAACCCTACACACCCCTGTCCCCGCCCCTCTCCGATCTCCATTACTCCATCCTCCTCCTCATCGTCAAGCAGATTAGATTACAGCCATGATGATTGCCGCCGCTGCAGCTAAGCACCATGGTTAACGACAGTGCAAGTGCAAGTGCAGAGCTCACTCCCAAACCCTACTGCACTTATTTCCAAGCTCGCCACTGTCTTGTGCACGCACGAGACCTCACCACCCCAGCCAGCCTCGCTCCTCACTCCTCAGCATAAACAATGGTAGGAATAATAAATTCGAGGTGAGGACTGAGCCTGAGGAGAGGGAGGAAAAAAACAAGGGGAGGTCACAGGTGACAGGGCCTCCTCAGCAGGCAGCTCGCTCGCGCATCTCTGCTTGAGCCCGTCCCATCGCGCGCCTGATGCGCCGCAAGAAGCACTTGGACCGCGCTGGCGGCGGCGGCGGCGGCGGCACGGAGCTCTTCATCTGCTTCACCTCCCGCCCCTCCGCCTCCGGCCTCCGCCCCTCCGCCTCCTCCAAGGCATTCAGCCCCGGACGCACCGGAACCGCCGGAGCAGCAGGAGGGAACGGCTCTGGTGCTGGTGGTGCGGAAGCGGCACCGGCAGCGCTGCTGCGCCCGTCGCTGAGCAGGAGGCTGAGGAACAGCGGGAGCCTCAAGGGCGGCCAGTCGCCCATGTTCCCGCCGGGCACGGCGTCGGGGGGCCGGCGCGGGCGGGGCGGGATGGAGCCCGCCGAGCCGTCCTCGCCCAAGGTCACCTGCATCGGCCAGGTCCGGGTCAAGGGCGGCAAGCGCAAGCCCAAGCACGGCTCCGCGGCCGCGCTGCGCTCGCGGTCCAGGCGCGGCGGCCTGTCCGGGTCCGAGGCCAGCTTCCGCCGCGGGGTGGACGACCGGGACGGCGGCCTCCACCCCGGTGCCAAGAACCAGGGCTGGGTCTACCAGATCCCGGTCAACATCTGCGAGGCGCTCAAGACCTTCGGCTCCTGCGGCGGCCGCTCCCTCTGCTCGCCCTCCCGGGAGCGGAGCGGGGCCGCGCCGCGCTCCGCCGCGGGCGACAAGAAGCGCCGCCGCGGCCCGGCTGGCGGGAGCTGGCTCTGCGGCGCCGCCGTGGCCCGGTGCCTCCTGGCGATCCAGGAGGAGGAGGACGACGTCGGGAAGGGCTCCGCCGTCGGGCCCGCGGACGAGGCCAGGGAGTCGCAGGTGGGGCTCGTGATGCAGGGCTGGGACGTGGAGGATGAGGAAGGGGAGGATGAGGACGACGAGAACCGCGTCGTCGTCGGCGCGGTGGAGGTGGAGAAGGAAGACGAGATCTTGCTGGTCGGAGGCAAGGAGGAGGAGGGACGGGTCAGCGTCTGCATCCCGCCCAGGAACGCCCTTTTGCTGATGCGCTGCAGATCCGACCCCGTGCGCATGGCGGAGCTCGCCACGCGCTTCTGGGGTTCCCCGGCGGCGGCCACTGCCAGTGTCGGCCAGGTCGACAATGAAGGGGACGGCGGCCTCCACAAAGAAGAGAAAGACGAAGGTGAGGCCAATTTGGAAAAGGAATGTGCAGAGGAAGCTAGGAATTCAGCGGTTTCCGCCGACGGGGAGGTATGCCGCCCTCGAGGCGTGGTTGAAGATGACGGCGGCGAAGCAGTGGATGCCGGACAAGTGGTGTCTGAAGACGAGAGCTCCAAGCATGGAGATATTGGGGAAGAAGAGGACGATGGAGGCTGCAAAGGAGATGCAGAGGAGAGGGATGAGCCTGTGGAGGCTCAAATTGTTCGCAAAGACGTGGGCTTGGAGATTGAAGCTGCTAAGAGCGAGAGCCAAGCACCGGCAATGGTGGAGGCTGTGGCAGACACCAAGGAGGCTGCTGCTGCTCCAAGAATGGAGAAAGAGGAGGAAGAGGTGAAGGGCAGGAGGTCAGTCAGCAGCTGCTCCCCATCCACAGCACTGAAGGAGGACCGCAAATTGCGACGGTTGGGCAGCACCAGGAGGCGTGTTTCCACCAACAGCAAGGCCTCCTCGAGCTCTGATCGTGTCGACAGGCGGCACAGCTTCTCGGCGGAAATGGAGGCGCGGCGGTCGAGCTTCTCGAGCTTGAAGGACTCGAGGAGGGCAAGCTTCTCCATCGACCGGGATGGCCGAAGATGGAGCTTCACAATTGAGCAGGAGCACCTCGTCGCGGAGCCTAAGGTTTTGATGGCATCCAGGAAGGGTAAGAAAAATTCGTCCGAGGCCGAGTCGGAGAAGGACTGCCCTGTTCTTGTTGCTGCACCAAACAGTGTGGAGGAAGCCCAAGAGTGCAACGATGATGATGGAAAGGAAGAGGCCACACATTATTGTGGTGAGGAAGAAGGAACAACAACACAATGTGCTGAAATTCACACAGAAGCTGAGAAGGTTGAGACCGGAGTCGACGAGGAGAAAGCCGTTGAAGTGAAGCAGGAACAGAGGAAGAAGAGCGGCGAATTGCCGGATTGCCTCCTGATGATGATGTGCGAGCCCAAGCTCTCCATGGAGGTCTCCAAGGAGACATGGGTGTGCAGCACTGACTTTGTCCACTGGAAGTCTCACCAGGGCCAGAATCGTCGGCAACAGACGGCTGCTGCTACCGGCAGCAATGCTGCTGCGTCGGAGGAGACGAAGGATGATTCCAACAATGCTCAGGACACCAGCGTAGCAAAGGAGGACACCAGCGTCGCGAAGGACACAGAAGAGAGCACCGTAGTGCCAGTATCGGCGAACTCCACATCTATGCCACCGCAGGCTGCCCCGAAGCCACCACCGAAGCCGGTCATGGAGCAGAAGCTCAAGCTGGAGCTGCCGAAGGTCGCAGCCGGCGTGGCTGCCTACGCGCCGCTCGTCCTGAAGCGCTGCAAGTCGGAGCCTTTGCGGTCGTCCGCGCGGCTGGCGCCCGACACGTGCTTCTGGAAGGAGGACCGGCACCGGCCCCTGAACGCCACCGGGATCGGCTTCTGATCCCGGACAAGCACGCTGGTACGCCCGCTTTAGCTAGCTAGTTAGTGACCATGAAGTTTGTATGAGCCTATGTCGTGTAATAACCGTAGTGAGCTTTGCTGTTCTGTAATTGTAGTGAGCTTGTTTTTTCCATGCTTGGTACGTGCTGTTAGTTATGTGATGTGGAGAAGGACACGGGATATTAAGCAAGTTACTACGTACATCAGATGAGAATTAGATTAGGGAGGAGTATGTGTAAAAATCTCTGAGGTTTGCTTTGATATGCTTTGTTGGGTGTGCTAATTCCCTTTTCCCGTTTGTGATGGATGATGTTTGCACATTACCTAAAAAAGAACATGATTGTGCTTGAAGTGTTGTTGCATCTGCATGCTTTTCCGATAATGTTTGCATTATTGAACTACTCCTTCCGTTCCTAAATATAAGTCTTTTAAGCGATTTCACCAGGAGTCTACATACGAAGCAGAATGAGTGAATCTACACTCTAAAATATGTCTATATACATCCGTATATAGTCTACTAGTGGAATCTCTAGAAAGACTTATATTTAGAAACGGAGGGAGGGAGTATATAAGAAAGGTTATCCTGTCCCTGAAGACAAGGAATTGGATTCTTTTCTTTTCCTTGCAAAGATACTTTTCTTTTCCTTGCAAAAGCAATCAGGGAGCATATTGTAGTAGTATGTGCAATCAATCAGGTTAATGTTTTTGTATGACTACTAGTGGTGCAAGAGCCATGCAACCAGAGGATGTTTTCCTTGGTTGTTTGTGCCTGTTTGACGGTGACGTCTGAATTGTTTTGTTTGTTGGTTTTAGGGAGTAGAATTTTCTAGCGCTATGAAACTATACATTGTTCACCTGAGGTTGCTTGCTTGTTGGTTGGAGATATAACCAAGCACTTGGCCTCATCCTTTCCAGTGTATCAATGGTCGTACGATTGTTTCAGTCATACTGTGTCAATTGAATTGAAGTAGCAGTAGCTTGGTGTTGTAATGAAGACTGAATCTCAAGCTTGCGTGGATTGGATGGAAGAGAGAAGATCCAGGATCAATCATGTGTAGATGAGAGCAGTCTTGTTAAGAAAAAAGGAAAGATATTGTGAAGGCCAGGGCAAAGATCATCCCAGGCAGTGGATGGTGGTGGGGGGACAGCGCGAGGCCATTCCACTAGTCCCGGTCTAGGACAAACAGATCACCACACCGCAACGCATGGCCATGCCGTGCCCTAAAAGCATCCAGTGCTGAGTGAGGCTGCCCGAATCAGTCACAATTTTTTGGTCCTGTGTGATGTGCCCCCTTTTGTAGCTCTACCCTCACTGTAGCTTCATTGTTTTTTGTTGCGGTGTGTGTGTGTGCGCTGGTGCAGCAGCTCCAGCTCTGGTGATGATCCGATCCGAGGAGGACTGAAGAGGGGAGGGAGGAGGCGCTTTTCTTTTCCTTTTCTTCTCTCCGGACTACGGGCGCCAACTGCTAAAATAAATATGAGACGCGTACTCAACTACCAAGGACTAAGCAATCATACGAATACGACATCGAAATTTGTTAACGAGGTTCATTAATATGGCTATATCATCGAGGCCTAATTACATACGCTTCTGTTGGAAAATTAGGCAAGTTCATGATTAATTTCAATAAATAATCCATGACTACAACAGAAGATAGCATGCAATACTCTATCAATCTAGAAGAGCAACCGAACATGCACAACATCATCGTGCAAGACGCATCAACTACAACGGTGGACATTAACAGATTACGAGTAACGTACTGTTCGTTAGTTGCAGCAGGATCGACTGTGTTGACGACGATCCTTTGTTGATGGCGATGAAGATGACGATGAGTAGCACCGTCCGACTTGGACGGTAGACGACCTGTGGTGAAGACTTTGAACAGTCGTGCAAAGCGCTTCCCAAAAACCTAATTCGTCCTTTCCCGGTACAGGATCGCAAAGCCAAACGGTTTCGGAGACATGCTCTCTCGCATGCCGATGCACGTCGGCGCTCGAGATGAGGTAGACTACGATGGCGGCGCAAGTTGTGAGATGAGGCAAAAACCTAGATGTCTTCGGGTGTGTCTTTGGCCAACCACGGTAAGCAATATATATTGGTTTCCAAGTCGTATAATTACCTGACAAGAACTTGTCTGCCAAACAAAAAAATAAAACGGCAAAACGAAGTCGTGCTCCCGCAAGGCAACGGACTGGAATTCGACGGACCATTCACGCGCATGTCGCACGTACGCCCGGCCCCGCCCGGCGAGCGAGCGAGCACGCACGTGTGGTCTTCTCCTTTCTTTTCTCAACACACACTTAGAGTGGTGGGGAGAACTCACTATAAAAAGAGGTACAACTCTTCCTCAACTAGCGGTATGAGACTAAACTTTGTCACCACCACTTGTCATTTTACTCATGGGCTCAATTTGAGATTTAAGAATTTGTAGATGGGCCAAGCCCATTAATTCTAACAATCCCCCACCAGATCTCAAATACCCATTTAAAGATTTGTTTTTCTCTCCACTTGTTTAATATAGCAGTGTTTCAGCAGAGACTGTTAAGTTGAACTTCTGTCTAGAACTTTAAGCTACATTCATCCACAACTTGACAATGGACTATGCCTTGAATTGCTAGTTTTGTGTGAACAGGTTTCACTCAAAGTCCTAACGAGCACCTAGCTGCCAGTAGGCCACGCAGCGGTTTGGAGCATATATGTCGTACTCCCTGGTCTCTTCGTGAGCTTACTAGAGATTACCCAAATCTCCTAGATTGCGACGTTTTACAATCGGAGCTCATATAGGTGTGTTCTTTCAAGATTACTCTGTAGCAAAGCATCTTACCTATAATAGCCAATAGAATCACATTAAGGCATATTGCAAACCTGCTTTACAACAGTTAAGCCTTACAACTCTGAGAGTTTTGCATCTTCACTTAGAGACGGTCCCTAATTACTCTTCTTTGTTAACCAATAGCTTCTTCTTTCCAGGTCCTAATTCACGGGATCTTCGATCACAAAGGTTGGGTTACTACTATGGTGTAACGTCTATGGGTCTCATACACATCTCCTTCGATACAATATCTATCACATTTCATGATAATCCCTTTGTAAAAGGATCTGTCAGGTTTTTGTGTGTTTGAATATACGCAACAGTAATTACTCCGGAGTTTCTCAACTTCCTGACAGATTTCAAACATCTCTTCATGTGTCTTGATGACTTTGCGTTATCCATAGAATTATTCACTTTAGCGATAATCGTTTGGTTGTCAAACTTCATAAGAATGGCCGGTATGGGTTTTTCAACCACATGCAAGCTAGTCCATCAAGAGTTCATGCAGCCATTCTGCCTCAACAGTGGTTGTGTTTAAACCAATTAGTTCCCCTTCCATAGTTGAGCTTGTCAATATGGTTTGCTTGCAAGACCTCCATGACACTACACCACCTGCATGAGTAAATACATACCCACTTGTAGCGTAGAGTACATCAACATCAGAGATCCAATTTGAATCAGTATATCTTTCTAGCACAACGGGGGTGCTCTGAATAGTGAATTCCATAACTCATAGTACCTCTCAGATAGTGCAAGGCCCTTTCTAGTGCATGCTAATGATCATTACCCGGGTTGGACATAAACCTACCCAGTTTGCTCACAACAAAAGAGATGTCTCGTCTTGTAGCGCTACCTAGGTACATGAGTGAACCGACAATTTGAGAGTATCTTAATTGATCTCTTGTTCCTTTCTTGTTCTTTCTAAGTGTCACTCTGGGATCATAAGGTGTTGGAGAAGGCTTGCTATCCATAAAGCCGAAACGGCTCAAGACCTTCTGAACACAGTGAGGTTGCGTTAGAGTAATCCCACTCTCATCCTTAATAAGTTTGATGTTTAGGATCACATCAGCTTCTCCCAGATCTTTCATGTCAAAACTCTTTGATAGGAAAGTCTTGACCTCACTGATTGCAACAATGTTTGTACCAAAGATCAATTTATTATCCACATACAAACGTAATATTACACTATTGCCACCACCATGGCGATAGTAGACACACCTATCAGCCTCATTAATGACAAATCCTGCAGAAGTTAGAGTTCTTTCAAACTTCTCATGCCATTGCTTAGGTGCTTGTTTCAGACCATACAAAGATTTTAACAACTTGCACACCTTTCTCTCTTCTCCTTTTACCACAAATCCATCAGGCTGATTCATATAAATTTCCTCTCCGAACTCTCCATTTAGGAAGGCTGTCTTTACATCCATTCGATGAATGATCAGACCATAAGAGGCAGCCAGGAAAAGTAGCACCCGAATGGTGGTTATTCGAGCAACAGGTGAATAGGTGTCAAAGTAATCTTCGCCTTCTTTCTGAGTGTAGCCCTTGGCCACAAGTCGCCTCGTGTACTTATCAATAGTACCATCATGCCTTAACTTATTTTTGAACACCCATTTACAACCCACAAGTTTACAACCATAAGGTCGTTCAGTTAACTCCCAAGTTCCATTAGAAAGAATTGAGTCCATCTCATTGTGAACAACTTCTTTCCAATCATCTACATCCGAAGATGCATACGCTTCTTCAATAGATTTGGGAGTATCGTCCACAGGGTATACGATGAAATCATCACCAAAGGATTTTGCAACCCTTCGTCTCTTGCTCCTCATAGGAGCTTCATCGCTATCCTTCTCATGGACTTTCTTGGGTGTTTGTTAAATATAATCATCAAATGTACTAGATTCAAAATTTATCTCAGAAGAAAATCTAGAATGCTATGCATATCTTTCATAGGAAATATATTCTCAAAAAATGTTGCATCACGAGATTCCATTATAGTATCTACATGCATATCAGGAACCTCAGATTTAACTACTAAAAATCTATAAGCAATGCTCCGCTGAGCATAACCTAGAAAAACACAATCCACTTTCTTTGGTCCAAGTTTGCGTTTCTTAGGGATAGGAATATTGACCTTTTCCAAACATCCCCAAGTGCGCAAATAAGAAAGTGATGGTTTCCTCCTAACCCACTCTTCATAAGGGGTTTTCTCTTTATTTTTGTTAGGAACTCTATTCAGGACATGACATACGGTCAACAAATCCTCCCCCACCATGTCTTGGATAAACCAGCAGTGTCTAACATGGCGTTCACCAAGTCAGTCAATGTGCGATTTTTCCTCTCAGCAACCCCGTTTGATTGGGGCGAATAGGGAGGCATCCTCTCATGAATGATACCATGTTCCTCACAAAATTCATCAAATACTTTGGGAAAATACTCTCCACCATGATCCGACCTAAGACGCTTGATCTTTCGCTCTAGTTTATTTTCAACTTCAGCCTTATAGATCTTAAAGTAATCTAGAGCTTCATCTTTAGTTTGCAAACAATAAACACAACAAAATCTAGTCGCATCATCAATCAATGTCATGAAATATCTCTTTCCACCTTTTATCAACACACCATTCATCTCACATAGATCAGAATGTATGAGTTCTAGAGGTGCCAAGTTTCTCTCCTCGGCAGCCGTGTGAGGCTTTTGAGGTTGCTTCGATTGCACACAACTATGACACTTAGAACCTTTGGCAAGCGTGAAATTAGGAATTAAACTCATATTGGATAGCCGAGACATTAAACCAAAATTAATATGACATAAATGAGAATGCCAAACACTTGTATCATCATTAATACTAGCACAAGTTTGGTTTACTGACTTATTACAAAAATCTGAAAGGGAAAAGCGGAACAAGCCTCCACACTCATAGCCTTTGCCTATAAATTGTCCAAATCTCGACACGATTACTTCATTTGACTCTAAAACTATCTTAAACCCATCTCGACATAGAAGGGAGCCGCTAACTAGATTCTTGTTCAAAGTAGGGACATGCTGCACGTTCCTTAGTTGCACGATCTTTCCCGAAGTAAACTTCAGATTCATCGTGCCAATGCCACGAACAAAAGCATGCGACCCATTCCCCATCAGGACGGAAGAATCCCTTGCGACCTGATAAGAAGTAAACAAATAGACGTCAACACACACATGAACGTTAGCACCTGAATCAATCCACCATGAAGATGATTGAAATACCGAAAGCACAATAGGTAAATTACCATACCCATCAGTATTGCTAGTGGTCACCATGTTGACAGTCTTGGAACTCGTTTTCCCTCTACCGTATGCACATTCTGGGCATTCCTTGGAAAAGTGTCCGGGCTTCCCAAACGCGTAGCACTCTAGCCCAGCCTTGTTAAACTTATTCTTCTTGAAGGTAGTAGTCTTTATAGGCTTGTTGAAAATATGCTTGTTCTTTCCTTTGTTCTTGTTCTGTGGGTACCTTTGTACCATGTTGGTAGTAGGCTGAACCCCAGCTCAGTTCTAAGTAGTGTCTTTAGCCCGATCTTTCTCTTCAACATCAAGAGATGCAATCAGATTTTCAACTGATATCTCCTCTCTCTTATGTTTCACAAAAGTGGCGAAGTTTCTCCATGAAGGAGGCAACTTTGCAATCATGCACCCAGCCAAAAATTTATCGGGTAGATCACACTGAAGGAGTTTCAGTTCCTTCACAATACAATGTATCTCATGAGCTTATTCTACCACAGAACGATTATTCACCATCTTGTAGTTATGAAAATTCCCCATGATGTACAGTTCACTTCCTACATCTGTCGCACCGAATTTAGCTTTCAGTGCATCCCATAGTGTCTTTCCATCTTGTATGTGCATGTACACATCACATAGACGGTCAGCAAGAACACCCAAAACGCATCCCACAAACATAGTGTTGGCTTCCTGGAACTTTCTTCGATCTTCATCAGAAGCTCCCTCTCGCATGCCAACACTAACATGGAAAACTTTCAAAGCAGTAAGCCAGAGAATGGATCTCACTTCCCACCTCTTGAAGTGCACACGGGTAAACTTATCCGGCCTCAGTGCATCAGCAAATCCAACCATATTTAACTCTCGAAGTTGCCTACAATTAGGTTTTTGGATTGTTGGAAGATTAGGCAAGTACATGATTAATTCCAATAAATAATTCATGACTAAACCAGAAGATATCATGCAATACTCTATCAATCTAGAAGAGCAACCGAACATGCACAACATCACCGCGCAAGAAGCAGCAACTGCAACAATGAACATTAACAGATTATGAGTAGCGTATTGTTCGTTAGTTGCAGCAGGAGTGACTGTGTTGATGATGATGTTGGCGATGATCCTTTATTGATGGCGATGAAGACGACGATGAGTAGCACCACCCGGCTTGGACGGTAGACGACCTGTGGTGATGACTTCGAGCAGTCACGCAAAGCGCTTCCCAAAAACCTAATTCGTCCTCTCCCGATGTAGGATCGCAAAGATGAATGGTTCCGGAGACCTTCTCTCTCGCACGCTGATGCACGCCGGTGCTCGAGATGAGGTAGACTACGATGGCGGCGCAAGTTGTGATATTAGGCAAAACCCTAGATATTTTCGGGTGTGTCTTTGGCCAACCACGGTAAGCAATATATATTGGTTTCCAAGTCGTATAATTACCGGACAAGAAATTCTCAACTTGCCTGCCAAGACATAAAAATAAAAATGGCAAAAGGAAGCCGTGCCCACGCAAGGCAATGGAACGGAATTCGACGGACCATTCACGCGCACGTCGCACATATGCCCCGCCACGCCCCGCCCGGCTAGGCCAGGCGAGCGAGCGAGCGCACGCGTGGTCTTCTCCTTTTTCTTCTCAACACACACTTAGAGTGGTGGGGGAGAACTCACTATGTAAAGAGGTCCAACTCTTCCTCAACTAACGGTATGGGACTAAACTTTAGCACCGCCACTTGCCATTTTACTCATGGGCTCAATTTGAGATTTCAGAATTTGTAGATGGGCCAAGCCCATTAATTCTAACAGCTTCTTCCCGTGGCACCATCACAATACCGAAACCCGAGAGTCTTGGCACCGGCACACGCTGTCGGCTTCTCTGCGTGTGTGTACTATTATGTTGGCATAGATAACATCGTGTGTCTATCCCCGTTATATATGACATGCCTACGATTTGGACACGACTCCATATCCTATATGTTGGCATATATGAGGGCTCGTTTGAGGCGTGTCTGTACTATTATGTTGGCATGTATGAGGGCTCGTATGAGGCGTTTTATTGGACACGACTCCATATCCTATGTAAACGCAATATAACTACAAGTCCAATTGTTACCCACCTTAGAGCATCTATAGTCAGATTGGGCAAATTCCTTCGCCCCCCCTATACGCCAGCGGACGCATCTGCACAACCCCTTATATTTCGCTTCATGCATCCACATATCTCTTATTCGGACTCTCAAATCCATACAAATCCATGCATGTCGATCTTCCGATACAAATTGTACGAATTCAGCAGTTTTAAACAAAAGCAAATGATATCATACGGAGATGCCAAAAGGAAATCAATGTCCGACCAACAAGTGTTGTCGGATCACTATCCGAGCAAGTTCGTCCATGCGTCCTTCTCTTGATACAAAGTGTCCGCCACCGCCACCTAGCATACAACATAACTATGAGCACAAGAATAAAAAACACACCAACATATTGAAATGCGAATAAGATGAGGCAATCGAGCTTACATGAGTTGCCAATCCCATCCCACTTTTAAACCGTTTGGTCACTTGCGAGTAGTAACCGACGTACTTGTTCACTTCTGTTTGAATGATCCCCCATCGATGTTAGAGAGATGCCACATTGCAGGTGCTCATGTTAGGATGCGGCTCCACATACTCCTTTCGTTCATGATAGTCTTTCCAAATCTTCTCTCAATACGTGCTCCCCTTTTGCTCGGTGCCACTTATTGGATCCAATGTTGTGTTCAACCAAGATTTGACCAACAAGATGTCCACATTTCTTGAGAAAGCAAGCGCTATTGCCATTGCCGTCTTGCCCTTCTTCTTCTTCTTCTTGGTAGGATTGAGAACGGATGTTGTCCCAATCACAAATGCGCACATCTCCTCCATTTCATATTCCACATGGGACGGATCTTCATTCTCATTGATCATACTTGCCAACTATGTCTCCTACACTTTCATGGTTTGCAAGCGATCATCTTGTGCGAACTAGTGAACTATACGAAACATTAATCATTAGATCGGCCAGGAGCAAACGTACCCGGTCTTGTTGAGGCATTTCGTCGAACATGTCGAGTCCAGTTCGGGCGGTGGGGTTGCCCGTGTTCACCAGCTCTCGAACGAGCTGCGTGGACTCACACTCATGGACCGGGCTGTTGCGTGGTCAGAAAGCTCTCCGGAAGGGTCCAACCGGCCGTCTCATCCTCCTCCTCCTCGGTCTCAACGGTGTCGGACGGCACAATCCATGTCGGCGCTTGCATGAATGGGGTGAGGGGAGCCCGATGACCCGGGGGAGACATCTTGTAGACGACGCCCGATGTACCTGTGCGGCCAACTCCCTATGTCGTTGTCGTCGACGACACAACTTACGGGTGGTGTTCTCCGGCTTGCAAGATGAAACGGAGAAAGGGCTGCCGATGGACGAGACGACCTGCTTCTTCGTCGCGACGGTCGGGGACGAGGTGAAGACACCACGACGGCGGATTGGGACAAGTGGTGAGGATGGAGAGCAAGGCTGCCGGACGACGAGGGGTCGGACGAGGGAAATGTTGGCGGGCGGCAGGACGAGGAGGAAGGATTTGGGGGATTTAATGCAATTTGAGGTAAGGTCGGGCTGTCGGGTCCGACGTGGCGGGTGTGCCCGAGCTCCCCATATCCGCCTCATATTTGGATTGTAAATGGAGGATGCCGGTCAGCCCAGACGTTTAAGGTCGATTTGAGAGGTCCGTCTGGATTAAATTTTCATAACCGGATGCCTTGTCCGGACGTTTGAAAAGGATTTAAAAAGTTTGGTTGTAGATGCTCTTATACACAAAAGTATATGTATATTGGATGCAATTTTAGCACCAACAGTTAGCTTTGTGCCCACCTAGAGGAACGCACATGTGCTAGTGCTGGATGGTCCACTCTCTCTCTCGCTGCAGCTAGGCGTAGTAGCAGCCTTTCGAGTGCAACGCACGCTGCACTGCACCGGTGGTTGGGAACGGCGACGACGCATGATATGGGGTTGTGGCGCCATCTTGTACTATAGTAGTGGTCTCTCTGTGCGCGATTCTTCCTGCTTTCTATTCTACGAAAGGTATGTGACAATTTGTGCTGCTGCCCACAGTAGATGTGAGCGAATCCGTGAGCCTGCAGTGCGGACAGCCTGGTCCGAACGGGCTGCATGGCGTCCGTTGGCCGTGCCTCTTTCCGGTCGGACTTGGACTTGGACTTGGACTTGACCGTGTACCTACATACTAGCTACTACTAGTACCACTGCTGCGTCCCCTAAAAAAAGGTACATACTTGTACACGTCCAACCAAAGTTCCATTCCGTCGGAAATCTGAGAGCGTTTGCATCTGCATCTGCCTGCTAGCATCGATGGTCGGCGGGACTGTGTGTCTGGAGCGTGGACCACGTCGTAACCAAGATGTGAATTCGCTTAATACTACTTTCGTCATGAGGCTTTTGAGAGCAATCTTTGCTCGTATATACTACCACGATTAAGCCTCGATTGGATCCATCAACCTGCCACGCACGCGCGCATAGACCATCATCATCATCTTTGTGTGAGCTGCTCCTAGCTAGGTTAATCATGTTGATTCCAGGCACCTAAAGAACAACTCCAACGCGTTAATCCATACGTACATTTTTTGTTTGATTTTTTGTTCATTTCGATCGCCCATGCAAACAGTTGACGTACCTAAAATATAAATTTAAACTGAAAAAAGACTAAAAAAACTAAAGCTAGACTTAAATATGTTACACTAAGTCCAAAGGTTTCCACAATACTAAACATAAGAAGGCATTAAAACTAAACCCTAGACCGCCGTGGCCGGCGTCCTGGCCATCATCTGTCTATGCCTTCATCGTCAACATCAAGGAAAAGTGGAACGAAAGCCGTCGGTGCTTGCATCCCACGAAGGCCATCACCGGCGAATCGTCCTTGCCAACGTGCACAACCGGTGTCTTGCCTGCTCGCACGCCAAGTTGTCCTCGCCTCCACCGCCGCGCCCCACAAACCAGCCTTCATCCGTCCTTCAAGGAAGCGGAGGCCGCCTTTCCCGTCCGGCTGAAGCATACGCCCCCCCCCCCCCAAAGATGAGTGACGCTATCGAACAAAGAGAAGTCGCAAGCTATTCTTCTCCTCTTGGCGAAGCATATGCCTCTAGGGCTCTCCATAGTATGAGGAGCGGCCTGCTGGACATGGAGAAAACATGTCGTCGGAGCGGAGTACTACGGAGGAGGCGGGGCTTCATTTTTCGAGGCTCATGGCCGGTATGGGAAACGAGGGGAGTAGGTCATTTTAGTTTAAATTTAGAGTCCGGTCTAGTTGAAATATGCGAAATATAAGAGCATCTACAACTGAACGCCTAAAACGAGCCCTCATACATCCGCGAACGCGTCCGATCAGTGACCAGACAAGAGAGAGAAGAAAAAAGTAACCCAATCGGACCCTTCATATCATCCTTGTATGTTCGGACTGTCTGCGAACCCTCATCTCCACCTCAAATAAAGGCGGTATGAGAGCTCGCGGACACGCCCGGGCACGCCCGGGGCAGTCCGCCATGTAGGATGCGACCCCATCTCGGACCACCTTTTTATTTTCTTTATTTGTTATTTTCTTTCTCTCTCTTCCTCTCCATTAATAACGTGCAAGTGACCGGACATATGAGGAAGAAAATGAGGAGTGTGGTTGCGTGAACGGACAAATAGGGAACATGCCCAGCACTGACCGGGCGCGTCCGCGGGCGTTTAGGGGATCATATTTGCTAGGCCTCGGTGTAGATGCTCTAATGAATTTGCTTCAATTTAGATGAAAACATCCAATTTTATGTTAAAATCACTCAAATATGAATTAATATCATTCAATTAGTTTGAGTATCCATCAAATTTGTTCATTTTCGTAAAATTCATTTAAAATGTAAGCGGATATATGCAGCTAGTTTGGGAGGTCGGCTCTCGCATTCGTGTCCGCAAACTACCCCTTATACATAGACAAATGAGGGAGGTAAGGCCAACTGGCAAGGCGGACGGAAAGACGTCGGCGCGCGGACAAGGACGACGGGGACTTGCCCTTGTCTTTCGCAAAGAAGAACCCCATGATGACGGTGTCTAGGGCTTGCCGCAAGCGGGGGAGCAGTGGTGCCTAGATGTGAACGGGGACGACTTCTGGAAGAGGATGGGGCCGCCCTCCCTTCACGTTCGGATTAAAAAAGGACGCTGACACTTGGGCCCACGACGTACGATCATCGTTGATAAAGGCGTCGTTGGCTTTGATCAAACGCCATGTGTGGATGGACGTGGACATGAGAGTGTGTGCCGCGTCCGCGCCGACGCACTTCAGGCATAATTTTGAGCTGGAAATGGATCCGCACGAACGCGAAGCAGACGTGATTTGGATTTGAGTCGGCGCGTCGGATCATCATTTTTGTTTGCCGTGATCCAAACGGACGCAGCGGACGGAATAGGTCGTGGTGTTGAAGTTGCTTTAACCGAACGCGTTGGTGCATATATATATACAAGGGATCGTTTGAGATGTCCGGTTGTTCTTTTCTTTAAATTTGTTCTATCCGCGCGCGGTGGCTTTGCAAGCATCAGGCCAACAGCTAGCTTTGGGTTCGCACATGTGCTGGGGCAGCATATACGCTGGAGGACGGATGGTCCACTGGCACTCTCTCTCGCTGCAGCAACAGCTGCTAGCTCGGCCCGGCCTTTCGAGTGCACTGCAGACCAAAATGCAAAAAATGCTAGACCTACAAAAACTTATAAAGGTTTACTTAACCTTCCAAACTAACTCTTCTCCCCCCCTGATTTTCAGTGGGGTAGGGCCCCTCATCCTTCAATTACCAATCACAATCTTACACATCAATTTATACGTAAAATCTTTACGTAAGCCTTTGTAGGTGTAGCATTACTTCCAAAATGCACCGGTAGGTGGGAGCCGCTCGTGGCCACCGTGTGTGTGTTGCCGTTTGCCAATGGCGAACGAACGCGCAGGATTAACTGGGCTCCGGTTCCGGCGCCGGTCTGCCGTCTGTCTACGTGCGGCGCCACCCGGTAGTCTCTCTGTGCTGTGCGTGATTTTTCGTGCACTTTTCTTTTCTACTCCACGTGAGAATTTGTGCTGCCTAGATCTGAGCGGGTGCAGTGAAGACTGCATACAGACAGCCTGGTCGCGATGGCGTCGGTTGGTCAAGGCTCTTTTCGGTCGGAGTACTTTGCACGGTACAGCGCAGCCGGTACGACACGTGTTGTGTTGTGTTGGCCCGAACGCACGACGACACTCCGTTGAATGTTTTTCAGCATGAACTCTGTTGCAAACGGTTCCATAACATCACTTTGTTGCAATAACGAAGACGTGACTAGGCTAGCCCTTAGATGGACCAGATATAATGGTTGTTGAGGCCATGGATTTTTCCCAGTTATTCACCGGCGGATGCGTAGGGCTGCCTCTAAGGTAATGACTAGGATGGATTGTCAAGCTAGAACGACATGCATGCCTTGTGAACCCAGATGGAGGAAGTAGAAGCGAGTTGTTTAATTAATTAACAAAAAATGGAACGAAAAACGTTACAACACGCTTTCGACAGGGCATCATCAACACACGCCGACCTCGAGGCTACACACCAAGCGAGCCGTCGGCTTTGTTACCCGAGCCGACATCCTGCAGCCAACACCAAAGCCGCTGCACCGGCATCCACGCCGACCCCGAGGCCGTGCACCAGGCGAGACGCATGCTCTGCTGCCCAAGCAACCAGAGCCGGCACCTTATAATCATCTGTGGAGTCCCTCCGACGTCCATGCCGACCTTGAGGTCGTGCATCCAGCGAGCCGCCAACTTCGTCGCCCCAGCAATCGAAGCCGAAACCAAAACACCATATCCGGATGCCGACTCCGAGGATGCTCACCAGGTTGGTCAACGACACTGCCACCCACGTAACCAATGCCGACGCCCCTTCATGACGACGAGATCCGGAACCGCCGCCCTGGCTTCGTCGTCGACCCCGAGGTCGCGCACACCCCGGGCTGATGACTTCCCCGGCAAGACCACTTTAAAACAATGCCTCCAAAAAGGACCGCGACGCCGAACCTCGTCATAGTCCGCTCCAAATACCTGGAACAACGGCTTCCCGCGAAGTGTGAAGGAGGAGGGCATAGGTCCTCAGACGACGACACCTTCGAGAAGGTGTGCGGCGCCCACATGTTTCACCTTCGTTGACTCTAGCCAAGGCTAGAGCAAGGCTTTTGCCTCGAACAGCCAAAAAAACCTCCCCTCGAACCGGCACACGAGAGCCACCGCCCGCCGGAGCTACCACCCGCCATTAGAGCCCGGAGCCATCGACCAGAACAACCCCTGCTGTCGTCGCCTGCACCACGAAAAGTTGTCGACCAGACCATCCGACCTCCACTGCAAGAGCCAAAACCGACCACATCTGGTCAGATACGACCCCCCACAAACAGATACCACCAACCCATCGGCCAACGCCAAGCGTCCATGACACAACCGAGAGCCGATGCACTGCCAGAAAAAACCGATGCCCCGAGCTCCAGTCGTGGCGCAGTTTGTTGTCGAAGCCGGTGTCTCAGCCCTGCCGGGTCGCACCGGAAAAGCAGCACCACGACAGTCCTCCACATTGCCAGAGCAGGCGTCTGTGAGGTGGCAGAACCGCCTCGACCAGCTCCGTGTACCTCATGCCGCGCACCTCACCCAGCACCGGAGCCACACCTGCAGCGCCTGCGCAGCCGCCGCGATGCTCCTCCCCTCTCCCCTCAGACCACCAGATCAGTGCCATCCCTCGTCGGAGCCATCTCTCGCCTTGCCTAAATTCATGCGCAACCACGCCAGATCTGCACACACGCCTTCGAGAGCGATACCCCGCCGCCACCCTCCCTCGAGCCTGGCCGGGTTTCACCGACAGTCTCCTCAGGCGACAATGAGGTGAGGGGGTGGGGGAAGTGCCGACGCCGGGGGGGGGGGGGTCTTTGAGTCGGAGAGAAAGGCGACACGGAGGTTAAGCTATGGAGGTCCATTCCCATGGTGTGAATGAATTTGATTCATCTTTTTGTATCGAGGTTTTTGAGACCAATATATCTTCACTCGTGCCACTAAGTAAGCCTCGATCCAGCAAACTGCACGCACGTAGAGACCACCATTATCATGATTACCGCGTGTTCTCAAAGATAGGCTTATTGCGTGGCGCGATTATCCGACGCGTATAATCAACCTCGATAAGGAACTTGAGTTTACTTTTCAAAACGAGAACAAAATACAAAAGGGTAGCTTGAGTTGTTATTATTAGTCGAGCTTGTCGTGGCTTTAGCAGGCTTAACCCCAATCATTCCCGACAGAGTATACATAGATTAATTATTAGTCTCATCTGTCCTAGTCCAAACAAATAAGTCGATTTAACCCTAGGAAGAATTGCCCCTGCTAAACAAAAAAGCTAAAGAACTATAATCCGTACTTATCCACACTAATTTCCCACAGAAAACGAGTACGGAACCCCATGATAGCAAATTAGTTAAGCATCTCCATCTTGTCGGTTCGCTACGCGGCGTAGGTCCTCGGACGACAACACCTCCAAGAAGGTGTGCGGCGCCCATAGGTTTCACCTTCGTTGACTCTAGCCAAGGCAAGAGCAAGGCTTTTGCCCCGAGCAGCCAAAAAAAACCTCCCGTCGAACCCGCACAGGAGAGCCACCGCCCGCGTGAGCTACCACCCGCCATCACAGCCCAGAGCCATCGACAAGAACAACCCCTGCCACCGCCGCCTGCATCACGGAAAGTTGCCGACCAGACCATCCAACCTCCACCGCAAGAGTCAAAAGCGACCACATCTAGTCAGATACGACCCCCCCACAAACAGATACCACCAACCCATCGGCCAATGCCAAGCGTCCATGACACAACCGAGAGTGATGCATTACCAAAAAATCGATGCCCCGAGCTCCAGTCGTGGCGTTGTGCACACAACCGTCATAGCCACCGTCGCCTTAGAAGAGGTCCGAGGCCGCTGCCCCGGCGTCCAAGCACCACAGCCTTGCCAACACGTGTTCTAGATCCGTGCCGCACCATGGTTTGTTGTCGAAGCCGTCGTCTCAGCCCTGTCGGGTCGCACCGGAGAAGCAGCACCACGACAATCCTCCACGTTGCCAGAGCAGGCGTGTGCGAGGTAGCAGAACCGCCCCGACCAGCTCCGTTCACCTCATGCCGCGCACCTCACCCAGCACCCAAGCCACACCTGCAATGCCCGCGCAGCCGCCGCGATGCTCCTCCCCTCTACCCTCAGACCACCAGATCAGTGACATCCCTCGCCGGAACCAAGTCAGCCTACGCCAGAGCCAGCTGCGCGTGGGCCTAAATTCACGCGTGACCACGCCAGATTTGCCCACACGCCTCCGAGAGCGATGCCCCGCCGCCACCCTCCTTGGAGCCTGGCCGGGTTTCACCGACAGTCTCCTCACGTGACAATGAGGTGAGGGGGAGGAGTGAGTGGGGGAAGTGCCGGCGCCGGAGGGGGGGGGGTGGGGTGGTGTCCTTGAGTCGCCAGAGAGAGGCGACGCGGAGGTCAAGCTATATAGGTCCATTCCCATGGTGTATATGAATTTGATTCATCTTTTTGTAACGAGGCTTTTGGGACCAATATATCTTCACTCGTGCCACTAATTAAGCCGCGATCCATCAAACTGCACGCACATAGAGACCACCATTATCATGATTACCGCGTGTTCTCAAAGATAGGCTTAAGCCCCGTTTAGAATAGCGTATTTTTTAAGAATACACCTGTAAAAAATTACAGACCTTTATTCGTCGGTTTCATTTTTAACTGAAAATCAATGCAGACCAGTATAATACAGGCGTAAATTTGACACCTCCGTATTACAATACATGCAATCCAAGCGAGGCCTTATTGTGTGGCGCGATTATCCGACGTGTATAATCAACCCCGATAAGGGACTTGAATTTACTTTTGAAAACAAGAACAAAATAAAAAAGAAGCTTGCGTTGTTGTTATTAGTCGAGCTTGTCGTGGCTTTAGCCTGCTTAACCTCAATCATTCCCGACCGAGCATACATAGATTAATTATTAGTCTCATCTGTCCTAGTCCAAACAAATAAGTCGATTTAACCCTAAGAAGAATTGCCCCTGCTAAACAAAAAAAGCTAAAGAATTCTAATCCGTACTTATCCATACTAATTTCCCACAGAAAACGAGTACGGAACCACTGAGTCACTGACACTATGACAGCAAATTAGTTAAGCATCTCCATCTTGTCGGTACGCTACGCGGACGTGACTTATTTAGCCTTTTCCCGCCATAATCGGGGCGCCCATGTGAGGTTATGTTTGACCAGCTGCAGATTTGATTAGCTTGCTTGGGCCCTGGTGATCTCGTTGGTTTCCCAAATTGGCTGGCCGCATGCGCTTAACCCTGCTCTCAGATTCCCTCTATGATACAAACTACTCTGAGCGGAAATGCTATGCTAGTCGTAGTCACAGGTCTGGTCATGATGGGAGAGAGTTTTGAACCGTTGTTACAAGGCTAGCTAGCTAATGATCTTCTTGGGCAGAATCATCATCTTGACTGTAGCTTTGATTAGCTTGCTTGGGTCCTGATGATTCGTTGGTTTCTCAAATGGACTGGCTCGATGCGCTTAGCTCTGCTTTCTTAGATACACCGTTTGAAATCCTGCCTTAGTTGGAAACGCCAGCTCGCTAAAAAATCTTGTCTTAGGCATCTCAAAAATATATGGTATCCGATCCGTGAAGTCCTCCGCGTCACCCCGCAACTCGAGTGGCGCTCCAAACCCTAGGCCACGGGCCTTCATCACTGCTCTCCCCTCCCTCCATCGTCGCAGGAGGATGCCACCTGACTAAGTTCGTGTCCGACGGCAATGGTGAAGGATCCACTCCTTGTCTCCCGATAGTTAGGTGGGGGGACATCTTCCTGCGAGGTGGTGTGGCCGCCATCCAGATCTTGGCGACGCGGCAACTGGTTCTGGGCAGAGGCCTTGGGCGGCAGGTGGCGGTCCGGTGACGGACGTGCAGACTAGATATCGTGGAGGACCTGGCTGGAATATTGGGTCGGGTGCATGTGGAGGTGGACTCCGGCCATGGCCTGGCCAGGGTGATCGCCTTGCAGCGCCACAGTGCCCCTGGGCAGTGGCGGAGAGTGACACCCAAATCATCCTCGGCTGCATAGTGTGGACGTACCCATGTTCAAGGAGGAGTTCCTCCGGTGGTCTAGCGAGACCCCGGATCCCATTCGTGCATAAACGATGAAGAGTGTGCTTGGGATTCATCCTAAAAGCTCTTCCGGCATGGCATGTTGGGGGTGGCAGACGTCCCTCCATGCCGCAGTGGTGGCACACTTAGGAAGTGGCTGGAGAGTCATGATACACCACGGTGGCAATGCGGTTGTGGATGATCGCCAGATCTAGGTAGCCAGCTCCGGGGCTTTGAAGGTGGTCTTGCATATGCCCATGTTGTGGTTGGATGTTCTTGGGCCGGATCTAGGTGAAAAACTGGTCTTCGACCATGGGCGGAGCTGGTGATGATGACGCCCTTGTCGTTGTTTCCTTCATGAAGGTATCTTTGAGGTGAAGCTTATAACTCGTTCCGCTACCTTTGGGTGAAACCCTTTATCAATTGATCGTATGATGGCGATGCTCTTGTATCGTTCGCTCCATGGGGGGGGGGGGTCATTTTTGAAGGTGTGCATTGCCTCGAGGGACCATTGGACAGTTTTAACCGTGCAACGGTGTTTCATGTCACGCATCAATGATGTAGAGTCTCGGCGGCGTGGCGCAGCAGGGTCTCCATGACGGATGTATGATGATGGACGCATGAAGGGAGGTGGCGTTTTTTGGCACCATGGTGGCATCAACGACAGGCCTGATAAGGTCGATGCGTCAGTACCTACTCTGAAGATGGATCGGTGGAAGGCAGCGGCGGCCTTCGAGAATGCGTTGAACCGCTGCGTGCCTAGACCCGGCAAGAGACTTGGTTGGGTCCTCTGACTTTAGATGTTAGACTTTGGTGTGAGGTTTGTTTCAGACTATCCACACCCCTTCATCAAAGGGATAGGATTAGTGACAACTGTTATCAAGATGATGGCTTCATACATACTGATGTATTATTTTGTAATAATTTTGTAAATAATTAATAAAATGGGTACATGCATCAGCGAGATGCACAGCCCAAGGGTTATCCTCCTTTTAAAAAAAGGCGGGTCCAAAAATGATGCGGGAGCTGACCATCCATTCCAACCATCATTTCAAAACAAATTTAAATAAACCTGTCAATTTCATTAACCACACAACTGTATTCAATAAAGTCCATACATATTTTACATAAAACTAAAACTTAAACAATAAATCTAAGAGGCTAACTTGTAGCTGATGGCGACCCGTACGCAAGGCCGGCCAACATCGCTGTCCGTGCCGTCATCGTCGTCCAGCAGCTAATTCCTTCCCCCCTAATGATGATGTATGCACATTACCTAAACACATCATTGTGTTTGTGCAGCGGTGCTATCTAGTCCCTCCGTTCCTAAATATAAGTTTTTTTATAGGTTCAACTAATGAACTACATACGGATGTATATAGACATACTTTGAAGTATATATTTATTCATTTTGTTGTGTATGTAGATACATAGTGAAATATTTTAAAAGACTTATATTTAGGTACGGAAGGAGCACAAGTTTTCCCAGTCTACATCTTGCATCTGCATGCTTTTCTGATAATGTTTGCATATAATTAAAAAGGTTATCCACCCCTAGAAAAATGATGATGCTTGTGCAGTGATGATATCTTCAAGTTTTTCTCAATCTATATCTTGCATGTCATGATTTTCTGATAATGCGTCATATAAGAAGGTTATCCTGTCCCTCAAGACAAGAAGCTTGATCCTTTTTTTTTTCAAAAGCAATCTGGGAGCGTATTGCATATGCAATCAATCAGGTTAATGGTTTTGAATGGTCGGTGCAAAAACCATGCAACCAGAGGATGTTTTCCTGGGTTGTTTGTGTCCGTATGACAGTGACACCTCAATTGCTTTGTTGGTTGGTTATACGTAGGATTTTTGAGTGCTCCGTACATTGTTCAGTTAAGCTTCCAGAAACCTAGCAACGATCTGGGCTGTCAAGTGGGTGAAGTGCCACCTTTGTAGCTATCCCTCATCCTGGCATTGAGTTTCGGTTGTTGTTAAAACCTGGTAATAAGCTGTTGTTGGCGAGTTTTTGTGGCTCTGTAGTTCCCTGAACCCATACCCAGTGGTCAAAGAGAGTAGAGTGTGCTTTAGCTTGTTCTCAGCACACGTACCCTCGTTTGACCGAACAATAGCATGTTGGATCCAACTTTTCCCCCATAAACAAGTCTGTACTGTCGACTTAACATGAAGAGAGTTCTCATCTTGTTTGGTTCTGTTGCCCTTGTCTCAATGGTTTAGTGATTGTGTCAATTAATCATGCTCTCTCGAGTCTCAAGTGTGCTACTATGTACTCCCTCCGTTCCAAAATAACTGTCTCAATTTTGTACTAGCTCTAGTAAAAAATTATACTAAGTTTAAGACATTTATTTTGAAACGGAGGGACTACTACTGAATTAGCTTGGTGCAGTTGGTAACTTGGTATGAAGGCTAAATTACGAGGTGCTTGGCATGAACGACACCGGGTGTTCAAATAGCAGCAACCAGTCTCAAGCTTTGCTTGGATGCTTGGATAGAAAGACGACCCACAATCATGTGGAGAAGATGTATCCAGGAAGTGGAGTGGAGGCAGCAATGGATGGTGATGGTGGACTGGTAGGGGGGACAGCGCAAGGCCATTCCACTAGTTTCAGTGTTGATCAGCTAGCAGATCTCCGCAGCCCACCTTAATGGCTATCCACTGTATTGTTGGGGCGTACTAGATCGATCTCAACTTTTTGGTCCCCTGGCCTCTACCTCCACTCTAGCTGTTGGTGTGTATGTGCATGGTGATGCTCCAGCTCCAGTGACCCAGTCCAAGTGGAGTGCGGTGGTGCTCCAATTCCTTTCGCCTCTTCTCCACCCGCGGTTGCTTTGCACGCACCACCACGCCAACATCAATAGCTTTGCCCACTCTCACTAGCTCGCTGCAGCAGCTAGCATCTGTGAGCAACGGCAACCAGCTAGTCTTTCCAGTGCACTGCACTGCACCGGTAGACGGTAGTAGTGGTTGGGACTCCCACGGTTGGCAATGGTGAAAGTGCGTGATTGGGCTCCGGTTCCGGCGCCGGTGCGCCGTCCACGTGGGACGTGGTGCGCCACCCTGTGGTGCTCTTTCTTTTGCCCATGGGATGTGAGAATTTGTGCTGCCTGGATCTGGGCGGGTGCAGTGCCGACTGCATACAGACAGCCTGGTCGGAATGGCGTCGGTTGGCCAAGATTTCCGGTCGGACTCGGACTTGACCGCCTACGTAGGAGTACGTACCAGTGCATGGAGTACGTAAAGAAATCAAAAGGCGTGAGTGACCATGGTTGGAGGGACGTCCATGTCGCGCGCGTCTCTCGGTGGCGGCTTTTTTGTCGCCTACTTTCGCGTACGTCGTGTGCCGCCCCCTTAACGTTGCCACTATACAACGCCATACGCGTCTGTATAGTCTGCTACGTAGTATGTGACCTCATCCGAAACGATCTTTTTGTTATTTTCTTTTTTTCTTTTTTTCTTTTCATCAATCACGTATAAATGATCGGACATATGAAAATAAAAATAAAATTTATAGCTGCGCGGACGGACAAATAATGACACTTTCAATCATTGACCGAACGTGTCCGTAGAAATTTAGGAGATCAGATTTGTTATGTTCAGCTGTAGATGCTCTAAGTGCTAGCTTATTACGTTCAAAGTGATTTATTTCATGTTCGTTCCTTATCTCATGTTGTTACTCTACTCTAAAACGAATAGATACACCTTACTGAGATAGATAAATTAGCAGGTATTTGAGGTGCATACGACAGCTACGTGGGGTGGCCGTCCATACCTGCCCCTACGATGGTGCCGTCTGTGTAAGTTACTACCTTCATAATGGGTTGTAACATTGGAATGGTAACATAGAGATTTTCATTTATTAGCATATAGACTCATCTTGTCTTGATATGTATGATGTTACTGATAGTATGAGTAACCATCTATGTTATTTAATTATTTCTAATTTTATTAATTAGCTGCCACATCATCTTTTTCGCTTAGGTGATATTTATATTACTACCTATATTACTCTTATTATGGGTAGTCTAAGCCCTTTCACTTTATGTTACCGATGCCATACTAGTCAAAAAGGTGCAAGGTCACCATCGGTGCCAAAGACTCTAATACACATGTATCTTTATTTTTTCACTCTGACTTTTCAGTTTTCTACATCGGGCCATATTTTTTCTCTTCAAGCATCCGTTTCCTGCAAAGAATCCCACTTCCTCATTCAAACATATTTTTCCTGATATCTAATCCTACATGTTATACAAGACATCACCTTGAGTCTATGCACTAATTGACCATGCCCTTTCAAAATTCAGACGATCACAAGCAAGGATGAGTCTGAGAAAGCCAGCCCTGACAGCGCTGGACACCGCAAAACGAGTCGCCAACGTCTCCGCAAGTTCTGGATTCAGACTTCTGCTTAAAGTAAGCAGGCTTGGCAAGCAGAACTTCCTCTTGGTGGTTGCGCATTAGAGCATGGTTAATACTATAGTCAGCTGCTCGCTACAAGCCATTGTCAGGTCATTTATAACTCATCTTGTAGACAACATGTACAATAGTTGATTAAAAAATGTATTGCAATTTTATTATATGACCTATCTTTCACTCTCACAAAGTGCATAGAAGCACGTGCTAGAGCTGACTCTTAACTAAGGGGGTGTTTCTTTCCAGGGACTTTTTGGTGTAGGGACTAAAAAAGTCCCTTTTAGTCCCATGTGAAAGAAACAGGAGGGACTTTTAGAGACAAAAAGGGGGTATTTGGGACTAAAGGAAGAAGTCCCTACGGGAGGGACTTTTTCGGACTTTTTTGACACTTTTTCCAAAAGTGCCCCTACTTTTCGCATGTCATTTTATAACTTCTAGTACATTACTAGGGGTAACATGGTCTTTCTGCATGTCATTTAATGACCATTGGTCCATGTTTTGTCCTTAGAAAGAAACGGGTAGGGACTGGAGATTTTTTAGTTGGGACTATTAAAAGAAGTCCTAGGACTTTTTAAAGAAAAACAGGGCCTAAGGCCACTTCCAATGCATTGGTGCTAAGATGAGGTGCTAAGCATATTAAATAGTTTGGCAACTAAAGTCTCTAATGCATAGTTGCTTAGCTTATTGTAGCTAAGCCTCCTTATTTAATGCTTTTGCAACTAAAGTTGTACATGCATTGGTGCATTTTCTTCATTTAATTGTTTTACCTAGGTTCACGCGCTTAGCATTGTTTCTTCCTGAGGTCATCACAGTCATCGCTCTCCTACTAATTAGCATGTCACATCAGATTTTTTACCTATGTGAAAGCCTTAGCACATGTACAAGGTGGAGCACTGGAAGTAGTCTAAGAGCCCGCTTACCTTCTCTTTTCTCTTTTCTTTTCTCCAACTAAGTAAAATATACTTATTTATGTCTTATAGCCAGCTGACTCAGCTCTATTAAACTTGCTCTTACCAATGTACGTATCATCAATTACTTGGACTGAGGTATGCTGGGTTCTCAAAGATAGACTTACGCGGTACGCTGATCCGACGTGCAAAATGCCAAAATCCATCCCGACATGGAACATGAATTTACCTATTTCAGAAAGAAGAAAAGATGAGCTTGAGTATTTAGGCTGAATCTCACTTAATCATTCCCGACAGAGTATACACACATAGATTAAATAGTCCCACCTGTTCCTGTCCAAATTAATAACTCGATTTAACCCAAGGAAGAATTTTCGCTGCAAAACAAAAAGGCTAAAGAACCCTAATCCGTAGTACTTATCCACACTAATTTCCAACGGAATAAGAGTACGGGACCACTGAGTCACTGACACCATGATAGCAAATTAGTTAAGCATCTCCATCTTGTCGGTACGCTACCCGGACGAGATTTCTTTAGCCTTTTCCCGCCATAATCGGGGTGGCCATGTGAGTGAGGTTACGTTTGACCAGCTGCACGCAGATTTGATTAGCTTGCTTGGATCCTGGCGATACGTTGGTTTCCCAAAAGGGCTGGCTGCCGGATGTGCTTGGCTCGGCTTCTGAGACCGTTGGTACCACCATTGCTTAGCTCTAGTCATATGGAAAACTCACACCGTTGTTAGAGATGCTCCCCAAAAAAACGGCTTTTGCAGGACTAGTGTTCTCTTCTTACTGTTCTACTATTTCCCTTTTGGAATGGAAAAAAATATCCACTATAGTAGTGTCCCGCCACTCTGTCCTTTTTGTAAGGGCAGTGCTCTGCGTCGGCGTGTCGGCCAAAACTTTCGGCCGACCGTGCGCGGGCTGCATGATCCATCAACCCGCGCGCGTCCGCACCGTTGGATCTCCATGCAACATTTTCTTCCGATGCAATAAAATTTTGATGCGATGCAGCAATTTTTTCAACACTTGCAACAAAAAAAAAAATTGTAGAAAAAAATATCTAAGTGATCGTAGCAAAAAAAGAAGCTGATGGTGCGTGGTAATAAATGTCAAACGCCGGTCGGTTGTAACAAATATTTACGTGACGTGTATGCAACTTTTTTAGTGAACGATTGCAGAAAAAAATGATACTGGTTGTAGCAAAAATTAACACGGTTGTAGCAGAAGTAAAAAACATCGATTGTAACGGAAAATCCGGCGAGCTGGAGTTGCAACCAAACATATATACAGCTTTTTTACTGAACAAATGTAGCAAAAAATAACGTTTACAGTAAAAATAACGCTGATTGCAATAATTTAAATGAAAAAATGTTGCATGCCCAGTCAGCGGATGCGCGCGGTCGCGTGCGGCCGGCCGAACGGTTCGGCGGACGCACCGGCGAGAAACGTTTCCCTTTTTGTAAGGGGCGTGAGAATTTGATCCGAGTGGCTGGCTGAGGCTGCAACGCAGACAGCTTGATCGGGTCCAGAAATAACGTCAGTTGGTCAAGATTGACGCTGGTTGCAAC
This sequence comes from Hordeum vulgare subsp. vulgare, assembly GCF_904849725.1. Taxonomy (NCBI): domain Eukaryota; kingdom Viridiplantae; phylum Streptophyta; class Magnoliopsida; order Poales; family Poaceae; genus Hordeum; species Hordeum vulgare. The sequence continues at coordinate 502,542,469 of NC_058518.1, forward strand.
TCGAAGGTCGACATCTAGTCTTAGTGGCGGCTTTTCTCGCCTACTCTCGCGTGAGGTACTTTGCACGGTGCAACGCAGCTTTCGCGTCTGTCTAAGGTAAATTTCGTGCTCTGATACTTTTGAAAAAGTTTTTTGAAATCTGATCGTGATTGAAACAAATTCGGGATCTAATCTTTTTGCTACCGTGAAAAAACTTGACGATGGGATTACATAGGCTACCATTATGGACTTTGACAGTAGGCTAACGACAACACCCGTCTAATTTAACAGCCCCTATGCTGACCTGGAATAGACCCTACCGTCAGCGACAGTGGCGGTACGCTGTGATAACCTACCGCCATGGCCTTTGACGGTAGATCCGTGCATTCACAGTTTTGCGCACTAACCGTGGAATCACTTAATTTTCTCGATAGGGTTGCACATCCTATCGCCAGGGTGTGCGGCGGTAGGCTGTGATATCCTACCGTGAGGGCCTCCGGCTGTAGGATCTGATCATAGTGCATTTTTTTGCACACAACTTGTTTTTCGTCTTTATTTTTTTACCACATCAATATTATAGACTAAAAAACATAAAAGTATGTAGAGCAACAGAATACAACATGTATCACCTCGATAGGAACAGTATATAGTTCAACTAAGAAACATATCACATGTCTAAATAGTAGCAAATAGTTTCACATATCAAATAGTTCAACAAATACCAAATAGTTTCACGAAGCCAAGATAAAAAGTTTAACTAGTTCGACGACAACAACTTCACTTGCTTCTTCCCCTCTTGGAGGTATGGTCCTCGTTGTTCTTTTAACTGGTCTCATCCACCTTGTTCTTACGGAGACTAGGACGCGGTTTCTGAAATAGGGATGGAGTTTCCCAATCCTTCTTGGCCTGCTTCCCCCTCTTCTTGTCCTGGGTGGTCTGAGTTGGTGGAGGTCCATCATCGTCGTCGTACTCCTCCTCTCATCTCTATATTCCTATTCTTTCTCATGTTCTTCTTCTGCTCGCTCCTCGACGTCTTCTTCATCTTTAGCTTATTCCTCTTCACCTTCTTACTCATCGTCCTCCTCCTCGTCCTCTCCAACCACCCTAGTCGACGAGGCAACATGGCTCGATGAAGCGAGATGCATCGGGACTGCATGAGTATAAGCATCAGCAGAGGTAGCGCATCCAAGGAGGCCCACCAGCTTGCGACATTCGTTGATGAATTTCTGTAATTAGAATGAAACAAGAACATAATATGGATCAAATCAAGTTTATTGTTAAGAAAATGAACACAAGAAATAATGTAATTGTAGGAGGTTTGATGTTACCTTCATTTTCCCCTCAACTTCTTCTCACTTTCTCGAGTCTGGGGTATAGAACTTAGCGCATTCGAGCCTTCAAAAAGGCTCTTGTTGAGATCCGAAGACTCCAAGAGAATAAATGAGTCACAATCACTAAAGTAGATATTATCCAACCGTCGGTTGAAAACACATGAACACAACTTACTATTCTGTTCAAGAGGGGTGCATACTCCCTAAATCCGCCTTGTAGCTCTTTGATGTGGTCATGGTAGGCTTCATTCTCGAAGCCGTCATCGCACAGTTCTTCAACATTTGTCGTCGTCCATTGGGGCTTTAGGCGGAGATGATGCTTGATGCCATCGTCGTACCACCGTAGGTGATGCTCGTAGTCACCCGAGTTGAGAACTTTCCTCTCCGCATCTTTGTGAGCTTTCCACTCGTTCCATTCCCGCACGTATTGGGCATGTGTCTCTCCCCAGTCCAATCTATGATTGACTAATTCTTTTGTCTTCTCATCCTGCAAGGCGAAAGAAAGAATGTAAAACATCAAAATAAAGAATGTAAAGCATCAAGACAAAAACATGGAAATAGAAAACATTGCACTCACAAGTGTAGGTCGGAGCCACCTATGTCGATGCGGTGGCCCAGTGGGGTACGTTACGTCCTATGAAATTACGCGGCAATGCGGTGTGGCAAGTGGTACTTAACGACATAGACACAAATCATGGGCATGATGCAGCGCCAGAGAAGCGTGTCATGCCTGCACATCACGTTCAGCTCAAATCCATACTCTCGTTCATCATACAATCGCTAATTAACCTAGTAGGAAAAAGTTGGTAAGCTTACGTAAAAATACCGTAAAAAATATTCAAAATCTAGTTCGTATACCTAGACAGCCGTGAGACCATCAAGCTCATTAGTGAAGACCTTGTACAAAGCCTTCGATGTGCCCGTGTAGACACCCACCACGTCCCAAGCGTACGCGGCGGTCGGGTATCGAGCTTTGTCATCATCTTCTCCATAGTCAGTCCATGTACGTTGTGCCAGCTTCTCCGGAAGCCTCACCGGTATTTGCTCCCACATCCAAATGGAGAGGGCCCAGACACATCCACACATACGTCCTGTGGCTTGCGTCGTCAAGCTACAAAACATGCATTCATGATCATATGACATAATTTAAAGCAGCACGCGTCAATAAAAAGCAGTGACATATTATCTTACCGCACGATATAAGTAGGCGTTGCCGGTGGACCCCCGGTTGTACCATGCATCCCAGTCCTTAGGAAGTCAAGATACATCCATAGGACACTGTCCCCTGAGCAGTTTGTAAACACGACCTCTGTGAGAAGATATCACAGGTAGGCCCTCGCGTACTGCTCCATCGTCTAGGATTCGGCATCTTCCACGCATTTGCAGCAGTGCGGAAGGAGCCAGGGCAGCGGTACGCCGGATGTCTGGTTACCCTTAATGCGAGGGGGGGGGGGGGGCAACCCTCGATCGGTAGGGCCGTAATCACCCCCAATTCTGGAGGGTCACCGTCATCACCCCACATGAAATTTGGAAACTGTGCGTCTCTGGCTGCCACCGGTCAATCAAAGATGTGAGAGCTGAGTGGACGAGCGTTGGCGACTTATGCTTGAACTGGAGGACGAAACACAACAGTCGGGCTCTCTTGTAGAATGATGCGTAGCACTCGTCATACTCCATCTTAACGGTCATCACGTGAGCCTCATCCGCAGTGGTAGGAGCATCTGTCAAAATGATAGCCACAAATAGTTAGTAACTTCTTTTCATCATTTTGAAAGATTTGGTTCAAGCATGGTAATTACCACTCCAATCTCAATGAAACGGGCACGATGACCCTTGTCGAACGCAGGATCAAGCATGGTAAACAATCCCGGTGTGGTTCGGAAAGGTGGCCTCCTAAATAAAATTACATAAACATTATAAGAATAAGCATAAAAAAATATAATATCCACTATACATGCATCGCATCATAAGCATCATAACAAAACAAAAAACATCATATGCATCATATACATCAACTATTACTCATCCAACATGCATCATACCATCTTTTTTCAAAAACAAAAAACATGAACTAGGGTTCATCTTAAGCATATTTAACAAACAACATCCACTATACATCATGCATCACATCATATCAACGTGCATCATATCAAAACAAACATAGGACTTAATTTCTTCAACATGCATCATACAAAAAAAAATTCAATGAAATAGGGTTCATCTTCACACTACCATTCCAACTAGTGATTAGAGTTCATATCCAACCCATAGAACATCTAGAATCAACCTTAAACAATCCTAGGATATTTTTTTTAATCTAGTTCAAAAATAGGGTCGATTTGAAGCAAATAATGCGACGAATCGGAAGCTATTTGACTGAAATTAATTGAAGGTATTGGAGGAGCTTACTTTTCTCGTTTCACTGCCATCTCGATCCGCAAAAACGGTGAAGAAACGAGGATGATCCGAGGGGGTGAAGGAGACCACAGAGGGGGCGAGAGAGAACTCTTTGTTCTTCGGGCTGGTTGGTGGGGGAGATGACGGTGAGGGCGGCCGGACCTCAGCTTATAAGGGTCCAGACCCTACCGTCGTGGTCCCTCGCGATAGGGTAAGACATGCTACAGCGAGGCCTTGCGGTGGTAGGGTGGGACGGAGGGGGACGACAACCATTTAACACCGTTGACGTGGATAGTCACTTAAGCCAGAGGACCTCGCAATAGGCTGTGTAACCCCTACCGCCATACACCCCGACGATAGGCGTGGGCGGGCTGCAGTCGAGGAGCCGTCAGGTAGTCGACCTGAGACCCTGCACCATCACATCCCATGATCCGCTACCTGTCTAGAAGCTGGCAGTCGTGACTGCGAGCCGAGGGTTAAGGGAAGTTGACAAATGGAGTGGGCCCGAAGGGAATGTCGGGATTCTTGGCGCAAAGGCATAAAGCATGGGTCGTTGCTGACGAAATGGAATGATATTTTTGTGCATAGACTAGTGTTTGGCTGTCTTTTTAATTTTATCGTGCTAGTGACTAGCTGTCGTTGAACTTTATTATTTGAAAAAAATGAGTGCAATCTCTGCACAAGACGAACGAGCTCCTGAACAAGAAAAGCTTTCAATTGTTTTATTTTTCTTTTCTTGTTTCTGCGTTTTTGTTGTGTTTTCTCTACTCAGTTTTTATTTGAGTTATGTTTTATTTTAAAAAATCATGAATGTACTTGGACTTATAGAAAGTTTTTAATATCCATGAACATTTGTTGCCAAATTTGGAACTGTGTTTTGGGGTGAGCGAGGTGATAATGTGCAGTCCCACTAGTCTTTCTCTAGTTTTTCTCCTTTTCGCTCGGTCCTTTTTTTCCTGTCGCACCTTTGTCGGTTTGCCCCATTTTTTATTTCTATTTTGTTTTCATTTCATTATTTTTTTATTATTTTCTTCATTTTTGTTTCTTACCTTGAATAAATTTATCAATATTTATAATTCTCAAAATTTTCAAATTCAAGGACATTTTCGAATTTTTTAGTTAATTGCTCACATTCATGTGTATTTTTACGTTTTGAACATTTCAAAACTCACAAATAGTTCATAATTCGTATATGAAAACAATAATTTACAAAATTCATATGAATTTATTATATTTGAGAATATTTTACAAAAGCATGAATTGCTTTTGAATTGACAATCAATTTTATATTTTAAGGACATCTACTATTATATTAAAAAGCTACTCTCTCAGTTCCATAATATAAGGGTATTTGTGTCAGAAATGTTTATATATTATGAGATGGAGGGAGTAGTAATCAAGTTTTCCTAAGAGAGTAGTTATTTGTTTTTTGCAGAGGAGCAAGCAAAAAAAGAAAGAACGAGGCAAGCAGGGGCTATTGGGTTATTTGGACCTAGTTTATTTTATAATTTCGTGTCGATTCGGGGTAAAGGCCAGGAATAGAAGATGCATTATAAATTTTGGTCTTTTTTTCATCTGTTGTTCCCCAGGTTTTTCTTTTGTTTTTTCCCGCCCTTTTCCTTTTTTATTTCCCCTTTTCTCTAATATGGTTTCATTTTACTTTTCAATGAAATATTCATGATTTCTTTAAAATTCCATGAATTTTTTTTACTTTGTGCATGGTTTTGTTTTTACAAAATCCTATTTTCATGCATGGACATATTTTTTAACATGAACATTTCTCCCATGAGCATACATGGCAACTTCGTCATGCTATTGCATCCGCGAAAAGGAGAGGATGGAGACTCCCAAAGTTTTGGATTGCATTTTCCTTTTGTGTTTGAGTTTTCTCTTGCAATGTTGGCATTTAATTAATATGGATCTTTGACTCTTTCAAAAAATAGAAAATAATTAACCATATTTTGCTTAAGTCTTTACCATACCCTTTAATATAGTTTTAACTTTTTGTAATTGAATATACATATAGTATGTCTTCTCTATGGTTAAAAAATTATCAATATCATTAATGTTTATGAAAAAAAATCCATTTGAAATGAGTTATCTTATTTATTTTTGTTGATCTCCAATCATTGGATTATCTCTATTCATAAAGCTCATGCACAATATTAGTCCACTAACACCTACTATGTTATAGTTGCGTGAATTCTTCAGATAAGGATATTTCCGAAATAATGTTCTGCACAACGTGGCTAGAATATCCTAAAGTTACTCTATTTCGACGAGACTTTGACTTTTTGTGCCTTTGTTTGTTGGGTCTTTTGGTATGTTGATCCATTGATCTTGAATATTGTGACGAGGAAGGATTAAAAATCCCTACCCCGCAAAAAAGATATCATTAACACATTTTGTTCAATTGAGCATCTATTTTTTAAGAATAAGTCACGTTCTAAGACAGATAATAAACGCGTGTGTGGTCTTGACTGATTTGGTAAATACGGCCTATTTCTTGCATATAATACATTTCACACAATGCCAAGGCGAAACGTGACACATGCCATCTGATGGGTGGGACAATAATTCTCGGCCAACACAATTTTAATGAATTTACCCATAGAGACGACATGTATTTGTTGGTATGAGTTTTTCCATAAGGCAATTTCTGAAATAATGTTATTTAAATAATTTTTATAACATTATACTTTATTTTATAGAGAAATAAAATGAGTTGTCTTAATTATTCCTTTTTATTTGCTTGATCTCTTTTCTCGAGACTACCCGTGTACGTCCAACTCTACTCATGCACCATGAGTCTCCTACATGTCACTAGCAAACATGCCCGTACATTGCAAAGGGAGAGTAAAATAAAATACGAATTAAGATCCTATGTATCAGTTCCAATATTAATGTTTATGATTATCACAAGAATTGTTTGGGTATTTTCAAAATAATCTTCATGTATTTGATGTTCATGAATTTTATAAGTGTATGTATATGCTATAAAAGTTATTTATGTATTCACTATAAAAAGAATTGTGTAGTTTGTTAGCAAATATGCGTTCGGGTTTCACCCAACAAAATACATACGTAGGGCATTCGGTCATGGGGCATGGTGAAAATACAACATGCCTACATATTGTAATTTATTCATTGTAATCAGTTCCCCAGTCACTTCTCGCCAAGAGCATAGAGCAATGCGGTCATGTTCATTTGCCATATGAATCGACGCCGATATGAAGAAATGATGGATTATGTGCCATTGATTTAGGTTGCACCCTAAATCGGATTTTTAATAGTTAATATATAAAAATAACATCATATTTGTATTCTACACATTTTTCTAATCAAATTTCATATATAACATGTTGAAATTGAAGTTAGGGTTTAAAATATATGATTATATTGAAACACATTTATTCTAGATGGACCACCGGTTGATTAACACAAATATTATGGGCTTCTATGTAAAACACTAGAAAACGGTTCGTCACGTAAAGTTGGACTGTGGATTGATTATCCTAAAAGTCAGGGAGGTTTACATAAAACTAAAAAATGGTTCATCCCGACTTAAAGTTGGACCATGAGCTGATTTTAATAAATTGCAAGGACTTTTTTGCAAAATGGCGCGACGGACGAACATAAACCATCCGTTATTTATTACTCCCTTCGTTCGGAAATACTTGTCATACGAATGGATTTATTTAGATGTATTTCAGTTCTAGATACATCTAGTTTTATTAATTTGTACGACAAATAATTTCGGATGGAGAAAGTATTAAGTAGTGATTAGCACCAAGAGCATGCCACTTTTGATTTAAAAAAGCTTTTCTAGACACGGGCTATATTGGTGTAGTGTGAGATTTCCCTGATTCGGGCCTTTAGATGTGCATCTCACATTTCCAAAACAATGAAGCAAAGTGAAGCAATGCATAAGTACATGATATATATACTAGCAAAAGGGCCCGTGCGTTGCAACGGGAGAAAAACAATTATAATCTCCAATGATGTTGATCATATTATGTCTTTAATCTTTTAGGACATTTCTTGAAATGCATGAACATTTTTTGAACTAGCAACATTTTTTCAATTGCACTCAAAAAATAATACACAATTTTCTTTTTTCAAAATCAAGGACTTTTATTGTTTTCACCAACATTGTTCTCAAAATTATGAACATTTTTCTGAATATGCGAATATTTTTACAAAAATCCCGAGCATTTTTTGAATTCACAAACATTTTATTTTTTCTTCAAACTTTTATTTCAAAATTCTCAGTTTTATAAATTGCAAAAGTTTTTCAAAGTTCTGAATTATTTAAATTAAAAAATGGAACAGAAAAATGAAAGTAAAAAACGAGACTAAAAACAGAGGCACGAACTGTTTTTAAGATTTTTACATGGACTTTTGTTTAAAATCATTGACTTTTTTATTTTATGGACATTTTCTTAAAATTGAAACATTTTTTTGTATATGCAAACATTTTTCAAAACTCCTGAATATTTTCTATCGAAATTCTCAGTTTCTTAAAATTGAGAAAAGTTATTTGAAGTTCTAAATTATTTAAAGTAGAAAAACAAAATGAAACTGAAAATAAAAATAAAAAACTAAACTAAAAAAACAAACGCCCACACATGGGCCGGCCCAAATAGGTGTGATGCATCTTTTTCCAACGCTTAGAGCGTAAAATAGGAGGTGCCTACATGGGCCGGCCCAGTCCGGAGAATTTCCTCTTTGAAACGTTTTCTATGACTTATAGGTGGCATCGGTGGGCAATTTTAGCCAACTTTAGGGGCAATTTGAAGGACGTACGGCAGAAGCAATATTTGTTTTATTAGTAGGTAAGATAGCGAGAGTTTAACGAGAAATGAGACACAACGGCAATCACTAGATGATCGGTCAGGCCGTCATCTACTCCACATTCCCACACTAAACAAAATGATTGAAATGCAAACACACAACCAAACACAAGCATTAAAAAAACAAATACAAAGATAGTATAGGCCGTATCGATCGATCCATTGGCGGCGAGGCTCCCCACCTGAATGCATTACTCAAAGAGCCAGGAGGCGAGTTTACAAAGTACTAGAGCCGCGAGAGGAGAGGTATTGGCGCCATGACATGTCTCCTACCTTCTGTTTGGAGCACCTAAATATAGCAGTCCAAAGGGTGAAGTCGTTTACAATATTTTGGACGGTTACATGTACAAGGTGACGTGTGTCGCGGAAGGACATGGAATTTTTAGAGTCCCATATCTTCCAAAGGATGGCGAGGGCAACCGAAGGCCAAGTCTCGTCGTCCTGTCCGAGTGGCGTGTCGATGCCCCAAATTTCGGCGATCGAGGATGGAGCATTGAGTTGCAGAGCCAGCCACACGGCGACTGAGTCGGGGCAGAGGAGGACGATGTGGGCGGCGTCCTGCAGGGCACGGAGCAACGCACACAGATGGTGTCGAAATGACGGTCCTGGGGAAGAGGTTGGCCTTGGAATAGGAGCGAGCCAAAAACCTGAACCTTGATTGGGACGCGGGAGGCCCATATGAGAGCAACGCTCGTGTCGTTGTCTGGCGAGCCGATGAGAAGGTTGTAAGCGTTCTTAGTGGAGAACGGGAGCCCATGGGTGAGGTACCTTTCGTCGACGACGTCATTAGGTTGGAAATCCTGCAACAAGGACAAAACAACAACAAGCTATACATTGGCAACATTAGTAAGACGATTTCGTAGATTAGCTAGCAAACCATTCTGCATAATGAGCGAGACCAAGGCCGTCGGGCTTCTAGTGTGTGAGAAGATGTGAGGAAAAGCTATGTAAAGTGGTTGGTTGTGGATACAAGTGTAAGCCAGAAAAGGTCCCGTGACCATTATTAGTGAAAACGAAGGAGATTTTTTGAAGAGCAGAGAGTTGGTGGTTTACAACTTTCCAGATGAAGGAGGGTTTGAATGTGGTATCACCTATGGCGTTGGAGTATCTGTAGTGGTACCATTGAACCCAAGGCAACTATGACTGTTGGAGCAGTTTAAAGAAAATTTCATTAATAGAAATTATTTTTGAACAAGCAAGTTTTTAATGCCTAGATCACCACAATTTTTTGATTTGCAAATATTCTTTCAAGCAAAAAGACACTTAGCCCGAGTGCAGTCGTCCAAAAGAAGGCTCTACGGATAACGTCGAGCTCTCTCAAATTCTTTTTAAGTAACTGAAAAACAAACAAAAAATAAATAGGCAGAGAGTTTAACTAGAAATATATAGGGAGAGTTTAACGAGAAATGAGACACAACGGCTACCACTAAATGATCGGTAAGGCCGTCATCTACTCCACATACCAACGGTAAACAAAATGATTGAAATGCAAACACACAACCAAACACAAGTATTAAAAAAAAATACAAAAATAGTATAGGCCGTATGGATCCATTGGCGGCGATGTTTTATACTGTTTCGATCCTTGACTTAACTATGCTTCTTCAAAGTCATCGAGTTTCCACTGGCCATCGGTGCCCTTGGCCATGCATTTTCTGTGAATGACCCACCAGCACGCCGGCACCTGGTGTTCGTCATTCAGCAGGTCGGTAGTCTTGTTCACCAGCGCCAAGTCGCGTGGAACAACTAGTTGGAAGTCCGCCTTGTCGCCATGATCCCCTGCGACGCCGTGCAGGTACAGCTCGAGGACGTGGTGGGTGAGCATCTTGTGAACCACGTAGGGTGACCGGTCCGTGTCAATTACGATCGTTGCCGTGGCGCTGTCCACGTACTGCATTAACAGCAGCACAGAGGGAGGGTTCATTGGCACGATGTCTTTGGCGTTGGCCACGTGGAGTGCCCGCAGGTGGTCGAATGAGCCGAAGGCGGACTTGAACGCGTCGTTCCCGACTCGCGGGCTCGCCAGCAGTATCGCCGTCACGGGGCACGGCGGTTGATTGGAGGCAGGGGGCACGTTGACGTCGTTGGCAACCATGTCGATGGCGGTGAGGGTGGCGAGCGACGCGCCAAGGCTGTGGCCGGTCACGGTGATGCTGGTCACCTCCTCCTTGTACTCCTTCATCAGCCTCCCTACCTCCTCAAGAACCTGCATGCATGCATGTGTGCGTACACCCTTAGACCCTGTTTGGATTATAGTTTTGCTGCTAGATATACTGGTAAGAAAAATACGGACCGACGTCCGTCATTTCGCTTTCCGTCTGAAAATAGCTATGGAAGTACATCTGTATTTAATACGGTGAAGAAACGTGCGAACCAAGCTTGGCCTTGGTGAAGACAAATTTCAGCTTGAACAATTCTGGCTGCTGGCATGTTATTAAGCCGATGAAGTATGCAAGGCTCACCTGCTCTCTGGCGCTGGTCTTGTTGTACATGGAGTTGTTGTCACTGGACGTGTACACGGATAGGAAGCCACGGTGCACCTCGGCGTTCCTGTACTCGTCGTGAGCATAGCGGCCCAACACCGGCGCAGCAGACACCTGACGGCAGTCCTTGTCTTGCTCCCACTCCAAGTCGTTCTCGGTGCCGCGCCACACCACGACGATGTCGCGCCTCCCCAGTGCTGCAACTCCCTCCTCCGTCGCCACCGCCACATAACCCATCCAGTTGGACGTCGGAGTCCCCTCGGCCTTTCCCAACGGTTGCACGAAGAGCGCGCTGGTCACCGTTGGCACGGATGTCGCCAACCTCGACACCGTTGATCCCCCGCAGGTCGCGTACAGGAACTTGGTCACCTTGTAGTACTCCGGGTGGGTCACCGTGGAGGCGGACAGCAGGCGGTCACGGCTATACAGGCACAAGCCGGCATGCGGTGACCGCTTCTCGAGGTTGAACCCGTCGTGGGCGGCCGACGCAAGCTCGCCGTAAGCGATGATGGAGCGTCGGAGGTCGACGTCCAGCGGGTCCAGGAGCCCCTTCCACGAGTCCGAGCCGTGGAGCTCGCGCCACCGGCTGGCCATGTTTCCTGCTCCAAGCTTCGGCGCCGGCGCTGGCGACGGCGTGGGCGCGTGTGCGGTGGGTGCCGTTACTGGTAGTGTGTTGTTCATTCTCGCCTTGTCTACGTACGAACTCGGATGCAGTGATAGTGTGGCACTATGGCTATGTGCTGCTTTTGGCTAGCAAGATTTGCATCCCATTTCTGCTTAGTTGGGCCTCTATTTATAAGAGAACGGCAATGCTCTTGATCGAGCCATCCTTCCAACAATGCCGTCGCTCACGTAAAAAAAAACAATGCCATAGTTCACTTCACGAACCTATGGAATCTTCTTATCCTCAACAGACCATGTCCATTCATCCACGTTTTAAAATCTATGAAGATCAGGTTCGAAAAAATAAAAAATCTCCGGAGATCCAAGTGGATGCACATGATCATGTTTCTTTAATAAGAAATCAGCCTAGATCTTGTTCTCGCGTGTATTTATTTGAGGGTTCAAAATATTTTAAAAGACGTAACTTTGTATTCAAGTGCCGAAATCTATTGCCGTTTTCATAATTGGGTTTTTCATGACGAGTTCTTCAAACTATATCCAAATGGATAGTTTTTGTCAAACTTGTTTTTCAAGGGGAACTTTGGGTGTGATGGAAGCAATTATAGTGCTATAGAGAATCTACTTCTTCTTTTTGGTCCAGTAAGACTGTCTATTTGGTTGGTTTGCGTAAAAACAAGAAAATCACACAAAATCTAAGGAACCTTTAGTGCTACATACAGGGGCGGCCCTGAGGGGGGCGGCGGCCCCGGGCCCCCGTGAGCAGCCCCCCCCCCCCCCCCCCCCCCCCGAGGCCCCGAGGTATGGGTGAGCATATATAGCTGGAGTTGCCATTAAAAAGCCCTGGAACCTGTTCTATGTCTCGATGAAGAAGAAGGTTAAAGCGTTATCTCACTTTAGAAGGCTGGACTTTGGCATTTTTTTATTTAGCAGTTTGGGCCTTGGTCGGTCAATTCGCTAAAATGAAATTGTGGTGAGTCACACAACAGGCTGGCTGGCTGGGGACAGAGGCCGCACTGGTTAAGCATAGTTAACGAGCCCATTATTTGAAGAACGAATTAGGATCAATTGATTCGGAGTTAGCATCAATTGTACTATAAAAAATGACTTCCCCCCCCCCCCCCCCAGCTGAAAAAAAAGAGAGCCCCTACTTTGTATTAGTACTAATTCAAATATTTTTGAAAGCTGATTTCATACTATTAATCAATGGCTGATGTTGTATTAACCTTTGTTAGTTATGTATGTCAGCTATATCCAACTTTGAGTTTAATATGTTCGTACAAACACATCGTAGTTTTTTTCTAGCTGATTACACATTTTAAATTACTGGATGTTCATCGCTATTGGTCACTGTACCAGAAAATTTGTTCATCATGCGCCATCGCAAGCATAATTTGCACAATAAGTTGTTAACCATAATTTGGCTTGATCTTATGTGCGACTCTGTCAACGAACGCTTGATCTACATTGCCTCTTTCTAAAGAGGACCAATCATCATCACCACACGGTCACGTCAAGAGGCTGAGTCGTTGAGAGGAGACTACACCGCGCTTACCGGTCTCCGTAATTAAAAGATTTAGATAAAGTATGTCTATTATTCTATCTTCTGTGATAAAAATATTATTAGTGACTTTGCATCTTTAAGTAATATTCATAAATTACTTGACAGCGATATTTTTCTGTGCATTAAAAATATTTTGATAACATTTTACATAGATATATATTGAATATTTTTATGCTTATATTGAAGGGCCCGTGTTTTGATTTCGCCCCGGGCCCCGAAAATCTCAGGACCGGGCCTGGCTACATACAAGCAACCGAATAAGGCGATGTCTAACACCTTGCGCGCGCAACGCGTATCGCCTCCGTCCACTCTCGCTGGGATCCGCGTGGCTGGTCCACCCGGGGCCCGTGCTTGTGTTGCCGGCATGCAGATTGCAGAGTACTCCCTCCGTTCCATAATATAAGTCTTTTTAGAGATTCCACTAGAGGACTACATACGGATGTATATAGACATACTTTAGAGTGTAGATTCACTCATTTTGTTCTGTATGTAGTCCTTTAGTGAAATCGCTTAAAAAACTTATATTTAGGAACGGAGGGAGTACCTGACATGCAGATGTACTCCGTAGGTTTGCTTTTTCGCATGATGTGACCCGTCCTTCTATAAAATATATTTCTACTTCCCCTTTCTTCCCTCAGTTTTTATTTCTTTGTGTTTAATTCCAGTGCGACTCCAGCTCACGCCAGTTTTACCATAAAATTGATGCTCACTCTACAATTTTGCAACTCCATACTTGAACTTAAATTTCAATATTCTAAAGAACTTTTTGTAACCATCTCATAAAATTACTGGACTCTGCTGGACTCTGCTGGAAAAAGTGAAGAACATTACATTTTTATTGTAAAGTGCTAAATAAATAGAATAATGATTTGAAGAACTTTCTAAATGGAGGGTCTGCACTTTGTGAGAAACATTAAAGAACTTTGCTAGAAAAATAATTAGGGACCGAAAAACTTTATAAACTGCTTGTTTGAACTTTGATGAAAAGATTGTGGAACTTGTTTGAGCCATGCATTATTTAAGTTTATCTTGGACTCACAATTTAATTTGAAATATACCAATATTGGACTGGTTTCGTGGAGTTGACCATAGGAAACTCAAATCTAAACGAATTTAAATTTGCAAAATTAATTTCAAAGTGATGCTGACATTTTTGTTTATTATGTACTAATTTTGTTTGCAAGAGGGATAGCATGGGCTAGCCGTTGCATGCACAGATGGCCCCAAAGGAATCTAGTGCATGTGATTCAGCTTTTTAGGAGTGGCACATATCCCTATGCATGCATGGTGACGGCTGTGATTCTAGTTACGCGCACAAGCAACACTGCACTATGTGTATGTGTGTAATTTTATTTAACATTATCCCAACTTGCCTATCATGGCTGCTCGTTGCCTATTGGTGACTTGCCTATGACTTAGTTTAGCATAAATACTATGAAATTACCTATCATTGATTCTTAGTTGCATGTTATTGGTAACTAGTTATCTATCATTGCTGTTCACTTGACTAACTTTACAAAATAGTTTCCTAAAATATTGTAAAGTTGCTTAATATTATTTTTCTAAGATGCCTACGAACATTCTAATTTGCCTAGATTAACCACCAAGCTGCCAAACATAACTAGGAATAGCAAACAAAAAGAGCATCAATGGTAGACGACTTCATGATATCATAGGCAATTTAGAAACAACGACATACACGCACGAACAAATATGCAACTTAGAAGTACCGGTGAGGAAGTTAGGACGATGAGACAAAATTAAGTAAGACACAAAATGTAGTGAAGTTGCCTATTTTTAGCACTAAAGTTGCCTCTAGTAGATGGAAAGTTTCTTATGAAGGTGATGTGATGTGATCTCTATTTTCAAGTTGTTCACTATTACTAGTTAGTTTCTCATTGTTGCTAATTAGTAACTTTTAATGGAATGAAGTTGTTTCCGTTTAGCACTGAATTTGCCTCATCTAGCAACAAAATTGCTTTTAAAAAAATACCATCAAAATATATCCATGTGGGATTTAGTTTTGAAGAGATCATCATGACCTGGTGACTTGATCTCCGAGATAGACAACTTAGAAGCCATGTTAGACAAATTTCGACTCGAAGGTAAGCAACTTTAAAGTATGGTGGCAAATTAAGCTGTCTACAACTTAGTTGCCGATGCATACAACTTAGCAACCACGATAACCATTTATTACACAATTGCGCAAAATTAATTAGGAGGCAACTTGACGAATTCACTAGTACCCACGGTCCAATTCATCTAGCATCAAAGTTGCTTTCGTTGCCTCAAATAGTATCTAAGTTTCTTTTGAAAAAAATCATAAAAACATAATCATATGTGATCTAGTTTTGAAAAGCTCGTCACGAGGGATCCATCGGTGAAAAGGTTTCCTCATTCTACCAGTCGGTTTAAAAATTATATTTTTAAAAAAATTGAAACGAAATAATAGGTGACATCAACACATGCATGCGCTGGCTATCTAAATGCATGTGTGTACGGTTTCTACACATGTCACCGCATCCTTTGTTAAGTAGTCAGATGCGTCAGCACATGGACGCGTCGGGTGGATCGCGTGTGCGTACTCGGCTTTGATGAATAGTGTAGCTACACTATCTAGTATTTATAAAAACTTCATGGTGCCCGAGAAGTAGCAAAAGCATCATTTTGTGACATTCCTTAGTAAACTCCCCTCCGAATTCAACCCGGTGAGGACCTTTCCCTAATTCCTAGAACCATAGAATCCCACATAGGCCAGCTCGTTAATCTCATACCATATCATTCATATGGGTACCATGGCTGGTTCAGATACATCCCCACCCGTCTCCCCCCCTTCCACGTAGACTGACTTGGACTAAGGTCGTACCTTGTGTTGTATGTTCCCGCCGCCCTCCTTCCCCTCTTCTTCGCCGATGTTGGCTACCACAATGGGGGTGGAAGGGGGAATTGCTCGTGCGTAGTGGTAGGTTTCTTGTTTCTTTGCTTCGCCCAAACAAATAGTGAGGCATTTGGATCCAGGCATGATGACTCTAGTCCTTTTCTTCTCCCTCGAGTTCCCGTTGAGGGAAACGAGGCGAAGGAAGTATCCTGAGTGATGGCGTTCCCATGTCTTCGTGTCCCTTCCAAATCCATGGCGTTGTGAAACTTCGGTTGCCAACGCTCCCATGTACCCCTTTGTTCTATGTTATAGGTGTTGGAATTATGCCCTAGAGGCAATAATAAATGTATAGTTATTATTATAATTCCTGTATCAAGATAATAGTTTATTATCCATGCTATAATTGTATTGAATGAAGACTCATTTACATGTGTGGATACATAGACAAAACACCGTACCTAGCATGCCTCTAGTTGGCTAGCCAGTTGATCGATGATAATCAGTGTCTTCTGATTATGAACAAAGTGTTGTTGCTTGATAACTGGATCACGTCATTGGGAGAATCACGTGATGGACTAGACCCAAACTAATAGACGTAGCATGTTGATCGTGTCATTTTGTTGCTACTGTTTTCTGCGTGTCAAGTATTTATTCCTATGACCATGAGATCATATAACTCACTGACACCGGAGGAATGCCTTGTGTGTATCAAACGTCGCAACGTAACTGGGTGACTATAAAGATGCTCTACAGGTATCTCCGAAGGTGTTAGTTGAGTTAGTATGGATCAAGACTGGGATTTGTCACTCCGTATGACGGAGAGGTATCTCGGGGCCCACTCGGTAATACAACATCACACACAAGCCTTGCAAGCAATGTAACTTAGTGTAAGTTGCGGGATCTTGTATTGCGGAACGAGTAAAGAGACTTGCCCGTAAACGAGATTGAAATAGGTATGCGGATACTGACGATCGAATCTCGGGCAAGTAACATACCGAAGGACAAAGGGAATGACATACGGGATTATACGAATCCTTGGCACTGAGGTTCAAACGATAAGATCTTCGTAGAATATGTAGGATCCAATATGGGCATCCAGGTCCCGCTATTGGATATTGACCGAGGAGTCTCTCGGGTCATGTCTACATAGTTCTCGAACCCGCAGGGTGTGCACACTTAAGGTTCAACGTTGTTTTATGCGTATTTGAGTTATATGGTTGGTTACCGAATGTTGTTCGGAGTCCCGGATGAGATCACGGACGTCACGAGGGTTTCCGGAATGGTCCGGAAACGAAGATTGATATATAGGATGACCTCATTTGATTACCGGAAGGTTTTCGGAGTTACCGGGAATGTACCGGGAATGACGAATGGGTTCCGGGAGTTCACCGGAGGGGGCAACCCACTCCGGGGAAGCCCATAGGCATTTGGGGGGGGTCACACCAGCCCTTAGTGGGCTGGTGGGACAGCCCACCAATTCCCTATGCGCCAAGAGAGAAAAAATCAAAGGAAAGGAAAAAAAAGGAAGAAGTGGGAAGGGGGAAGGACTCCCTCCCACCAAACCAAGTAGGACTCGGTTTGGGGGGGGGAGAGTCCTCCCCCCTGGCTCGGCCGACCCCTTGGGGATCCCTTGGACCCCAAGGCAAGGTCCCCCTCCCTCCTCCTATATATATGGGGCTTTTAGGACAGATTTGAGACGACTTTCTCACGGCTGCCCGACCACATACCTCCATAGTTTTTCCTCTAGATCGCGTTTCTGCGAAGCTCGGGCGGAGCCCTGCTGAGACGAGATCATCACCAACCTCCGGAGCGCCGTCACGCTGCCGGAGAACTCTTCTACCTCTTCGTCTCTCTTGCTGGATCAAGAAGGCCGAGATCATCGTCGAGCTGTACGTGTGCTGAACGCGGAGGTGCCGTCCGTTCGGTACTAGATCGTGGGACCGATCGCGGGATTGTTCGCGGGGCGGATCGAGGGACGTGAGGACGTTCCACTACATCAACCGCGTTCTCTAAACGCTTCTGCTGTACGATCTACAAGGGTACGTGGATCACTCATCCCCTCTCGTAGATGGACATCACCATGATAGGTCTTCGTGCGCGTAGGAAAATTTTTGTTTCCCATGCGACGTTCTCCAACAATAGGTCGAGAGGTGTGGTGGCGCTTGTCAGCTACGTCTGCTCCTCGTCTTCCCCCTCTACTTGGTATTCTCTAAGGTGGATGGTATCACTGTGTGGAGGATCTAGCGACAACCTATCTAATAATAAGATCTATGGGACCTCGAACCATGAGGGGCATGCTCCGTGTTGGCTCTCTCTTATTTGCATTCGTGGAAGCGGGGGAGGGGAAAGCGGCAGTTCTGCATTCCTGGTCTTTCGAACTTGGCATCAACATCGATTCCTACTGGCATCAGTGCATCTGCTTATTCTTCTTCAACCTATAGATCGAACTTCGTATTGGAGCTGCAGATCAACCATGGTAATGTTTCTAGCGTATGATTTAGGCGGCTGGGTGGTTCGTCGGTTGTTCCTTGCTTTGTTGCCTTTTTCGATACCCCCTTGTTCAACCTCAACTCTGGAGGTCGTGTTCTTCTTACCCAGAGCTGGCAACTGCTACCGGGGAAGGTAGTATTTGCATTTCCGGCGAGATCGCCATGGTGATCGAAACCGAATTGTGGTTTTGCTTTTTCTTATGGGGTTTTAATTGTAGACTGGAGGACCAATGTGCAATTCTCACTTTCTCCAGGGTCCATTGTGAGGAGCTGTAACATTTTTGTTACTCCAAGGCAGACCATGCCCATTCACCCACACTTTAAAATCTATAGAGATCATGTTAAAAAACAAAAATAAAGAAAATATCTATGGAGATCCAAGAGGATCCTACCCAGCTATAGTGTCACCTTCATGCGGTCACTGCATGCTAGGTGGGCCAAAGTATATATCAATGAATGGTAGCACGCACGTCACTAGCAGATCGACCATGCATACGTGTTACACACTTCTTTTTAGGGGCGTGTTACACACTTTTGATTTAACGTTGTAATTCGCCTGGGAGATCGATCACAGAATTCTGGGATTTGCATGTGGCAAGAGCTGCTGCAATGCGCTGGCATGGGCAACTTGGAAAACTCGTAATAGAGCGTGTGTTTTAGCTGAAACGTATATATCCCATATTCCCATGTGCTTGGCCAAAGTGGTCCTTGATGTGTGATGTTTTGTTGTTGTTGCTGCGGGAATCGATCTGTGATATTTATGGGTATGACCATATTTTAGAAAACTGAACCGGTTGCGAGGCCGCCAGTTCAAGTTTGTATCGGTCGGACCGTCAGTTCATTGATTTGATGTCTGGTTTTTTATAACATAAACAATACATCATGTGTACTAGGATCATACTAAATAGTTGTAAAATACAAATATTTGTTTAAATTTGGTAAGAAATTTGGCTAGCCAAGATGGTTATTGGGTCAATGATGTAACTTACACACATATATCTAGCATATTCGGTTTGAATTCCCTTTGACGCGGATTACTTTTATATTTTTGTGTGTGGCATAAGTTGAACCGTCGGTTTTATACCTCCAATTCATGAAAACACCTGTCGGTTTACATGATTTTTCGGTCCAATTGCAGGTTGGTCTTTTTAACTTCAAAAATCGGAATGGGCACTGGTTTTGGATTTTTTCCGGTCCAACCGTCGGTTTGATCCGGTTTTTGAAACTATGGCTATGACAGATCGCTAGCTTTATGGTTGTGTATATTTTCGAGGTTGGAAAATCTTGAATGTGAGATACTATATGGCGCATGCATGCAGTAAATGGTGTAGAGGAAGAAAAGAAAAAGAAGGAGCAATAATGGAAGAATCTATCGTCTTATCCTCACCGGACCATCTTCCTCCGCTGGCTCTTGGAGGCACCGGACTAGCCTTTCATATCTCCATTATTCGTTGCTTGGACGTCGGTCGACGCGTGCCACCCCACGTGTTCAAATCGATGCATGTGTATGCGCTCACTAGCTAGCCGAACACCCGGTACCCGGGTCCAAATTATCAATAAACGGTAGCACGTACGTACGAGCTAGAAGATCATGCATATCCGTGTCACACTCAGTTGGATATATATATGCTGGCCGGAGTATATACCATACGGATACGTACGTATGCCGCGAGGCAGGAACGAGCTGGCTAGCCAGGTCCCAGTGCCTCCATTGATGCATGGCAAAGATAATGTGACAATTGAAAGCCCTATGAGGGACCAATTCGCTTTTTCATACTCGACTAGGTGCAAACCACAAGTAAAAATACAAATTGAAGCATGGGGAGAAATAAACAAGGATCGCAAGCCACAAGTTGGAG
This sequence comes from Hordeum vulgare subsp. vulgare, assembly GCF_904849725.1. Taxonomy (NCBI): domain Eukaryota; kingdom Viridiplantae; phylum Streptophyta; class Magnoliopsida; order Poales; family Poaceae; genus Hordeum; species Hordeum vulgare. The sequence continues at coordinate 502,562,923 of NC_058518.1, forward strand.
ACTGTTGGATCTGTTTGCTTCATCATGAAGACATAGGTGTTATTCTGTTTTATGATATTTTACCTAGGAGAGAGGACTAGGTCCTATGAGATAGGAGTTTTTCTGGTTTATATGAACTTGGCATTATCAATTAGGATGATGATGGCATTTTTCTGTTATATGACATTTTAACTTGGTATGATTAAGATGATGATGAGCTCTTAGATGATTAAGAGGATGATGAGTTATTAGATAATTAAAGTGGATGGATGCAAGTGACCAAGTTGAATTAGAGGAAAATATTATTTTGCAATTCGCAACATCATATTCTCCCTCTAACCCAACTTGATCACTTGCACCCATCCACTTTAATCTCATTGTTGTTTTTTGCACACTTATTTTTGTTCTTGTATATTAATACTTATAATCGTGCATAAATACAATATAACTATAAAAAAGTGTGGTTACTAGTGGTGTTGGTCAGAAAAAAGAGCGATGCTACTAACGCAGTTAGCAGTAGCGCTTGGACATAGGTGCTACTACTAAAATGCAGTTGTAGCGTCGTAGCAGTCGTGCAGCTACCCGCGCTACTGCGCTTCTGACTCGCGCTACTGCTAGGGTTTTCCCTAGTAGTGAGGCATTCATATGGAGTTATGTTGTTCTAGGTTTATTGAGTTGTAAGTAAATAAAAGTGTGATGCTCATCATCATTAGAGCATTGTCCCAATGAGGTAAAAGAATGTTGGACACTAATGATTTCTCCAAATAATGAGGATGAGGTTACACTAATGATTTCTCCAAAAAATGAGGATGAGCAGTGTTACAATCCTTTTACCACACTTGTGCTTCAAAGTAGCATCATGTTCTTCATATGGAGAGTCTCCTGATTTTTCACTTTCATATAATAGTGGGAATTCTTCATTATGGAACTTGGCTTGTATATTTCGATGATGGGGTTCCTCAATTGCCCGAGGTCTTCTTGAGCAATCAAGTTGGATGCACACCCACTTAGTTTCAGTTTGAGCTTTCATATACTTTTAGCTCTAGTGCATCTGTTCCATGGCAATCTCAACTCTTCACATTCATATCGATTGATGGGCGTTGATACGTCTCTGTCGTATCTACTTTTCCAAACTCTTTTGCCCTTGTTTTGGACTCTAATTTGCATAATTTGAATGGAACTAACCCTGACTAACGTTGTTTTCGGCAGAATTGCCATGGTGTTATTTTTGCGCAGAAATAAAAGTTCTCGGAATGACCTGGAAATTTACGAGGATTTTTTGTGGAATATATAAAAAATACTGGCGCAAGAATCAACCGGAGGGGTGGAGCGTGGAGCCCAGAAGGCCACCAGGCGCTGCCCCCCTGGCCACTCCTGGCAGGCTTGTGAGGCCCACGTTGCTCCACCGCCTCCAAATCCAGCTCTATTTAGTCCCTTTCGTCCGAAAAAAATCAAGGAGAAGAGTTCATCGCGTTTTACGATATGGAGGTGCCGCCACCTCCTCTTCTTCCTCTGGAGGGTAGATCTGGAGTCCGTTCTGGGCTCCGGAGAGGGGAGATCGTCGCCATCGTCATCACCAACCTTCCTTCATCGCCAATTCCATGATGCTCTTCACCGTTCGTGAGTAATATCATTGTAGGCTTGCTGGATGGTGATGAGTTGTATGAGATCTATCATGTAATCGAGTTAGTTTTGACGGGGATTGATCCCTAGTATCCACTGAAATCATGTAATCGAGTTAGTGTCATGCCTCTCTCTCTCTCTTTATCATAGACTTGAACTGGATAAGTTGACACCCACTGAGATCTCTCTGCAAATGGCCGACAAATCAACTGCTTTCCCTATCGGCATTTGCAAGGATGTGTGTGTTGTGGTTGCTAACTTCACTATCTTAACAGACTTTGTTATTCTAGATATTCCCGAGGATGATGCCATGGCGGTCATCCTTGGAAGACCCTTTTTAAACACTGCACGGGCTGTTATTGATTGCAACAAAGGCAATGTCACTTTCCATGTCAGCGGTAATGAGCATACGGTGCACTTTCCGAAGAAACAATATCGAGTACATTGCATCAATGCTATCGAAAAAACTTCATCGATTCTTATTGAGAGCTTTGAATGCCCTATACCTACTGTCAAGATGAAGTATGATTTGCTTGTTGGGGATATGCACATCCCCATTGAGGTAACCTAGTGGCTATTCGAAAATTCTTCGTTTCCTTTTGCGATTCGAAAAAGTTTGTCAAGGAGACTTGATGAACCTCATTGATGGATTTCTTTCTATGACCATGAGATGGATGAATCGAGGAGTCACAAACCTCTATTCCAAGTTTTCACCTCCGGTTGCTTAGAATAAAATGGTAGTTTTAGCTTTAGTTTTCCCTGTTTTCTGCTTTTTGCATCTCGTAGAAAAGTACCCCGAAAATAAAAGTTCTCCGAATGCCGTGAAAATCAAGTATGATTTTTTCTGGAATTTTTTAAAAATTCTGAGACGGAGAGTTAGTCAGGGGGCCGCACCAGTGGGCCACAATCCCTGGAGGCGCGGGCACCCCCCTAGCCGCGCCTACCAGGCTTGTGGGGCCCACGTGTACCCCCTCCGCTTATTCTAGCTTCCATCTGCTTCTCCTACCTCCAGAAAAAATCGTTTTGCAGCTCAAACCTGTGTTCTTGCTCTTCTTGCTGCGATTTTCGATCTCATTGTGCAAAGCCCCATTCACAAAACTGTTTTGGGGAAATTGCTCCTTGGTATGTGACTCCTCCGTTGGTCCAATTAGTTTTTGCTCTAGTGCCTTATTCGTTACATATTTTTGCTGCCTTGGTGACCCTGTTCTTGAGCTTTGCATGCTAATTTTAGCTGGTCCCAAGTGGTTTTGATGCGTGATATGGCCTCTAGGCACTTGTCGGAGTAGTTGTTATGAGTTTAGTTGAGCCTTGTTCACTTTTCCTTTGTGTCACTGAAAATTTCAGAAAAGGAAGATGTTTAGGAGAAACTATCATGGTGGTTCCTCAAGCAAGAAGGGTCCCCGTCTTGCTATTTGGGAGCCCGATCCTTACCAACAGAGGAACGCACAGGTACAACCATGTGAATGGCCTTCTGATGAATTCATGATTGGGGCAGGTTTCAAAGACGAGTTTGATACACTTCTTCACAACGTCAGACTCGAAGAATTCATCTCTGATAAATGTGAACAGTATGTTACTCTCACTGCCTCTTTTGTTCGTAGATTCAAATTTTCAGCTAGTCGTGATACATCTGTACTGTTTGATCTCTATGACAAATCGTATACCATGGATTTAGAGGATTTCAATAGAACTTGCAAGATACCTGGTTAGGGTAGTCTAAATGATCCTCCTAAATCTTCGGTTAGAGATTTTTTTCTCTAGTATAACTGTTGGAGAAACTAGAGATATTATGCAGGCTACCATGGGGAGCATTCATTTTCCTGCCTTGCATTACTTTGCCCTCTTCATAGTTAGATGTATTAACGGCAAGATCGAGCATTGTCACCTCTGCGCACCTGACCTTAGTATTCTTAAGAGCGCAGTAACGGGTGATAGAAGTTTCAACATGGGAGCTATAATAGCAAGGAGGCTGAATAATAATGCTAATGAAGGGGATTTCTTTGGTGGGATCTATGCCACTCGCATAGCAAATTTTCTTGGAGTACCATCCGCGAAGGAGATCCCCCGCTCCATACAGCTTTCCTTGATCGCGCCGCTATGACACGCTATCAGTTCCTTGAGAGGGATAATGAATCCCTCCTATACCGGTTAATAATTAACCGACATCATGTTTTCCATATTACCCTTCCTCCTCCTGCCTTCTTTGACTTTCAGGTAAAACAGAGATATTACATAACCACAGGAGAGGCAGAGTATGAAAGGGAGGCAAAGGCTGCTCACCTCCGTGAGGCAGCTATTCAGGCAATGGCTACCGCGTTCCCGTACAACCCGCATTATGATTTTGGGTATCGCCCGGACCATCCTTGGGAGTAAACCAACTTAGGCCAAAAGCCTAAGCTTGGGGGAGTACGTGTTTCTCACCGACTTTATATTCTTGCTTACGCTTTCACTTTGTTAGTCAGTGTTCACACTTTGCCATTGTATCATCCATGTTAGTTTATTTCTTTTTCTCGCTTTGTTCTCGTGTGTTTGTCTAGTTTGAGAAAACCCAAAAAGATTTTCCGTTCTTCTTTTGCTTGTTGGGAGCTTTCCCGTGTAAATAGTTTTTTTCTTTGGGTCAAGGTAGAAGACCATGGTTACAATGTTTAGTGGCTCTCGCATGCATATCTGTTTATCTGTCAAAAGAGCCATATTACTTTGTCTTCTCCTTTGTGTTTGCTTGCAGATTCCAGCTTAGAGCATCTCCAACAGCCGCGCTTCGCGCCGCGCCCAAAAAATGTATTTACAGCGCGCGCGCCGGCTGGTTTAGCGCAGGGATAGGCGCTGGCTCCAACAGCCGCGCTATAATGCAGCGTGCGCGCGCCGCTCCAGCACTGCCCAAAAATGCAGCGCACGCAGTAGGCACAAACCACATATACATTTCAAAAAATAGGAGAAAAATGATCAAACAAATAAAATAAATCAACAATAAATAGTTATTACTACTCAAACAAATAGTTTATCGTTCAGTACAACAAATAATGCAATAAACACAACCAATAGTTCATGAACAATACAATACAAGTAATGCAATCAAATCATGCTCTTTGTCGTCCATGCCATGCCCACCACTCTTCAATCAGATCCTTCTGAAGATCATTGTGTGTTGCGGGACGCCGAATGGCATGATACGAGGCAACAAAACGGGCTACCCTTTCAGCCCTCCGTCGCACTCGCACGGGATGTCCCAAGAGCTCATACTGTGAGTAGCCTACATCTTGGCCACCCTCATTCTTGATGATCATGTTGTGCATGATGTACCAAAGCATTTTTTGATCCCAAAATCTAGCCGGTCCTCTCACAATAGCAAATTGGGCTTGCAAAATACCAAATGCTCTCTCCACATCTTTTCTAGCAGCCGCCTGAGCATTGTGAAAATCAAGATTTTTCTTACCTTCTGGCTTTTTCAACGGCTTCACGAAGGTTTTCCACTTTGGATAGATGCCATCCGCTAGATAATAGCCATAGTTGTACGTACGGCCATTTGCTACAAACTGCACCGGTGGCAACTCACCATTCGCAATCTTATTCATCAGTGGTGACCGGTTGACAACATTGATGTCATTCAAAGATCCAGTCATTCCAAAGAATGCATGCCAAATCCAAGTCTCATGATCGGCCACCGCTTCAAGGATTATAGTGGAACCCTTTTTTTTGGCCGTGGAATTGCCCATGCCATGCCTTTGGACAATTCTTCCAACTTCAATGCATGCAATCTATTGAGCCAAGCATGCCAGGAAAGCCGCGAGATTTGTTCATCGCCAGTAGCCTTGCAGCGTCTTCAGCAGTGGGAGATCTCAAATACTCCTCGCCAAACACTTGCACAATTCCCACTGCAAAGCGCTTGACACACATGATGGCTTGGCTCTCACCCATAGCCAAGTGATCATCAACTAAATCAGCCGGGATACCGTATGCCAACATACGCAAAGCGGCTGTCACATTCAGAAAGGTGCTATGCCCGAGCTCTCCGGCGGCATTCCTCCTTTGCTGGAAAAACCGGTCATGGCTCGCTAGTTTCTCTGCAATGCGCTTGAACAAGTCTGTGCTCATCCTAAACCGGCGACGAAAATACGACTCCGGGTATGTGGGATTCTCCACGAAATAGTTCTTCATCAATCTGTTATGGGCATCAATCCTATCTCTCCAAAAAATTTCCCGACCCATAACGGAACCACCGTGCTTTGGTTTTTTATTGATATGCATAGCTATGATCATTGCAAGATCCTCCTCCTCTTCCATATCAAATTCTTCTTCAGAAGAATCATACGATGAACTCGTCTACAATGTTCAATACTATACTATAAAACTACAGTTCAAAACATGCACCAAATTCATAAGTTTGAAGCAATACATACCTTGTAGGCGTTTTGTCGAACACCTTGCGGGCGCGGCGCGGCAGCGAGCGCTCGGGCGCTGTTCCTCGGACGTCGGAGGCGCGCGAGGGCCGGCCGGACTAGGAGGGGGTGGGGCGGAAGCGCGGCGGCGCGGGGAGGCCGGGGAAGCGCCTGAACGGTCGCCGGGGGGCGCGGGCGGCGGCCGCAGCGGAGACAGGCCGGGGAAGCGCTTGAGTGGTCACCGGCGGGCGCGTGCGGCGACGGCGGCGCGGGGATAGGCCGGGGAAGCGCCGAACGGTGGCTCGAGCGGCGGCAGCGGCAGGTCGGATGGGGGCGGCGGAGGGAGCGCAGGAGAGTGTAGAACGAGCGCAGGAGAGTGCAGAGCGAGCGTAGGAGAGAGCAGGAGCGAGCGCGGGAGAGTCGCGCGCGCGGGAGCCGGCGCAGCAAATAATGGGCGCGGGATTGCATTTCGGCCAGCGCGCTGAATTGGAAATGGCGTGCGCGCCGTTTTTGCGTGCCCGCTGGAGCTGCCGCCGCGTTGCGCGCGCGCTAAAAACTGCCTTTTTTACGGCGCGGCGCTTGTATAGCGCGCATGTTGGAGATGCTCTTAGTCCAATCCACGAGCACTCTTATTATTGTTCACATCGTTCGGTTGTGCAAGTGAAAGGCAATAATGACGATATATGATGAAGTGACTGAGCGTGGAAAAGCTGGTATGAACTCAATCTATTTTGTTTTTGTAAATGTGACTAGTTCATCGTTCCTGATTCAGCTTTGTTGTGAGAGAAACATGTTTGCAATGACAACTTAGAGATCATAGTTTCTGATGCCATGCTTAATTAGCTAGGAGCTTATAATGGTTTGTCTTGGATGCCAACATGAATTTTGAGATGACTATGATGTAGTATGATAGGATGGTATCCTCCTTTGAATGATTCAAGTGGCTTGACTTGGCGCATGGTCACGATGTAGTTGAAACAAATCAACATACCCTCTATGATATTCATGTTCACGATGATTTATATCCTACTCATGCTTGCACTCAATGTTGGTTAGTCTCAAAGCATTTTGATAACTGTTGTTGCTCTCTAGTTGGTCGCTTCCCAGTCTTTTGCTAGCCTTCACTTGTACTAAGCGGGAGTACTGCTTGTGCATCCACTTCCATAAACCCAAAGCTGTTCCATATGAGTCCACCATACCTACCTATATGCGGTATCTACCTGCCGTTCCAAGTAAATTTGCATGTGCCACTCTCTACACCTTCAAGAAATAATCTGTTTTGCATCCCGAACCGCTCATGTGGTGACAAGGGGCGATCAGTATCTTCCATGCTAGGCGTGTTATCCTCGATATGTGTTTATTCACTATCATTCATGATAAAGGGGCCGGTAATTGGAATGCCTAGTTCCATGCTCAAATCGAAAAGATAATTGCAAACAAACCCCCCCTGGATTAATGTTGGTATGGACGGCACCCGAGTATTCGGCTAGTCGTGGAGTGTGATTGATCGGTGGTGGGGGAGTCAAAACTTTACTTTTCTGTTTGGGAATCGCCTATAGCATGTGTAGCGTGGAAGATGGTGAAAACTCTTAGTCATTGCGTTGACAATGAAAGCATGCCACCCAAAATTATTATCTGTGTTTACAAAGCTTGAGCTCTGGCACCTCTGCAAATCAATGCTTCCCTCTGCGAAGGGCCTGTCTATTTATGTTTCTATTGAGTCATCCTCTTCTTATAAAAGCACCAATTAGAGAGCACCTCTATCATTTTTATGCTTTGCTTTTGACTGATGTTGAGTATGACTGTGACTGAATCTTCTTTGCCATGAATTACAATGTTTAGTCAGCCCTTGGTCTTTGAAGGTGCTCTGGATTTATGTTTTGCGGTCTCAGAAAGAGCCAGCGAGATACCATCTATTCGTACTGCTTCATGATTGTTTTGATTGAAGTGTTGACGTTTGAAACTTATTATTATTGCTTGCTAGTTGATTATGCCATTGATATGAGTTTATCGTGAGACCTAGATGTCATTTGCTTATGTGGTTAGCTTGTGATCTTGCTGAAATTCTGGATATGAGTTAGACATAGTTGCGACAACAAGATCAAACAGAGTTCATAAAAGTTTTTCTTTTGTCTCTTTCAGTTTGTCAACTGAATTGCTTGAGGACAAGCAAGGTTTTAAGCTTGGGAGAGTTTATACGTCTCCGTCGTGTCTAGTTTTCCAAACTCTTTTGCCCTTGTTTTGGACTCTAATTTGCATGATTTGAATGGAATTAACCCGGACTAACGCTGTTTTCAGCAGAATTGCCATGGTGTTGTTTTTGTGCAGAAATAAAAGTTCTCGGAATGACCTGGAAATTTATGGGGATTTTTTGTGGAATATATAAAAAATACCGGCGCAAGAATCAACCGGAGGGGTGGAGCATGGAGCCAGCAAGCCCACGAGGCGCCCCCCTGGCTGCGTTTGGCAGGCTTGTGGGGCCCATGTTGCTCCACCACCTCCAAATCCAGCTCTCTTTAGTCCCTTTCGTCCGAAAAAAATGAAGGACAAGATTTCATCGCGTTTTATGATACGGAGGCGCCGCCACCTCCTGTTCTTCCTTTGGAGGGCAGATCTGGAGTCCGTTCTGGGCTCCGGAGAGGGGAGATCGTCGCCATCGTCATCACCAACCTTCCTTCATCGCCAATTCCATGATGCTCTTCACCGTTCGTGAGTAATCCCATCGTAGGCTTGCTGGACGGTGATGAGTTGGATGAGATCTATCATGTAATCGAGTTAGTTTTGACGGGGATTGATCCCTAGTATCCACTATGTTCTGAGATTGATGTTGCTACTACTTTGCCATGCTTAATGCTTGTCACTAGGGCCCGAGTGCCATGATTTCAGATCTGAACCTATTATGTTCTTGCCAATATATGTGTGTTGTTGATCCTATCTTGCAACTTGTAGTCACCTACTATGTGTTATGACACGGCAACCTCGGAGTGACAATAGCCGGAACCACTCCCGGAGATGACCATAGTATGAGGAGTTCATGTATTCACTAAGTGTTAATGCGTCGGTCCGGTCTTTATTAAAAGAATAACCTTAATATCCCGTAGTTTCCATTAGGACCCCGCTGCCACGGGAGGGATGGACAATATATGTCATTTAAGTATTTTCCCTAAGCACGTATGACTACATACGGAATACATGCCTACATTACATTGACGAACTCGAGCTAGTTACATATCTCTCCGTGTTATAACTATTGCATGATGAATACCATCCGGCATAATCATGTTGGGGTAACGTAGCATAAATTCAAAAAACATCCTACGCATATTCAGATCTTCCTATGGAGAGACCAGCAACGAGAGAAGGGTGAGAGCATCTTCATACCTTTGAAGATCGCTAAGCGGAAGCGTTGCTAGAACGTGGTTGATGGAGTCGTACTCGCGGCGATTCCAATCGCGGTGTGATTCCGATCTAGTGCCGAACCACGGCACCTCCGCGTTCAACACACGTGCAGCCCGATGACGTCTCCCGCACCTTGATCCAGCAAGGAGGAGGGAGAGGTTGGGGAAGATCTCCGGCAACACGACGGCATGGTGTCGATGGAGAGACGAGATCTCCCGGCAGGGCTTCGCCAAGCACCGCCAGAGAGGAGGAGAAGGAAGTGCAGGGTTGCACCGAGGGAGAGGAAGATTGGTGTCTCCAACAGCCCAAAGTGCCCACTATATATAGGGGGAGGGAGGGGCTGCGCCCCCTTGAGGGTTTCCCTCTCCTGGGAGGGGCGGCATCCCTAGATGGGGGGAGGTGCGGCGACCAGGAGGGGAAGAGGGGTGGCGCACCCTTCTCGTGGGCCTTAGGCCCACCTGCGCTAGGGTCCCCCCCTCTCCCCTCTTCTTGCGCCATGGGCTGAGTGTGGGGGGCGCACCAACCCACCTAGGGGCTGGTTCCCTCCCGCACTTGGCCCATCTAGCCTCCCGGGGTGGTGTCCCCTTCTGGTGGACCCTCGGGGCCACTTCCGGTGGTCCCGGTTGTCCCGGTACGTTACCGGCGACGCCCGAAACACTTCCAGTGTCCAAAACCATCCGTCCTATATATCAATCTTTACCTCCGGACCATTCCGGAGCTCCTCGTGACGTCCGAGATCTCATCCGGGACTCCGAAAAACTTTCGATAACCTCGTATACCAATGCCCTATAACCCTAGCGTCATCGAACCTTAAGTGTGTAGACCCTACGGGTTCGGGAGACAGGCAGACATGACTGAGACACCTCTCCGGCAAATAACCATCAGCGGGGTCTGGATACCCATGGTGGATCCCACTTGCTCCACGATGATCTCATCGGATGAACCACGATGTCAAGGATTCAATCAATCCCGTATACAATTCCCTTTGTTTGTCGGTATAGACTTGCCCGAGATTCGATCGTCGGTATACCTATACCTTGTTCAATCTCGTTACGGGTAAGTCTCTTTACTCGTTCCGTAGCACGTCATCGTGTGACTAACTCCTTAGTCACATTGAGCTCATGATGATGTTCTACCGAGTGGGCCCAGAGATACCTCTCCGTCATGCGGAGTGACAAATCTCGATCTCGATTCGTACCAACCCAAGAGACACTTTCAGAGCTACCCGTAGTGCACCTTTATAGTCACCCAGTTATGTTGTGACATTTGATACACCCAAAGCACTCCTACGGTATCCGGGATTTGCACAATCTCACGGTCGAAGGAAAGACACTTGACATTAGAAAAGCTTTAGCATACGAACAATACGATCTAGTGCTATGCTTAGGATTGGGTCTTGTCCATCATATCATTCTCCCGATGATGTGATCCCATTATCAATGACATCTAATGCCCATGACCAGGAAACCATGATCATCTATTGACTAACGAGCTAGCCAACTAGAGGCTTGCTAGGGACGCATTGCGATCTATTTATTCACACATGTATTATTGTTTGCTGTTAATACAATTATAGCATGAACAATAGACGATTATCATGAACAAGGAAATATGATAATAACCATTTTATTATTGCCTCTAGGGCATATTTCCAACAGTCTCCCACTTGCACTAGAGTCAATAATCTAGTTACATTGTGATGTATCGAACACCCATAGCATTATGGTGTTGATCATGTTTTGCTCGTGGAAGAGGTTTAGTCAACGGGTCTGCAACATTCAGATCCGTGTGTACTTTACGAATCTCTATTACTCCACTCTGGACATGGTCCTGGATGGAGTTGTAGCGGCGTTTGATGTGCTTCGTCTTCCGGTGAAACCTGGGCTCCTTGGCTATGGCAATAGCCCCAGTGTTATCACAGAAGAGTGTCATTGGACCCGAAGCGCTTGGAACCACTCCAAGGTCGGTGATGAGCTCCTTCATCCAAATTCCTTCATGAGCCGCTTCTAAAGCATCTATGTACTCCACTTCACATGTAGATGCTGCCACGACTTCTTGCTTGCTGCTACACCAGCTCACTGCACCACCATTCAAAACATATACTTATCCGGTCTATGACTTAGAGTCATCCGGATCTGTGTCGAAGCTAGCGTCGACGTAACCCTTTACGACGAGCTCTTCGTCACCTCCATAAATGAGAAACATTTCCTTAGTCCTCTTCAGGTACTTAAGGATATTCTTGACCGTTGTCCAGTGTTCCATACCGGGATCACTTTGGTACCTCCCTACCAAACTTATGGCAAGGTTTATATCAGGCCTGGTACACAGCATGACATACATTAGAGAGCCTACGGCTGAAGCGTAGGGGAAAGTACTCATCTTCTCTCTATCTGCTGCCGTGGTCAGTGTCTGAGTCTTACTCAATCTCATACCTTGCAAAACTGGCAAGAACCCTTTCTTTGAGTTTTCCATATTGTACTTCTTCAATATCTTGTCAAGGTATGTACTTTGCGAAAGACCTATGAGGCGCCTCGATCTATCTCTATAGATCTTGATGCCTAATATGTATGCAGCTTCTCCAAGGTCCTTCATTGAAAAACTCTTGTTCAAATAGGCCTTTATGCTCTCCAACATCTCTATATTATTCCCCATCAATAATATGTCATCCACATACAGTATGAGGAAAGCTACAGAGCTCCCACTCACTTTCTTGTACAGACAGGATTCTCCGTAAACCTGTATGAACCCAAACGCTTTAATCACCTCATTAAAGCGAATGTTCCAACTTCGAGATGCTTGCGCCAGCCCATAGATGGAGCGTTGGAGCTTGCACACTTTGTTCGCACCCTTAGGGTCGACAAAACCTTCTGGTTTTATCATATACAACTCTTCCTTAAGGTTCCCGTTAAGAAACGCTGTTTTGACGTCCATTTGCCAAATTTCATAATCATAAAAGGCGGCAATTGCTAACATGATTCGGAGTGATTTCAGCTTCGCTACGGGAGAGAAAGTCTCTTTGTAGTCAATTCCTTGAATTTGTCTAAAACCCTTTGCGACAAGTCGAGCTTTATAAACGGTTACATTACCGTTTGCATCAGTCTTCTTCTTGAAGATCCATTTATTTTCTATGGCTCGCCGGTCATCGGGCAAGTCCACCAAAGTCAACACTTTGTTCTCATACATGGATCCTATCTCGGATTTCATAGCTTCAAGCCATTTGTTGGAATCCGGGTCCGCCATCGCTTCTTCATAGTTCGAAGGTTCACCATTGTCTAACAACATGATTTCCATCACACGGTTACCGTACCACTCTGGTGCGGAGCGTGCCCTTGTGGACCTTCGCGGTTCAGTAGTAACTTGATCCGAAGCTTCATGATCATTATCATTAACTTCCTCTTTAGTTGGTGCAGGCACCACAAGAACAATTTCCCGCGTTGCGCTACTTTCCTGTTCGAGAGGGGGTGTAATTACCTCATCAAGTTCTACCTTCCTCCCACTTACTTCTTTCGAGAGAAACTCTTCCTATAGAAAGGATCCGTTCTTGGAAACAAAGGTTTTACCTTCGGATCAAACATAGAAGGTATACGCAATAGTTTCCTTAGGGTATCCTATGAATACACATTTCTCCGCTTTGGGTTCGAGCTTTTCTCGTTGAAGTTTCTTCACATAAGCATCGCAGCCCCAAACTTTAAGAAATGACAACTTAGGTGTCATGCCCAAGATGCGACCCTATCCTCAATTTGGTACGGGGGCCTCATCAGGGATAGAAGCGCATCTCGTCGTATCGCAAGAATGGATATCGTCATAAGTACATGTACTGAAAAGAAGAGATATATAATAGAATTGGCTTACACTCGCCACAAGCTACATCAGAGTCACATCAGTACATTACATAATCATCAAGAGTAAGAGCAGGGTCCTACTACGGACGAAAACAAACGACAAAACAAGAACGACGTCCATCCTTGCTATCCCAGGCTGCCGGCCTGGGACCCATCCTAGATCGATGAAGAAGAATAAGAAGAAGCAACTCCAAATGAACAATCAACACGCTCGCGTCAAGCAACCTTTACCTGTACCTGCAACTGGTGTTGTAGTAATCTGTGAGCCACAGGGGACTCAACAATCTCATTTCCAAAGGTATAAAGACTAGCAAAGCTTAATGGGTGAGGCATGGTTAAGTGGTGAGGTTGCAGCAGCGGCTAAGCATATATTTAGTGGCTAACTTACGAATACCAGAAATAAGAGGGGGAAGATCTACGCAAAACGGACGTGACTACTGATGATCAAATGAATGATCCTGAACACCTAACTACGTCAGACATAACCCCACCGTGTCCTCGATCGGAGTAAGAACTCACGAAAGAGACAGCCACGGTTACGCACACAGTTGGCATGTTTTAATTAAGTTAACTTCAAGTTATCTAGATCCAGTGTTAAACAAAGTTTCCACGTTGCCACATAACCGCGGGCACGGCTTTCCGAAAGATTTAACACTGCAGGGGTGCTCCAACTAGTCCATCACAAATTACCACAAGCCGCATGGAAATCCTCAATCACGAAGCTCGCGATCTCGTCTGATTCCCTAGTGGAAAACCTCAACTCTGAGATAACCCAAAGCATCACCGGAATCCCGATGCACAAGATATCTCGTCAAAGGTAAAACTAATCCAACAAGGCCGCCCGACGTGTCGACGATCCCGATAGGAGTCGCGTACCTCGTTCTCAGGACACGACGGATAAGCGACGTGTACAAGTGCCAAACCTTGAGTTTCCTCGCGGTGGACCCGCACAGTGCTCTGTTTTGGACCAACACTCATGAGGAGCACTGGCCCGGGGGTTGATTAAAATAGTCCGCGGGTGCCGGCGGGTCCCTATGCATTAGTATTAGGTTATTAGGCAAATGTAGTACCAAAGTTGGGCCTTGCCAGACCAGCTTTAATCTAAAACGAATTATCAAGGGGGTCCCCATAACAACCCCGATCGTGTTAGGAGCGCTCAATTATGGAACATAACACCGGTAGCCGGTAACTAAAGGGGGCACAGGTGGAACAAAACACCAGGCTAGAAAGGCCGATCCTTCCACCTTTTACCAAGTATATAGGTCCATTAAATTAAATAGCATTAATATGGTGATATAACAAGGAACCCATGTTTCACATGGAAGCAACTGCACCTGCAACTAGTAACGCTATCATCAGGGTTAAGCAAGCAGTAACATGGCCAATCAGTGGTTTGCTAGGTTGAACAGGTTGAAGGTTATCATGGCATTGTTGAGAGGCTGATATTTAACAGGTGGTAGGCAACGAGACGTAATCGACAGAAGCGATAAAACTAGCATGGCAATGATAGTAATGGTATCTGGGGAAATGATCATCTTGCCTGAGATCCCGCTTGGAAGAAGTATGCCTCCGTGAAGCAGACGAACCGACGTAGTCGAACGGGTCCTCACAATCCGGCACGCGTGCGGAGCTCTATTGAGACGAAGCAAACCGGAAACACAAATCATCACACGGAATTCACCACACGATGCACAACACAAATGATGCATGAGCAGCTGAAAACATGCAAGTCACGGCATGACAAATCACACAATCAAACACTACACATTAAGTGAAGTTCAATATGCAACGAGTTGCATATTGACGAAACTCCACATATGAATTATTTAGTTCACTCCCGGTTATTTACACGGCAATATTAATGTTGTCAAACATGCAAGAGGTGAAGCGGAAATTAAAGTACCTATCTAGACATTTTAAATGAGGTCGGAAACGACATATAGCATCTCCGAAATGACCCCACGTGTTAAAACTTAATTCTGTCAAGATTTTTCCTAATCACATTTTAAGTTTGTTAAACATCAAAACAAAGTGGTTCACGTGATTCTACGCGATGTGCTGGTCCATTTACATATATGGCACAACTCCAACGGAACTACGGACAAATAGTTACGTCGTAAACCGTTTTCAACACGTCGAGGCACAAACCGATGCACACATCATACTAAACAGATCTAATTATGCATGAGAGTTGGTTTTTGTGAAACTACATAAAATTCTAAGCAACTTATATGTTAAAATCATTTTAATCCGATGCACGGTTTAGAAACTACTCTCGTTTGAAAAACAACCCTTTTTCTGAAATTAACAAAATCCCTGAGAATTGGAAAAATCACACGACGTTTTAAAAAAACATAATGGGCCGAATTGCACCATAGTGCAGTGGCCCAGGGATGAAATAGGCCCAAGAAAGCTGTGTGCAAGACAGAAAAAAATAAACCCACAGCCAGCAAAAATTTTGGCACTCATGGGATTTGATCCCACGACCTCCTGGACCAGGGAAAAATAGTCCAACCACTGGCTCGGATTCGAACCCCAGATCGCTTGGTTTAGGTGTGGATCGGCTACCAGCTAGGCTAGCAATCTACTTGTGAAACAAAGCAGTAGTATCCTAACAACACATGACACCGAACGGCTCTGAAAACTAACACACGAGGTTCAGATACGGGAATCTCACAGCACGGGAAGATGCCGGCGGCCATGGCAGGGGAACAGCGACCACAAGCCAGCCCGGCGTCGAGGAGGGGGCCTGCGCAGGCTGGAATGGCTGGATCCAGGGCAAGGGACTCCATTCCCAGCGGATCTGGTGCTGGTGGCAGAGCGGTTAGTCCCTGCAGAGAGATGAAGAAGAAAGCATGAGAGAGAGAGAACGATTTACAGGAGGGAGAGGGGCGAGGTCCCAGAGGGAAGCGGAGGCCTTGGACTCGCCGGATCCGGACGAGGCATAGCCAGATCCCGCGATGTGTGGACGACTTCAGAGGCCCTGAGGTTGAGGCAGCCATGGGCGAGCTCCACCTCCTGCAGGTGCTGCTGCTGCAAGACAGAGAGAGAAATGAAACAAGGGAGAGAGAGACCTGAGAAGAGGATACGGAGGGTAGGAGGAAAACAGGGGCGCGGACATGACCTCGTGGTGCTACTGCTGTTGTTGACCTACATGGCTTGGACGCGGATGAGATTTATCGAGGCCGACGAGGAGCTCGGGCTCCTGGCTGCTGCTACTGCGCACGGACGAAGGGAGCTACGGGCATCCGCACACGTTCAGGAGGCAAGGGAGGAGGTTGGCTCGACGACTAGCGAGGGGTTGGACGCGAACTGGATCTTGGGGATCCCGAGGAAGGAGGAGGTTGGTCGGGTGGCGGCTACGAGGGAATGGGTGGATGGGACCGGGGTAGGATTAGGGTTTGACTGCTTAAATAAATAGGTGGATTTAGATAAGGCTGATCCGGACCCTCCGATTCGATCGGACGGTCGAGAAAAAAAATAAGTTAGGGTATCTAATTATAAAACCGATGACGGTTTGCGGTAAAACGGGGTTGATCCGGACCCAATGATTACGACTGTGTGTTTCGGGTACCGGCAGGTTTTCGGACTGGATTGCGCGCAGGTCGGTGCACTGTGCGGAGAGGCTAGCCGGAGATGAGAGGGAAAACGGGCAGCCCGGCATCAGGGTTTCAAACACCGAAAGACGCCCGACGATAGACCGAATACGGTGCCGCTATGGTCGACCGTTCGGGTACCAGACGGACTTCGATTGCGACGAAACTCAACAGGCGGTCTACCTATATTAAAATAAGATCGCACGTCAAATTCCAGCTCAATCGGAGAAAGTTCTATACACGCTTTAAAAACAGAGTTACGACGGTGCCGCGGGCGCGTGCGTGTGCGGTTAGGCTCGGAACGAACAACGACGTTAACCGGCAACTAACAACGGATGCAAGTTTTGAAAACGGGCGGCAACGGAGATGCCGATGCAATGCAGATGATGTGCATGATGCGATGATGACGCGACAAAAGAAAATAGACACACGACGAAAACGGAAAGAGAGGGGAATCTTCTGGAACGTCGACATCGGGCTATCACATTAGGCTTCTTGCCAAACCATAGTTCATACGGTGTCGTCTCAACGGATTTAGACGGTGCCCTATTTAAAGTGAATGCTGCAGTTTCTAATGCGTATCCCCAAAATGATAGCGGTAAGTCGGTAAGAGACATCATAGATCGTACCATATCTAATAAAGTGCGATTACGACATTCAGACACTCCGTTGCGTTGCGGTGTGCCAGGCGGCGTTAGTTGTGAAATGATTTCACACTTCCTTAGGTGTGTGCCAAACTTGTGACTCAATTATTCTCCTCCACGATCAGATCGTAGACACTTAATTTTTCTATCACGTTGATTCTCGACCTCACTCTGAAATTCCTTGAACTTTTCAAACGTCTCAAATTTGTGCTTCATCAAGTAGATATAACCATACCTACTCAAATCATCGGTGAGAGTGAGAACATAACGATAGGCACCGCGAGCTTCAACGTTCATTGGACCACACACATCAGTATATGTATTATTTCCAATAAGTCAGTCAATCTCTCCATTATTCCTGAAAATGGATTCTTAGCCATCTTGCCCATGAGGCACGGTTCGCATGTGTCAAATTATTCAAAGTCAAGAGACTCTAATAGTCCATCTGTATGGAGCTTCTTCATGCGCTTAACACCGATATGACCAAGGCGGCAGCGCCACAAGTATGTGGGACTATCATTGTCAACCTTACGTCTTTTGGTATTCACACTATGAATATGTGTAACATCACGATCGAGATTCATCAAGAATAAGCCATTCACCAGCGGAGCTTGACCATAAAACATATCACTCATATAAATAGAACAACCATTATTCTCTGACTTAAATGAGTAGCCGTCTCGCATTAAGCAAGACCCTGATACAATATTCATGCTCAAAGCTGGTATTAAATAACAATTATTAAGGTTTAAAACTAATCCCGATGGTAGATGTAGAGGTAGCGTGCCTATGGCAATCACATCGACTTTGGAGCCATTCCCGACGCGCATTGTCACCTCGTCCTTGGCCAGTCTCCGCTTATTCCGCAGTTCCTGCTTTGAGTTGCAAATGTGAGCAACAGCACCGGTATCAAATACCCAGGAGCTACTACGAGCGCTGGTAAGGTACACATCAATATCATGTATATCACATATACCTTTAACGTTGTCGGCCTTCTTTTCCGCTAAGTATTTGGGGCAGTTCCGATTCCAGTGACCTTTTCCCTTGCAATAGAAGCACTCAGTCTCAGGCTTGGGTCCATTCTTTTTCTTCTTCCCGGCATCTGGCTTACCGGGCGCGGCAACGGTTTTGCCTTCTTTCTTGAAGTTCTTCTTACCCTTGCCCTTCTTGAAACTAGTGGTCTTGTTGACCATCAACACTTGATGCTCTTTCTTGATTTCTACTTCTGCAGACTTGAGCATCGAGTACAACTCGGGAATGGTCTTCTCCATCCCTTGCATGTTGTAGTTCAGCAGAAAACCTTTGTAGCTTGGTGGGAGAGACTGGAGGATTCTGTCGATTATAGCATCATCCGGAAGTTCGACTCCAAGTGAAGTCAGACGAACGTGTAACCCAGACATTTTGAGTATGTGCTCACTGACACAACTGTTCTCCTCCATCTTACAACTAAAGAACTTGTCGGAGACTTCATATCTCTCGACACGGGCATGAGCTTGAAAAACTAGTTTCAGCTCTTGGAACATCTCATATGCACCGTGTTGCTCAAAACGCCTTTGGAGCCCCGTTTCCAAACTGTATAACATGCCACACCTAACCAGAGAGTAGTCATCACTCCGCGTTTGCCAGACGTTCAGAATGTCCTGGGCTGCTGCGGGAGCGGGAGGGTCACCTAGCGGCGCATCAAGGACATAAGCCTTTTTAGCTGCTTCAAGGATGAGCTTCAAGTTGCGAACCCAGTCCGCATAGTTGCTACCATCATCTTTCAGCTTGTTTTTCTCTAGGAATGCGTTGAAATTGAGGTTGACGTTGGCCATCTACAATATTTATAAAGACAACTTTTAGACTAATTTCATGACAATTAAGTTCATTTAATCAAATTAAGTATGAACTCCCACTTAAATCGACATCCCTCTAGTCATCTAAGTGATACATGATCCATGTTGACTAACCTGTGTCTGATCATCACGTGAGACGGACTAGTCACCATGGTGAGCAACTTCATGCTGATCGTATTCAACCATACGACTCATGTTCGACCTTTCGGTCTCTTGTATTCGAGGTCATGTATGTACATGCTAAGCTCGTCGAGTCAACCTAGGTGTTTCGCGTGTGTAAATCTGGCTTACACCCGTTGTATGCGAACGTTAGAATTTATCACACCCGATCATCACGTGGTGCTTCGAGACAACGATCCTTCGCAACGGTGCACACTTAGGGGAATACGTTCTCGAAATTTTAAGAGGGATCATCTTATTATGCTACCGTCGTTCTAAGCAATAAGATGAAAAACATGATAAACATCACAATGCAATCATATAGTGGCATGATATGGTCATTATCATCTTTGCTCTTTCGATCTCCATCTTCAGGCATCGCATGATCATCATTGTCACCGGCGTTTCACCATGATCTCCATCATCGTGTCTCCGTGAAGTCGTCACGCCAACTACTACTATCACTACTACTATAGCTAACCGTTAGCAATGAAGTAAAAGTAGTAAGCACATGGCGTTGCATCTCATACAATAAATTAAGACAACTCCTATGGCTCCTGCCGGTTGTCATACTCATCGACATGCAAGTCGTGAAACCTATTACAATAACATGATCATCTCATACATCATACATGCAACATCACAACTTTGGCCATATCACATCACATATCAAACCCTGCAAAAAAAGGTTAGACGTCCTCTAATTGTTGTTGAAAGTTTTACGTGGTTGATTTGGGCTTCTAGCAAGAACGCTTTCTGTTGGGGAACGTCGCAAGGGAAACAAAAATTTTCCTACGCGCACGAAGACCTATCATGGTGATGTCCATCTACGAGAGGGGATGAGTGATCTACGTACCCTTGTAGATCGTACAGTAGAAGCGTTAGTGAACGCGGTTGATGTAGTGGAACGTCCTCACGTCCCTCGATCCGCCCCGCGAACAATCCCGCGATCAGTCCCACGATCTAGTACCGAACGGACGGCACCTCCGCGTTCAGCACACGTACAACTCGACGATGATCTCGGCCTTCTTGATCCAGCAAGAGAGACGGAGAGGTAGAAGAGTTCTCCGGCAGCGTGACGGCGCTCCGGAGGTTGGTGATGATCTTGTCTCAGCAGGGCTCCGCCCGAGCTCCGCAGAAACGCGATCTAGAGGAAAAACTATGGAGGTATGTGGTCGGGCAGCCGTGAGAAAGTCGTCTCAAATCAGCCCTAAAACCTCCGTATATATAGGTGGGAGGGAGGGGAGGAGGCAGCCTCAAAACCTAAAGGTTTGGCCGAAATTGGAGGTGGAGGAGTCCTACTCCAATCCTACTTGGAGTAGGATTCCACCTTCCCACTTGGAAACTCTTTCCACCTTGTGTTTTTTTCCTTCTCAAACCTTATGGGCCTTAGTGGGAACTTATTCCAGCCCACTAGGGGCTGGTTTATCTCCTCCCATAGCCCATGAGACCCCTTGGGGCGTGACACCCCTCCCGATGGTCCCCGGCACCCCTCCCGGCACTCCCGGTACACTACCGATGAGCCCGAAACCTTTCCGGTAATGCACGAAAACCTTCCGGTAACCAAATGAGGTCATCCTATATATCAATCTTCGTTTCCGGACCATTCCGGAAACCCTCGTGACGTCCGTGATCTCATTCGGGACTCCGAACAACATTCGGTAACCAACCATATAACTCAAATACGCATAAAACAACGTCGAACCTTAAGTGTGCAGACCCTGCGGGTTCGAGAACTATGTAGACATGACCCGAGAGACTCCTCGGTCAATATCCAATAGCGGGACCTGGATGCCCATATTGGATCCTACATATTCTATGAAGATCTTATCGTTTGAACCTCAGTGCCAAGGATTCATATAATCCCGTATGTCATTCCCTTTGTCCTTCGGTATGTTACTTGCCCGAGATTCGATCGTCAGTATCCGTATACCTATTTCAATCTCGTTTACTGGCAAGTCTCTTTACTCGTTCCGTAATACAAGATCCCGCAACTTACACTAAGTTACATTTCTTGCAAGGCTTGTGTGTGATGTTGTATTACCGAGTGGGCCCCGAGATACCTCTCCGTTCACACGGAGTGACAAATCCCAGTCTTGATCCATACTAACTCAACTAACACCTTCGGAGATACCTGTAGAGCATCTTTATAGTCACCCAGTTACGTTGCGACATTTGATACACACAAAGCATTCCTCCGGTGTCAGTGAGTTATATGATCTCATGGTCATAGGAATAAATACTTGACACGCAGAAAACAGTAGCAACAAAATGACACGATCAACATGCTACGTCTATTAGTTTGGGTCTAGTCCATCACATGATTCTCCTAATGATGTGATCCCGTTATCAAGTGACAACACTTGCCTATGGCCAGGAAACCTTGACCATCTTTGATCAACGAGCTAGTCAACTAGAGGCTTACTAGGGACAGTGTTTTGTCTATGTATCCACACAAGTATTGTGTTTCCAATCAATACAATTATAGCATGGATAATAAACGATTATCATGAACTAAGAAATATAATAATAACTAATTTATTATTGCCTCTAGGGCATATTTCCAACAGTCTCCCACTTGCACTAGAGTCAATAATCTAGTTCACGTCACCATGTGATTCCAACGAATCCAACACCCATATAGTTATGGGGTCTGATCATGTCTTGCTTGTGAGAGAGGTTTTAGTCAACGGTTCTGAAACTTTCAGATCCGTGCGTTCTTTACAAATCTTTATGTCATCTTATAGATGCTCCTACTACGTGCTATTCAGAAATGCTCCAAATATCCACTCTACTATATGAATCCGTTTCACTACTCATAGTTATTCAGATTAGTGTCAAAGCTTGCATCGACGTTACCCTTTACGACGAACTCTTTAACCACCTCCATAATCGAGAAAAATTCCTTAGTCCATTTGTTACTAAGGATAAATTTTGACCGCTGCTAGTGATTCAAACATGGATCACTCTCTGTACCTCTCAACATACTTTGAGTCAAGGCACACTTCAGGTGCGGTACACAGCATGGCATACTTTAGATTCTACGGCTAAGGCATAGAAGACGACCTTCATCTATTCTCTTTATTCTGCCGTGGTCGGGTTTTGAGTCTTACTCAAATTCACACCTCACAACGCAACCAAGAACTCCTTCTTTGCTGGTCTATTTTGAACTCTTTCAAAAACTTGTCAAGGCATGCATCTTGTTGAAACTTCTATTAAGCGCTTTCGATCTATCTCCATAGATCTTTGATGCTCAACCTTCAAGTAGCGTAATCCAGGTACTCCTTTGAAAACTTCTTTCAAACAACCTTGTATGCTTTACAGAAATTCTACATTACTTCTGATCCACAATATGTCAACCACATATACCTATCAGAAATTCTATAGTGCTCCCACTCACTTCTTTGGAAATACAAGTTTCTCATAAACCTTGTACACACCCAAAATCTTTGATCATCTCATCAAAGTGCTTATTCCAACTCCGAGATGCTTGCACCAGTCCATTGAAGGATCACTGGAGCTTGCATACTTGCTAGTATCTTTAGGATCGACAAAACCTTCTGGTTGTATCACATACAATGTTTGCTCAAGGAAACCGTCGAGGAAACAATGTTTTGACATCCTACGTGCAATATTTCATAAATAATGCAGCAACTACTAACATAATTCTAACAGACCTTTAGCATCGCTACGAGTGAGAAAGACTCATCATAGTCAACTGTTTGATCTTGTCGAAAACATCTTTGCGACAAGTCGAGCTTTTCTTAATAGTGACTTATCACCATCATCGTCTGTCTTCTTTTAAAGATCCATTTTACCCAATAGTCCCATGACCATCAAGTAGTTATACCAAAGTCTACACTTTGTTTTCACACATGGATCCTCTCTTGGATTTTATGGCTTCCAGCCATTTGTCGGAATCTGGGCCCACCATCGCTTTCTCCATAACTCGTAGGTTCACTGTTGCTCAACAAAATGACCTCCAAGACAGGGTTACCGTACTACTCTGCAGCAGTACGCGACCTTGTCGACCTACGAGGTTTGTAGTAACTTGATTCGAAGCTCAATGATCATCATCATCAGCTTCCACTTCAATTGGTGTAGTCGCCACATGAACAACTTCCTGCGCCCTGCTACACACTGGTTGAAGTGATGGTTCAATAACCTCATCAAGTTCTACTACCCTCCCACTCAATTCTTTCGAGAGAAACCTTTCCTCGAGAAAGGATCCGTTTCTAGAAACAAACACTTTGCTTTCGGATCTGAGATAGGAGATGTACCCAACTGTTTTGGATATCCTGTGAAGATGCATTTATCCGCTTTGGGTTCGAGCTTATCAGACTGAAACTTTTTCACATAAGTGTCGAAGCCCCAAACTTTCAAGAAACGACAGTTTAGATTTCTCTAAACCTCAGTCTATACTGTGTCATCTCAACAGAAATACGCGGTGCCCTATTTAAAGTGAGTGCGGTTGTCTCTAATGCATAACCCATAAACGATAGTGGTAATTTGATAAGAGACATCATAGTATGCACCATGCCAAATAGTGCGTGGCTATGACGTTCAGACACATCATCACACTATGATGTTCCAGGTGGCATGAACTTGCGAAACAATTTTCACATTGTCTTAACTGTGTACCAAAACTCGTAAGTCAGATATTCATTTCCATGATCATATCGTAGACAGTTTATCCTCTTGTTACGACGAACCTCACTCTGAAACGGAATTGAACTTTTCAACATTTCAGACTTGTGATTCATTAAGTAAATACTCCTGTATCTACTCAAATCGTCAGTGAAGTAAGAACATAATGATATCCACTGCGTGCCTCAGCACCCATTGGACTGCATACATCAAAATGTATCACTTCCAACAAGTTACTGTCTTGTTTCATCTCAATGAAAACAAGGCCTTGCTCATGTGGTATGATTTGCATGTCACTAGTGATTCGAAATCAGGTGAGTACAAAGATCCATCAGCATGGAGCCTCTTCATGCAATTTATACTAACATGACTCAAGCGGCAGTGCCACAAGTAAGTGGTACTATCATCATTAGCTCGTATCTTTTGGCACAAATATCATGAACATGTGTAACACTACGATCGAGATTCAATAAACCATTGAAGGTGATTATTCAAGCAAATAGAGTAACCATTATTCTCTTTAAATGAATAATCGTATTGCAATAAACACGATCCTATCATGTTCATGCTTAACGCAAGCACCAAGTAACGATTATTTAGGTTTAACACCAATCCCGATGGTAGAGGGAGCGTGCGACGTTTGATCATATCAACCTTGGAAACACTTCCAACACGTATCGTCACCTCGCCTTTAGCTAGTCTCCGTTTATGCCGTAGCTTTCATTTCGCGTTACTAATCACTTAGCAACCGAACCAGTATCCAATACCCTCGTGCTACTAGGAGTACTAGTAAAGTACACATCAACATTATGTATATCAAATATACTTCTCTCGACTTTTGCCAGCCTTCTTATCTACCAAGTATCTAGAGTTGCTCCGCCTCAGTGACTGTTCCCCTTATTACAGAAGCACTTAGTCTCGGGTTTGGGTTTAATCTTGGGTCTCTTCATTAGTGCAGCAACTGTTTTGCCGTTTCACGAAGTATCCCTTCTAGCCCTCGCCTTTCTTGAAACTTAGTGGTTTTTCAAACCATCAACTATTGATGCTCCTTCTTGATTTCTACTTTCGCAGTGTCAAACGTCGCGAATCTCTCAAAGATCATTGTATCTATCCTTGATATGTTATAGTTCATCACGAAGCTCTCAAAGCTTGGTGGCAGTGACTTTTGGAGAACCATCACTATCTCATCTGGAAGATTAGCTCCCACTTGATTCAAGTGATTGTCGTACTCAGACAATCTGAGCACACGCTCAACGATTGAGCCTTTCTCCTTTACTTTGTGGACAAAGAATCTTGTCGGAGGTCTTGTACCTCTTAACAAGGGCACAAGCATGAAATCACAATTTCATCTCTTTAGAACATCACTCATGTTCCGTGACGTTTTAAAACGTTTTTCGGCGCCTTGCTTCTAAGCCATTTAAGTATTTTGCACTGAACTATCGTGTAGTCATCAGAAACGTGTATGTCGGATGTTCACAGCATCCACAGACGACGCTCGAGGTGCAGCGCACCGAGTGGTGCATTAAGGACATAAGCCTTCTGTGCAGCAACGAGGACAATCCTCGGTTTTACAGACTCAGTCTGCAAAGTTTGCTACTATCAACTTTCAACTAAATTTTCTCTAGGAACATAAAAAAACAGTAGAGCTATAGCGCAAGCTACATCGTAATTCGCAAAGACCATTAGACTATGTTCATGACAATTAGTTCAATTAATCATATTACTTAAGAACTCCCACTCAAAAAGTACATCTCTCTAGTCATTTGAGTGGTACATGATCCAAATCCACTATCTCAAGTCCGATCATCACGTGAGTCGAGAATAGTTTAAGTGGTAAGCATCCCTATGCTAATCATATCAACTATACGATTCATGCTCGACCTTTCGGTCTCATGTGTTCCGAGGCCATGTCTGCACATGCTAGGCTCGTCAAGCTTAACCCGAGTGTTCTGCGTGTGCAACTGTTTTGCACCCGTTGTATGTGAACGTTGAGTCTATCACACCCGATCATCACGTGGTGTCTCGAAACGAAGAACTGTCGCAACGGTGCACAGTCGGGGAGAACACAATTTCGTCTTGAAATTTTAGTGAGAGATCACCTCATAATGCTACCGTCGTTCTAAGCAAAATAAGGTGCATAAAAGGATTAACATCACATGCAATTCATAAGTGACATGATATGGCCATCATCACGTGCTTCTTGATCTCCATCACCAAAGCACCGACACGATCTTCTTGTCACCGGCGCCACACCATGATCATCCATCAACGTGTTGCCATCGGGGTTGTCGTGCTACTTATGCTATTACTACTAAAGCTACATCCTAGCAAAATAGTAAACGCATCTGCAAGCAAAAACGTTAGTATAAAGACAACCCTATGGCTCCTGCCGGTTGCCGTACCATCGACGTGCAAGTCGATATTTCTATTACAACATGATCATCTCATACATCCAATATATCACATCACATCGTTGGCCATATCACATCACAATCATACCCTGCAAAAACAAGTTAGACGTCCTCCAATTTTGTTGTTGCATGTTTTACGTGGTGACCGAGGGTATCTAGTAGGATCGCATCTTACTTACGCAAACACCACAACGGAGATATATGAGTTGCTATTTAACCTCATCCAAGGACCTCCTCGGTCAAATCCGATTCAACTAAAGTTGGAGAAACAGTCACTTGCCAGTCATCTTTGAGCAAAGGGGGTTACTCGTAACGATGAAACCAGTCTCTCGTAAGCGTACGAGTAATGTCGGTCCAAGCCGCTTCAATCCAACAATACCGCGGAATCAAGAAAAGACTAAGGAGGGCAGCAAAACGCACATCACCGCCCACAAAAACTTTTGTGTTCTACTCGAGAAGACATCTACGCATGAACCTAGCTCATGATGCCACTGTTGGGGAACGTCGCAAGGGAAACAAAAAATTTCCTACGCGCACGAAGACCTATCATGGTGATGTCCATCTACGAGAGGGGATGAGTGATCTACGTACCCTTGTAGATCGTACAGCAGAAGCGTTAGTGAACGCGGTTGATGTAGTGGAACGTCCTCACGTCCCTCGATCCGCCCCGCGAACAATCCCGCGATCAGTCCCACGATCTAGTACCGAACGGACGGCACCTCCGCGTTCAGCACACGTACAACTCGACGATGATCTCGGCCTTCTTGATCCAGCAAGAGAGACGGAGAGGTAGAAGAGTTCTCCGGCAGCGTGACGGCGCTCCAGAGGTTGGTGATGATCTTGTCTCAGCAGGGCTCCGCCCGAGCTCCGCAGAAACGCGATCTAGAGGAAAAACTATGGAGGTATGTGGTCGGGCAGCCGTGAGAAAGTCGTCTCAAATCAGCCCTAAAACCTCCGTATATATAGGTGGGAGGGAGGGGAGGAGGCAGCCACAAAACCTAAAGGTTTGGCCGAAATTGGAGGTGGAGGAGTCCTACTCCAATCCTACTTGGAGTAGGATTCCACCTTCCCACTTGGAAACTCTTTCCACCTTGTGTTTTTTCCTTCTCAAACCTTATGGGCCTTAGTGGGAACTTATTCCAGCCCACTAGGGGCTGGTTTATCTCCTCCCATAGCCCATGAGACCCCTTGGGGCGTGACACCCCTCCCGATGGTCCCCGGCACCCCTCCCGGCACTCCCGGTACACTACCGATGAGCCCGAAACCTTTCCGGTAATGCACGAAAACCTTCCGGTAACCAAATGAGGTCATCCTATATATCAATCTTCGTTTCCGGACCATTCCGGAAACCCTCGTGACGTCCGTGATCTCCTCCGGGACTCCGAACAACATTCGGTAACCAACCATATAACTCAAATACGCATAAAAAAACGTCGAACCTTAAGTGTGCAGACCCTGCGGGTTCGAGAACTATGTAGACATGACCCGAGAGACTCCTCGGTCAATATCCAATAGCGGGACCTGGATGCCCATATTGGATCCTACATATTCTATGAAGATCTTATCGTTTGAACCTCAGTGCCAAGGATTCATATAATCCCGTATGTCATTCCCTTTGTCCTTCGGTATGTTACTTGCCCGAGATTCGATCGTCAGTATCCGTATACCTATTTCAATCTCGTTTACTGGCAAGTCTCTTTACTCGTTCCGTAATACAAGATCCCGCAACTTACATTAAGTTACATTGCTTGCAAGGCTTGTGTGTGATGTTGTATTACCGAGTGGGCCCCGAGATACCTCTCCGTTCACACGGAGTGACAAATCCCAGTCTTGATCCATACTAACTCAACTAACACCTTCGGAGATACCTATAGAGCATCTTTATAGTCACCCAGTTACGTTGCGACGTTTGATACACACAAAGCATTCCTCCGGTGTCAGTGAGTTATATGATCTCATGGTCATAGGAATAAATACTTGACACGCAGAAAACAGTAGCAACAAAATGACACGATCAACATGCTACGTCTATTAGTTTGGGTCTAGTCCATCACATGATTCTCCTAATGATGTGATCCCGTTATCAAGTGACAACACTTGCCTATGGCCAGGAAACCTTGACCATCTTTGATCAACGAGCTAGTCAACTAGAGGCTTACTAGGGACAGTGTTTTGTCTATGTATCCACACAAGTATTGTGTTTCCAATCAATACAATTATAGCATGGATAATAAACGATTATCATGAACTAAGAAATATAATAATAACTAATTTATTATTGCCTCTAGGGCATATTTCCAACACTTTCTTACCTACGTGACAGCCACAAAGATGATATGCCAAAGCTATTTACCCTTCATAAGGACCATTTTCATCAAATCCAATCCGACTAGAGTAGGAGAGACAGACACCCGCTAGCCACCTTTATGCATGGTGTGCATGTCTATCGGTCGAACCAGTCTCACGTAAGCGTACGTGTGATGTCGGTCCGAGCCGCTTCATCCCACAATACCACCGGAAAAGAATAAGACTAGTAGCGGCAAGCAATTGACAAATCATCGCCCACAACCTTTTGTGTTCTACTCGTGCATAGAATCTATGCATAGAAAACCTGGCTCGGATGCCACTATTGGGGTAACGTAGCATAAACTCAAAAAAATTCCTACGCATATTCAGATCTTCCTATGGAGAGACCAGCAACGAGAGAAGGGTGAGAGCATCTTCATACCTTTGAAGATCGCTAAGCGGAAGCATTGCTAGAACGCGGTTGATGGAGTCGTATTCGCGGCGATTCAGATCGCGGTGTGATTCCGATCTAGTGCTGAACCACGGCACCTCCGCGTTCAACACACGTGCAGCCCGGTGACGTCTCCCGCACCTTGATCCAGCAAGGAGGAGGCACCGGCAGAGAGGAGGAGAAGGAAGAGCAGGGCTGCACCGAGGGAGAGGAAGATTGATGTCTCCAACAGCCCAAAGTGCCCACTATATATAGGGGGAGGGAGGGGTTGCGCCCCCTTGAGGGTTTCCCTCTCCTGGGAGGGGCGGCAGCCCTAGATGGGGGGGAGGTGCGGCGGCCAGGAGGGGAGGAGCGGTGGCGCACCCTTCTGGTGGGCCTTAGGCCCACCTGCACTAGGGTCCCCCCTCTCCCCTCTTCTTGCGCCATGGGCTGAGTGTGGTGTTGGGGAACGTCGCATGGGAAACAAAAAATTTCCTACGCGCACGAAGACCTATCATGGTCATGTCCATCTACGAGAGGGGATTTCCGATCTACGTACCCTTGTAGATCACACAGCATAAGCGTTAATGAACGCGGTTGATGTAGTGGAACGTCCTCATGTCCCTCGATCCGCCTCGCGAACCGTCCCACGAACCATCCCGCGATCCGTCCCACGATCAAGTGCCGAACGGACGGCACCTCCGCGTTCAGCACACGTACAGCTCGACGATGATTTCAGCCTTCTTGATCCAACAAGAGAGACGGAGAGGTAGATGAGTTCTCCGGCAGCGTGACGGTGCTCCGGAGGTTGGTGGTGATCTAATCTCAGCAGGGCTCCGCCCGAGCTCCGCAGAAACGCGATCTAGAGGTAAAACCGTGGAGGTATGTGGTCGGGCTGCCTTGAAAAGTTGTCTCAAATCAGCCCTAATAGCTCCATATATATAGGAGGAGGGGAGGGGAGGCTTGCTTTGAGGCTCAAGGAGCGCCAAGGGCTGCACCACCAAAGAGTAGTTGGAGTCCTCCTCCAATCCTGGTCCAACTAGGATTGGAAGGTGGAGTCCTTCTCTTCTTTCCCACCTTTCCCTTTTTTTTCCTTTCTCTTCTTTTATTTTTTCTTTCTCTCTTCCGCGAGACAGCCTTGGCCTCACCCCACCTACCTGGTGCGCCACCCCCAAGGTCCTTGGGGCCTCCCGGGTGGGTGGCCCCCCCTCCCGATGAAGATCCAGAACCCATTCGTCATTCCCGGTACATTACCGGTAATGCCCGAAAACCTTCCGGTAACCAAATGAAGTCATCCTATATATCAATCTTCGTTTCCGGACCATTCCGGAAACCCTCGTGACGTCCGTGATCTCATCCAGGACTCCGAACAACATTGGGTAACCAACCATATAACTCAAATACGCATAAAAAAACGTCGAACCTTAAGTGTGCAGACCCTGCGGGTTCGAGAACTATGTAGACATGACCCGAGTGACTCCTCGGTCAATATCCAATAGCAGGACCTGGATGCCCATATTGGATCCTACATATTCTACGAAGATCTTATCGTTTGAACCTCAGTGCCAAGGATTCATGTAATCCCGTATGTCATTCCCTTTGTCCTTCGGTATGTTACTTGCCCGAGATTCGATCGTCAGTATCCGTATACCTATTTCAATCTCGTTTACCGGCAAGGCTCTTTACTTGTTCCGTAATACAAGATCTCGCAACTTACACTAAGTCACATTGCTTAAAGGCTTGTGTGTGATGTTGTATTATCGAGTGGGCCCCGAGATACCTCTCCGTCACACGGAGTGACAAATCCCAGTCTCGATCCATACTAACTCAACGAAAACCTTCGGAGATACCTTTAGAGTATCTTTATAGTCACCCAGTTACGTTGCGACGTTTGATACACACAAAGCATTCCTCCGGTGTCAGTGAGTTATATGATCTCATGGTCATAGGAACAAATACTTGACACGCAGAAAACAGTAGCAACAAAATGACACGATCAACATGCTACGTCTATTAGTTTGGGTCTAGTCCATCACATGATTCTCCTAATGATGTGATCCCGTTATCAAGTGACAACACTTGCCTATGGTCAGGAAACCTTGATCGTCTTTGATCAACGAGCTAGTCAACTAGAGGCTTACTAGGGACAGTGTTTTGTCTATGTATCCACACATGCACTGTGTTTCCAATCAATACAATTATAGCATGGATAATAAACGATTATCATGAACAAAGAAATATAATAATAACTAATTTATTATTGCCTCTATGGCATATTTCCAACAGTCTCCCACTTGCACTAGAGTCAATAATCTAGTTCACATCACCATGTGATTCCAACGAATCCAACACCCATATAGTTATGGGGTGTGATCACGTCTTGCTCGTGAGAGAGGTTTTAGTCAACGGTTCTGAAACTTTCAGATCCGTGTGTTCTTTACAAATCTTTATGTCATCTTATAGATGCTCCTACTATGTGCTATTCAGAAATACTCCAAATATCGGCTCTACTATATGAATCCGTTTCACTACTCATAGTTATTCAGATTAGTGTCAAAGCTTGCATCGACGTAACCCTTTACGAGAACTCTTTAACCACCTCCATAATCGAGAAAATTCCTTAGTCCATCAGTTACTAAGGATAAATTTTGACCGCTGCTAGTGATTCAATCATGGATCAATCTCTGTACCTCTCAACAGACTTTGAGTCAAGGCACACATCAGGTGCGGTACCCAGCATGGCATACTTCAGATTCTACGGCCAAGGCATAGAAGACGACCTTCATCTATTCTCTTTATTCTGCCGGGGTCGGGTTTTGAGTCTTACTAAAAATTCACACCTTACAACGCAACCAAGAACTCCTTCTTTGCTGATCTATTCTGAACTCCATCAAAAACTTGTCAAGGCATGCATCTTGTTGAAACTTCTATTAAGCATTTCGATCTATCTCCATAGATCTTGATGCTCAACGTTCAAGTAGCGCAAACCAGGTATTCCTTTGAAAAACTCCTTTCAAACAACCTTGTATGCTTTACAGAAATTCTACATTACTTCTGATCCACAATATGTCAACCACATATACTTATCAGAAATTCTATAGTGCTCCCACTCACTTCTTTGGAAATACAAGTTTCTCATAAACCTTGTACAAACCCAAAATCTTTGATCATCTCATCAAAGTGTATATTCCAACTCCGAGATGCTTGCACCAGTCCATTGAAGGATCGCTGGAGCTTGCGTACTTGCTAGTATCTTTAGGATCGACAAAACCTCCTGGTAGTATCACAAACAATGTTTGCTCAAGGAAACCGTCGAGGAAACAATGTTTTGACATCCTGTGTGCAATATTTCATAAATAATGCAGCAACTACTAACATAATTCTAACAGACTTTTAGCATCGCTACGAGTGAGAAAGTCTCATCATAGTCAACTGTTTGATCTTGTCGGAAACATCTTTGTGACAAGTCGAGCTTTTCTTAATAGTGACTTATCACCATCATCGTCTGTCTTCCTTTTAAAGATCCATCTTTACTCAACAGTCCTATGACATTCAAGTAGTTCTTCCAAAGTCTACACTTTGTTTTCATACATGGATCCTCTCTCGGATTTCATGGCCTCCAGCCATTTGTCGGAATCCAGGCCCACCATTGCTTTCTCCATAACTCGTAGGTTCACTGTTGCTCAACAACATGACCTCCAAGACAAGGTTACTGTACCACTCTGCAGTAGTACGCGACCTTGTCAACCTACGAGGTTTGTAGTAACTTGATCCGATGCTCGATGATCACCATCATCAGCTTTCACTTCAATTGGTGTAGGCGCTACAGGAACAACTTCCTGCGCCCTGCTACACACTGGTTGAAGTGATGGTTCAGTAACCTCATCAAGTTCTACCACCCTCCCACTCAATTCTTTCGAGAGAAACCTTTCCTTGAGAAAGGATCCGTTTCTAGAAACAAACACTTTGCTTTCGGATCTGAGATAGGAGATGTACCCAACTGTTTTGGATATCCTATGAAGATGCATTTATCTGCTTTGGGTTCGAGCTTATCAGACTAAAACTTTTTCACATAAGTGTCGAAGCGCCAAACTTTCAAGAAACGATAGTTTAGATTTCTCTAAACCTCAGTCTATACTGTGTCATCTCAACGGAAATACGCGGTGCCCTATTTAAAGTGAAAGCGGTTGTCTCTAATGCGTAACCCATAAACGATAGTGGTAATTCGATAAGAGACATCATAGCATGCACCATACAAAATAGTGCGTGGCTATGACGTTCAGACACATCATCACACTATGATGTTCCAGGTGGCATGAACTGTGAAACAATTTCCACATTGTCTTAACTGCGTACCAAAACTCGTAACTCAGATATT
This sequence comes from Hordeum vulgare subsp. vulgare, assembly GCF_904849725.1. NCBI lineage: Eukaryota > Viridiplantae > Streptophyta > Magnoliopsida > Poales > Poaceae > Hordeum > Hordeum vulgare. The sequence goes on from NC_058518.1 coordinate 502,596,528, forward strand.
CATTTATGTGTTCATATCGTAGACAGTTTATCCTCTTGTTACGACGAACTTCACTTCGAAACAGAATTGAACTTTTCAATATTTCAGTCTTGTGATTCATTAAGTAAATACTCTTGTATCTACTCAAATCGTCATTGAAGTAAGAACATAATGATATCCACTGCGTGCCTCAGCACCCATTGGTCTGCATACATCAAAATGTATCACTTCCAACAAGTTACTATCTTGTTTCATCTCAATGAAAACAAGGCCTTGCTCATGTGGTATGATTTGCATGTCACTAGTGATTCAAAATCAAGTGAATATAAAGATCCATCAGCATGGAGCCTCTTCATGCAATTCATACCAACATGACTCAAGCGGCAGTGCCACAAGTGAGTGGTACTATCATCATTACCTCGTATCTTTTGGCACCAATATCATGAACATGTGTAACACTACGATCGAGATTCAATAAACCATTGAAGATGATTATTCAAGCAAATAGAGTAACCATTATTCTCTTTAAATGAATATTCGTATTGCAATAAACACGATTCAATCATGTTCATGCTTAACGCAAGCACCAAATAACAATTATTTAGGTTTAACACCAATCCGAATGGTAGAGGGAGCGTGCGATGTTTGATCATATCAACCTTGGAAACACTTCCAACACGTATCGTCACCTCGCCTTTAGCTAGTCTCCGTTTATGCCGTAGCTTTCATTTCGTGTTACTAATCACTTAGCAACCGAACCGGTATCCAATACCCTCGTGCTACTAGGAGTACTAGTAAAGTACACATCAACATCATGTATATCAAATATACTTCTTTCGACTTTTGCCAGCCTTCTTATCTACCAAGTATCTAGAGTTGCTCCGCCTCAGTGACCGTTCCCCTCATAACAGAAGCACTTAGTCCCAGGCTTGGGTTTAATCTGGGGTCTCTTCATTAGTGCAGCAACTGCTTTGCCGTTTCACGAAGTATCCCTTCTAGCCCTTGCCTTTCTCGAAACTTAGTGGTTTTACTAACAATCAACTATTGATGCTCCTTCTTGATTTCTACTTTCGCAGTGTCAAACATCGCGAATCGCTCAAGGATCATTGTATCTATCCTTTATATGTTATAGTTCATCACGAAGCTCTCACAGCTTGGTGGCAGTGACTTTGGAGAACCATCACTATCTTATCTGGAAGATCAACTCCCACTCGATTCAAGCGATTGTCGTACTCAGATAATCTGAGCACACGCTCAACGATTGAGCTTTTCTCTCCTTTACTTCATGGACAAAGAATCTTGTCGGAGGTCTCATACCTCTTAACAAGGGCACAAGCATGAAATCACAATTTCATCTCTTTAGAACATCTCTTATGTTCCGTGACGTTTCAAAACGTCTTCGTCCCCTTGCTTCTAAGCCATTAAGTATTTTGTACTAAACTATCGTTTAGTCATCAGAAACGTGTAAGTCGGATGTTCACAACATCTATAAACGATGCTCGAGGTGCAGCACACCGAGTGGTGCATTCAGGACATAAGCCTTCTGCGTAGCAACGAGGACAATCCTCGGTTTTACAGACTCAGTCTGCAAAGTTTGCTACTATAAACTTTCAACTAAATTTTCTCTAAGAACATATAAAAACAGTAGAGCTATAGCGTAAGCTACATCGTAATTCGCAAAGACCATTAGACTATGTTCATGACAATTATTTCAATTAATCATATTACTTAAGAACTCCCACTCAAAAAGTACATCTCTCTAGTCATTTGAGTGGTCCATGATCCAAATCCACTATCTCAAGTCCGATCATCACGTGAATCGAGAATAGTTTCAGTGGTAAGCATCTCTATGCTAATCATATCAACTACACGATTCATGCTCGACCTTTCGGTCTCATGTGTTCCGATGCCATGTCTCCACATGCTAGGCTCGTCAAGCTTAACCCGAGTGTTTCGCATGTGCAACTGTTTTGCATCCGTTGTATGTGAACGTTGAGTCTATCACACCTGATCATCACGTGGTGTCTCGAAACGAAGAACTGTCGCAACGGTGCACAGTCGGGGAGAACACAATTTCGTCTTGAAATTTTAGTGAGAGATCACCTAATAATGCTATTGTCGTTCTAAGCAAAATAAGGTGCATAAAGGATTAACATCACATGCAATTCATAAGTGACATGATATGGCCATCATCATGTGCTTCTTGATCTCCTTCACCAAAACACCGGCACGATCTTCTTGTCACCGGCGTCACACCATGATCTCCATCATCATGATCTCCATCAACGTGTCGCCATCGGGTTGTCGTGCTACTCATGCTATTACTACTAAAGCTACGTCCTAGCAATACTACTAAAGCTACGTCCTAGCAATATAGTAAACGCATCTGCAAGCACAAACGTTAGTTTAAAGACAACCCTATGGCTCCTGCCGGTTGCCGTACCATCGACATGCAAGTCGATATTAACTATTACAACATGATCATCTCATACATCCAATATATCACATCACATCGTTGGCCATATCACATCACAAGCATACCCTGCAAAAACAAGTTAGACGTCCTCTAATTGTTGTTGCATGTTTTACATGGTGACCATGGGTATCTAGTAGGATCGCATCTTACTTACGCAAACACCACAACGGAGATATATGAATTGCTATTTAACCTCAACCAAGGACCTCCTCTGTCAATTCCGATTCAACTAAAGTTGGAGAAACCGACACCCGCCAGTCATCTTTGAGCAATGGAGTTACTCGTAGCGATGAAACCAGTGTCTCGTAAGCGTACGAGTAATGTCGGTCCGAGCCGCTTCGATCCAACAATACCGTGGAATCAAGAAAAGACTAAGGAGGGCAGCAAGACGCACATCACCGCCCACAAAAACTTTTGTGTTCTACTCGAGATTACATCTATGCATGAACCTAGCTCATGATGCCACTGATGGGGAACGTCGCATGGGAAACAAAAAATTTCCTAAGCGCACGAAGACCTATCATGGTGATGTCCATCTACGAGAGGGGATTTCCGATCTACGTACCCTTGTAGATCGCACATCAGAAGCGTTAATGAACGCGGTTGATGTAGTGGAACGTCCTCACGTCCCTCGAACCGTCCCACGAACCGTCCCGCGAACCGTCCCATGAACCGTCCCACGAACCGTCCCGCGAACCGTCCCACGAACCGTCCCGCAATCCGTCCCACGATCAAGTGCCGAACGGACGGCACCTCCGCGTTCAGCACACGTACAGCTCGACGATGATCTCGGCCTTCTTGATCCAGCAAGAGAGACGGAGAGGTACATGAGTTCTCCGGCAGCGTGACGGTGCTCCGGAGGTTGGTGGTGATCTAATCTCAGCAGCGCCCCGCCCGAGCTCCGCAGAAACGCGATCTAGAGGTAAAACCGTGGAGGTATGTGGTCGGGCTGCCTTGAAAAGTTGTCTCAAATCAGCCCTAATAGCTCCATATATATAGGAGGAGGGGAGGGGAGGCTTGCCTTGAGGCTCAAGGAGCCCCAAAGGCTGCGCCACCAAGGAGGAGTTGGAGTCCTCCTCCAATCCTAGTACAACTAGGATTGGAAGGTGGAGTCCTTCTCTTCTTTCCCACCTTTCCCTTTTTTTCTCTTCTTTTGCTTTTTCTTTCTCTCTTGTGCAAGACAGCCTTGGGCTAACCCCACCTACCTGGTGCGCCACCCCCAAGGTCCTTGGGCCCTCCCGGGTGGGTGGTCCCCCCTCCCGGTGAAGATCCGGAACCCATTCGTCATTCCCGGTACATTACCGGTAATGCCCGAAAACCTTCCGGTAACCAAATGAAGTCATCCTATATATCAATCTTCGTTTCCGGACCATTCCGGAAACCCTCGTGACGTCCGTGATCTCATCCGGGACTCCGAACAACATTCGGTAACCAACCATATAACTCTAATACGCATAAAACAACGTCGAACCTTAAGTGTGCAGACCTTGCGGGTTCGATAACTATGTAGACATGACCCGAGAGACTCCTCGGTCAATATCCAATAGCGGGACCTGGATGCCCATATTGGATCCTACATATTCTACGAAGATCTTATCGTTTGAACCTCAGTGCCAAGGATTCATATAATCCCGTATGTCATTCCCTTTGTCCTTCGGTATGTTACTTGCCCGAGATTCGATCGTCACTATCCGCATACCTATTTCAATCTCGTTTACCGACAAGTCTCTTTACTCGTTCCGTAATACAAGATCCCGCAACTTACACTAAGTCACATTGCTTGCAAGGCTTGTGTGTGATGTTGTATTACCGAGTGGGCCCCGAGATACCTCTCCGTCACACGGAGTGACAAATCCCAGTCTCGATCCATACTAACTCAACGAACACCTTCGGAGATACCTGTAGAGTATCTTTATAGTCACCCAGTTACGTTGCGACGTTTGATACACACAAAGCATTCCTCCAGTGTCAGTGAGTTATATGATCTCATGGTCATAGGAACAAATACTTGACACGCAGAAAACAGTAGCAACAAAATGACACTATCAACATGCTACGTCTATTAGTTTGGGTCTAGTCCATCACATGATTCTGCTAATGATGTGATCCCGTTATCAAGTGACAACACTTGCCTATGGTCAGGAAACCTTGACCATCTTTGATCAACGAGCTAGCCAACTAGAGGCTTACTAGGGACAGTGTTTTGTCTATGTATCCACACATGCATTGTGTTTCCAATCAATACAACTATAGCATGGATAATAAACGATTATCATGAACAAAGAAATATAATAATAACTAATTTATTATTGCCTCTAGGGCATATTTCCAACATGTGGGGGCGCACCAGCCCACCTAGGGGCTGGTTCCCTCTCGCACTTGGCCCATCTAGCCTCCCGGGGTGGTGCCCCCCTTCCGGTGGACCCCGGGGGCCACTTCCGGTGGTCCCGGTACGTTACCGGCGACGCCCGAAACACTTCCGGTGTCCAAAACCATCCGTCCTATATATCAATCTTTACCTCCGGACCATTCCGGAGCTCCTCATGACGTACGAAATCTCATCCGGGACTCCGAACAACTTTCGATAACCTCGTATATCAATGCCCTATAACCCTAGCGTCATCGAACCTTAAGTGTGTAGACCCTACGGGTTCGGGAGACACGCAGACATGACCGAGACACCTCTCCGGCCAATAACCATCAGCGGGGTCTGGATACCCATGGTGGCTCCCACTTGCTCCACGATGATCTCATCGGATGAACCACGATGTCAAGGATTCAATCAATCCCGTAAACAATTCCCTTTGTCTGTAGGTATAGAACTTGCCCGAGATTCGTTCGTCGGTATACCTATACCTTGTTCAATCTCGTTACCGGTAAGTCTATTTACTCGTTCCGTAGCACGTCATCGTGTGACTAACTCCTTAGTCACATTGAGCTCATGATGCTGTTCTACTGAGTGGGCCCAGAGATACCTCTCCGTCACGCGGAGTGACAAATCCCGATCTCGATTCGTACCAACCCAACAGACACTTTCAGAGGTACCCGTAGTGCACCTTTATAGTCACCCAGTTACGTTGTGACAACTGATACACCCAAAGCACTCCTACGGTATCCGGGAGTTGCCCAATCTCACGGTCGAAGGAAAGACACTTGACATTAGAAAAGCTTTAGCATACGAACAATACGATATAGTGCTATGCTTAGGATTGGGTCTTGTCCATCACATCATTCTCCCAATGATGTGAGCCCGTTATCAATGATATCTAATGCCCATGACCAGGAAACCATGATCATCTATTGACTAACGGGCTAGCCAACTAGAGGCTTGCTAGGGACACATTGCGATCTATTTATTCACACATGTATTACTGTTTCGTGTTAATACAATTATAGCATGAACAATAGACGATTATCATGAACAAGGAAATATGATAATAACCATTTTATTATTGCCTCTAGGGCATGTTTCCAACAAATCATCCATCACCGATCCAATGCCTACGAGTCTTTTCCTACTGGTCCTTGCTACGTTACTTTACCGCTACTGCTGTCACTTTGTTGCTAGTGGTTACTGTTGCTACTGTTGCTATCACACTACTCTGCTACTGATACTTTTCTGTAGATACTAAGTCTTTCAGGTGTGGTTGAATTGACAACTCAACTGCTAATACTCGAGAGTATTCTTTGATTTCCCCTTGTGTCGAATCAATAAATTTGGGTTGAATACTCTACCCTCAAAAACTGTTGCGATCCCCTATACTTGTGGGTTATCAGGCGTCTCCATTTCCCATAGATCTAGTACTTGCGATCTGTGTTGGTTTTTCCCAGAAGAGGAGGGGGATGATGTAGCACTGTACAAATAAGTATTTCCCTCGGTGAGAACCAAGGTTATCGAACCAATAGGAGGACCATGCTACTGAAAATATTCCCTAGAGGCAATAATAATGTGGTTATTATTATATTTCCTTGTTCATGATAATCTCTTATTATCCATTCTATAATTGTATTGATTGGAAACTCAAATACATGTGTGGATGCATAGACAACACAGTGTCCCTAGTAAGCCTCTACTCGACTAGCTCGTTGATCAAAGATTGCTAAGATTTCCTAGCCATAAACATGAGTTGTTATTTCATAACAGGAACACATCATTAGGAGAATGATGTGATGGACAAGACCCAAACCGTAAGCATAACATTTGATTGTATCACTTAGTTTATTGCTATTGCTTTCTACATGTCAATGTGTCTGTTCCTAAGACTATGAGATCATGCAACTCCGTGACACCTGAGGAATGCCTTGTGTGTATCAAACGTCACAACGTAACTTCATGATTATAAAGAATCTCTACACATGTCTCCGAGGGTGTTTGTTGAGTTGGCATGGATCAAGACTGGGATTTGTCACTCCGTATGACGAAGGGTATCTATGGGACCACTCGGTAATACAACATCACAAGAAGCTTGCAAGCAATGTGACTAAGGAGTTAGTCACATGATCTTGTATTACAAAACAAATAAAGAGGCTTGTCAGTAATGAGATAGAATTAGGTATGGGGATACCAAAGATTGAATCTTGAGCACGTAATATACCTATGGACAAAGAGAACTCCATACGGGATTGACTGAATCTTTGATCATGGTTTGATCGATATAGATCTTTATAGAATATGTAGTAACCAATATGGGCATCTAGGTCCCGCTATTTGTTATTGACCAGAGAGGTGTCTCGGTCATGCTTCATAGTTCTCGAACTCGCAGGGTTTGCACACTTAACGTTTGGTGAAGATATAGTATTGTTTAGTTGTTATGTTGGTGACCGAAGGTTGTTTGGAGTCATGGATGAGATCCCAGACATGACGAGGAGCATCAGACTGGTCCGGAGGTAAAGATTGATATATGGGAAGTTGGTATTCGAGTTTCGGAAGAGTTTTGGAAAGTTGCCGGTTTTGTGATGGAGGTTTTCGGAAGTGTTTCGGGAGTCCATCGGGAGGGTCCACCTGCCTCGTAGGGCCCCATGGACTATGACACGTGGCGCACGAGCCCCTGGTGGGTTGACCGCCTCTCGCACCTAAGGCCCATGCGGACAAGGAGGTGGGTTGGCCCAAAGGTGGTCGCCGCCCGACTCTCCTTGGGGGCCATGGCACCTTGGCCGCCGCCCCACCCCAGGGGAAACCCTAGGGCGCCACCCCTCCTCCCTTCCCCCTATATATACACTAGAGGGGAGGGAGGGTAGCCGCACCCAAGTGCCATCGTACAACTATCTCTCTATCTATCTATCTGTCTATCTATCTATCTATCCCTCCCTCCCCCCTCTCTCTCTCTCAGCATTTCTCCCTCATGGCAACACTTGAATAACTCCCCATGCGAGGGCTTGAGGTATTGACGGAATTATTCTCACATAAATCTCAACTATATGTTGAGAGGCCAATGATGTATGTCGGGTGGTGATATCGGTATGCAACCGAATTATCGTAGATGGGAAATACTTCATAGATTTCCATGTATCAAAGATAGAAGGGAATAATATTATGCAGTTATGTCATGAGCGTGTAAAATTGCATGACTCTAACGTAAAGTTGGTAAGTTGCAATTCCAAAGTAAAGATAATGCAATGAGCTTGACTCTTTGGATAAAGGATTCTACCAAACCATTTTGATTCTAGAAATTAGGACAAATTGCTAAACTTCAATCCGAGGGCCATAGAGAAGGCACTCAAGGAGAATTATGCAATGTTATCCATTCGATTTGCTTGAAATCGGTGCCAGGATAATGAGCCAATGGTTTCGTGTGAATAAAGCGCACACTTAAGACCATCATGTAGATATGTCTTTTAAAACCATGGAATACCTGAATAGACTACTCAAATGGTTGGGAAGAGCCACTTACCTCGACTTAATGCATTCAAGGAGTCTGAGTGGTTCAACATAGACTTTAAAGTGTGCGGACCTTAAAATTAGCTTTCGTGTGTCACATGTAGTGCACACAAAATCCAAATATTGTTAGAATTTAGCATCATCATAAAGCAGTGGAATTGATGATAGTTTCAATTTCAACCCAATGTCTCAATGACCAAGGCAAATATGCCAAGTTTCTCATGTACACGACACTCTGGAAAACTATCTTGTACGCAACATGTGCTACGACTTGTGTTGTATGTGTAGTACAAACCAGATGATACATAGAGAATGTGTTTGCCATATGTGTTGCATATGGTAAAGAGAAGGTATTTCACTTTGTTGTCATCATAAGTTTCTCTATGAAAACTATTTTGACGGGTACCTCTATAGTTTAGTAGGGTACGAGTTAAACCTGGGAAGCAATAAAGCATCCCGACGCTACTCGAGTATCCACCGGGATAGTAAATATGACTCGAGTTGATCCAGCAAATACCTCATCACGTCTAACGATTTTAAAATATCTCCTTTCTATCAACGAGTGTGAAAACATTGGACATGCCTGCGTACAGAGTTTGTGGTGCATATGTCGACAAGGCACATACCATCTTTCATCAGATTGACTCTCGCAGAAATCTATATATAGACATGCAGATTCTCAATATGAAAATCACTGTCAAAAATACAAAGTGTTGATACAATGTATTGTGATATACAATATATGATGACAACAATATTTATATTGTTAATGCAACATCATAAATGGACATAAATAAATATTAACCACTCAAGAGATTGATAGACTATTCATAGTCTCCAAACATGACGGTTGAGGCATATTCAACCATCACGTTCTCTGTGCCCATAGTGTCCCATCATCACTCGTGATGTAGGGTTGAAGGTTGAAGTGAGCTTCAAACCTTTGCCCTTGAGGTTCATTGTGTCCCAGGAATTGCTGATACGGAATAATCAGATGCTGAGATATGAATCAATATAGTGTCTTATTATGTATAAGACAACATTTTTCTGTTAGCGATGTAATCCTGACTAGAGATGAATCATACGGTCTTCGATTTCACACATTGTCCCACGAGACACAAGAGTGGTCATGTTGTCCTTGGCCTAGGAAAGGCAGTGGTGACGACCATTGAGGACGAATGCCTCAAATTCTCTATCCATCGGTTACCAGAGATAATTAATTTATGGTTAGTAAATTAAAGATCGTCATGGTTGATGTTGTAATGAACTTAGCAAAATTAATGGGTATTTCAAGAAGTTATCTTGAAACCATTAATGTGGATCTCATATTGCTAAGTATGACACCTTGAAGATAATCTTTAAAATGGAGTCGATCTTGGAGCACTAGAGAGTATAATCTGATGAAATCAATAGATACCCACTCATAATGCCTTATGTCATGACTTAGAAAAATGTGTGGGAGAGCACTTCGTAAAGTAATCATAATGTGAAACAATAAAATGCAAGTTTTATCAGTAGTAATCGATAATCTGCGTACGCAATAGATCCATATGACTACCTTGTGATCCCAAGCATCAATTTAAAGAAATCTTTACCTATTAATAAAGCAATTAGTGCTTCTGTCATCCGTCATTAATATTACCCTTAAAGTTGACATAAATTACCCATTGTGCCACCCATAAATAAAGAAAACGCTTCGTTTTTCTTTTTTAAATTCGCCGTCCAGTGGCTTTGGTTCATCTAGCGCTCGGCCCCTTTATATACAAAAGATTGACAGTAGCCCGAGTGGCTTGAGCCTTCAACTCCCACCAAGGATACCCAAGTTTGACCCCCACCGCCACCCAGTTTTCTTTTTCTTTTCTCTACTTGATTTCAGGCTGGTGTAAGTTAGAGCTGCATTGTTGCAACTTCGGCTTAATTTTTTTAATGTTTCTATTTTTTGCATATTCAAATATATTTTTAAATATTCATATCTTTAAAACTCTAACTGTAAATTTCAAAAAGTTATATATGAAATAGCTTAAAATATGTAGACCTCAAATATAATATTATCTTTCATGATAATTATTTCTGAAATTGTCTTTACATCCTTAACTAATACCTTTTTATATGGGGCATTTTAAAAACTTTGGCCCAAGTATTTTTTTTAACGTTTCTATTTTTTGCAGTGTTTCGAGAAAATGTTAGTCAAATACAAATCTTCACAATTTTGAAAAAATGATCGATGTATTCAAAAAACATTTGGTAATTTGAAATAAAATGTCCATCAAATTCTTTAAAATGTTGACAAAAATTAAAGCGGATACGTAAATAACAAACAAAACAAATTGTCTCTTACGTACAGATTATATTAGAAGATTTGTAGATTTCGTTTTATACTTTTATTAAGTCCCTCACGCGCCGCGTAAGAAAAAAGTTTTCATGTTTTGTACGACGTTGTGCCTCAAAAAATTGACACAACTTTCTATGGGTTAGTTTTTGTAAGTTATATGAAGATGACTAAAGGTTTATTTCGCCTCCATAGACAACTATGTTTATTCTGATGTCATCGTTTTTATTGGTTATGAAGAACACCACTACGCTAGGTCAAAGCGACATATCATTCATTAATCTAGCTCACACATGGTTCATTAATGCAGTTTGCTCAGCTAAAATATATTTTGTTGTGGTTAAGAAAATGTTCGTGAATTGAGTTCACGATTTCAAATATGTTCATGATTTTCAAAAATTGTTCATGATTTTATGAACATGAAAGTGATAGTGTATCTGGATGATGCAGTAAAATATGGTCATTGCCATTAGAGAATAGGATTGTTTTCTCCCGTTGCAATGCACGGGCCGTTTTGCTAGTCACTTTATATTTTGTATGTGCATTTGCAAGAAATTGAAAATCTCAATTCATAATCAATACCTACATCAATTTTCTTCTCGAAACAGAATTGAGAACAACAAGGTAATGAAACACAGAGCAAGTATTGTAGCACAAGGGTTTACGCAGATACCCAACTATTCTCGAGAGGTGAAATCGGTTTCCGATAACTTATATCATTTGGGAGTACAAGAGCCGACCGCCTGAGGGGCAGGTCGACGCGATCGCAGTCGTGGGCTCTGCCACGCCGGGGCCGTGCCACGGCCACCGGTGGGATGCGAGTGCTACCTCGCTGCCCCGCCGCTGGTCGGAGGAAGGAGCGCCGCGTCAAGAGGCGCCACTTCCGTTAGCCATGTGCCCTCGACCGATGGAATGGGAAGCACCGACCGACTGTCTGATCGTTGTCCCGATCAACAACGACGAAGAAAAATATGCAGTACATCAGTTCATCCGCCGATGACGGGAGCCGATAAGGCTACATGTTGTCGCTGTTCAGGCAGACACCGCTAGGAGATGCGGTGTAGCATGACTGCCGCTACCGTGTACAGTCAGCGGACCTCACGTAGAGACGACTCAAAGGGGCGCCGGTGTTATCACTGAGGATCGAATGAAACTAAGTCCGATGAACTAATCGATCAGTGGACAGTGGTTTTTGTGTTGCCTGAACTGCAACTTTTCTGTCTGTCTATTCCATCATCTTATTCACAGTACAAAAAACAGGAGCTGAGCTCCACGATCCGTAACTCTCGTGCCATCCCACGAGTGGGTCGTGTGCCCGCTGGAATCGGTCCTGGTTTGTTAGGCAAAGACCAGGACAACTAACCCTATCGCTAATTAACTAACCTGGCCGAGAAATGAGGATCTGAACTGACTGCAGTCCAGCAGCGACAACAGCCTGAAACGCTACAGTAAAGTTCAGAGAAAGGAAACTAACTATCTAGCAGCAAGAGATGCACTAGGATTTATTCAACATTCACTCCCTAAACCTTGTGCATTCTTGTGATCTCCACCATGCCGATCTTCGTGCGCTGCTCCTGGAGCTTCCCACGACCGAGTGCCTTGGTGAGCAAGTCGGCCATCTGCTCTTTGGTCCTCAAAAATTCGATCTGCATCTTCCCGTTCTCCACACACTCTCTGATATAATGATACTTAATATCGATGTGCTTGCTTCGCTCATGGAAAACGGGGTTCTTGCACAATGACATTGCTGATTTGTTGTCCATGTTGAGCACCACCGGTTTCACTGCCTCCACCTTGATCTCACTGAGAAGGCGTGCTAGCCACACGCCCTGGCAAGCTGCTGTTGCTGCTGCAACATACTCAGCCTGGCAAGAAGAAAGGGTCACAATGCTCTGTTTCTTCGATTGCCAGCTCACCAGGTTGCTTCCATAGAAGTACATGAGCCCTGTGGTGCTTCTGCGCGTGTCCATACATCCACCATGATCACTGTCACTGTATCCTATCAGGGGAGCATCGACTGCGCCACGGGAGTAATGCACTCCCCAATTCAGAGTTCCTGCAATATAACGCAGGATGTGCTTCAGTGCAGCCAGATGTCCCTGGGTAGGTGCCTCCATGAACCTTGACACGAAGCCAACTGAGAAAGTGAGATCAGGCCTTGTGTGAATGAGATAGCGCAGCATACCTACTACACTTCTGAATTCTGTTGTATCAACTGGTTGCGCAGTGTTGTCTTTGCTTAACTTGAACCTCGGCGGCATAGGAACAGGGCAAGAGTTGCAACCTGTCATATCTGCCCTTTCAAGAATCTTGGCAGCATAACCAGCTTGGCAGAGATCAATTCCCCCACTGTGCTGGTAAACTTCTATCCCCACGTAGTAGTTCAGATGCCCAAGATCACTCATTTTGAACAGCTTCTGCATCTCACCCTTGAACCTTCTGATCTCTTCCTCATCTGATCCAGTGATGATCAGATCATCTACGTAGACCCCAACTACCAGCCGAGATCTAGCACTTCCTCTTGCATAAATCCCATGCTCAGAGGGACACCTTTTGAACTCTAACCCAATGAGACAGGTGTCTAACTTGGTGCTCCATGCCCGTGGGGCCTGTTTCAACCCGTACAGTGCCTTGTCGAGCTTCAGCACTTTGCTAGTTTGTCCAAAGATGATGAACCCTGGTGGTTGTGTCACATACACTTCTTCTCTGAGCTCACCGTTTAGGAATGCGGACTTTACATCCATATGATGCACTGTCCAACCTGCTCTGGCTGCCATGGCGAGAAGCAAGCGCACTGACTCCATCCTTGCCACAGGTGCAAACATTTCTTCGTAGTCGACACCATGCTTCTACACATATCCCTTTGCTACCAAACGAGCTTTGTGTTTTACTATCTCACCATCTGCATCTTTCTTCACCTTGTAAACCCATTTCAAACCGATCGGTCGATGCCCTCGAGGGAGGTCAACCAGGGCCCAAGTGTGGTTGGCCTCGATCGATGCCATCGCCAGCTACCAGCACTCGTGTTGTTGTGCTTCTTCAAACGAGCTTGGCTCTTCTCCTTGCAGCAGGCCCAGCTCGTAGTCTGGGTCCTCCTCGTTGTCGTCTACCTCTGGTGACTGGGGTGATGAAGAAAGTGTAGGTGACTTGACACTGTCATTGTATTTAGGGTTTGGAAGGAAGATATCGTCTTGTGCCCGAGTCCTCATCGCGTGTACTCGTGTGACGGGTACTGGCGAAGTGTGCTCCCTTCCCGGGCTTGGAGGAGCGCTAGGTGCAGCGGCAGGTGGTGATGTAGAGCCGTCGCGGCCTGCACTCCCTGCTCCTGGCGTCATGGATGTGGTGGGCGAAAGCGATCGCCCCGGGGCCGTGCTGGGCGAGGCTGATGTCGTCGTCACGGGGAGGCAACCGGAGAGGGTCGACAAAGGGTCTATCGAGAAGCTCACAGCTTGCACCGCCGGCTGGGTCTGCTCCCAGTCCCACGCCCTCTCTTCCTCGAACACGACATCCCGGGACACGACGATCTTCTCTGCATCTGGATCATACAAACGTAGGCTTTGCTCCCGCTCTCATAGCCGAAGAACACCAAGCGCTTGCTGCGGTCTTCTAGCTTGCTCAGATGAGGCCGTGTGCTCTTTGCGTGCGCGACACACCCGAACACACGGAGGATGTCGACGTTCGGCTTCCTCCCGTGCCATGCCTCGAACGAGGTCTTCCCCTGCACGCTCCTAGTGTATGCGCGATTCAGCACAAACACAGCTGTGGTCACTGCTTCTCCCCAGAACCGGGCAGGAACGCTCATGGCCTTCATCATGCATCTCGCTGCTCCTACCACTGTCTGATTCCGTCGCTCCACTACGCCATTTTGCTCTGGCGTGTAGGGAGAGGTGAGGTGTCGTTCGACCCCAAGATCAGCAAGGTAGCCCGTGAGGTCATTCGATGTGAATTCCCCTCCCCGATCTGTCTGAAGCGTCTTGATCTTGCGTCCTGTCTCGCGCTCCACCTTTGCCTGGAATCTGCGGATACACTCCGCAGCTTCGTCTTTGCCGTGCAGTAGGGATAGCCACATGTATCTGCTGTAATCATCCACCAGGAGGACGAAATACCTTCTTCCACTCGGCGTCGCCGGTGAGATCGGTCCGCACAGATGTCCGTGGATCAGCTCCAACGGTTCTGACGCGCGAAACCTTGCCTGCTTCGGGAAGGGAAATCGACGCTGCTTTCCGACAAGGCAGGCGTCACAGACCTGCTCATGGTGCTCGATCAGTGGCAGCCCGTGCACCATGTTCTGACGCGCCAGACGTGCAAGCCCATCGAAGTGCTGGTGGCCATAGCGAGCGTGCCAACGCCATGCATCCTCAGTGACGTGCGCCGTCAGACACACAGGCCTGACCAGGTGGAGATGGAGGACGTAGAGCCTGTTGCGCGCACGAGGCACCTTGGCGAGGATGCGTTGCTGATGATCCCGAACAGTCATGAAACCGTCCTGGACAAGTGTCGGGCACCCGATCTCGTCCAGTTGGCCGATGGAGATGATGTTGGTCTTCAGCCGGGGAATCCAATACACCTGCGTCAGGGCCCTGTGATCTTCTCCGCCGACGGTGAACAGAACAGTTCCGCGGCCGTGGATCTCCACGAGGGAGCCGTGACCGAATTTCACGGTGCCAGCCACTCCCCTGTCCAGCTCGGCGAAGGAGGCCTCGTCGCCCATCATATGGTTGGACGCGCCAGTATCCAGGTACCAGGCCAAGTCGACGTCGTCAGAGGAGCGTCGGAGGACCGCGGCAACTCGCTCTTCGTTGAGGAAGACGTGCTCGCCCGTGCCCGCGGCCGACAGCGATACCTCCTGTATCATGAACATGGTGGGGTCTCCGTCGGTCTCATCGGGTGCGGCCTGCACGAGATTGGCCTCTTCCCGCTTCCCCTGGTCGTTGCGCTCGCGCTTCGCCTTGCGGCACTCGCGCGCCCAGTGGCCTTCGTAGCCACAATAGTTGCACTTCCCTTTGCGATGCGGTGGGTTCCCGCCGCCGTCAGTCTTGCCTGCGCCATCCTTGCTCTCCGGATGGCCTTGTGGCTTCTTCCCTTTGCCTCCGGATGTGCCGCTGCCGCCGTGGTGATTTGCGTCGCGGGCTCGCCACTCCTCCGCGGTGAGGAGCAGCCGCCCACTTGCATCTTGTTCCGGCGCGCCACGCCCTTCTGACGCCGCAAGGCGCCCGCTCAGCTCGTCGATGGAGAGGTCCTTGAGGTCCAGTAGCGTCTCTATGGAGCACGCCATCTGGGAGTACCTCGGTGGCACGACGCGCAGAATCTTCTGCACGCCGTCGAGCTCGGAGGTGGTGTCCCCAAGGGATTGCAGCTCTGTGACTACGCTCGAAACACGGAGAGAGAAGTCCTCGACGTTCTCTCCTGCTTTGAACGCGAGCACGTCGAAGCCCTTCCGAAGCCTCTGCCGGCGCGCTTCTCGGACGCGATCCACGCCGACGCGAAGTGTCTTGATGGTGTCCCAGGCCACCTTGGCGTCATCCTTGGCGGCCAGGATCTGGACCATCTCAGGTGGCACCGAGCTCAGGATGGCCCCTAGGGCCTGTCTCTCCTGTCGCTCCGGAGCGTCGCCGGTCTCGATCGCCTCCCAGAGGCCTGCACCTTGCATCTTGACGCGCATCAGGATGGCCCACTCGGTGTAGTTCGTCTTCGTGAGGAGAGGCCACGAGACGGCACCCCCGCCGCCGGTCTCCCTTACGATGGTTTCCCGAACCACCACTTCACCGCCGCCAGTTCTCCGAGTCCTGCTCCGCCCGCGGCTCGGCGAGCGCACACGACGTCCCCGCCTGCAGGCGACCTCGATCTGGCGACCGCCGCCGGTGGTTGCGTCCCGACCATCGTGATTTCAAGAGGCTCTGATGCCAATTGTTATCACTGAGGATCGAATGAAACTAAGTCCGATGAACTAATCGATCAGTGGACAGTGGTTTTTGTGTTGCCTGAACTGCCACTTTTCTGTCTGTCTATTCCATCATCTTATTCAGAGTACAAAAAACAGGAGCTGAGCTCCACGATCCGTAACTCTCGTGCCATCCCACGAGTGGGTCGTGTGCCCGCTGGAATCGGTCCTGGTTTGTTAGACAAAGACCAGGACAACTAACCCTATCGCTAATTAACTAACCTGGCCGAAAAATGAGGATCTAAACTGACTGCAGTCCAGCAGCGACAACAGCCTGAAACGCTACAGTAAAGTTCAGAGAAAGGAAACTAACTATCTAGCAGCAAGAGATGCACTAGGATTTATTCAACAGCCGGCGCATGAGCGGCAGAGATAGCCGCTACGGGGCCTTCAGTCCATGCGGTAGCAGGGGCCGAGTCAAGAGCCGAGAGCGGCCGGACCAGCACCACCGCTCGGCAGATCCGATCAAGAAGACAACCAAAGTTAGCATCTGATGATTAATATCCTATACGAATGGATGTTGTTAATATCCTATACGAATGGATGTTGCCGCCGCCAACATCACCGTTACTTAATGGCGTTGCGTTACCGCACCAGAAGAAGAGGTGTTGTGGCCGAGCGTCTCCACGGCCACGCGATGTTTCCCAATTGCTTAGGACGGATTTTATGTGCTGATAACGTATTCAAAGTAAAACGAAAGACCATAGAAAAGATGTGAAGTGAATCGTTGTCTTTTATTGATGATTGAGTATAAATACATATAGCTCCAAGGGGATGCATCCACCAGATGCAAACAGTCGCAGCCCTCACGCATGGTGGTTAGGGATAATAAAGATTTTCTTAATTAACACATGTGTCAATTAAATCTCAACAGAAGCAAGGGCAAAGGCTGAAAAAGAAACGTTTTCTTTTGCAACTTCCGGTTTGGCTTGGGTCGTAGTTCATTTTCTAGAACTGATTCTGCAAGCTATGTAAGAATCTGATATGTTTGTTTGAGATTCTGAATTTAGAAGGTCTAGAATCTGAGAATCAGCTAGCTGGAGCCCAAACAAAGCCCACTCTCACTGATGCTCTTCTTTTCTCAGGGGTTAGAAGAGACCGCCTGGCAGCGTGCAGATCGGGGACTAGCCAGCGCGTACAATTCATGGACAGACGGCGGCACGCATGCTAAGGAGACAGGGCGCGGTCCGCGGCGCGCATGTTTAGGACGGCTCCGAACAGAGCAATGGTATCTTTACCCTGGACGAACCAAACAGAACAATGTTAACGTTGCCTTTACCATTCCTGTAGCCAAACAGATTAAGAAACGAGCAAGATCACTGGCCTCATAGAGAAGATTAGATCGTTCCCTGGACTCAGGTCGTAATATAACAGAATGGTCGGCAGGGAAAGAAGATGCCAGTTACGACGAACGGGATCAAACATCATTTCTCACCGTGCTCAAACCCGATGCAAAATTGCCCAAGAAGAATGAACAAATGACAGGTTGACAAACAAGCACACAGAATTGCAGCATGCTCCAGACAAAATCCTGCAGTTCCTAGTGAAAGCAAGCATGCTTTGTACACTGGAATGAGGTAGTCTCAACTACAACAAACCACAATGTCCAGAACTTGAGAAATGCATAATTGACAATATGGAATGACTGATTCCCTCCTCTTGCAGAATTCACACACAAAAAAAATGGTGATAAGAGATGTAGGAAAGATGGTAAGTTGGTTGCCCATTAGCAATGGGTAGGCCGACCAGATTTCCTTCACTGGTACTTTGACTACAGCCGAATCTGGCAAGCAAGAGGATTGTACAAAGAACACAGGACTTGGTACAATGCAGCCCTGATGCTCATGCTTTAATAGATGAACAAATGGCTCTGGAGTGCAATGGTGAGCGATCAGACAATGCTTTCTAGGCAAATGCATCTCCATCAAATATTAACTAGCACAAACCATGCTAGTCCTGCACGCAGAGCTCAAAAGACGCAGAAATCTTAAGGCGGAGAATAAGCTTCCAGGCATCACATAGTTTCCTAAATTTTCATCAAAAGAAAAGCATGCAGATACCAAAGGCATAAAAATAACAATGAGATGCATTTGAAATGAGAGGAAAATGATTGTTGGCGAAAGAGATTATCAAGCTCAACCCAATTGCCCACTTTCCAATTGTTGTTCTAAGTGGATACTGGGTATACAGGTTTAAAAGCGCTCTCAACCCATATACAATTGCAACAAAGACAGAACAAACAGCAACAAGCCTAGCCATTGCGGCACAGCATGGAAATTGCAAGACAACTCAGGGTACTCTCAAGTTACTAAGTGCCACAAGGTTTTCATGATGCATTTGGCGGCAAGGCTTAAAAAACAGATGTGCATACACAATGGACAAAACATACACAGCAGATCAACCACATAGAATAAATATTCAACTACCAGCATAGTCATTAATCCAAAGCAGTGCGTGCTAAGCTTAGCACATCCAAGCACAAAATTTAAGAGTAACAAGTTTTCTCATGGACCAAAATAAGACCACTGTATCAAGACAAGGCAGATCAACTCTTTAATCCACAAAAACAGATCATAAAACAGAAAAGACACATTATCTAGATAAAAGCAAGATGACCCATTATACCCTTCAAGCAGCGGCAGCATCTGCAGTCTTCTCACCGTCACCACCCTGGGTAGTTGCTTTATTAGCCTCTGCCTCAGCAGCAGCATCCATCTCCTGTGCAGTAGCATCGACATCATCTGTAGCCGGGCGAACCTGCTCCTCCTCTGGAAGTGGCTCTTCAACATAATCGTTCTCAAACGCATCATTAGGAACCTGATAGATCCTCATCTGTGGCTTGGCAGGATCTTTCACAAGCACATACTTGCCCTCTTCAAACTTCATGCATATGTCCACAATCGACTTGACAATTCCCCACATGTTTGCAGTGTTGAGGTTGATCTGGGTAGCAAAATCTCTTGGCTTGTAGCCCATGACAGTGAGTATGGAGTGGTTGAAGTGGTCGCGGGGGTGCACACGAGACACATAACCCAACTTCATCATGTCCGCGCCAGATAGTAAAGCCTGGGCAGTCCAGCGAGCGAGCTTGTTGGCATTGTTCTTGAGCTCTGTAGCAAGCACGGCACCGCGCTGGGACTCGAGCTTCTGCTTCCAGTCAACACCAGTAATCTTAGGATCAAACTCATTAAGTGCATTAAGAGTGAGGAACTGGCGAGCACCACTCGGATCAACACCAGCAGCATGCACTTCACAGCGAGCAATGATGCTAATATCATCATCCAGCTTCCAGCGGCGATAACGGTAGCAAACAGGCGCCGCCTCCTCATTCTCAGAGGCAAACGGGTTAGGCTCATCAAAGGTAACCTTCTCGCCATCACGTACCAGCACCTGCTGCGAGAAGTTCTGGTTGATGTAGGTGGCCTCAACAGCAAGAGCCGGCGCCGAGTTGATGTCATCCTTGTTCTCAGGGAGCTGCTCCTGCGCAGTCTCGTTGACAGTGAGCAGATCGAGCTGAGAGCCCTCGCGCTTGTCGAAGAAGAGCTTGTTGCCGACCCGCTGCACGACAATGTCCCAGGAGAGGATGCTGCGGGGCGTGCACATGAGGGCGGCGAGGATGGCGTCGGTGGCGAAGACGGTGGCCTTGTCCTCCTCGGCGAGGCGGCGGATGATGGGGTCGTCGGTGGTGGTGATCTTGAAGAACTGGCGGTTCTTGAAGCGCTCGAGGCGGCGGGCCGTCTTGGGGTTGACGCGGTCGTAGGCGCGGTCGTACGAGTCGACGGCGCCGCAGACGAGGAGGTCCTCGGGCTGGTCGTTGACGGCGAAGGAGAGCTTGGTGAAGTTGGCGAAGGGGATCTGCTCGAGGATGGTCCAGTCGGGCTGGATGTCGACCGAGGGCTTGGCCGAGGACTGCTGGTTGCCGCGGAAGCCCTGGTGGTGGTGGGAGCGGTGGTTCTGGTAGTGGCGCTCGCGGCGGGCGCGCTCCTTCTCGGCCTCGCGGCGCTTGGCCTCGACCTCCTCGTCGCGGCGCTGGGGCAGCTGGGGGCGCTGGTTGAAGCGCCACTTGGGGCCGAAGCGCGGGTGCTTGGGCGGCGGCTTGGCGTCCACGAGGCTGAAGGACGAGTCCTCGGCGGCGGCGGCGAGCGAGTCGTCGGCGGACGAGAAGTCGAAGACCGAGTCGCGGGACGCGGCGGCCGCGTGGTGGCCGTGCGCGCCAGGGTGGCCCGGGTTGCGCGTCCAGTCGGCGATGCGGCCCAGCTTGTCGGAGCGGGAGAAGGGCGCGAAGGGGATGGAGGCCGTGGCGACGGCCCCGCCCAGGAGCGGCGCCGCGCCCGGCGCGTCGGGAGGGCCCCAGCCATCGGGGTTGAAGGGGACGACGCCCACGTCGAAGCCCATGATCGCGGCGGCAGCGGCGCGTGTGGATCCGGAGGGAGGTGGCGGCGCGAGGGGCTGGGTGGGTTAGGGTTGCGTGGGACGCGATGGAGGAGGACGGGACGATGGGGCTTTAGGGATTGTGTAAGCGAATATTTATTTTCTAAGGGGCCTCTACCGGGCCTATGGCCTGAGCGTGTGCTCCGTGGACTCACGTGTCAGCGTCCGATCCCGGCCCGTTAAGAACCTATCAGATCTCTGTTATATAGGAGTACTGTATAAGAATTAAGAAAGAAATCAGATCTCTCAACGTTGGGCTATGATCTTTAAAAAAACATATTTGAAGTGATTGGCAGTGCTTGGATTTCCTATAAGTTCAGAAGAAACGTTCTCCAGTTAATATCGTATACGCTAGTTCAGAACATTTTTTGAAATCATGTCATCAACACATTTGGAATTCAGCAATTTCAAACGAAGCCGCTAGGGTTCCAAGGCACCATAGACTAACACACCAAACCGGACTACAGGACTCCATGAAACCACGCAGAATTCAAACAGACAATCTTACATAGAGGAGAAAACATCACAGGTTTCAGACAGCAGGGAGCAGACGGTTCAGCACGGTACCATCAGCGCTGCACCGCACTGCAGGAAGGAGAAACTAGCACAGCACAGCACAGCACCAGCATAAATTTCAGGCTCTCACGCTTTTATTCTGTCCGACTCTGGACAACACTCGGTGCGACACCATAATGTTCCCGGTCCCATATACCGAATTCGTTACAGGCATCGACAGCCATGGAATGGCATAGCACGGTGGATAACGGCATGTCTGCGACACTTCAGTTCAAAATTCAGCAGGCGTTACACGACGTCCGGAATACTTATTGCTAGAGCAATGAGGCGGCATGGGCATAGCAAATGGCAGAGTTCCGTTCAAAAAAGGACATGGGAGCTACTCGGTGGATTCCTTGTTCTCGGCTGCCTTGGCCTCCTCGGTGGACTCCTGGTTCGGGGTCGTAGCCTCCGTGGGCGAGTTGGCGCCCTCTGGAATGGCAAAGCGATGCTTGTGAGGATGGCAAGATAAATGTTCAGGATTGCTTGCTTGGTATCTTGTAATATTAAATTACCTTCGCTGTCAGTAGATGCATGAAGGAATCGGCGTGAACGGGCTTGCTGCTGGGTAGGCTGCAAGAAGATCCGAGAAAGATGTAAGCGACCAAGTAAATTCAGTGTAGCATGCAAGTTAATTTCATAATTATTACCAGTCAGCTCCACAAGCAAAGACTTGCTAACAAGAATGAGGTGACAAAACGTGCAATTGACACTGAATCCAGTTTAAATACTGGGCCAAAAAACTGGATATGTGATCTATTGGATTGCTAGAAAGACCCCCAAATGCGCAAATGGAACAAATATCAGCTGGTGCCAAACAGAGAAAATATCAACAGTAGTAGTGTCGTACGTTTGATAGCAAAATCAGCTCCACGAGCAAAGAATTACTAACAGAACTATGGGGGGCCGGTACCTTAAACTGAGTTCAGTTTAAATACTAGGCCAAAAGATGGATATGTGATCTATTGGGTTATTAGAAAGACCATCAATGAAACAGCTAGCAGCTGATGCTAAACAGATAGAGTATCAACAGTGGTATAATACAAGGTAAGCACATTCTTGCAAACAATGACTGTCAGTTTTAGCACCTGTAATTTCGGTCGAAGTGCTTCAAGCGGCCCTTTAGGCTTTTGAGGATGTCCTCCTTGCTGCAGGAAACCAAACGATCAGGTGAGCAAGATCGCATAGGAGTTGCACTGCTTCCTCAAAATCCATTTAGCTTTCGAAAAGAACAGTACAATACCTTTCCCAGAGCCCAATCAGCAGAATCAAAGTAAGCTCGCTCATGGTCCTGATAGACATTTTAACACAGATGAAACTAATGGACATGGAGCTAAAATTGATCTAACTTCCCTGACTGCTCTATACATAGACGACATAATAAAATGACTAATATATTTAAGGCTTTCTTGTTGTTGTTCATACCTTGGATATGAGTGGTGACTTTTTGGGCAGTACTCCTCCATACTTTTTCTTGATCACTGCTTCCTGCAAATATTCGGTCAAGTCGGATTGTGCTTGTGAAATATATTTTTGACAATTTTATAGTAGAACGTAAATTCGTAAAATCGTACAGATGGAAACATGCAAGCACGCAAGGTTAAGCATTACACTTGTTAACAAAAGAAGATACCTCTTGCTGTGCTGATGGCATCTCATTTCCTTTATTCTGGTTGGCAGTTTCCACTTTCACATCAGAAACATCTCCTTCAGGCCTCACCTGGCCAGTCGTATCATCAGATGGCTTCTCCGACATACTGTAAGAACGGACGCTCAAACAAGCTACAACGAGATAGATTTCTTATCAGATAAATTCATCTCAATGCCATCAAAATTAGTAGCCATAAAACACACCAGGGCATATACAAACTAGGAATGAATCTGAAGCATATTCTGGGAAATATATTGACATTTCAACCATAATAGTGTAGCAGTACAAAGAACATGTTTACATAAATAAGTACTGGGAAGTCAATGTAATAAGACATGCACAAAATTTACTTTGAAAAAATGGAGAGGTAAATAAAACTGTGTAAAACATCCCGGGGTATCTTCATTTTGGAAAAGGGAACCAGACAGCAACTAAAACTGGTCCAGTTCTTTAACAGGTCTTGCACAAGTGTTTCTTCTAAGTCATAACGTCGAACCTAACACCGGCATGCCATCTTGAACAGGGTGACAAGCAATAACTGCAAAAGTGGCAAAGTTCTGAACAAGGCTATTGTCCTTGACAGGACTGGATGAAGGCAGTCAGCCTGAGCCCAACAAATGCACATAAGTATGCCCCAGGACTTCAACAGAAGTACCCAAA
This sequence comes from Hordeum vulgare subsp. vulgare, assembly GCF_904849725.1. Taxonomy (NCBI): domain Eukaryota; kingdom Viridiplantae; phylum Streptophyta; class Magnoliopsida; order Poales; family Poaceae; genus Hordeum; species Hordeum vulgare. Next base: position 502,620,428 of record NC_058518.1, read on the forward strand.
GCCAATAAGTAAGAAAGTACAGCATCGGCCGATTTAACCTCTCTATGGCAAATTAACAGTTCAAGAGTGCTAAATGATGTAACTGCAAAAGTAGCAACGTTCTGGACAAGGCTATTGTCCTTCACAGGACTGGATGAAGGCAGTCAACCTGCACTTGATAAATGTTTGGAGCCAACAAGCAACAAAGTACATCACCAATGATTTAACCTCGCTATGCATGGCAAATCAACAACCAAGAGCGCTAGACGATACCATGACAAGATCTGCAATCGTTTGCGTCTGATGCATGACCTGCCACACAATCCAAGTGCAGAAAACAGCGGTACCGCGCACACGACGAGTCGAGCTATGTACGACCTATGAGCTACTCTATCGGCGGCACGGGCAAGGCCTTCTAGCACAGACGTGATGAATCAAGCTCTGGGGCGTAGCGTGGTAACTCTGCCGAGATACCGCCGGTCGAGGGAATTTATGGTGCCCCAAAATTCCGCCCGCCCGTTCCTGGCGAGGCGCTGGAAGAAGGCAAGGCACGCGGCCGGAGCTACCGCCGCTCGTCTGAGTGAGGTCTACCGGGGGCAGATCTAGGCGGCGCGCCCGAGATTCGCGGGCGGCGGCGAGGGCCTAGCTAATCGCTGCAGCTCGTACCTCGGGATCGGACAGGGTGGGCGGGCGCGATGCCGCGACGACGCAGGACGCGGACGCGCGTGAGATGCGGGGGAGGGAACGAGGGTCCGGAGCGCGAGGCCGCCGGGGGCGAGGCCGGGCTAGGGCACGGCGGTGGCGAGGCGGTGGTAGGTCGCCAGGGGAGGGGAGGGCGACGAGGAGGAATCGGCGAAGAAATGCGAGGGACGGTGGAGAGAGGAGGGGGGGAGCCGCGGTCTATGAGTGGTAAAACTGAATCTGATTCCACCTTTTTTTTTGGCCACGAATGGAATGGAATGGAAAAGATGAAATTGTTCGAGGGACCATCCTGCATTTTTATTTTCCCTCCTTCAGAAAAACTCCTTTCCTACTGTAAACAAAAAGTCCTTTTTCTTTTTGGATTTCGGTCGCTTTTGAACCCGATGAAGCGCAAGACGATGATCCATTTTTTGTTTTTGTCCGAATCGATGCAAAAGTCGTCAGTTTGTATTTAGGAATGGAGGGGTAGATTTTCTTTTTTCGAATTTGTAGATTTCAACTTTAAATGATGACTTCTTAATGCCGGTATAAATCTTACAGGGGTGGTTTATGGAGTTTAAAATTGGTTCTAGCTACCTTGTGGGCGACGACGCGACCGTCATAGGTTCTCCATAGCCCCCTCGCCGTCGGTGGACATGGAGCTCGGAGCCCTGCTCTCCTGTGGTGCCCCCCCCCCCCCTTCCCTCTCCCCAAGAGGCTCGTCGTCATCCTCGGACTCCCCTGCGTGCTGCCGGTAAGTGGATTGGGCGGACATCGCCAAGGCAACGACTGTGATTGTGGTCGTTGGTATCCCCCTCTTGATGTTCTTTTTTTCCAGGGCTTGTTGAGTTGTCCCTTCAGCAAAACCGTTACTTGTACTCTCTATGTGTGCCCATTATGAGCATGGTATTTTCGTTTCTGTATTCTTGTGGCAATGATGGTTTGTTTTATATATAAAGCGGTCAAAAGCCTTTTTCTGTCAATGAAGACATTTATCAAACTACATCATATCTTTGTTTCTGCACCTTTTCATCGAACTACGGCTCATATCATAGAGCATAAAATACACGGATTCAAGATTTCGACAATAAGGTGCGGAAATGGAATTTCAAGTAGCGTTCACCATCAATCATCAGCGGTCCAAGATGGTTTACCAGAGTAATCGAATAGCTCCTCACAAAGAAAAAAAAAGAGTGATAGAATAACTCATCTTCAATTGATCACTCAAAAAGTAAAACTCATATTTCATTGACAATTTATTCTTTTATATTAAAGAAAAGGAACTACACACGTATGAGGACATCTGTAGTAAAAAAAAAACTCTTCTTTTTGGTTTGCAAAGGCATACACAATTTTGTCTCAGGTCAAACGCTTTAAAGTTTGACCAAAATTATCGCCACCAAATCATATTATCAAATACATCATGAAATGTATATTTATAAATGTTAAATATATTTTTTCCATGGACTTGGTGAAACCATGAAAGTTTTCACTTCAGACAAAATGTTAGGACATACAGGTATTATGTACCACATTCTTTATATACTCTTCCATAAATTTGGTCAAATCTTTGAAAATTTTGGCTTGGGAGAAAATTGTATGCCAAATAGGGAGTACATTCTTATACCAAGGGGCATCCTCGATTCCGAAGATTTGTTCGTCCTTCAAGTTTGATTGTACCCGAGTCGACAAAAAAAGCTGCCGTCAAAATACAACAGATGGCTGTGAAATTGCTATGAACCAAGGAAAATCCAAAATTGAAGCCCCATCCCTATCTGCATGACTCCATCGCGCACGAACAATCTGCTGAGATCTGTTGATACCAAAGTTCTGGTGAAAAGATACACAAAAAAGGATCATCAACAAAGGGGATCAGGGATAACTGAACACCAACACACAACCACTGTGCAAAATGCAAACCATACCGTACACGAAGATATATATATATATATATATCAGTAGATTGCACTCTGGAGTAGCTCCTCCTCTTCCCCTCGACAGCGAGGCTTATAACAAGGGGTTAACTCTTGGCAACTCACAACAGCAGCATGACGTTGATAACTGTGATGCAGATGATGGCCAGGGTCGCGACTATCGATCCCGGGCGGAAGGCTCTACCCAACCCTCCGGTCCTGGTGAAGTACTGAAAGGCGAGATACACGGCTAGTGCCAAAGACAATATCGTGCCAGCTTGGGTTCCCCTGTACACATGAGGTAGGGATCAAAGCGAATGAGCAAAAGATAAGACCCTAACAGATACAGCAGTAGCGGTATAATAGCTAATATCTTTCAAAATAGGTATGATGTTTCATACCTCAGATTCATCAGCTGGTAAGGAGCAATGCTGATAAGCAGCATTGTTGACAGTGGAAGCTCCAGCTCGCCTGCAACAGACAGTATCATGTGCATAAGTAACATATCTCAGTTGTATGATTATCCAACTTAATGGAAGCATGATGTTTGAATCTTCCTTCTCACTCTACCTGGAGTGGGTAAGAACAAGCGCACGAAAATCGCAAGAAAAGCAGTCCACGGTCCATATTCTCTCCTAACATTAGGAATCGATACCATTGTATAAGCAGGGCAAAACACAGTATTCTTATGTCAAACAAACGGGAAATGTACTCCCTCCGTAAAGGAATATAAGAGCGTTCAGATCACTAAAGTAGTGATCTAAACGCTCTTCTATTCCATTACGGAGGGAGCATCAGATAATTCTTTGCACCAAATAGCAGCGTCTTACTTGATCCATGGGATTACACTTCTAGGTGCTTGCTGAGCAAACCATGGCATGAGCAAAGATTTGGGTATGCCTGTCTCTTTAGAAACCAATAGCACACTGCAAAAGGCAAAAGAATAACAAATAAACTGCTGTGCTCCGTTCATACCAAAGTTTTGGTTCCAAGATGAGCAAGAGGATCGACAAAGGGGAAGAGAAACTGGCCATCAGGAATAACTGAACACTAACACTTTATCACACAAAGACACAACTAGTGCGCAAACCACACCATACATGGAGATATATACTATCAGTCATGTCACAACTTCACAGGTCATTCTTATTACGATAAAACAAGCTACAAAGTCTGACAGGATGATGCACTACAAGGTCTCTCTTTATTTATCTGCACTCTGGAGTAGCCCTTGGCAACTCAGAACAGCAGGATCACATTGATAACTGCGATACAGATGATAGCCATGGTTGCAACTATCGATCCCTGATCGAAAGCTTTTCCTATTCCTCCGGTCCTGGTGAAGTGCTGAAAGGCGAGGTACGCGGCTAGTACCAACGACACTATCGTGCCACCTTGAGTTCCCCTGTAGATAGGAAGTAGGACCGGAGAGAATGAGGAAAAAGTAACAACCAGGACATAAACTGAAAGGCTAAGAACCTAACGTATGCAGCAGTAGGCTAGCAGTACAGCTAATGTCTTTCAAAATGGCGAGAATGTTTCATACCTCACATTCATCACCTGGTAAGGAGCAACGCTGACAGCCAGCATTGTTGACAGTGGAAGCTCTAGCTCACCTGCAATAGACAGACGCACGTGCATAAGTAACATATATCTGTTCCATGTCTTATCAAATATCATACTTGATTTTAAGCAAGACGTATGGATCATCCTTTGTTACTCTACCTGGAAAGGGTAAGAACAAACGCACCGCAAGCGCAAGAAAAGCAGTCCACAGCCCATATTCGCTCCTAAAATTAGGAATAGACGCCACAGGATAAGTAGGCCAAAAGTAAGTGTTCTTGTCTCAAAAAGAATAAACATCCAGTAGCTATAGCAAGGAAAGGGGGAAAAGGTATCATCAGATAATTCTTTGGGCCAAATGGCAGAATCTTACTTGATCCACGAGATTACGGCGGTAGGTGCTTGTAGAACAAACAATGGCACGAGGAAAGATTTGTGTATGCCGGTGCCTTTAGCAAGCAATAGCACTCTGCAAGAGGCAAAAGAGTAATAAATAAATGCTCAAATACTAATATGTTGCAGAATTAAAAATCTACAAGGTGAATAGTAGGAGTTGAGTTTTCGAAGAATGTATCACTTTCAGTTATACAAGATTGCCCGTCCTCAAGAAAACAATTACAATTTGGAGTCATGGCCTGAACAGCCCCAGTAAGTCATCCAAGATCTGAAGCAAGATCACCACCTTGGCGTTGACAGTTATCGTCGCAACATGAATACGCTAGTACTTACGATACATCAGAAGCATAAAGTAGATATACTACGGTTGTGCGGCAAGCCAAGCAAGTCACCAACTGGACCGAAACCCCTGTAAGTTATGTTCAACCCCTGCAAGCAGACTGGAAATCCGGCATTGTTCGTCATCACACCGTATTGTGCTGTAAGTAAACTATGTGTCTGGTTTATTAAACACATGGTGCTATGTTCAGGTGTAAACAGACTGAAAAATCTGTCATCATTCGTCATCGCAGCGTATGGTACTGCAAGTACATTGTCTATCTAGTACTTGTAACACTAAGGGTTGTGAAATCACATGATGCGTTTTGTACTCGCCATGAGAATATGAGCGCAAAGCCCGTGGTTGTTGATCACGAAACCAACTCTATGCAACAGTTGTTGTAATGTCCTGTGATCTCTTCTCTGAACGAGTAACAATCAGCAGATTGCGGGAAGCTGTGTGACAGGGATGGCGCATCTCACAATCTGGCACCGGTTACTACCGAGCAGTCCAGCGTCGGCAGGAAACCAACACCTGCGCATGCAGTTCCTTGTATCCTCGCGGGCAAAAGCGCGAACAGATTCGGAGCGTGGAAAGGCTCACGCGTTTCTGCACGAGCAAATCGCGGCGGAGAAAGGTACTTTATGGGTTGGGTAGCGAGGAGGAGACGGAGGGGGGAGAAAGGTACTCACGCGGCGGCGGCGACGGAGACCCACTGCGTGGTGGGCGGGCTGAGGTACGCCGACGCGCTGCACACGATGCCGCTCCCCCGGCTCCGGCACGGCCGAACCGCGCCCAGGGGCCGCGGCCTCAGCGGCAGAGCGGCGCATCCCCTGCGTACACGGACACAGGGATCAGCCGACGGCGCGGTGGGTAGATACGGAAGGCGGGCGAGCAGCCTCCTCACCTGAGCGCGGCGGGGGAGAAGGCCGCATTCCCGGCGGGCCGGGCTGTCCGCGGCGGCAGCACGGGGCAGGGCGCCGCGGCGGGGATCGCGAGGCGCAGCGAGATGGACATGGTGTCGTACCGGTGGTGGATGATGGTGGCCGTCTCTGGAAGATTGTCGAACTGTGGTGGTACTGGAGTGATGAGGGAGGGAGGGAGGGGCGTGCGCGAGCGGAGGGAGCGCGTGTGCGTGTGCGTGTGCGTGTGCGTGCGCGAGTAAATCGATCAGATCGGCGGGCGGGGCCTCGATGGACGCGGGCCTCACGTTGGGTGGGCGTGGGGGCGGGTGCCGACTTGGCGTGCGGTGACCGCGTCCACGGCTTGGCCGCGCCAAGCGCGGGCCGGTGAGCGCACCGCGAGGGGAGGTGGTCGGCAGGCACGCCCACGGCCCACGGACGCCGCGGTGATTGTTGCACCATTGCAGGCAGCGCGGTCACGGGACAGGGCGAGGGGACGCGTCGACGCTGCGGTCGATCGACGGTACCTGCTAATCCTGTACATGTACTTCCTTCCTTCCACGGCACCTTGGGAAAAGGACAATCGCCTCTTGGGCATCGTACCCACGAGAAGCCACGTTACGATCAGGGCCGGTTATCTCGTCATGAGAGCGTACGCACACGAAGCCACGTTACGATCACGGCCAGTTATCTCGTCGTCGTGAGACCATCTCCAGCCGTTTGTCCCCAGCATACCAGCCAATGCATTTGTACGTTTGCGTCTGTTTTTTTAAGCGGAATAATGTAATAATAGTACTCCTTTCGTAAACTAAATGACCAAACCAAATCAATAAATCGTAGAAGAAATACGAGGATATAACAATCATGCATAAAAGAGTTTAAAGAATACAAAAAATAATATTCATGTATAGATCAAATCAAAAACTCATAAATCATCAAATCCCAACAAACATACCGCAAAAAAGAGTTATACCAAATAATTCTCCACAAACATCGAAGAGAACATTGTATTGAAGATCAAAAAGAGAGAACAAGTCATGTAGCTACTAACTACTGACCCGTAGGTCTGTGGTAAACTACTCACAGATCATCAGAGGGACAAGAAGGATGATGAAGAACCCCCTCCGTGATTGTCGCCCCCTGCGATAGAGTGTCGGAAAAAGACTCTAGATTGGATCTTGTGATTCTGGAACTTGCTGTGGCGAAAAACGTATTTCGTCGGCTCCTCTAGGGTTTCTGAAATTTTAGAGTATTTATAAAGTCGAAGGTAGATCAAGGTGGTTCCCGTGGGCTCCACTACCTACTAGGGCACATCGGAGGCCCGTGGCACGCCCTGGTGCCTAGTGGGCACCATGGGCCTCCTCTTGTGGCCTCCGGAAGCTTCTAGGGTCTCTTTTTATCAGAAAAAAATCTCCAAAAAGTTCCTTCTCATTTGGACTTCGTTTGGTATTGATATTCTGCAAATTAAAAACAGGCAAAAAAACAACAACTGGCACTAAGTTAATAGGTTAGTTTAAAAAATGATACAAATTTGCTAGTAAATGTATATAAAACATCTTAGAATGATAATATAACAACATGAAACAATAAAAAAATTATAGATACGTTGGAGACGTATCGCGCGACGCTCTGCAGGCTACTCCACGCGCCTTGTCGGTACTGGCACGTCTTTTGAGGCGGAAGGATCTAGCGCTCGTTTTCCATGGTCGCGCGAGACGACTCCTCCTGTTCCATCGCCGCATCCCTGGCCTTCTTCATGTTGAGACAGTTTCGCCCATCACTCGTGATCGCCGCCCCGCGATCAACAAGCCTTCCACAGAGTGTTCGTTAAGCCGAGGGCCTTGGCATTGGCGCCCTCAGTTTCCTCGACTTTGGCTAAGCGGGATCGATTGCTAGGCGAGGGGCCGCGTACTTCTTTGACGGCATGACAGGTGGATCTAGGAAGAATGGCGGAAGCTGTGCGGGAGATGGGGGTGGTAGGGAGAAAAGGGGAGGGAAAAGCGAAAACCTGCAAGAAAATCAACCGGTGTTGCCGATAGTGCGGGTCCACATGCCTATTCGCTTCAATCGGTGCCCAAGGGAGCCCCCGAGCGCGCTGGGTTCGGTTTGGGTTCGCTGGATGTAATTTGATCAAAACAGGCAAAAAACGAGGATCTAGGGGCGCTGGGACATTTTCGTTCGCCTGACGAAAAAAAGACGCCGTGAGGGACTGTTGAGGGGGGGGGGGGGGTGTGGAAATGCTTTAACAAAAAGGCATGCATGCACAGGAAAAAATAACCAACTATCTCGTACAGCCACGGAGATGTACGTATATGGTCCTTGAACTTGGTGGGGATGTCCGTAAAGGTTCTCAAACTTAGAAACTGCTTCGATGCGGTCCTTGAAGAAGAACTTGAGAACACCACTTTAATACGATCCTTAAACTTGACGAGCCTGTCCTATGATACACCTCACATATGTTTCGTGTATGTTGTTAAGTTTTTTCTTTGTGTGCGCACAAAACCGCTTGAGATTTCATTTAATTGCATATAAGAAACACTAAGAAATTAAAATGTGGGAAATGATTTTGGAAAATGTTTCACGTGTATTAGAAACTTCTAAAAAATGCTCATCATGTTTTAGTTTATTTGGCAAAATGTATTTCAAAAAATGCTCCACCTGAGTCAAAAGTTGTTTGTGTAAAAAAAATCCTTACATTTCCACAAACATGTTTAACACATTTTATTACATTTCAAGAATATATCATTATGATACAATAATTTTAAATACATGTTGAACAGTTCTCAAAATACATCGTTGCCATTTTTTTAACAATTGTGCATTTTGAACAATATAATATTTTTAATAGACGGTGTAAAAAAATTTAATGCATGATGAACATTTTCCAAAAATCATGTTTGCAATTTGTTAATACATGTGAAACAATTTCCAAAAACATATTTACAATTTTTTTAATATCCCTGAAGCATATTCCAAAAACTTTTCGGACATTTTTGGAAATGCACTAACACTTTTTTAACACTAACACTTTATATATATATACACATGTTTTTAAATATTATTAGCTTATTAACCCACATTTCTAATTTATGTTTTCATGTAATTAAATAAAAGCTGAGACGTTTTTTTGTAAAAGAAAAAGAACTTCGCGACGAACATGAAACACATATGAGGCGTATTGTAGGACCGATTCATCAATCTTAAGGACCGTAATGAAGGGTTATTCTGAGTATTGAAGCAGTTTATGAGTTTGCGGACCATTGTGAACATCATCACCAAGTTTAAGGATTACATGCATTTTATTCTACACGCATATCACAGAAGTATCTACCGAGACCAATATTTTAAACAATTCAAAATGTAATTTTGAATAAAATAAACACGTGCACATGGGGATGTTGTCTACAAAGGTGTAGATTTACGTAAGCTATAAACGGCGTTTTGAGGAGTTAATACATCTCCAACGCAAATTCTCCCACATCTGTCAGACACGGATGCCACAGCTAATCATCCAATACTATTCACATACATTTTAAACACGGTTTAACTAAACCCGACAAAATTGATGCAAATAAGACGGGGTTTATATAAATCGAACGAAGTTCATTACATTTTACACATTTTCCATATAAATAAGATGAAATTCATTCCATCCTGGACAATTTTTATTAAAACTAATATAAATAACTACCGATGCCTGTTTTCATGTGCGGCCATGAGCTCCGGCTCTGACCTGAACTATCATGCACTACTCTTCCTTGGTGACTAGCAATGCGGACTTCCATTAGCAATGATCACTATGGATCAGGAGCAAAGCGGATAAGGAATTCCCGTCTTATCCATCCACTTTGTTGCTCACAAAGGCCAAAGGAAGCTTTGAAAGAAGCTTTAGGTCATCTTTGATTTAAAGGAATTTCATAGAATGTTTGGAAAATTGAAATCCTTAGAAACTTCGGTTCTTCGATTCATTGAATTGGTTCCATAGTCTTTTTTCCTATGAAATCTTTTATACTAAATAGGAAATATAATATTCACTCCAGTCTGTTTTTACAATTCCTTAGTTTGTCACGTGACATCAAGCACTCTTTGCTGATTCTGTAGGGTTCAAATCAACATGCCGCTTCAACCCTATATTTTTTCCATCCCTGCAACTTTAAAATCCCACGAATCAAGAGGCCCTAGTGGCTTTGATGAGCTGAGGGATATATATTTATATATATATTCCCTTGCGCAGAAAGTCGAAAATAATAATCGGAAGGTGGATGATAACAGACTCCAGTAGCATGCCCAGCGACTAATTGAAACGCACATCGAATCGATGATGATGGGCTGTACTACTACTACTACCACCGCTGAAGCCAGTCGCAAATCAACTTGTTGCAACAGATGGATCGATCCCCAGCCGACGACAAGTAGGAGTACAACATCAGTGAGATAAACAAACAGACAGAGCGCAGCAGCTTCAATACGCTTCTTCAACTGATAGCAAGCAGCAGTACAGATCTGGCGAGCACGGACCCATTACATGCACACAAGTATAGCTAGCTAGTTGAAGTACAGTAGTATGTACATGAATCTAGCCGGCGTAGATGTGGATGTGGAGGGCGAGGGTGAGGATGGTGAAGGCGGCGAAGAAGAGGATGGTGTGGACGAAGATGGCCTTGCCGTTGGTGTGGAGGCCGCCGAAGTCGACGCGGTGGTGCGACCCCGGCATCTCGAACAGCAGCCCCGGCGTGAGCAGGATGAAGAGCACCACCCCCACCACCACCGGGCCCCAGTCCGCCATCCGCTGATCCTCCCTTGCCTTCTCCTTCTTCTTCTTCCTTCGATCTGATCTCAGGAGTGCTCGGGAAGGCTCGGGAGGGAGGAGGAAGGAGGGGAGTGGATTGATTCTTGGCGCGCTATAAAGAAAGGAGGCGAGCGACGGGGGAAGGGAAAGTAGGAGGGGAGGAGTGGACAGTGGAGTGGGGAGGGAACAAAGGAGCAGCCGTCACGCGGACGCGTTGGCGCGATTCGATGCCTTGCATCGGATGGGATGCAAGCGGCGCCGCCCGGCCGACACCCGTGCATGCAGATAACTTTTTCCCTCCCGTGCGTGCGTGCAGCGTTGTCGTCTAGGTGGTGGCGGTGACAAAGGGGAACGTATCCAGTGACACGGTCCTTTTCCCTGCTACAGAGCAATGACAGCCATTGGATTCATATATAATATCAAACCAACATGAGTGATGTCTGTTTTGAACCTTGAGATTGTAGAGCGAACATTCACCTTTCAATCCTGAAATCTATACCATGTACTCAAGAATCCCGGCCTATCTCAACCCTTCACCCGTTTGACACACAGGGAAAAAGATGATCCCCATCAGGATCAAGCTCTACAACTGATATGCGCAGTCTCCCATCACACCAGAGCCAGACAACTCGCCATGTGTGAACGGCGGCAACATGTTGATGGTGGAACACACATTGCAGTTGCTCATCGTGGTGGAGAGCCCGACTACTACTACGTCGGAGGTAGCCACGCGTTTTGTCGATGGCGACGCCGTTGCTGGCGGTCCGGTCACAAAGTAGTCGGGGTTCCTGGCGAAGGGCTGCCAGAGTGGGACGCCGAGCATCGTGATGGACAGTCGGTCCGCTAGGGGCACGAGGAAGAACGCGCAGCCGGCGAAAATGGCCGCGCCCACGCCGTCGATGTTGAACCCGGTCCTGCCGTTGCTCGGGAGGCAAAGCATGATTGAATTCGCCACCTTCTATGTCTAGCCACCGGGATCGAGAACGAGGCCCTGGAGCGAGCGACCCCGACGACGCCGTGCTGCTCGCCATCTACGGTCGGGCACAACATGGTGGTGGCCAGACGTCCTCCCTCAGGCAGCTCTCAGTGCCCGGCCGTGCTCCAGGCTAGCCGCAGCTGCGAGCCGCCGGAGCAGTCGCCGCCTCCCTCCAGATGTGTGCGTGCAACGGCCACCTCCCTCCGACCGCCGGTCGGGTGTGTGCATGCTGGTTGCTTTGCTACTGTTGCTTCGCTGCGTTGCTTGATTGCGCCATTGGTAATCGGGCTGCAGATATGATCCACACCAGGAGAGAGGATGCCTCGTGCAGCGGGGCGGCCCATGGAGGCGGCGGCCGGGCTTTGATGGTTGGAATCGATGATGTGAAGAAAGGCACGTACGGGATTGATCATGCAAGCGTGCTTTGATGGTTAGCTATACATTGCATGCATGTATGCGTTCTACTGTTTCTGTGTTTGCACATTCGTACTCGGCTGTAGCATTGCGAACGGGCCGCTTTGCATATAGTAATATCCAAGAGCTAGATCAATGTGGAGAACTGGAGATCAGATGGACGACACCTCCTCTCGAGCGCTCCTGCATGTGGCCGATACACTCGCCCAGTCCGCGCACAAGAACCAACTATGTTGCATTGTTGTCCGGTTTGCATGGGCTCACGCCAAGGGAGAAAGAGAAAAGGAGACATAGATGAAGAAGATGGAGATGACACATAGGCCCATGTTGTCATTCAGAGAAATGAGCGATCCTGATCGGGATTGTTCTTACAAACAGGTCTAGGATTGGCTGAGGGTTGAAAAGAACCGGGATTAAAGAGAACAGGGTATAAACTTTAGGGATTTAGAGGTGAGGGTTCATTTTCGACGAGCTTTACAATCTAAAGGTTCAAAACAGACTTCACCCAACCAACATAAACAGTGTGCAAGCATCCACCTAGCTGATGCGCACAAGCCACCCTAGAAAAGCGAGGTAGTATTGCTTAAGGGGATTCCCGTTCCACGGCTGTGGCATTGCTGCTGCGGGCATGGAGCCAAGGGCCCATGAGAATGTTTCCAAGTTCGTTCCTTCATCTCAAGTTCTTTCCAAGGCGAGCCGTCGTAGTTAAGCCCAAGAGGGAGGGAAATGGCTGCCACAGGGGGGCTGGGTGGCGTCGCCGGAGAGCAGAACATGCACTGTCGGTCTATCCGGTTGAACCAACATCGGTTTGCAGCTCCATCTCCCTTGTTGTTTTAGGCCCAATTCTTTTGATCCGATTATGATGATTTTCTGTGTGAAAAATCAAAAGCTGAAAAAACTCATTTTGATTCTGTAGAATAATTAAAATCACACAAAAATCGGGAGTGTAAGTGAAAAGCCGCGTAAGAGGTCGATTATGGTAATTCTGGACATCCCACAAAAGAAAACGTTTCAGTTTTCAGGCTATACCCCTATTTCTATTTCAACAAGAAATTACGGGCAAACTACCCTTCACACCCCGCGGTCGAGCCCCTGCCCTCGCTCGATTCCTCCCCCACCCCCGACCCCAACCCCATTCCTCCAGCCACCACCTAGGGTTGCTGGACCCGTCGCCCCTCCCCCCCTCGATGAACGGTGACCAGGCCGAAGCCGACAAGCGCGGCCCCGACGTGCTCATCCGACCAGTGCTTCCCGACGCCTCCTCCGACCCCCATTCCGGCAGGCCCCGAAGTCCTCCGCCTCGCCGGCTCCGACGGCCCTCCCTGCCTTCTTCATCCTCCGCCTCCTCTACCTGCTGACTCCCACCGCCCTCCCCGCCTCCTCCGTCCTCCGCCGCCCCGACAAGCCCATCCAGCCGTCTGCCGTGGTCTTCTGTCCGCTGCCATAGGCGAGCCTCTCTTTTTGTACATGGAACAATGGATTCTTCTCTGTACATGGTGGAGTGGATGGATAGATGGGTGTAGATGTTTTGTAGCTCTTCTTGTACATGGAACAATGGATTGGTAGATGGATGTAGATTATTGGCTTGATTGATGAATGGATGATGCTAGTTTATTTGTTAGATTATCCTCTGTACATAGAACCAAGTTCTTCTCTGTACTCATGATTATGCTACTTGTGAATGGTTTTGTTTCGCTAATGCTATGGGCTAATGAATAGACATTGTAAATGGAGAAACAAAAGAAAATCAAGGCACCTAAAGCAAACTCGGACAGTATGACCCATACTATTTTTATGGATGCGTGTGTAGAAGAGGTGCGAGCTAGTAACCGTGGCGGCACCACTTTGACTGACTTAGGAAAAGCAAATTTGGTCAGGAAGTTCAATGAACGCTTCGGTGGAAATTATTCTTTCGACCAACTGAAAAATAGATGGGATATATGTAGAGCAGACTACAGTGTGTGGAAGACATTGACTCAAAAAGTATCTGGCATTGGTAGAGATGAATATACGAAGACCATCGTAGTTTCGGATGAGTGATGGGCATTGGAGATAAAGGTATGTTGTTGTCATACCAGTTATTCAAATAATGTGTGATACTATTGTTTCATTATTTAACCATGAGTTCTGGTATTTGATTGCAGGCAAATCCGGTGGCTGCCAAGTTCCTATATGCTCCACTACCAGAGGAGGAAAAATGAGAGAGGTGTTTGATGCTTGTTGTGTCACAAATGAGCATGCTAGGGTACCAATTCCCACATATCAGAGTGGTTCATCTCGCTTAAATATGGATGATGATTCAGGTTGTGTAAGCCATGATGTCGAAGCTACACCTCGCCAAAAGCGTGCCAAGAGTGGGAAGAGATGCCATGTTCTTATTCACCAAGTCCTGGGATGAATGAGAAACGGTCAAATGAAACTGTTAAAACGGATTGACTTGTGCGTATGGTTAACCTCTTTGGTGCAAGGAAAAAGAGAAAGGAAAACTCTGGATAGGATACAACAAGAAAGGAGATTGTAGACATGATGGCCATGGTGATTGAGGATGGTGCTAAACCTGGGAGTGATGTGCATTTCTATGCTTCCCATATTATGCTGGAAAAGAAATATCATGATATTTCCATAACCTTCAAGGATCACGAACCTAGTGCAAGGCTTCGATGGATAGAGAGGACATGGGAGCTCAACAAAAATAAGTAGAACCATTTGCTTGTAATGTTGTGAACCTATATGTACCATTTGCTTTTAACAATTTGCTTTGAAACTGAAATGCGTTGAACCCCAACTATTTGCTTTGAACATGTTGTTTGCTCTCATATTGTAATGTTGTGAACCTATATGAACCTGAAATTGTGATGTTATTTTTCTATGTTGTTGCTCAACTCTCATGTGTACATTTATGTGGCAGATGGACACTTTAGATGAATTGGACACTTCAGATGAATCAGATGAGGAATGGGATTTGGCCATGTATGCATGTGCTATGGAAATGGAGTCATCAAGTCAGAGATTGTCGTATGCACCAAGAAAGTTACACCTTGTCACGGGCCTCCAATGGGTGGAACAGAAGGAACATGATGCAAAGCTTTCTACTCTATATTCAGAATGAGGAGGTTAGTGTTTTACTCATTGCATGAATTGTTGGTTCAGAAATACAGGCTTAAGTCAACTTGCAACATATCATCGAAAGAAGCATTGGCACATTTTTTATGGACTTTGGGGACATGCCAAACACGTGATAATGTAGCAGATCGGTTTGGACATAGTCGTTCTGTCATTTACAAAAAATTTCATGAGGTTTTGGAGTGTGTAGACCACATGGCTAGTGATTTCGTTAGGCCTATTGATCCATCATTCTCCGAACCACACCCCATACTAAGAAAAACAAAGTTCTGGACTCATTTCAAAAAATGCTATTGAAGCCATAGATGGAACACACATTGAAGTGATTGTTCCTAAGGAGTTGGAGCCACAACACAAGGAATAGGAAAGGGGTTAGAAGTGAAAATGTCATGGCAGTCTGTGATTTTGGTATGAGGTTCACTTTTGTTGTTCTTGGATGGCCCGGATCTGTTCATGGCACACGTGTATGGAGCGATGCTATAGTTCATTATGATCATTTTCCATAACCCCCCACAGGCATTCTCTTGTATGTCTGTGTTTTCTTATATACATAATGGTACGTAGATGATTTCTAATATCTTTTCGTGTCTTACAAGATAAATATTACCTTGTGGACTCCGGATATCCAAACAAAGTTGGATATCTAGCACCTTACAAAGGGCAACGATACCATGTACCGGAGTTCCAACAACACCCACCCATTGGTAGACACGAGACGTTCAACCATCGTCATTCTTCTTTGCGAAATGTCATCGAAAGATCATTCGGTGTTCTCAAGATCAAATGGCGAATTCTCGAAGGCATACCACGATACAAACCAAAGGCCCAAAAGATGATTGTCACTGCATGCATGTGTCTCCATAACTTCATTCGTGATAGCAAGTTGCATGATGAGCAATTTGACAAGTTTGATAATGACGCCTATGTGCAACCCCAATTGTCATTTACAGGCGCCAACTCTCTGTCACCCAAAGATGATGGTACCATGACCACAACACGTGAGGCTATTGCTACCAGTCTTGTACCATGAGATTAGTCAATCTATTTGTACTTGAACTTCTTTTAAATTGTTCGAAACATCTAAGTATTAGCAATCCACAAACATTTCAAACAACTTGCCCCATAATCTCGGACCATAATCTCAGAAAAGAACTCGATGGCTGATTCTGGAGGAAGTTTTCCAAACGCTGATTCTGAAGAATCAAAAGCGATTGGGCCTTATTCACAAAGACTGCTAAAAAGAATTGGGCGTTATTCACAAAGATTTGCAGTTGGCACATCAAACAAACACACAAACGATTCACTTAGAAAGGCAAACCAACACATGTACGGCAGCCTTGTGTGGGCACAGGTCCAATCAAGCAACCACGGCAACAGCTAATGCAGACAGAAAGACAGGGGCTACTGGAAGTTAAGTAAGATGCATGTAGCAACAGAAAAATCTCTTTATGATTTCTTACATCCACAAGATTTGGGGAAAAGAAAAAAAACAAGTTACAGCACCTACAAGATGCACTAGGAGATGGATGGTAAACAGCTCCACCGCTCCACTAGGGAGGGAGGGTGGTTCCAGGGAGCCAAGTACACATTGCATACAAGAGCAAACGCCTACCAGGGTAAGCTCAGGCTACATCATCGTCTACTGCTGCTGCGAAGGGCGGTAGCCGAACCCGGCAGCGTAGCTCAGGTAGCCGCCCGACGAAGCGGCAGGCTGCGGCTGCTGCGCCGCCGCGCCGTAGGCAGCGAAGCCGCCTGCCGCGGACGGCTGGGCGCCCGGGCCGCCGTACATGACCTTATACTGGGGAATGTTGTTGTACGACGCCGCCGCGGCCGCTGCTGATCCTGGGTTGTACTGGTACGGCTTCGGGGCAGGGGCCCTGTACTGCTCGCTGCCGCCGCCGCCGCCATAGGCGGCATAGGTGGCCGCTTCATACGCTGCGGCAGGAGGCGGCGCGTAGTGGTACCGGTCGGCGGCGACTCCGTACCTGTCAGGGTAGGCGGGCACCGGCGGAGGGGCACGCTGCTGCCATGCGCCGACTGGAGCTGCGGGCCTGCGGGGAGCTGCGGCGGTGGGCCTCCGGGGCGCTGAGAAGCCGGAGACCCGCGGCTTCTTTGCGTAGCCACGGATAGCAGAACCTGATCTTTTCGAGCCCTTTGGTTTCAGCTCGTTGATACGTTTCTGGAGAGGTCCAAGTGGACACTCCTTCTGGAGCTTGTACTCCTCGATGCACTTGATTATGGCCCTCAATGCAAGTAGCTCGCGGTTCTTCAAGTCATCCTGCACATGCGATTTTTTTTACCAAATCACAACACAATTAGCTCAAAATTCTCAACATAAACGGAAACTGGATAAGATGATAGGAAAACTAAACATGCAACTATTTAAGCACAGAACGCAATAGACAATAATCCACCATGCACATTAACTACTCTGGATTCTAAAACAAGGGAATGACACGAGACAGTTTGGTGCTACACAACCTAATAATTCAGTCTTGTATCATTCACAGACAGCAGCACCATGTAAGCAGACTATGAAGCAATTTTCCAACTGCCTCGACGAAAGTGTTTTGGGGGCTAAATACAACAGCAGATTTCTCAATTATGACTCCTCAATTTAAAAGTTCACAAGATTACTGATAGCTCGTGCATACCAAATACATCCTGATATATCAACATGAACAATCCTTATAGCAAGAAAATAAAGAAGAGTATTTTAACAGCGAATTCCCAAAGCAAGAAGTGTGGAGTTGATAAATCCTGGGCTACCGATAACAAACATGTACTGGACAATCATCAACGTGTCAAAAAGAAAGTAGAGAGAACAGACCGCTGAAGGAGTTGCACCGGCATCCCCCTTATTGTTAAGTGAGACTTTTAGATCATCTACATATGCCTTCAAGAGAGGAGCAGGAGGAAAAGCCTCTGACAACCCAAAGGCTTGAATGAATTGAACTGCATCAATTTGCCTGTGTTTCTTAATCAACTCCTCAATAACACCTGCAGAAACAAATGATCATCACTAGGATCATAAAACACCGCATATACACATAACACCTACGGCGTTCACATAGTAGTAAGATATTTATTCCCTAAATGGTTGAGGGGCCTGTCAGTAAATCATGACCGGCACCAGCCTGGCAAATTAAGGGATGATAATGCCTTGCGGCATTCTGAGTGGATACCAACCTGGTATTCTCTCAGCAAAACCAAGAGAGCGACATAGCTCAGCAGCCTGCTTGCGACGAGAGACGGCAACTACAATCTTGCATAGTTCATCTTCGTCAAGCACCAAATCAATATTAAAAGTTGCAAGAAGCTGCAGGAATGCCTGTGCTTCCAATGAGTAGCCATCAGAAGCATCAAGGTCAACCTCAGCTATCTTACTCTTCCACTCTTCGGCAATTGCCTTGGCTTGCTCCATAATTTCAGAGCTCCAAAGGTGTTTGCCACCCGGCTCCTTCATTCCTAGTGAATGTGCTATAGCCTCCATCAAAACAATACAGCTTCTGCGCTGCCCCTGAACGGAGTGATTTTTATCCCCAGGCAGTTGGTCTGGGAAGAAACCCTCCAAGGAATCAAGTACGAAGCGCGCAGGGTCAGTTGCACATTTTAATGCAACACAAAGTTCATCACGAAAGCCAGCAAGTTTTTTCGAGTTTTCTGAAATGTATTTCAGAAGGCCTTTAGCATCCATCTGCTCACAGAGTTGCTTCAGTGCAGGGCGTGGCTTAGCCTCAACTGGTGAAGGTTCAGATGGCTTGCCCGACTCTTTAGCAGAGGTATGCTCCTCTGAAGGAAGCGATGCACTGGTGTCGTTGGTTGGGGTTTTTACCTTTTTGTCTTTGCTTCCATTGGCCTCAAGTATCTCAGAAAGCTCGACATTATATTTGTTGCGCACCTCTGCTAGGGTAGAGACGGCAGCATCCCTCAGCTCCTGAAGCTTGTTCACAGAAGCACGCTCTTTGGCAGAAAGATCAGCTTCTTTCTCAGCAATCAGCCTACGGCCTCCAGCTTTATGTTCTTCTAATGCCTTCTGCTTTTCTTCCAGTTCATCACACTTGCTTCTGTATGACTTCTCAAGGTTCACGAAATGTACTTTGATATCTTCCCACTGAATGCCACTTTGCAATTGTAGGGATGCTTCCGTGTGGGACTTCAGCTTGCCAAATACTTCAGCGAGCTGTTCAAGCAACGGCCCCGTTGTTGACTCTGAACCGCCAGAGATGTGAGAAGCTGCTTCAGTCGCCATTTGCAACCAAAACAATGACAAACTGTAGAGACACAGTATTAGATCCCAACATCTAAAACGAGCAGTATTATAAGCAGTAACTTATGACAAATGTATCGATCATGCATAAGCAGTATGAAGACTGCATTCAAGTGCAAAATAGAAACCATGAACAGAAAAAAGAAGTCAGTGCTACACACAACCTAGTGCGATCAAGGGATATTAAAAAGGGGAAAAGTTCTGAACAACTAGGTACCAAAAGAAAGACCATGTTTGGCTTCTCTGAGATGTACTCCTAATAGGAAACCCATTGGAAAGAACATGTGGCATAACGTAAGCGATGGACTAACGAGAACTCGAGCAGTGCTCGGATGGCTAGCAGTATCCGTGCCATGCTCGCCCACCCTCCTTCGAGGCACAGCCTCCTCAGGCGCTTTCCATATACTACTTGCTAATAAAAGAAAATGTCCATGGGTCAAATTTAATTTAACGTGATGGACCAAAGATAATCGGAACAAACGAATGCGGCAAACCCATCCCCTTGATTCACCCCGACATGCTCACATTCTGGGAGAATTTCTGATTTTGTCAGTGTAAGAAAAAACACCTGCAACGAACAACCCACACCGCGCCTAACCAACAAGAACAAATCGCACTGAATTCTAGGCTTCCTGCTACACATAACTTCAGAACTTCCCAGTAGATCCCAATAAGAATAAACCCCATTGGACTCAAACAAGACCGCTGACCCAATTCAGACCTCGGCCTATTTGCAAAATCGGATTGGCTACTTATCCTCAGGGGCGGATCTAGATGGTGTGCACCGAGAAATTGCGGAGGCCTCCTCCCAACCGGGAGGTATTTAACCAAGGGGAATCGCTGGATGGAAACGGCCTGGATCATACCTCAATCAAAGGAGACCCGACGGCCCGAGACCGGGGGGCGGACGCGGCGGAGACGGCAGGGGCGCGGCGTCCCGGCGGGGAAGGACGGGGAGTTCTACGCGGGCGGGGGCGGGGGCGCCTGAGGTACGGCGGGACGGCGGCGGTGGCGGCGGTTGCGGAACGGCGATGGGTGGCGACGACGGACGAGGCGGAGATTTAGGGTTGGCCAGCCTGTGGTCGACAAGGTAGCCTTTGCGAGGAGAGGAGGATTGCTGCGCCAGCGACTTGTGGGCCGTCCGATGGGAGAAGGAGGGGCGAGATCCGGCGCCGGGGCGGTGCTGCAGTGCGGCCTGGCAGATTTGCGGAAGGCACCCTGCCGCTTTTTTGTACTGGTCCTCGTATTTTTCAGGATAGTGCGAAGGGGGACAAAGAATTACTCATATTTTTTTATTTGAGGATCTAATTCAGCATTTTTGAGGGGTAGGATCTAGTTCAGTTCATGGCAAAGGGGGACAACGGGCTGGCCCAGGCACGACACGACACCGCACGCGAAGGCCCGTTTATAAGCGGATCGTGCCGTGTTGGTACACGGGTCTAACATCCAGAGACAGGCACGCATTAACAAAACACGATAACTAGCCTAAAAAGCCTAAACGTGAAGACTTGTCTAAAAATACTAAACATACGAACTGATATCTCGTTTACATCGAGTATAGTGTGTGTCTCTCGTCTGACCCTCCCCCCCCCTTGTGTAGCTACTCTCGACTATACCCGGCCTTCTTTCGGATCGGGCCTACCAAAGCCCGATGCAAAAAACCTAGGCCCAAAACTGGCCCGACCAGATGTCGGGCCTAAAGATCAAGCCCAAACGCGGCTCATTGGTCAAAAATCCTGTCGGACCTCGGGTCGGGCCTCTTCTTTAAACTGCAAAATTGCTAGGCCCGACCTTGGCCTGGACCTGCCATCGGGCACAAGATCTAGGCCCATGCCCGACCCATGGGCAACATTGGGTCGGGGTGGGTCGAGGCCGATCGGGCCGGGCTGTCCATGTCTAGATCTACCGTCGAACCATTTTTTGTGTTTTTATTTGTTTGGTTTTGGCTTGTTTTTTTTCTCTCACTTTGGTTTCTTTGTTTCTATACTCGTTTTCTTTGGTTTTCTATTTTATTTGTTTATCCACGGGGTTTCTTTGTTTCTTTTGGTTTTCATAGTTTTTTTCCTTTTCTTTATTCTTTTTTCATACTTTCTTCATTTTTCTTGTTTGTTTCTTTGTCGATTTTCATTGGTTCTCCTCTTTTTAACATATGTCTATTGTCTTCGGTACACAATATACATTTTAGTGTATACGCCACATTAACTAAACGCGAAGACTGTACCTTGCTTATAGCAAGAATAGTGGATTTGATTGAGACACATATGGTTTTGTTTGGTCGATGTACTGGCTTTGGCTCCTTTTCGTATTTTGTGGATTTTTTCTTTCTTTTTCTTCTTTTGGTTTTCCTTATTTCTTCACTCGTTTTCTTTGATTTTTCTATTTTCTTTGTCTTTTCATCGGATTTTTTTCATTACTTTATAGATATCACTAGTTTTTCTTTTCTTTTCTTTTTCAATGATTTTCTTTGTTTCTTTCCCATTTGTTACTATATTTTTCTTTTTTTTTCGTTCTTCTTCATTTTTCTTTTTTTATTTCTTTGCGGTTTTTCATTGGTTTTCATTTTTAACATACCTATTTCTTTAGTACACAATATACATTTTAGTGTATACATGTAACACTTTTATATACACGCTGAATATTTTTGAAATAGTTGATACCCATTTTTATTTTCATATATGATTTTGTAAACCTTCTAGAAGACATGGTCAACATCTTTCAAGTACACATTCAACATTTTTTTTAAAATACACATATTTTCAGAACAACAGTTTTTTATTTTTATATATTTTTTTTAAATTACATGAACTTTTACGGAAACACGTGAAATATTTATTTTAGTTTTCACATGCATTCTTAATGACAAAAAATATTTTGTACCAATGCAATTATTTTTTTACATTGTATGAACATTTTTTTGTTCACATCTTTTATATTTTGACGTCACATATTTTATGCACATTGTACTTTTTACGAACACACAAAGAATATAAGATTTTGTTTATATGCATGTCTCACATTTCTAAATACAAGATTAACATTTATTGAACCAATTTTTTATATATAATTTTTTACATTATACATTTTCATATACGTCAGTAATATTTTTATATACACCTTTAATATTTTTCATATAGACACGTAACATTTTTTCATTATATGTTTTGATGTCTACTTGTTTCCATACACATTAGAAACATTTTTCTATACATCACAATTTTCATATTAGTAATAAAGAGATATTTGTAACAGTTTTTTTCTAAATATTCCAAAATATAAGCAAAAGTAAAAAAAAGGCAAAAAAAAGAAATAGAAAAGTGAAAAAGGGATGAAAAAGAGCGCCGAAGGCATGTGGTCCACGCTGGGCCGGTCCACTCTGGCGCCTGTTTGTGGCAAGCTGTGCTACTATCTCGCGTCGAGCACGCCACAGTCGCACCCTTAACCAAAGGGGCGCCCCAACTGGGCCGGCCCAGTTTTGTTTCTTTTTTTGTGTTTCTTTTTTCCTTCTTTGTTTATTTTCTTTTTTTGATTTGTTTTCTCTTTTCTTTTTTTATTCGAGGAAAAAACATTGTACGAATTTGAATAACAATTTTCAAAAACGTGAACAAATTTGGAAGCGTAAACAATTTTTTCAAACACGAATATTTTTTAAATCTTGAGAACAAAATTTTGAAAAGGAAAATAATTTTGAAAAACCCTTAACCAATTTGAAAGTGCAAACAAATTTTTTAAACACGAACATTTTTTGAATTTTGAGAACAAATTTTGGAACTGTGAAATTAAAAAAAAACACAAACAAATTTGTAAGCGTGAACAATTTTTTAAAGCATGAACATTTTTTTAATCTTAAGAACAAATTTTGGAAAAGGTGATTTTTTTTTAAATCCCAACCAAAATTTGAAAGCGTGAACAAAAGCACGAACATTTTTTCAATTTTGTGAGCAAATTTTGAAACCGAGTACATTATTAAAAATCACGAGCAAATTTAGAAGGGAAAAGATTGTGTTCAACCGGCCGATCGCGCTCACTCGTTCGCCGGCTTGGCGATCGTCCGATCTTTTCTTTATTAGACGGACAAGACCGGATCAGTTTCCGTGTGAGCTGTGACCGTTTTTCTAAAACGTTTCCTGCAGCTCCTCCCGAGTGCCCTTGCCCGATACCGCGCCGCTGTTTGCCATCGCCCGCTCCAGCCCGCATCGGCCGGCCTCTCCGGAGTAGGGCCACCGCGCATGCACCTCCCCGCCGCCTGGAGCCTCCCGAGCCTCTGCCCGAGCGAGCCGTTGGCTCCCTCCTCCTCTCGAGCGCTGCCCGAGCACGGTCCCGCATGCCCCGCCGTGGTGCGCCGCCGCCGGCCGATCCTGCTGCCACCGGAGCCCCAACCACCGGCGCCAAAGCCCCCAGCCATCGCCATCGCGTTCCTGCCGCCGGCCGACCCGCGTCGGCCCTGCCTCCCCCCGCCAAACCGGATCTGGATCGATGCCTCTGCCAGCCATGGTTGTGCGTCCTCCACAGCTCCATACCTCCCTGTGTTTTTCGTCTGAAGGAAGAAGATGGAGTTTCTGCAACATGAACTTTTGTTGCAAAAAATTATTTTCGCAGCAATACTTATGTTGCGGAAACACGAAGGAAAAAACTGCAACAAGGCGATTGTTTCAGAAACTCGAGCGTTGTCTCAGGAATTATCCGGTGTCCATGAAGCGCGCGCGAAGAAAAAAAAACTGCAACAAAGCGATTGTTTCAGAAACTGAAGCGTTGTCTCAGGAATTACAAGGTGCCTATCTGAAGTGTCGCGCGCGGATCAGACGGCTATCAAGGTGAATGATATTTTCTAAACATCACCCGGCGGATACGTAGCAGCCCCCAATTTAGAAGTATCAACATTTTTTGAATCTTGAGAACAGTTTTGAAAAACCCTGTTCAAACTTGAAAGCACAAATAAAATTTTAAAGTACGGACATTTTTTGCATTTTGGGAACAAATTTTGAAACCGAGAACAATTAAAAAAAACGTGAACAGATATGAAAGCGCGAATTTTTTTTAAATACATGAACAATTCTTGAATCTTGAGAACAAAATTTTGAAAAGGATAACAATTTTGAAAAACCCCGAATTTTTGAATGTGCAAACAATTTTTGAAAAGCATGAATATTTTTTTAATTTCGAGAACAAATTTTGAAACCGAGAACAATTTTAAGAAAACATGAACGAATTTCAAGAACGAACATTTTTTTAAATACACAATTTTTTTGGAAAACATTAACAATTTCTTAGTCTATTAACAAATTTGAAAACTAGAGCATTTTACAAATATACAACATTTTTTTGTAAAAAAGATTTTTTTTGGAAACGGGAACATTTTTGAACTTATGTACACTTTATAAAACAGAAACATTGTTTGAACTTACATACATTTTTTGATACAGCAAATATTCTTTTGAAAATGAAGAATATTTTTTAAACTTCCCGAAAATTTTACAATAATGAATAGTTTTAGAATTGACATACAAACTTTTAACAATTTTTCAATTTGTGAACAAATTTTCAAAAAAGAGAAACTTTTTTCGTAAAACAGGAATATTTTTTATAAAAATGCGAAAAGAAGAACATGTTTATAAAAATTGTGAACAATATATGAAAAACGGAACAGTTTTTGAAAAATCGTGCAGTTTTTTGAATACGAGAACAATTTTTGAAACAAGGACATTTTTAAAAAGATGAACACATTTTGGAAGCAGGAACATTTTTTGAAGCACGGACATTTAAATATAAACTGTGAATACGAGAACATTATTTGAAATTCAAAACCAAAATTATAAAATGTCAAACAGAAAAAAGGAAAAGTAAAAAAGGAAGAAACGTGAAGGAGAATTTGAAAAGTAACAATTACATATTTTTGAAAGAAAAGAACATTTTTTAAAAATGGCGAACATTTTTCAAAATGTCGGACGTTTTTCTACAATCCAGAGCATTTTTTGAAGCTATGAATGTTTTTGAAAAAGGCTAATATTTGAAATTTAGAACATTTTTATAAAATCTAGAACATTTTCGGAATTTCAAGAACAGTTTTAAAACATGAACTGAGGTTAAAAAATAACCATAGAAAAAAAGAAAAAAGAAACAGAAGCGGAAAAAGAAAAAAAAGAAAAAAAGGAAAAAAATAACAGAAAACCGAAACTGCGTGCAGAGGGAGATGTGCCGAACCAATTGATCGCTTCCCTGTGCGTTTTCCCGACTATTTGACACTAAGAGCGTTAAATAGGGTTTTCGTTAACCAAATGTGTCGAGTCAGGCCTGTGTGGCCTTTATGGCCCATGACTCGTGAGCCTTTTTGGCCCAAATATTTTAAAAATAGAAAAATATGTAAAAATCTAGAAAGCACAACATGCTAATTAGCGGTTTATGTCGTGCTTGCCATGTTGGCCTTGCCTAGGTGGATGAGCAGGGCACACAATGTGTACAGACATGGTCTATTTAGTCCCGTGCCGAGTCAAGCCGTCGTGCACACGTGCTACAGGACCGGCCCGTGATATTCGGCCCGATGGCTATCTTTGGGTTCGTGATTGTGTGGAATTTGCATCACACATTAGTAGAAAATTACACATTTATACCAGTTTCAGAGGCCCATTAACCCTGATTTTTGAACCGGGACTAAAGACTAAAACCTTTAGTCTCAGTTCCTTTACCAACTAGGACAGAAGAGCCTTCATGTGGTCTTTGCGGGGAGCCCAGACAGGAGGGCCTATAGTCCCGGTTGGTAATACCAACCGGGACTAAGAGGTGTTTTTTTTCTTCCGAATGGGGGTGTGTTGGGGGGTTTGAAGGGTTAATTTAAGGGTTTCGTATTGTGTTAGCTAGCTAATAGAGAGAAGTGTCTCCCTCTTTCTCCGTGATGTAGAAGTAATTGTGATAATACAGATTGATCGAAGTATCTCTTTCATTGATGATCCAAGGATTATATACATAAGGAACCGTCGTCACGAAAAGACACGTCCGATCGTGGGGGCGCGGGCGTGTCGAACGGTTGCCATAAGCAACCGACAACAATTTACACAAGGGAGGATTATCCCTAATTATAGAATTAATTTAAATCCTAACACTCCCCCTAATCCTCGCTTGTCTTTGAGACTGATCATCCTTGAAATATTCTTCTCCAAAAACCCTGTGGGAACAAATTAAGAAGAAAATATATAATATGTCATGAAAAACTCCTTCTAAAACCCAGTGGAAAAATAAGGAGAAAACGACATATATCGTCCATGCTTGCATTGATATTGCCTCATTAAAAACCTCATGTGAGAAATCATTTGGAAAAACTCACAAAGGAAAAGAGTGCAATACTAAAGATCTCATGATCTTTACAGGTTATATCCTAGGAGATTTCTCCCCCTGAATTTTGCAAGTCTCGAAGTCGTCTCATACCAATTCCATTTACATACTTATGAAATAAAGAACTTGGTAAAGATTTAGTAAATAGATCAGCGAGATTATCGCATGACTTCGTTTGCAAAATACTTATCTCCCCCTTCTCTTGCAGATCATGGGGATAAAATAATTTAGGAGAAATATGCTTTGTAATATTGCTCTTAATATAACCCGTTTGCATTTGTGCAATGCAAGCAGCATTATCTTCGTAGATAATAGTGGGTGATTTTACCGAACCAATCCCACTTGAACTTTGGACAAAGTTCATCATTCTGCGAAGCCATACACATTCACGTGATGCTTCGAACAAAGCAATTATCTCAGAATGATTGGTGGACGTTGCCACTAAGGTTTGCTTTGTTGACTTCCAAGAGAAGGCCGTACCTCCATGTAAGAAGACAAAACCAGTCTGCGATCTGGCATCATGGGGATCTGACAAGTATCCAGCATCGCAATACCCCACCATGGTTCTCTCTTGATTTTTCTGATAGAATAAACCAAGAGCTTTGGTGCCTTGAAGATATCTGAAAATATTCTTCACACCAACCCAATGCCTTTTTGTTGGTGATGCGCTGTATCTAGCCAGTAAATTAACTGCAAATGCTATATCAGGTCTAGTGCAGTTTGCTAGATACATTAGTGCACCAATGGCACTGAGATATGGAAATTCTGGTCCTAATATCTCTTCATCATCACCCTTAGGCCTAAAAGGGTCCTTGTCTCTGTCAAGCGACCTGACGACCATAGGTGTTTTTGATGGGTATGCTTTATCCATATTGAACTTTTCCAGTATCTTTTGGATGTAAGCAGACTGATGAACAAGTATTCCTGAAGAAAAATGTTCAAGTTGCAAACCAAGACAAAATTTGGTTTTACCCAAATCTTTCATTTCAAATTCCGTCTTGAGATGATTACTTGCCTCATGTATTTCACGTGTAGTTCCAATGATGTTCAAGTCATCAACATACACGGAAATTATACAAAATCCATCAGTGGATTTCTTGATGAACACACATGGGCAATCATTGTTGTTTGAGTAACCCTTCTCCAGAAGGAACTCACTTAGTCGGTTATACCACATTCTACCTGACTGTTTCAAGCCGTATAACGACTTCAGTAGCTTTACGCAATACATGTTGCGGTTAGCTTTTGGATCCGGAATCTTCAGTCCCTCAGGAACTTTCATATAGATATCCGTCTTAAGTGACCCATATAAATATGCAGTCACAACATCCATCAATTGGATATACAAATTCATTTGCACTGCCAGTGATATCAAGTATCGGTACGTGATTCCACTCATCACAGGAGAATATGTTTCATCATAATCTATGCCGGGTCTCTGTGTAAACCCTTGTGCTACAAGCCTCGCTTTATATCTCACCACCTCATTGTTTTCGTTCCTTTTACGAACAAAAACCCATTTTGCCCTCACGGGGAAAATATTATGAGGAGTAGGTATTACTGCAGTAAATACCTCTCTCTTGGCAAGCGAGCGCAATTCATCCTCTATTGCAACCTTCCAATTGGACCAGTCTGAGCGTTTCATACACTCTGCCATGGACTTAGGTTCACGATCCAATGCCAGGTCATCTGTAATCTTTGAGGCGAAAAATATGTCGACAATTGTAGTCTTTCTGTTGAATGATTCTCCTGATTCAACATAGTTGATGGAAATCTCATCAATACCTTCTAACTCATTGTGATTTTCCACAATAGTCGAGTCAAGGTGTACCGATGTCCCAACACCAATATTTGTGTGCACAGTGTTGGGGAACGTCGCATGGGAAACAAAAATTTTCCTACGCGCACGAAGACCTATCATGGTGATGTCCATCTACGAGAGGGGATGAGTGATCTACGTACCCTTGTAGATCGTACAGCAGAAGCGTTAGAGAACGCGGTTGATGTAGTGGAACGTCCTCACGTCCCTCGATCCGCCCCGCGAACAATCCCGCGATCAGTCCCACGATCTAGTACCGAACGGACGGCACCTCCGCGTTCAGCACACGTACAGCTCGACGATGATCTCGGCCTTCTTGATCCAGCAAGAGAGACGGAGAAGTAGAAGAGTTCTCCGGCAGCGTGACGGCGCTCCGGAGGTTGGTGATGATCTTGTCTCAGCAGGGCTCCGCCCGAGCTCCGCAGAAACACGATCTAGAGGAAAAACTATGGAGGTATGTGGTCGGGCAGCCGTGAGAAAGTCGTCTCAAATCTGCCCTAAAAGCCCCATATATATAGGAGGAGGGAGGGGGACCTTGCCTTGGGGTCCAAGGGATCCCCAAGGGGTCGGCCGAGCCAGGGGGGAGGAATCTCCCCCCCCCCAAACCGAGTCCTACTTGGTTTGGTGGGAGGGAGTCCTTCCCCCTTCCCACTTCTTCCTTTTTTTTCTTCTTTCCTTTGATTTTTCTATCTTGGCGCATAGGGGATTGGTGGGCTGTCCCACCAGCCCACTAAGGGCTGGTGTGACCCCCCCAAATACCTATGGGCTTCCCCGGAGTGGGTTGCCCCCCTCCGGTGAACTCCCGGAACCCATTCGTCATTCCCGGTACATTCCCGGTAACTCCGAAAACCTTCCGGTAATCAAATGAGGTCATCCTATATATCAATCTTCGTTTCCGGACTATTCCGGAAACCCTCGTGACGTCCGTGATCTCATCCGGGACTCCGAACAACATTCGGTAACCAACCATATAACTCAAATACGCATAAAACAACGTCGAACCTTAAGTGTGCAGACCCTGCGGGTTCGAGAACTATGTAGACATGACCCGAGAGACTCCTCGGTCAATATCCAACAGCGGGACCTGGATGCCCATATTGGATCCTACATATTCTACGAAGATCTTATCGTTTGAACCTCAGTGCCAAGGATTCGTATAATCCCGTATGTCATTCCCTTTGTCCTTCGGTATGTTACTTGCCCGAGATTCGATCGTCAGTATCCGCATACCTATTTCAATCTCGTTTACCGGCAAGTCTCTTTACTCGTTCCGTAATACAAGATCCCGCAACTTACACTAAGTTACATTGCTTGCAAGGCTTGTGTGTGATGTTGTATTACCGAGTGGGCCCCGAGATACCTCTCCGTCACACGGAGTGACAAATCCCAGTCTTGATCCATACTAACTCAACTAACACCTTCGGAGATACCTGTAGAGCATCTTTATAGTCACCCAGTTACGTTGCGACGTTTGATACACACAAAGCATTCCTCCGGTGTCAGTGAGTTATATGATCTCATGGTCACAGGAATAAATACTTGACACGCAGAAAACAGTAGCAACAAAATGACACGATCAACATGCTACGTCTATTAGTTTGGGTCTAGTCCATCACGTGATTCTCCCAATGACGTGATCCAGTTATCAAGTAACAACACCTTGTTCATAATCAGAAGACACTGACTATCATCGATCAACTGGCTAGCCAACTAGAGGCATGCTAGGGATGGTGTTTTTTCTATGTATCCACACATGTAAATGAGTCTTCATTCAATACAATTATAGCATGGATAATAAACTATTATCTTGATACAGGAATTATAATAATAACTATACATTTATTATTGCCTCTAGGGCATAATTCCAACAGTCTCCCACTTGCACTAGAGTCAATAATCTAGCCCTCACATCACCATGTGAATTACATTGTAATAAATCTAACACCCATACAGTTCTGGTGTCGATCATGTTTTGGCCGTGGAAGAGGTTTAGTCAGCGGGTCTGCTACATTCAGATCCGTGTGCACTTTGCATATATTTACGTCCTCCTCCTCGACGTAGTCGCGGATGAGGTTGAAGCGTCGTTTGATGTGTCTGGTTTTCTTGTGAAACCTTGGTTCCTTTGCTAAGGCAATGGCACCAGTGTTGTCAGAGAACAAGGTTATTGGATCCAGTGCACTTGGCACCACTCCAAGATCCGTCATGAACTGCTTCATCCAGAAACCCTCCTTAGCCGCCTCCGAGGCAGCCATGTACTCCGCTTCACATGTAGAATCTGCTACGACGCTTTGCTTGGAACTGCACCAGCTTACTGCACCCCCATTAAGAATAAATACGTATCCGGTTTGCGACTTAGAGTCGTCCGGATCTGTGTCAAAGCTTGCATCGACGTAACCTTTTACGGCGAGCTCTTCGTCACCTCCATACACGAGAAACATCTCCTTAGTCCTTTTCAGGTACTTCAGGATATTCTTGACCGCCGTCCAGTGATCCACTCCTGGATTACTCTGGAACCTACCTGCCATACTTATGGCCAGGCTAACATCCGGTCTAGTGCACAGCATTGCATACATGATAGAGCCTATGGCCGAAGCATAGGGGACGGAGCACATATGCTCTCTATCTTCATCAGTTGCTGGGCACTGAGTCTTACTCAATCTCGTACCTTGTAACACTGGCAAGAACCCTTTCTTGGACTGTTCCATTTTGAACCTCTTCAAAACTTTATCAAGGTACGTGCTTTGTGAAAGTCCTATCAGGCGTTTTGATCTATCTCTATAGATCTTAATGCCTAGAATGTAAGCAGCTTCTCCTAGGTCCTTCATAGAGAAACTTTTATTCAAGTAACCTTTTATGCTCTCCAAAAGTTCTACGTTGTTTCCAATCAGTAATATGTCATCCACATATAATATTAGAAACGCCACAGAGCTCCCACTCACTTTCTTGTAAATACAAGATTCTCCAACCACTTGTATAAACCCAAATGCTTTGATCACCTCATCAAAGCGTTTGTTCCAACTCCGAGATGCTTGCACCAGTCCATAAATGGATCGCTGGAGCTTGCACACCTTGTCAGCATTTTTAGGATCGACAAAACCTTCGGGTTGCATCATATACAACTCTTCCTTAAGGAAACCGTTAAGGAACGCCGTTTTGACATCCATTTGCCAGATTTCATAATCGAAAAATGCAGCTATTGCTAACATGATTCTGACGGACTTAAGCATCGCTACGGGAGAGAAAGTCTCATCGTAGTCAATTCCTGGAACTTGTGAAAAACCTTTTGCCACAAGTCGAGCTTTATAAACGGTCACATTACCGTCGGCGTCCGTCTTCTCCTTAAAGATCCATTTGTTCTGAATAGCCTTGCGGCCTTCAGGCAGTATCTCCAAAGTCCACACTTTGTTCTCATACATGGATCCTATCTCGGATTTCATGGCTTCTAGCCATTTGTTGGAATCCGGGCCCACCATTGCTTCTTCATAATTTGCAGGTTCATTGTTGTCTAACAACATGATTGACAAGACGGGATTACCGTACCACTCTAGAGCAGCGCGTGATCTCGTCGACCTGCGTGGTTCAACAGAAACTTGAACTGGAGTTTCATGATCATCATCATTAACTTCCTCCTCAACCGGCGTCGCAATGACAGAGGTTTCCCCTTGCCCTGCGCCACCATCCAGAGGGATGAGAGGTTCGACAACCTCGTCAAGTTCTATCTTCCTCCCACTCAATTCTCTCGAGAGAAACTCCTTCTCGAGAAAAGTTCCGTTCTTAGCAACAAACACTTTGCCCTCGGATTTGAGATAGAAGGTGTACCCAACTGTCTCTTTTGGGTAACCTATGAAGACGCACTTTTCCGCTTTGGGTTCCAGCTTTTCAGGCTGAAGCTTTTTGACATAAGCATCACATCCCCAAACTTTAAGAAACGACAACTTTAGCCTTTTGCCATACCACAGTTCGTATGGTGTCGTCTCAACGGATTTCGATGGTGCCCTATTTAAAGTGAATGCAGATGTTTCTAATGCATAACCCCAAAACGATAACGGCAAATCAGTAAGAGACATCATAGATCGCACCATTTCTAACAAAGTACGATTACGACGTTCGGACACACCATTACGCTGTGGTGTTCCAGGCGGTGTTAACTGCGAAACAATTCCACATTGTCTTAAGTGAGTATCAAACTCGAAACTCAGATATTCACCCCCACGATCAGACCGTAGGAACTTGATCTTCTTGGTACGATGATTTTCCACTTCACTCTGAAATTGCTTGAATTTTTCAAATGTTTCAGACTTGTGCTTCATCAAGTAGACATAACCATATCTACTTAAATCGTCAGTGAAGGTGAGAAAATAACGATATCCGCCGCGTGCCTCCACGCTCATTGGACCACACACATCGGTATGTATGATTTCCAACAAGTCACTTGCACGCTCCATTGTTCCGGAGAACGGAGTCTTAGTCATCTTGCCCATGAGGCATGGTTCGCACGTGTCAAGTGAATCAAAGTCAAGTGACTCCAAAAGTCCATCAGCATGGAGTTTCTTCATGCGCTTTACACCAATATGACCCAAGCGGCAGTGCCACAAAAATATGGCGCTATCATTGTTTACTCTAACTCTTTTGGTCTCAATGTTATGTATATGCGTATCTCTATCAAGATTCAATATGAACAATCCTCTCACATTCGGTGCATGACCATAAAAGATGTTACTCATAGAAATAGAACAACCATTATTCTCAGACTTAAAAGAGTAACCGTCTCGCAATAAACAAGATCCAGATATAATGTTCATGCTTAACGCAGGCACTAAATAACAATGATTTAAGTTCATCACTAATCCCGATGGTAGTTGAAGTGACACTGTGCCGACGGCGATTGCATCAACCTTGGAACCGTTTCCTACGCGCATCGTCACTTCGTCTTTTGCCAGCCTTCGTCTATTCCGCAGTTCCTGCTTCGAGTTGCAAATGTGAGCAACAGAACCGGTATCGAATACCCAGGCACTACTACGAGAGCCGGTTAAGTACACATC
Organism: Hordeum vulgare subsp. vulgare; assembly: GCF_904849725.1. Lineage (NCBI taxonomy): Eukaryota > Viridiplantae > Streptophyta > Magnoliopsida > Poales > Poaceae > Hordeum > Hordeum vulgare. The sequence continues at coordinate 502,653,937 of NC_058518.1, forward strand.
AATAACATGTATATCAAATATACCTGATTTTTCTTTGCCCGCCTTCTTATCTGCCAGATACTTGGGGCAATTGCGCTTCCAGTGACCCATACCCTTGCAATAGAAGCACTCTGTTTCAGGCTTAGGTCCAGCCTTGGGTTTCTTCGGCGGATTGGCAACAGGCTTGCCGCTCTTCCTTGAATTTCCCTTCTTGCCTTTGCCGTTTCTCTTGAAACTAGTGGTCTTGCTCACCATCAACACTTGATGCTCTTTACGGAGTTCAGACTCTGCGACTTTCAGCATCGCAAACAACTCGCCGGGAGACTTGTTCATCCCTTGCATGTTGTAGTTCAACACAAAGCCTTTATAGCTTGGCGGCAGTGATTGAAGGATTCTGTCAGTGATAGCTTCTTGCGGGAGTTCAATCCCCAGTTCAGCTAGACGGTTTGAGTACCCAGACATTTTGAGCACATGTTCACTGACAGACGAGTTTTCCTCCATCTTGCAAGCATAGAATTTATCGGAGGTCTCATACCTCTCGATCCGGGCGTTCTTCTGAAAGATGAACTTCAACTCCTGGAACATCTCAAATGCTCCATGACGCTCAAAGCGACGTTGAAGTCCCGGTTCTAAGCCATACAAGACTGCACATTGAACTATTGAGTAGTCCTCCTTACGCGCTAACCAAGCGTTCTTAACATCCTGATCAGCCATAGCGGGTGGTTCATCTCCTAGCGCAGCATTAAGGACATAATCCTTCTTTCCAGCTTGTAAGATTAGCTTAAGATTACGAGCCCAGTCTACAAAGTTGCTTCCATCATCTTTCAACTTAGCTTTCTCTAGGAACGTATTAAAATTGAGGATGACACTTGCGTGAGCCATGATCTACAACACAAATATATTCAAAGTGGACTTAGACTATGTTCAAGATAATTAGAGTTCAACTTAATCAAATTACATGCTAAACTCCCACTCAAAAAGTACATCTCTCTAGTCATTTGAGTGGTTCATGATCCACCTACACTATCCCAAGTCCGATCATCACGTGAGTCGGGAGTAGTTTCAGTGGTAAGCATCCCTATGCTAATCATATCATCTATATGATTCATGATCGACCTTTCGGTCTCATGTGTTCCGAGGCCATGTCTGCACATGCTAGGCTCGTCAAGCTTAACCCGAGTGTTCCGCGTGCGCAACTGTTTTGCACCCGTTGTATGTGAACGTTGAGTCTATCACACCCGATCATCACGTGGTGTCTCGAAACGACGAACTGTAGCAACGGTGCACAGTCGGGGAGAACACAATTTCGTCTTGAAATTTTAGTGAGAGATCACCTCATAATGCTACCGTCGTTCTAAGCAAAATAAGGTGCATAAAAGGATTAACATCACATGCAATTCATAAGTGACATGATATGGCCATCATCACGTGCTTCTTGATCTCCATCACCAAAGCACCGGCACGATCTTCTTGTCACCGGCGCCACACCATGATCATCCATCAACGTGTTGCCATCGGGGTTGTCGTGCTACTTATGCTATTACTACTAAAACTACATCCTAGCAAAATAGTAAACGCATCTGCAAGCACATATGTTAGTATAAAGACAACCCTATGGCTCCTGCCGGTTGCCGTACCATCGACGTGCAAGTCGATATTTCTATTACAACATGATCATCTCATACATCCAATATATCACATCACATCATTGGCCATATCACATCACAATCATACCCTGCAAAAACAAGTTAGACGTCCTCTAATTTTGTTGTTGCATGTTTTACGTGGTGACCAAGGGTATCTAGTAGGATCGCATCTTACTTACGCAAACACCACAACGGAGATATATGAGTTGCTATTTAACCTCATCCAAGGACCTCCTCGGTCAAATCCGATTCAACTAAAGTTGGAGAAACCGTCACTTGCCAGTCATCTTTGAGCAAAGGGGGTTACTCGTAACGATGAAACCAGTCTCTCGTAAGCGTACGAGTAATGTCGGTCCAAGCCGCTTCAATCCAACAATACCGCGGAATCAAGAAAAGACTAAGGAGGGCAGCAAAACGCACATCACCGCCCACAAAACCTTTTGTGTTCTACTCGAGAAAAACATCTACGCATGAACCTAGCTCATGATGCCACTGTTGGGGAACGTCGCATGGGAAACAAAAATTTTCCTACGCGCACGAAGACCTATCATGGTGATGTCCATCTACGAGAGGGGATGAGTGATCTACGTACCCTTGTAGATCGTACAGCAGAAGCGTTAGAGAACGCGGTTGATGTAGTGGAACGTCCTCACGTCCCTCGATCTGCCCCGCGAACAATCCCGCGATCAGTCCCACGATCTAGTACCGAACGGACGGCACCTCCGCGTTCAGCACACGTACAGCTCGACGATGATCTCGGCCTTCTTGATCCAGCAAGAGAGACGGAGAGGTAGAAGAGTTCTCCGGCATCGTGACGGCGCTCCGGAGGTTGGTGATGATCTTGTCTCAGCAGGGCTCCGCCCGAGCTCCGCAGAAACACGATCTAGAGGAAAAACTATGGAGGTATGTGGTCGGGCAGCCGTGAGAAAGTCGTCTCAAATCTGCCCTAAAAGCCCCATATATATAGGAGGAGGGAGGGGGACCTTGCCTTGGGGTCCAAGGGATCCCCAAGGGGTCGGCCGAGCCAGGGGGGAGGACTCTCCCCCCCCCAAACCGAGTCCTACTTGGTTTGGTGGGAGGGAGTCCTTCCCCCTTCCCACTTCTTCCTTTTTTTTTTTCTTCTTTCCTTTGATTTTTCTATCTTGGCGCATAGGGGATTGGTGGGCTGTCCCACCAGCCCACTAAGGGCTGGTGTGACCCCCCCAAATACCTATGGGCTTCCCCGGAGTGGGTTGCCCCCCTCCGGTGAACTCCCGGAACCCATTCGTCATTCCCGGTACATTCCCGGTAACTCCGAAAACCTTCCGGTAATCAAATGAGGTCATCCTATATATCAATCTTCGTTTCCGGACTATTCCGGAAACCCTCGTGACGTCCGTGATCTCATCCGGGACTCCGAACAACATTCGGTAACCAACCATATAACTCAAATACGCATAAAACAACGTCGAACCTTAAGTGTGCAGACCCTGCGGGTTCGAGAACTATGTAGACATGACCCGAGAGACTCCTCGGTCAATATCCAACAGCGGGACCTGGATGCCCATATTGGATCCTACATATTCTACGAAGATCTTATCGTTTGAACCTCAGTGCCAAGGATTCGTATAATCCCGTATGTCATTCCCTTTGTCCTTCGGTATGTTACTTGCCCGAGATTCGATCGTCAGTATCCGCATACCTATTTCAATCTCGTTTACCGGCAAGTCTCTTTACTCGTTCCGTAATACAAGATCCCGCAACTTACACTAAGTTACATTGCTTGCAAGGCTTGTGTGTGATGTTGTATTACCGAGTGGGCCCCGAGATACCTCTCCGTCACACGGAGTGACAAATCCCAGTCTTGATCCATACTAACTCAACTAACACCTTCGGAGATACCTGTAGAGCATCTTTATAGTCACCCAGTTACGTTGCGACGTTTGATACACACAAAGCATTCCTCCGGTGTCAGTGAGTTATATGATCTCATGGTCATAGGAATAAATACTTGACACGCAGAAAACAGTAGCAACAAAATGACACGATCAACATGCTACGTCTATTAGTTTGGGTCTAGTCCATCACGTGATTCTCCCAATGACGTGATCCAGTTATCAAGTAACAACACCTTGTTCATAATCAGAAGACACTGACTATCATCGATCAACTGGCTAGCCAACTAGAGGCATGCTAGGGATGGTGTTTTGTCTATGTATCCACACATGTAAATGAGTCTTCATTCAATACAATTATAGCATGGATAATAAACTATTATCTTGATACAGGAATTATAATAATAACTATACATTTATTATTGCCTCTAGGGCATAATTCCAACACACAGTTGTGCTGGGTTCCGGATGCATAACATCCTTTAGGTGTCTTTCAACACTAGGTTGAATATCAACACGCGGTTGACCTGCATTTACTATTTGAGGGATCCTCACTTCCCGCGGACGCTTCTGAGAAGCCTTGTCCTTTTTGTCCAGTTTTCTCCCCCTCTTGGGCAGTTGAGTGGTCTTATGAGATATCTCAACTCTCTCTGGAACATTCATAGCGGGAACATGGGATTTAGTTACACCTTTATAATCAGTAAATGCATCTGGCAGATTATTTGCAATATTTTGCAAATTAATAATCTTCTGAACTTCCAGTTCAGATTCATTCGTACGTGGATCTAAGGACTGAATGCCTTTGACATTCCAATCTATTTCCTGGCATTCTTTGTGGTTCTTTTCTCCCCCTAATTCCGGAAAATTGTCCTCATCGAAGATGCAATCAGCGTACCGGGCTGTAAATAAATCCCCTGTTAGAGGCTCCAGGTACTTTATGATCGACGGATAATTGTACCCCACATAGATCCCCATTTTTCTATGTGGACCCATCGATGTACGCTGAGGTGGTGATATCGGTACGTAGACAGCGCAACCGAATCTTCGAAGATGGGAAATACTTGGTTGATTTCCACGTACTAACTGCAGCGGGGAGGCTGTATGATATGCAGTTGGTCGAATTTGTATCAACTCTGCGGCATGCAATGCCGCATGTCCCCAACAAGAAGTTGGAAGATTACAATTCTGTAGGAGTGGTCTTGCTATCAACTTGATCCTCTTGATAATTGATTCCGCAAGACCATTTTGTGTGTGTACATATGGTACAGAATGCTCCACAGTTATGCCTAAAGCTAGGCAGTAATCATTGAATGCTCGTGAACTAAATTCAGCAGCATTATCCATTCTGATGGATTTTATCCTGTGTTCAGGATGATTTGCCCTCAGTTTAATGATTTGAGCGATCAGCTTTGCAAAAGCATGGTTCCTTGTTGATAATAAACACACATTGGACCATCTTGTTGATGCATCAATGAGCACCATAAAATATCTAAATGGTCCCGATAACGGTTGAATTGGACCACATATATCTCCTTGAATGCGTTCAAGAAAATTAAGTGGTTCATTCTTGATCTTCAGATATGAAGGTCTTGTGATTAATTTCCCAGTTGCACATGGAGTGCATATGAAATCCGAGGATTTAGGGAAATTAGCAACCGTTATGTTGTGTCCAATTGAACCGTCAATAATTTTTCTCATCATCCCCACACCAGGATGACCCAGGTGATCATGCCATATCTTGAACTTGTCAAGATTCTGAAAAATTATTTTGTATGCCAAATGTTGCTCTGGCTTGATGTATGTGTAATACAATCCAGAAGATAGAGCAGGCAGTCTCTCCAGGGTTTCCTTGTCGGATCCCTTCTGCTGAGTTATGAGTAGGCTTTCAACCGCATTGTCTTCATGAGTTTCAATGTGGTAGCCATTCATACGGATATCCTTAAAACTCAACAGGGTACGAGTTGAATCCGGATACAATAAAGCCTCCTGGATTTCAAGTTTTGTACCATTCGGGAGGGTAAATGTGGCTTGACGAGAACCAACAATTACCGTGTCATGACCATCAATTGTCATAACACTTCCCTTACTCTTTTTGAGACTTTGGAAGTATTTAACCTCCCGTAGAATTGTGTTAGAGGCACCACTGTCCACTAAACAAATTTCCTCCTCCATTGGATTGTTTCTCGAAGTTTTCTATAGAGTAAAAGAATAAAATTCATTATTTATCCAATCTCATATAGAATTAACACATATATTACATATTATGTATATCTGCTTACAAATTATAATACATTATGTTTAAGGACATAATTATTACAATACCATATGTCTGAGGACATAATTATTTTACAACACACAATATAACTAAGTACATCATCACAACACTTATGACATTATTGGAAGATCAAAGCATATCTCCATATATGTCATTAGTAGAAGTGAAATCCACCAACATGTGATCAACATTAAGTGGCGGTCCTTCCTTTTGCTAAGCCTGGTCTTGGTTCTCCATGTTGTCATGAACTGCGTTCTGATGAACGTCTTGAGAACTTTCAATCATTGGACCAGTGAAGTGAGCTTCGTACTGGTTCCCTTGAGCCTTCTTGCCCTTGCCAATTGATTGCTAATACAACGTCACCAAATGCTTTGAAGTAGTACACTTCCTTGCATGATGAGTAGTACAACCACATCTGTAGCAAGCTTGAGAGCTGCTACCCTTATCATTTTTCTTAAAATGATTCTTACTCTTTTGTACTCCATTGCTATTCTGATTCTCATTGCGTCTCCACTTTCCTTTAAACTTCCTATGGTTCCTTTTGGGATCACGGGACTTCTGAGTATTCTGAGAATTAAAATGTGCTTCAGGCAGCGGCAGTGTTCCCGTTGGACGGGACATATTATTCTTAACGAGAATTTCACTGTGCTTTTCTGCCTGAAGGAGTGCATATATCAACTCAGAATGCTTCTTGTATTTCTGCTGACGATGTTGTTCAGCAAGAATCCTCATATTAGGATGGAAAGTAGAGAGTGTCTTTTCAATGAGATCCGCATCCGAAACTGCACTATTGCAGAATCTCAACTTAGAGTTGATTTGATGCACGACAGAATTGTATGCTGCAACGGACTTAAAATCCTGGAAACGGATAAGAGCCCATTCTCTTTGCGCTTCAGGCAACATCACCGACCTTTGTTGATCATAACGCTCCTTCAAGGAGTTCCACAATGATAGAGGGTTTTCCTCCATCATATACTCTTCTTTTAGAGCAGGATCAAGGTGGTGTCGAATGAACTGCAAAGAAGCATACTTTGCCGTATCTGCGATAGCAGGAGTACCTTGAGTAGGTGTGGTTATAGTGCTGATCAGATTCCTGGCCGCCAAGTTAATCTTGACATCCATGGCCCAGGTCAGATAATTTCTGCCATCAATGGCAAGCTCAGCAAATTCCTTCTTGGATATGTCAGCCATATCCTGCATGAAAAATATCATGCGCATTAATTTACACTCATGTAAATTAATTGTGTGTAAAATAAAATGCTTGATTAAATATAAAGGTCTAGGAAAAGCCTAAACGACCCAAAATATGACTGTATACAAAAGATAATCACCATAAAATGGCGTAGATCTTTGTTTTGTAGAACACATAGAGGTATTCACCATGAAGTGGCGTAGACACTCGTATGGCTATTTTCATGCCATAATATGTGTGCTTTCATTTTTGCTTTGAGGTAATCACTACCAAGTAGTGCATACCTTAATCTCATGGTACTTTGTACAACCTTGTGTTATTTAAAACACTTTGAAGGTAATCACCATGTGGTGTAGACCCCACAGTCGTGAACAAAGCATACATTGCATTAGATGCAATTCATAAGATATGTGCAAAAACTGAAAGTAGTCATACAATTTTCAAGCATAATCAACATGTAGCAATTTAAAAAAAAATTGCACACATACACATGTTGACATTTCAATAAGCAGATATTACATGATACTATGTTAGAAAATACTAACAAACACATATGTACAAAAAACTGAAAGCTAGAAGCTAATCAGAAAAGAAAACTAAAGAAATGACAGTATGCCAAATAAAGTAGCCTACTACCGTGGCCAAGCCATCATTTTTTTTTGCTTTTTTTTGTTGTTGCATGACCAACTAGCCAACTAGGCCTAGTGGGATAACACATGCGTGTACTGTGTCGGTGGAAAGTAATTAAGAGCCATTGCCCAAGCGGTGGTGGGCTGCTGCATGTGGTGGCACGTGGTGATGTTGGTGGGTGGTGGATGGATAGCTAGTGGATGGAAAGCGTGGTGGGTTGGTGAATGGATAGAGGACGCCATCCCATCTTCTTCTCCATTAGTACTACACAATACACTGCAGCCTTCCTTTCTTCTCCATTAGCACCACCACCACCAAACTCCACCGTCGGTCACTGCCTCACCGACGCGAGGTCGAAGGCCCCGGCGCAGCATCTTCCTCCTCTGAAGAAGTTCCTCCACGCAGGTGCGTCCCGGGAGCAACTCCATTGGAGTGGCCATTGGCCAGCCCAAGGTTCACCGGGCTCCATCATCCCGGCCGACGGCCGGCGTGCTGTAGCACGACGCGTGGCACTTTGTGCCAGCGGCGGGGCGCCGATGGGCCAGTGGAGCTGCTCGCCCAGTTGTCGAAGACGTCCCCGAGTGCAGCAGCCCGCGCGGGGAGGCGTAGCCCGAGGCTAGCGCTCGACGAAGAAGCACCAGTGTACGCGTTCATGGCGCGTGCACCAATCGCCGAGGGCAGGTGCATCCCGAGCCCAAAGCTTGCTGCAGAAGCCCCAACGGCCACTGTCTCGTGCCCCGGAGTCGGTGATGGAAGGCGCGGCGAGTCCGGTTGTGCGGGCTCCGCGGGCAACGCCGGTGGCGCGGGCTCGACCTCCTCCTGGACCTCGTAGTTTAGTGGAAGAGACGACGACGGGGTCGGGCATGGCCCCCATCCGTGCACAGGGCATGGATGTGGTGGTGGAGGCGCTGCAAGTTCCGGCTCAACGGCGTTGACGTCCATTGCTCCGTCCACAGGTTCAAGTACTTCGTCCGCGTACAGGTTCGGAGGAGCCGGTCCGGCGAGAATCCAGGCCGGGAGCGGCGCCGGCGTCGGTTCACGCGAAGCACCGGAAGGCCCAGCACGTGGCGACCACGGGCGCCATGCCTAAGACGTGGTGCACGGCGGCGGAAACCGTTCCGGCGGCCACCGAACCGGCGAAGATCACGGGCGTGGCGGTTGTGGCGGCGAAGTCCGCCAACACCATGGCGATGGCGACGGCTCTGTCGACTTCGACCGCCGTCACGAACGAGGTGCAGGAAGAAGGATAGGAGACCACGAGGCATCCTCTTACCTTCTTCTTTCCTCCCTTCTTTCTTCTTTTCCGGCGACTCTCGCCGGAGTTGTTTTACCTTTTCTCTGCTCTCGGTAGAGTTACGTGCTGATAACGTGTGATAATACAGATTGATCGAAGTATCTCTTTCATTGATGATCCAAGGATTATATACATGGGGAACCGTTGCCACGAAAAGACACGTCCGATCGTGGGGGCGCGGGCGTGTCGAACGGTTGCCATAAGCAACCGACGGCAATTTACACAAGGGAGGATTATCCCTAATTATAGAATTAATTTAAATCCTAACAGTAATGACTTTAACAACTTATCCTCGGTCTCTTATGTATTGTGGCGTACCGACCATTCATTTACAACATCTGGGCTAATGAACCCAACGTCGAAGATTCATCCACACATGAATCTAATCCGCTTTCCTTCCCCTAATGATATAATAACCAATCATAATTATAATAAAAAATCATCATGATAATCATGATCAACATCATCATCATATTAATATAAACACTCTTGCATCACCATAGCTAATAATCATCGTAAGTCATTACCACCAACACTATTTAATCATCATTTTCGTCAATGAGACATCATATATATAACAAAAGTTGGTCACTAGTCATAATCACAACTCCTCTTCCTCATCATCAACTATAACACATTGTAGCACATAATAACACATTGTACCTAGGATCTACTCCTCTCTCATAGGACCTACTCTACCCTCTCTTAGGTAGAATATCATAAAACAAGATAGGCCCTGACTCTCCATTATGGAGAATGGAGATCATCTTTTCTCCAATTCTTGGCCTACTCACAATGTTGCTTTCAAGTAGCTCTCTACGATTGACCAAACATTTTTTTTCCAATCTTTGATTGTCATTTCATCGGTTTTAGAAATCCGGTATGGCAAGAGTGATGCAGATACCTAGGCTGACCTGGCCGTGCTGGTCGTATGCTCATAACATCAATGTGACCTCTTGAAAACATCAGATGAGGCACACAATCTTGCGGGATTTTCTGTTAAAAAACATAGTATTAACTTTGTGGCTAGCAATGTAGTTTAGTTTTACAAGAATGTATGCAAAAGATGCACGGATGTCGTAATAGTAGAAAATCTTATCATGCAATCTCCATGCATGTTACCGTAGTTCACCACGTGCACTAGTGGCACGTAGTGACCATAATGTGGGGGAGTTTGCCGATAGGTATTGTAATTCTCAAGATCATTGATAAATGCGACAAGATGATGTTTCTCCTTACAAGTTAATTCCGCTTCATTATTGTAGTAATAGGTTCTGTCTACCATCTTCCGTACATTTTTTGAAGAACGAAAATAAGCTGTCAATGAAAATAAGTTGTCAACTATTTTTAAATAAACAATATAAATTACTTAATAAATATGGTTAATAAACTCACATAATGGTAGGACTGGAGGAGTCTGCACATCGACCCAGATGTCGATATTACCTTTAATTTCATTTTCCGGACGAATATCAAAGGTGATAAGCATATTAGGCTCAAATTCATAAGCCTTGCATAGTGCTTGCCAATTTGTGCATTCAAAATAGGAGTAGGTGTGTGCATTGTACAACTTTACGACAAAAGCATAACCATGCTTGGTCCTCAAGTGAACTCTCTTTACCTTCATAGTTTTTTCAGTACTAAAACCAACATTATCCAAGACATAAATTCTTGCATGGCAGGGGATACGCTAGTAGAATAGTAAAAAATAAAAATTATAAGTCGAAGCAAAAGAAGTCATGCTTAATTACGAAAAAAGACTTATCGTTGTGACTTACTGTATCCACTTCGAAGTCCTCATCCAGCATGATGCTGAAGCGCCTATCATCAATTAGGTGAGGTGTGTCGCACAGGCCGCGTTCGTCTTGGCAGTATTCACACATAGCGAATTTCCTTTCGTCGTCAGACATTTCCTTCCTAAAACTGGTCAACACACAGATCACTATTACTCAGTATGCAACGGGTTGACTTTAGGTCTGTCGAGTCTTTCCTTCCTAAACTCTCATCTCATGTATATGGTGGACAGTCCCTCTAATATTTCGACCGCCGCTGATGGTCGCTACTCCTTCTTTCCCTAGTGCATTACAAATATCTAGCCCAAGGAAAAGAAGGAGAAGCGACCCCACGACAACAGTCGGGATTCTTCCTCTATCTAGCACACAAGGAAAAGAAGGAGAAGCGACCCCATGACACCTAAAGTCAACCCGTTCCATACATAAAATAAATGACATATAACTAATCATCATCCTTACTCATTCAACAACTCATGAAAGTCATACAAGGAGCAACGACAAACCGAAAAATAATCGATACTATCACTAATACATATCGAATATTATCATACAATATCATTGATAAAAACCCAGTTCACGTCTCACGGTGCAGGCGGTGGCAACCCAAAGATAAGGAACCATCACCGGATCATAGCTCGGGTGATGTCCCTGGAGAACCTGCCAGGTATTGGAGAGCCTCGCATCCAACACAACCATGTAGCGACCGACGTGCTCGTCCTCCTCCCTGACACGGCGACGTACCACCTCCGTGGGGGCCAGCTCCCTCGGCACCGATAATGGCCCACGCGACCACCACCAAAGAAGCTCCGGGTCAATGATGAGACCCGGATTCCTCACCAAGGTGCGCCCTCCGGAAGGTAGCACCTCCCAGTGCCAGCCCGGCAGAGCCCAGTCCCGGACATGCTAGCACCTATCAAGCAGGCTCTCGCTGACCACTCGACGACGAGGATGCGGGCCGGTCATCGTCGACGTCGAGACAAATTCCTCTGAGAAAATTTTCTTATTGTTTAATGTTTTACTTTCTAGTTATCATTTATACAATAATCATCTGATTTGAATTTAGCTAGCGCCCACTACCTATTTTTCTCAACATGCAAATATGACACCAAATATACAATAATAAAACACAATATATATATTTTGCAAATATTTCCGCAACAACATTCGAGGCTTGAGAAAATATTTTGCAAATATACAAGAATCATATCCTAGCAAGAACCCTAGGCATGGGGATATGGGGATGTCTCACCAGAGGTTTGCTCGGTGTTAGGATCGAGGTCGGCGACGGGCTCGGGGCGGCGACGGGCTCGGGGCGGGGACGGCGACAGCGACGGGCTCGGGGGCGGCGACGACGACGGGCTCGAGGCGGGGGCGGCGATGGCGACAGGCTCGAGGGCGGCGACGACGACGGGCTCAGGGCGGGCGCGGCGACGGCGACGGGCTCGGGGGCGGCGACGACGACGGGCTCGAGGACGGCGGCGATGATGAGGAGTAATGGATCGGCCGCGGCGGCGTGGGGCAAATGGGAGAGGTTGGGGAAAATTCGACAACTCCCGCCTTATATGCAAAAATGTCTTGTCCCGATTTGAGGAACAAACCGATACTAAAGGTCAATTTTCAACAGCCTAACGGGCGGGAAGAAGAGACCTTTAGTCCCGGTTTGTGCCGCAAACCGACACTAAAGGCGGTCTTTGGTCCCGGTTTGTACCACCAACCGACACTAACGGAAGTCTTTGGTCCGGGTTGGTGCCACAAACCGACACGAATGTCCTGTGCCTGCCACGTCCAAAGTGCTTGGTGAAGTACCACCAAAAACAAGATCTATTCTTCACATGATTCGGCGAAACCCTAGCACTGCCAACCCTATATAATCTCCTCCCCAACCACGCCGCCAGCTTTCTCCCGCCCACAGCCTCCAACCCCTCCCCCAACCCGAAACCCATCGGCAGCGACGCAACGCGAGGAGAGGAGAAGGAAGATGGTGAAGTTCTTGAAGCCGGGCAAGGCGGTGATCCTGCTGCAGGGCAGGTACGCCGGGAAGAAGGCGGTGATCATGTGCATGTTCGAGGAGGGCACCCGCGGCCGCCCCTACGGGCACTGCCTGGTCACCGACCTGGCCAAATACCCGAAGAAGGTGATCCGCAAGGACTCGGCCAAGAAGACCGCCAAGAAGTCCCGCGTCAAGGTCTTCCTCAAGCTCGAGGATAGGTTCAAGACCGACAAAAACAGGTGGTTCTTCACCAATCTCCGCATGATTCGACATGATTCAAGAAGTGCCAACAAGATCTATTCTTCACATGATTCGACATGATTCAACATGATTCAAGAAATTCTAACAAGATATATTCTTCACATGATTCGACATGATTCAAGAAATTCCAACAAGATCTATTCTTCACATGATTCAACATGATTCGACATGATTCCACATGATTCGACATGATTCAAGAAATTCCAACAAGATCTATTCGTCACATGATTCGACATGATTCGACATGATTCCACATGATTTGACACGATTCAAGAAATGCCAACAAGATCTATTCTTCACATGATTCGACATGATTCAAGAAATGCCAACAAGATCTATTGTTCTTCACATGATTCGACATGATTCCACATGATTCGACATGATTTTTTGGAGCTAAATGACCCAAAAATTGAAAAGCACTACAAATAAACTCTTAATAGATTGAAATGTGGCATGGTATCATCATTTCACCCACATAGTATGTGCTAAAAAATTGTGAGGGTTGCCGCAAAAACTGGATGCACTTCGTGTACAAATCGTACAATCTCTTTCGAAGTATGAGGGTTTCATACGAAAACTCATATGTTACAAAAGACATTTCATTTTTTCAAACTTATTTGAACTCCAGACTTTGTGTGTGTTCAAAATGAACCATTCAAGGCCACATCATCAATTTTCAACACTTTCTGACTTCTTTGGTATTTTTCATGCTTTTACTGATTTTTTGGAGCTAAATGACCCATAAATTGAAAAGCACTACAAATGAACTCTTAATAGGTTGAAAGTTGGCATGGTATCATCATTTCACCCACATAGCATGTGCTAAAAAGTTGAGAGGGTTGCCGCAAAACCTGGATGCACTTCGTATACAAATCGGACAATCTCTTTCGAAGTATGAGGGTTTCACACGAAAACTCATCTCTTACAAAAGGCATTTCATTTTTTCGAACTTATTTGAACTCCAGACTTTGTGTGTGTTCAAAAAGAACCATTCAAGGCCACATCATCAATTTTCAACACTTTCTGACTTCATTTTGTATTTTTTAGGCTTTTACTGATTTTTTGGAGTTAAATGACACATAAATTGAAAATCACTACAAATGAACTCTTAATAGGTTGAAAGTTGGCATGGTATCATCATTTCACCCTCATAGCATGTGCTAAAAAGTTGAGAGGGTTGTTTCAAAAACTGGATGCACTTTGTGTACAAATCGGACAATCTCTTTGGAAGTATGAGGGTTTCATACGAAAACTCATCTGTTACAAAAGGCATTTCATTTTTTAGAAGTATGAGGGTTACAGAGGTGACCAAATTAATAGAAATTCATCATCACATTAAAGCCAAAGTACAGTAGTGATCAAAATAAATACATAACGTTCTTACATAGTTCTCATTATTGAATAACATATAGCTCTCTAGAGCATGTAATTAGAACATATATTGAAACTACTACATTTAAATGCAGCAACAAATGCGATCATAACCGCAACTAAGGTACAAATTTATCCAACAGCATAATGATATCAAGCCTCAGTATGAATGACATATTTTCTAATGTTTCTAATCTTCAAGCGCATTGCATTCATCTTGATCTTGTGATCGTCACGCACCTCGGCAACATCCAACTCCAATATCATCTTCTCGTCTTCAACTCTTTGTAATTTTTGTTTCAAGTAATTGTTTTATTTTTCAACCAAATTTAACTTCTCGACAAGAATTTTTATGTGGGTTGGAATTTCCGGTTCATATACGTCCTAGATTAAAAAATATATGCCACGTTGGTCGTCATAATTGTCATAAACACTAAATAAAATAAATAGTTATAAAAGATAATATATACCATATCCAAATCATAGCCAGGACGAGGGCCGAGGGAGGCGGATACCAAAACCATCCCACTATATAATAACAAACAATAATAGAAGCAAGAAAATTACACAAGTATCTATCTATATCATACAAGTAAGAACTTTTTTCGTTTAGAAAGAAGATAAGAAGAAGAGACTAACCACGATGGTGCCGACGCCGAGATGGGCGCGGGCGATCGACGACGGTGAGGACGGGGACAGGACACGGATGGACCGCCAAAGCTACACAAAACTAGAGGAAAATGAAGCTTGGACAAGGAGCTTCAAGAGGAGAAAGCTTAAGTGTGGCTTGGACATTTCATCGAACACCTCATGTGCATAGTAGGTGAGCTAGAGCGCAACAAAGCTCTCCCACGGCCGGCCAAAAAAACAGAGCAGTGGACTGCTCTGCTCGCGGTCGGGTGGTATATATAGGCCAAGCATTGGTCCTGTTTTGAGGACGGAACCGGGAGTGAAGGACAACATTTGGTCCTGGTTCCAGCCTAAAACCGGGACCAATTATTATGAGCCAGGAGCGAGGCACATTCGTCCTAGTTCGTGTCTGGAACCGGGACCAAAGGGGCCAGACGAACCGGGACCAATGGCCCACGAGGCCCGACCGGCGCCCTGGCCTCACGAACCGGGACCGATGCCTCCATGGGTCCCGGTTCGTAAGTGAACCGGGACTAATGGGATTTCATCAGGTGGACCAAAGCCCTCTTTTCTACTAGTGATAATAGCATCTTGAATAGATGGTCCATATGTAAAAATAAAGAATTACATCTCCGCCTTCTGATGATGTAAATTTCAACACCTCGCGGTGTAAATTACATCTTCGGAGGCAGGAGATGTGAAACCGCGGTCGCGCCCCAACCACCAACCGCTCTTCATTTGCTTTCCCCCTTTCTTCCTCCCGCCCACCGCCGCCCCGTCGCCGCCGACTCCACCCCGCCGCGTCCGCCTCCGTGCAGCCCCGACCCCCTCCTCCCCGCTCCGGCTGCCTCTGCCCCGTCCCCGTACGCCTCCTTTCTGGTCGCCTTCGCCTCCGGTCCGGCCTCCGCCCGCCCTGCCCGCACCGCATGCCTCCATTCGCCTCCGCACCGTGCTGCACGCCGTCGCCCGCTCCCCGATGGTGCCGAAGAAGACGTCGAAGGGCAAGTCCGGTTTCTTTGGGCCGAGCTGGAACACTACTGGAAGCGCGACGTCGAGGCAAAAAAGAAGGGGTTGAAGAAGGAGGACGAGGCCGGCCCCTCGACTATGATCCCTATCGAGTCGTCGAATAAGGACTGGTGTGACTCTGACAAGGAGGATGAAGGGTTCAATGACCAGGACAAGGAAGAGTTCTGGGAGCAGTCCCGCAGCTCCGATGACGAGGAGTAGTTTCATCTAGTAGTTATGTATGAAACTATGTTGAATTTGATGTTGAACTATGTTGAGATGAAGTAGTACTTGGTCGTTTTACATCTTCGTTCTGGACCATCTGTTGGAGTTGCTCTTTTTTTACATCTCCATTTTAGACCATCTATTGGAGTTGAACCTTTTTCGGAGATGTAAAAATCACTTTTGGTGCTTCAAATTTGGACCATCACCGGTTTGGAGCACCAAAATATACATCATCTATTGGAGATGCTCTAAATTGTTGGTTGTTTTCCCCCCGTAAAACATCAGGATTCCTCTCGCGACATATTACAAAGAAAGAAGTTACAAGCCTACGACATGATAGAAAATAAAGGAAACAAAAATGAAAAGGTATAACAAAGCATTGATTTAGTGGAATGCGAAAATCAATTGTGATGATTACAAAATTTCTTCCTTTTTGTACGTAGCTTGATTTCTTCTTGAACTTTCTTCCACAATTGTATAAGCTCAGATGAATGCCTTTAAGAATTAAGTCATTCCTTATCAACCACATAGCCCAAGCAGTGAAAATGAAGATCTTCGGGGTGAAAGAAATTGACATCATCCCCTTGAAATGCTTGATATTTTTTTAAATACTTCCATGAGGGGGATCCCAATGTGGGAAAATATTAGTCCAACGATGGTTGGCAAATGGATGGTGGAGGAAGAGGTGTCTCTAGTTTCCAAAGTGTACATTCCACACATGGCATAGGCATAATCAAGAATGATTAACCATTTTTCCTTTGAACAATGCTCTAGGGCTCTATCTATTATTTTCCAACAAGTAGAAGAAAACTATGTGTTTCATATGGAAAACCTTTTTCTAAACCCATTCATTTGCTTGGATGTGATTATGGGAAACAATTAGAGTCATATGTGCTTTGGCAACACTGGAAGTGCATGGGTACCGAAGTAACTCCAAATATCTTTGTTGTCGGGATGGCCAACCTCGTCTCTCCAAACTTGTAGTTGGATAAATGGAGCATAGGCCTCCTCACACAAGGGAAGATCAAACAAACCATTAGGTGAATAGCTAACCCTAACATAGCAATTCTAGTTGATGTCAAATAAAAACATGTCACATCAAGATTTACCAAAGAAACATCTCTCAAGGATCAAACCAAAACAAACTGGAGGTATCTGAACTGATATAAACCCGACATATTGCTTATAAATTGGAAGAAGTTTTACGCAGACTCTTCACCAAATTTTGGTATCAGGCAAAGTTGATGCATGAATTCAGTTGTTACCTATGCTATATACTCCGATTGCATACTTTACAACAATCATTAAGTGCAGAAAATGTACTTATGACAAGTGGTACTTCATTTTCTACAACTAGATTAAACCCCTTCCCATTAGTCACAACTCAAATGACATGATTGTTACAAATAGGGAGAGGGAAAGAAAAGGAATATCGCAATGGTGCACTAATAGAAACCTACCGTGAATGTCAACACTACCATGCTGATTCATTGAGAAAAATGCACTAAGTTTCATAAGCCATTAGAGCTCATAGTCTTCATCCATTATGGGGGACAAAGCACTGATAGCACCAAAGCATAGTGTCACACCCAACTTATTACAGATCAAGAAGAAAATTATCACAATATTCAAAAGAAGCCTCCACAACACACGCAAAAGGTGTGCACCATTAATCATGAACGAGCCCTCTCTCTACGGTTCAGGTGCTCACTCCCAACACTTCCATCATCTTCTTCATGCCTCAACGTCATCGCCTTATGCATAAACTTGGACATCCCATACTCCAGGCTAGATATGTCCTCTTTCTTCCACGGACACGTCCACGAAAGAAGGAACACACACCTAGAATAAACTCCTCCAATGACGATCCCCCATGTAGGGGAACCAAGCCAATTGTATATAAAATTCTCTAATTAAGATGGAACTAAGGAGAAATATTATTTGCAGTATGTATTAAAAGCACATAGTAATGTTAATTCTCTGATTAAGATGCAACATATTTTATTTATAGAAGAATGAATGAAATCACACTTATGTTCTAAGTCCTTTTACATGGTTTTATATATGTGTACTAACCTCCTTATGGATAATATGAAGCAAACATTGATGCTAAATTGGAAAATTTGTCAGTATAATGTAGATTATGATATTAATGTAACATGTGGTGTATGGTTATATTTCTGGCCAAACATTGTTTGTAACAATATATCACACTACATTAAGTTCTTCTCTACCATCTGCCTTTGGTGATGCAGATTTATATATCTTATAAAGACGATCCCCACTAGCGAAAATCTAGAAAATCACCACTTACGTTCAACTCTAAGGGAAAACACAAAAGGTTAAAGGATTTAGCCAAAATGCTCATAGTAAAGAGAGAAGTGATTTGTTGTGATGACATATTATATCTAGTCTGCACTAAGAAATTTTCATGATGCTCATGTCATGTTTTTAGGTTGACTTCGAAATATTTGGTGTGGCTTAGCTAGAAAATATTGTCATGAAATAAAGGTAACATAAGACATGTTCTGTAAATAATTCATTTTGTGAACTAAGTTAAACATTTCTACGATGGTACGTTAAGTCTAGGGGTGTAAGTTTAGTACCTTATGTAGATGAAGACTCATTGGCTAAACCAAGAGTTTTCTATCTCCCAATAATGACATAAAGGATTTTGGTGATTTCTCATGCATGAATTGTATGGAGAATCACAATACATTAGTCCAAGAGGATTATAAGTCCTATTATGATGACTTACATCAATGGAGTGCAGAGGAACACATTGTGCATTAGTGCTCTACCTAAGTTGCTCCTAAAATCAAGGGCAATTAAGTTGGACATTTAAGTGTTTGAGGAACATTTAAACTCATCATATAATATTGGTTCCTTATGCTTCAAATGTCAGAAGCGTCATATGTACTAAAGTATGAACACACCCTCCTATTTATGATCGGAATACTTGGTAACAAACCATGTGTTTAATCCAGAACTAGACCACTAGAAAGCCGATATCAAGTTTTTGCAATATATTCAAAGCAGTAAAGATAACCTCAAATTCGTGGGTTATTCAGAAATTATTTTGTAAAGATGTGTAGATATTAGTAATTTCATGTAATGTTATGTAAGGTCTAGAGCTAGGAATCATCAAATTTCATTCATCTCCATAGAAAGTGGCTACAAGTTCAAACCCATGAGAGGGTCGAAGGAGAGGAGAGGAGGAAGAACACGCAATGCACACGCTCGCCAGGTTCGAGCCGCGAGCCACCACACCCGATCCGCTGGAATGACTTAAGTAACAGCTGGCCTCAGGCCCACTCGTCACCCGCAAGTCGGGCCAGCTTGCGGGTCTCTCTCTTGGGCCAGCCCGCACGAGGATGCTCTGCTTCTGGGTCGCTGACAATCCCTCCTCCCTTAGAAGTGGCTTGTGTTGGGGAACGTCGCATGGGAAACAAAAATTTTCCTACGCGCACGAAGACCTATCATGGTGATGTCCATCTACGAGTGGAGATTTGGATCTACGTACCCTTGTAGATCGCACAGCAGGAAGCGTTAAGAAACGCGGTTGATGTAGTGGAACGTCCTCATGTCCCTCGATCCGCCCTGCCAACCGTCCCACGAACCGTCCCGCGATTTGTCCCACGGTCCGCTCCGATCTAGTGCCGAACGGACGACACCTCCGCGTTCAGCACACGTACAACTCGATGATGATCTCGACCTTCTTGATCCAGCAAGCAAGACGGAGAAGTAGATGAGTTCTCCGGCAGCGTGACGACGCTCCGGTGGTGGTGAAGGATCTACTCCTGCAGGGCTCCGTCCGAGCTCCGCAGAAATACGATCTAGAGGAAAAACCGTGATGTTTTGTGGTCGGGCTGCCGTGGCAAAGTTGTCTCAAATCAGCCCTAGACCTTCACTATATATAGGAGGAGGGGTGGGGAGACTTGCCTTGGGGTCCAAGACCCCAAGAGCCCGCCGGCCAAGGAGGTGGAGGAGTCCACCTCCAATCCTAGTCCAACTAGGATTGGAAGGTGGAGTCCTTCCCTTCCTTCCAACCTCTTTTTTTTCCTTTGATTTCTTCTCTCCTGCGCATAGGACCTCTTGGGCTGTCCCACCAGCCCACTGAGGGCTGGTGCGGCACCCCTAAGGCTTATGGGCTTCCCCCGGGTGGGCTGCCCCCCCGGTGAACATCCGGAACCCATTCGTCACTCTCGGTACATTCCCGGCAGTGCCCGAAAACTTCCCGGTAATCAAATGAGGTCATCCTATATATCAATCTTCGTCTCCGGACCATTATGGAAACCCTCGTGATGTCCGTGATCTCACCCGGGACTCCGAACAACATTCGGTAACCACACATATAACTCAACTATACTAAAACATCGCCGAAACTTAAGTGTGCAGACCCTGCGGGTTCGAGAACTATGCAGACATGCCCCGAGGTACTCCTCAGTCAATATCCAATAGCGGGACCTGGATGCCCATATTGGTGTTGGAAATATGCCCTAGAGGCAATAATAAATTAGTTATTATTATATTTCTTAGTTCATGATAATCGTTTATTATCCATGCTATAATTGTATTGATTGGAAACACAATACTTGTGTGGATACATAGACAAAACACTGTCCCTAGTAAGCCTCTAGTTGACTAGCTCGTTGATCAAAGATGGTCAAGGTTTCCTGGCCATAGGCAAGTGTTGTCACTTGATAACGGGATCACATCATTAGGAGAATCATGTGATGGACTAGACCCAAACTAATAGACGTAGCATGTTGATCGTGTCATTTTGTTGCTACTGTTTTCTGCGTGTCAAGTATTTATTCCTATGACCATGAGATCATATAACTCACTGACACCGGAGGAATGCTTTGTGTGTATCAAACGTCGCAACGTAACTGGGTGACTATAAAGATGCTCTACAGGTATCTCCGAAGGTGTTAGTTGAGTTAGTATGGATCAAGACTGGGATTTGTCACTCCGTGTGACGGAGAGGTATCTCGGGGCCCACTCGGTAATACAACATCACACACAAGCCTTGCAAGCAATGTAACTTAGTGTAAGTTGCGGGATCTTGTATTACGGAACGAGTAAAGAGACTTGCCGGTAAACGAGATTGAAATAGGTATGCGGATACTGACGATCGAATCTCGGGCAAGTAACATACCGAAGGACAAAGGGAATGACATACGGGATTATACGAATCCTTGGCACTGAGGTTCGAACGATAAGATCTTCGTAGAATATGTAGGATCCAATATGGGCATCCAGGTCCCGCTGTTGGATATTGACCGAGGAGTCTCTCGGGTCATGTCTACATAGTTCTCGAACCCGCAGGGTCTGCACACTTAAGGTTCGACGTTGTTTTATGCGTATTTGAGTTATATGGTTGGTTACCGAATGTTGTTCGGAGTCCCGGATGAGATCATGGACGTCACGAGGGTTTCCGGAATGGTCCGGAAACGAAGATTGATATATAGGATGACCTCATTTGGTTACCGGAAGGTTTTCGTGCATTACCGGAAAAGTTTCGGGCTCATCGGTAGTGTACCGGGAGTGCCGGGAGGGGTGCCGGGGACCATCGGGAGGGGTGTCACGCCCCAAGGGGTCTCATGGGCTATGGGAAGAGATAAACCAGCCCCTAGTGGGCTGGAATAAGTTCCCACTAAGGCCCATAAGGTTTGAGAAGGAAAAAACACAAGGTGGAAAGAGTTTCCAAGTGGGAAGGTGGAATCCTACTCCAAGTAGGATTGGAGTAGGACTCCTCCACCTCCAATTTCGGCCAAACCTTTAGGTTTTGAGGCTGCCTCCTCCCCTCCCTCCCACCTATATATACGGAGGTTTTAGGGCTGATTTGAGACGACTTTCTCACGGCTGCCCGACCACATACCTCCATAGTTTTTCCTCTAGATCGTGTTTCTGCGGAGCTCGGGCGGAGCCCTGCTGAGACAAGATCATCACCAACCTCCGGAGCGCCGTCACGCTGCTGGAGAACTCTTCTACCTCTCCGTCTCTCTTGCTGGATCAAGAAGGCCGAGATCATCGTCGAGCTGTACGTGTGCTGAACGCGGAGGTGCCGTCCGTTCGGTACTAGATCGTGGGACTGATCGCGGGATTGTTCGCGGGGCGGATCGAGGGACGTGAGGACGTTCCACTACATCAACCGCGATCTCTAATCGCTTCTGCTGTACGATCTACAAGGGTACGTAGATCACTCATCCCCTCTCGTAGATGGACATCACCATGATAGGTCTTCGTGCGCGTAGGAAAATTTTTGTTTCCCTTGCGACGTTCCCCAACAGTGGCATCATGAGCTAGGTTCATGCGTAGATGTCTTCTCGAGTAGAACACAAAAGTTTTTGTGGGCGGTGATGTGCGTTTTGCTGCCCTCCTTAGTCTTTTCTTGATTCCGCGGTATTGTTGGATTGAAGCGGCTTGGACCGACATTACTCGTACGCTTACGAGAGACTGGTTTCATCGTTACGAGTAACCCCCTTTGCTCAAAGATGACTGGCAAGTGACGGTTTCTCCAACTTTAGTTGAATCGGATTTGACCGAGGAGGTCCTTGGATGAGGTTAAATAGCAACTCATATATCTCCGTTGTGGTGTTTGCGTAAGTAAGATGCGATCCTACTAGATACCCTTGGTCACCACGTAAAACATGCAACAACAAAATTAGAGGACGTCTAACTTGTTTTTGCAGGGTATGATTGTGATGTGATATGGCCAACGATGTGATGTGATATATTGGATGTATGAGATGATCATGTTGTAATAGAAATATCGACTTGCACGTCGATGGTACGGCAACCGGCAGGAGCCATAGGGTTGTCTTTATACTAACATATGTGCTTGCAGATGCGTTTACTATTTTGCTAGGATGTAGCTTTAGTAGTAATAGCATAAGTAGCACGACAACCCCGATGGCAACACGTTGATGGATGATCATGGTGTGGCGCCGGTGACAAGAAGATCGTGCCGGTGCTTTGGTGATGGAGATCAAGAAGCACGTGATGATGGCCATATCATGTCACTTATGAATTGCATGTGATGTTAATCCTTTTATGCACCTTGTTTTGCTTAGAACGACGGTAGCATTATGAGGTGATCTCTCACTAAAATTTCAAGACGAAATTGTGTTCTCCCCGACTGTGCACCGTTGCGACAGTTCTTCGTTTCGAGACACCACGTGATGATCGGGTGTGATAGACTCAACGTTCACATACAACGGGTGCAAAACAGTTGCACACGCAGAACACTCGGGTTAAGCTTGACGAGCCTAGCATGTGCAGACATGGCCTCGGAACACGTGAGACCGAAAGGTCGAGCATGAATCGTATAGTTGATATGATTAGCATAGGGATGATTACCACTGAAACTATTCTCGACTCACGTGATGATCGGACTTGAGATAGTGGATTTGGATCATGTACCACTCAAATGACTAGAGAGATGTACTTTTTGAGTGGGAGTTCTTAAGTAATATGATTAATTGAACTAATTGTCATGAACATAGTCTAATGGTCTTTGCGAATTACGATGTAGCTTGCGCTATAGCTCTACTGTTTTTTTATGTTCCTAGAGAAAATTTAGTTGAAAATTGATAGTAGCAACCTTTGCAGACTGAGTCTGTAAAACCGAGGATTGTCCTCGTTGCTGCGCAGAAGGCTTATGTCCTTAATGCACCACTCGGTGTGCTGCACCTCGAGCGTCGTCTGTGGATGCTGTGAACATCCGACATACACGTTTCTGATGACTACACGATAGTTCAGTGCAAAGTACTTAATGGCTTAGAAGCAAGGCACCGAAAACGTTTTAAAACGTCACGGAACATAAGTGATGTTCTAAAGAGATGAAATTGTGATTTCATGCTTGTGCCCTTGTTAAGAGGTACGAGACCTCCAACAAGATTCTTTGACCACAAAGTAAAGGAGAAAAGCTCAATCGTTGAGCGTGTGCTCAGATTATCTGAGTACGACAATCACTCGAATCGAGTGGGAGCTAATCTTCCAGATGAGATAGTGATGGTTCTCCAAAATCACTGCCACCAAGCTTTGAGAGCTTCGTGATGAACTATAACATATCAAGGATAGATACAATGATCCTTGAGCGATTCGCGACGTTTGACACTGCGAAAGTAGAAATCAAGAAGGAGCATCAATAGTTGATGGTTTGAAAAACCACTAAGTTTCAAAAAAGGGGAGGGCTAGAAGGGATACTTCGTGAAACGGCAAAACAGTTGCTGCGCTAATGAAGAGACCCAAGATTGAACCCAAACCCGAGACTAAGTGCTTCTGTAATAAGGGGAACAGTCACTGAGGCGGAGCAACTCTAGATACTTGGGAGATAAGAAGGCTGGCAAAAGTCGAGAGAAGTATATTTGATATACATAATGTTGATGTGTACTTTACTAGTACTCCTAGTAGCACGAGGGTATTGGATACCGGTTCGGTTGCTAAGTGATTAGTAACGCGAAATGAAAGCTACGGCATAAGCGGAGACTAGCTAAAGGCGAGGTGACGATACGTGTTGGAAGTGTTTCCAAGGTTGATATGATCAAACGTCACACGCCCCCTCTACCATCGGGATTGGTGTTGAACCTAAATAATTGTTATTTGGTGCTTGCGTTAAGCATGAACATGATTGGATCGTGTTTATTGCAATACGATCATTCATTCAAAGAGAATAATGGTTACTCTATTTGCTTGAATAATCACCTTCAATGGTTTATTGAATCTCGATTGTAGTGTTACACATTGGTGCCAAAAGATACGAGTTAAATGATGATAGTACCACTTACTTGTGGCACTGCCGCTTGAGTCATGTTAGTATATAAATTGCATGAAGAGGCTCCATGCTGATGGATCTTTACTCACCTGATTTCGAATCACTAGTGACATGCAAATCATACCACATGAGCAAGGCCTTGTTTTCATTGAGATGAAACAAGATAGTAACTTGTTGGAAGTGATACATTTTGATGTATGCAGTCCAGTGAGTGCTGAGGCACGCAGTGGATATCATTATGTTCTTACTTCACTGACGACTTGAGTAGATACAGGAGTATTTACTTAATGAATCACAAGTCTGAAATATTGAAAAGTTCAATTCTGTTTCAGAGTGAAGTTCGTCGTAACAAGAGGGTAAACTGTCTACGATATGATCATAGAAATGAATATCTGAGTTGCGAGTTTTTGGTACACAGTTAAGACAATGTGGAAATTGTTTCACAGTTCGTGCCACCTGGAACATCATGGTGTGATGATGTGTCTGAACGTCATAGCCACGCACTATTTAGTATGGTGCATGCTGTGATGTCTCTTATCGAATTACCACTATCGTTTATGGGTTATGCATTAGAGACAACCACATTCACTTTAAATAGGGCACCGCGTATTTCCGTTGAGATGACACAGTATAGACTGAGGTTTAGAGAAATCTAAACTGTCGTTTCTTGAAAGTTTGGGGCTTCGAAACTTATGTGAAAAAGTTTCAGTCTGATAAGCTCGAACCCAAAGCGGATAAATGCATCTTCATAGGATATCCAAAACAGTTGGGTACATCTCCTATCCCAGATCCAAAAGCAAAGTGTTTGCTTCTAGAAACGGATCCTTTCTCGAGAAAAGGTTTCTCTCGAAAGAATTGAGTGGGAGGGTAGTAGAACTTGATGAGGTTATTAAAACCATCACTTCAACCAGTGTGTAGCAGGGCATAGGAAGTTGTTCCTGTGGCGCCTACACTAATTGAAGTGGAAGCTGATGATGGTGATCATTGAGCTTCGAATCAAGTTACTACAAACCTCGTAGGTCGACAAGGTCGCGTACTGCTGCAGAGTAGTACGGTAACCCTGTCTTGGAGGTCATGTTGTTGAGCAACAGTGAACCTACGAGTTATGGAGAAAGCGATGGTGGGCCCAGATTCCGACAAATGGCTGGAAGCCATGAAATCCGAGAGAGGATCCATGTGTGAAAACAAAGTGTAGACTTTGGTAGAACTACTTGATGGTCATGGGACTATTGGGTAAAATGGATCTTTAAAAGAAGACAGACGATGATGGTGATAAGTCACCATTAAGAAAAGCTCGACTTGTCGCAAAGATGTTTTCGACAAGATCAAACAGTTGACTATGATGAGTCTTTCTCACTCGTAGCGATGCTAAAGGTCTGTTAGAATTGTGTTAGTAGTTGCTGCATTATTTATGAAATATTGCACGTAGGATGTCAAAACGTTGTTTCCTCGACGGTTTCCTTGAGCAAACATTGTATGTGATACAGCCAGAAGGTTTTGTCGATCCTAAAGATACTAGCAAGTATGCAAGCTCCAGTGATCCTTCAATGGACTGGTGCAAGCATCTCGGAGTTGGAATAAGCACTTTGATGAGATGATCAAAGATTTTGGGTGTGTACAAGGTTTATGAGAAACTTGTATTTCCAAAGAAGTGAGTGGGAGCACTATAGAATTTCTGATAGGTATATGTGGTTGACATATTGTGGATCAGAAGTAATGTAGAATTTCTGTAAAGCATACAAGGTTGTTTGAAAGAAGTTTTCAAAGGAGTACCTGGATTACGCTACTTGAACGTTGAGCATCAAAGATCTATGGAGATAGATCGAAAGCGCTTAATAGAAGTTTCAACAAGATGCATGCCTTGACAAGTTTTTTGAAAGAGTTCAAAATAGACCAGCAAAGAAGGAGTTCTTGGTTGCGTTGTGAGGTGTGAATTTGAGTAAGACTCAAAACCCGACCACGGCAGAATAAAGAGAATAGACGAAGGTCGTCTTCTATGCCTTAGCCGTAGAATCTAAAGTATGCCATGCTGTGTACCGCACCTGATGTGTGCCTTGACTCAAAGTCTGTTGAGGGTACAGAGAGTGATCCATGATTGAATCACTAGCAGCGGTCAAAATTTATCCTTAGTAACAAATGGACTAAGGAATTTTTCTCGATTATGGAGGTGGTTAAAGAGTTCGTCGTAAAGGGTTACGTCGATGCAAGCTTTGACACTAATCTGAATAACTATGAGTAGTGAAACGGATTCATATAGTAGAGTGGATATTTGGAGCATTTCCGAATAGCACGTAGTAGCAGCATCTATAAGATGACATAAAGATTTGTAAAGAACGCACAGATCTGAAAGTTTCAGAACCGTTGACTAAAACCTCTCTCACAAGCAAGACATGATCAGACCCCATAACTATATGGGTGTTGGATTCGTTGGAATCACATGGTGATGTGAACTAGATTATTGACTCTAGTGCAAGTGGGAGACTGTTGGAAATATGCCCTAGAGGCAATAATAAATTAGTTATTATTATATTTCTTAGTTCATGATAATCGTTTATTATCCATGCTATAATTGTATTGATTGGAAACACAATACTTGTGTGGATACATAGACAAAACACTGTCCCTAGTAAGCCTCTAGTTGACTAGCTCGTTGATCAAAGATGGTCAAGGTTTCCTGGCCATAGGCAAGTGTTGTCACTTGATAACGGGATCACATCATTAGGAGAATCATGTGATGGACTAGACCCAAACTAATAGACGTAGCATGTTGATCGTGTCATTTTGTTGCTACTGTTTTCTGCGTGTCAAGTATTTATTCCTATGACCATGAGATCATATAACTCACTGACACCGGAGGAATGCTTTGTGTGTATCAAACGTCGCAACGTAACTGGGTGACTATAAAGATGCTCTACAGGTATCTCCGAAGGTGTTAGTTGAGTTAGTATGGATCAAGACTGGGATTTGTCACTCCGTGTGACGGAGAGGTATCTCGGGGCCCACTCGGTAATACAACATCACACACAAGCCTTGCAAGCAATGTAACTTAGTGTAAGTTGCGGGATCTTGTATTACGGAACGAATAAAGAGACTTGCCGGTAAACGAGATTGAAATAGGTATGCGGATACTGACGATCGAATCTCGGGCAAGTAACATACCGAAGGACAAAGGGAATGACATACGGGATTATACGAATCCTTGGCACTGAGGTTCAAACGATAAGATCTTCGTAGAATATGTAGGATCCAATATGGGCATCCAGGTCCCGCTGCTGGATATTGACCGAGGAGTCTCTCGGGTCATGTCTACATAGTTCTCGAACCCGCAGGGTCTGCACACTTAAGGTTCGACGTTGTTTTATGCGTATTTGAGTTATATGGTTGGTTACCGAATGTTGTTCGGAGTCCCGGATGAGATCACGGACGTCACGAGGGTTTCCGGAATGGTCCGGAAACGAAGATTGATATATAGGATGACCTCATTTGGTTACCGGAAGGTTTTCGTGCATTACCGGAAAAGTTTCGGGCTCATCGGTAGTGTACCGGGAGTGCCGGGAGGGGTGCCGGGGACCATCGGGAGGGGTGTCACGCCCCAAGGGGTCTCATGGGCTATGGGAAGAGATAAACCAGCCCCTAGTGGGCTGGAATAAGTTCCCACTAAGGCCCATAAGGTTTGAGAAGGAAAAAACACAAGGTGGAAAGAGTTTCCAAGTGGGAAGGTGGAATCCTACTCCAAGTAGGATTGGAGTAGGACTCCTCCACCTCCAATTTCGGCCAAACCTTTAGGTTTTGAGGCTGCCTCCTCCCCTCCCTCCCACCTATATATACGGAGGTTTTAGGGCTGATTTGAGACGACTTTCTCACGGCTGCCCGACCACATACCTCCATAGTTTTTCCTCTAGATCGTGTTTCTGCGGAGCTCGGGCGGAGCCCTGCTGAGACAAGATCATCACCAACCTCCGGAGCGCCGTCACGCTGCTGGAGAACTCTTCTACCTCTCCGTCTCTCTTGCTGGATCAAGAAGGCCGAGATCATCGTCGAGCTGTACGTGTGCTGAACGCGGAGGTGCCGTCCGTTCGGTACTAGATCGTGGGACTGATCGCGGGATTGTTCGCGGGGCGGATCGAGGGACGTGAGGACGTTCCACTACATCAACCGCGATCTCTAATCGCTTCTGCTGTACGATCTACAAGGGTACGTAGATCACTCATCCCCTCTCGTAGATGGACATCACCATGATAGGTCTTCGTGCGCGTAGGAAAATTTTTGTTTCCCTTGCGACGTTCCCCAACAATTGGATCCTACATATTCTCTGAATAACTTATCGGTTGGACCTCAGTGTTAAGGATTCAGGCAATCCCGTATGTCATTCCCTTTGTCCTTCGGTATGTTACTTGCCCGAGATTCGATCATCGGTATCCGCATACCTATTTCAATGTCATTACCGGAAGTCTCTTTTCTCATTCCGTAATACAAGATCCCGTGACTTACACTTAGTTACATTGCTTGCAAGGCTTGTGTGTGATGTTGTATTACCGAGAGGGTCCCGAGATACCTCTCCGTCACACGGAGTGACAAATCCCAGTCTTGATCCATACTAACCCAACGGACACCTTCGGAGATACCTGTAGAGCACCTTTATAGTCACCCAGTTACATTGTGACGTTTGATACACACAAGGCATTCCTCAGGTGCCAGTGGATTATATGATCTCATGGTCATAGGAACAAATACTCGACACGCAGAAAACAATAGCAATACAATGACACGATCAATATGCTACGTTCATAGTTTGGGTCTAGTCCATCACATGATTCCCCTAATGTTGTGATCCAGTTATCAAGCAACAACACTTTGCACATAGTGAGAAAACCTTGACTATCCTTGATCAACTGGCTAGCCAACTAGAGGCTTGCTAGGGACATTGTTGTGTCTATTTATCCACACATGTATCTATGTTTTCATTCAATACAATTATAGCATGGATAATAAACGATTATCTTTAAACAGGAAATATAATAATAACTATTTATCATTGCCTCTAGGGCATATTTCCAACAGTCTCCCACTTGCACTAGAGTCAATAATCTAGTCCTCACATTGCTATGCGATTTACATTGTAATAAATCGAACACCCATACAGTTCTGGTGTTGATCATGTTTTGCCCGTGGAAGAGGCTTAGTCAGCGGGTCTGCTACATTCAGATCCGTGTGCACTTTGCAAATATTCATGTCCTCTCCTTCGACGTAGTCGCAGATGAGGTTGAAGCGTCGTTTGATGTGTCTGGTCTTCTTGTGAAACCTTGGTTCCTTTGCTAAGGCAATGGCACCAGTGGTGTCACATAACAGAGTCAATGGATCCAGTGCACTTGGCACAACTCCAAGATCTGTCATGAACTGCTTCATCCATACCACCCTCTTTTGCGGCCTCCAAGGCAACCATGTACTCCGCTTCACATGTAGAATCTGCTACGACGCTCTGCTTGGAACTGCACCAGCTTACCGCACCTCCATTAAGAATAAATACGTATCCAGTTTGAGACTTAGAGTCATCCCGATCGGTGTCAAAACTTGCGTCGATATACCTTTTACGACGAGCTCTTTGTCACCTCCATACACGAGAAACATTTCCTTAGTCCTTTTCACGTACTTCAGAATATTCTTGACCGCCGTCCAGTGATCCACTCCTGGATTACTCTGAAACCTGCCTGCCATACTTATGGCCAAGCTGACGTATGGTCTAGTGCACAACATTGCATACATGATAGAACCTACGGGTGAAGCGTAGGGGACGAAACTCATTGTCTTTCTATCTTCCTCAGTTGCTGGGCACTGAGTCTTACTCAATTTTATACATTGTAATACTGACAAGAACCCTTTCTTGGACTGATCCATTTTGAACTTCTTCAAAACTTTATCAAGGTATGTGCTTTGTGAAAGTTTGATACGTCTTCGTCGTATCTACTTTTCCGAACTCTTTTGCCCTTGTTTTGGACTCTAATTTGCATGATTTGACTGGAACTAACCCGGACTAACGCTGTTTTCAGCAGAATTGCCATGGTGTTGTTTTTGTGCAGAAATAGAAGTCCTCGGAATGACCTGAAAATTTACGGAGAATTTTTCTGGAATTAATGAAAAATACCTACGCAAAGATCCACCGGAGGGGGTGTACCAGTGGGCACAAGCCCACTGGCCGCAGGCACCCCCTAGGCCGCGCCGTGAGGGCTTGTGGAGCCCACGAGGCTCCACCGCCCCCAAACTCAGCTCTATATATTCCGCTTCGCCTGGAAAAAAATCAGGGAGAAGGATTCATCGCGTTTTACGATACAGAGGCCCCGCCACCTCCTCTTCTTCATCTGGATGGCAGATCTGGAGTCCGTTCTGGGCTCCGGAGAGGGGAAATCGTTGCCATCGCCATCATCAACCTTCCTCCATCGACAATTCCATGATTCTCTTCACCGTTCGTGAGTAATCTCATCGTAGGATTGCTGGACGGTAATGAGTTGGATGAGATCTATCATGTAATCGAGTTAGTTTTGACGGGGATTGATCCCTAGTATCCACTATGTTCTGAGATTGATGTTGCTACTACTTTGCCATGCTTAATGCTTGTCACTAGGGCCCGAGTGCCATGATCTCAGATCTGAACCTATTATGTTGTCGCCAATATATGTATGTTTTAGATCCTATCTTGCAAGTTATAGTCACCTACTATGTGTTATGACCCGGCAACCCCGGAGTGACAATAGCCGGAACCACTCCCGGAGATGACCATAGTATGAGGAGTTCATGCATTCACCATGTGTTAATGTGTTGGTCCGGTTCTTTATTAAAAGGAGAACCTTAATATCCCATAGTTTCCATTGGGACCCCGCTGCCACGGGAGGGATGGACAATAGATGTCATGCAAGTTCTTTTCCCTAAGCACGTATGACTACATACGGAATACATGCCTACATTAGATTGACGAACGGGAGCTAGTTACTTATCTCTCCATGTTATAGCTGTTACATGATGAATCACATCCGACATACTCATCCATCACCGATCCACTGCCTACGAGTCTTTTACTACTGGTCCTTGCTACGTTACTTTGCTGCTACTGCTGCTACTGTTACTTTGCTGCTACTGCTGTTACTCTGCTGCTACTGCTATCACTACTGCTATTACTTGCTACTTTGCTGTTACCTGTTGCAACACTTTATTGGCGCCATTGATACGACAAGTTAGGAATAGTCTGCCGTCAACAGACCTGTTTCCGGCACCGTTGCTATCATACCACTTTGCTACTGATACTTTGCTTGCACACACTAATCTTTCAGGTGTGGTTGAATTGACAACTCAGCTGCTAATACTTGAGAATATTCTTTCGCTTCCCTTTGTGTCGAATCAATAAATTTGGGTTGAATACTCTACCCTCGAAAACTGTTGCGATCCCCTATACTTGTGGGTTACAAGACCTTTTTCTGGCCGTTGCCGGGGAAGCACAACTATATTCTCTGAGTCACTTGGGATTGACGTCTGCTGATCACTATGAGGAATCCGGAAGATCCAAGAACCGAAATCTTGCCTCCCACTACGAGGACAGGTAAGTAACTGCCATCTAGCTCTGCACTTGATTCACCTTCAGTTATGAGTAAGTTTGCGACATCGCCTCCTGCTAGAAATCTTGATATGTCGCCTGTGCTTGATACTAGTGTGCTTGATGATGCTACTTCTGCTGCCCATGATTCTTATGATGATGCTATGCTTGATACCATGCCTGATGATGCTATGCTTGATACTATGCCTAATGATGCTATGCTTGATACTGCTTTGCCACTAGGTGCATTCCTTGATGCACAAATTGCTAGAGTTGTTGCTAGATGTGATGATACTTCTGAAACTGGTGATACTATTGAAGTAGAACCTGCTAATATGCCTGAACTGCCTGTTATGCCTGAGCGTTATGTTATGGAGGGAGAGATAGCTGAGGACTTTCTTGCGTGTAAGGATAGCTATGATGTTGAGAAACTACTGCGCAAGTGGAAAGAAAAATCTCTGAACGCTAGGATGAAATACAACCCGCAGTTTGCTACTTCGCCTATCTTTGTGACCGATAAGGATTATGAATTCTTTGTCGACCCTGAGTTAATCACTCTGGTCGAATCTGATCCTTTCACAGTTATGAGTCTGAAACGGTTGTAGCCCATCTTACCAAACTGCACGATATAGCCACCGTATTCACTAGTGAGGAAAAGTTCCGCCACTACTAGACCCTCAAGCTGTTTCCTTTCTCGCTAAAGGATGATGCTAAGACCTGGTTCACTTCTCTTGCTCCTGGTTGTGTGCGTAACCCCCAGGATATGGTCTAATACTTCTCTAAAAAACATTTCCCTGCCCATAAGAAGCAAGCTGCCTTGCAGGAAATATACAACTTTGCTCAAGCTGCAGAAGAGAGTCTCCCACAAGCTTGGGGGAGGCTCATCCAGCTACTGAATGCTTTGCCTAAGCACCCTCTTGAGAAGAATGAAATACTTGATATCTTCTATGATGGACTTGCCGATGCTTCCAAAGACCACCTAGATAGTTGTGCTGGTTGTGTTTTTAGGGAACGAACTATAGAACAAGCTGAGATTCTATTGAATAATCTCTTGTGCAATGAGAATGCTTGGACTATTCCCGAAACACCTCCTAAGCCAACTCTGAAGAAAAGAGGTATTCTATTCCTCAGTCCTGAAGATATGCAAGAAGCCAAGAAATCTATGCGAGAGAAAGGCATTAAATATGAAGATGTCAAAAATCTACCACCTATCGAAGAGATCCATGGTCTTGATAACCCAATATAGGTAGTAGAAGTAAATTCTATGCGTAGGTTTGATGAGAGTGATATTCCTTTTGATAAACCTGCTAGCTTATGCATGGATGATTTTGATAACTTCGTCGCCAAACAACAAAGTTTCAATGATTATGTTAGCAGACAATTGGAACAAAATGCTTGTATGCTTAGTCATTTACGTGCTTGTGTGGACAAAAATTTCAATGATCTTAAGCTTCTGAGTAAACATGCCTCTATGATTACTACTCAGGTAGAACAAGTACTTAAAGCTCAAAATGACTTGCTCAATGAGTTGAATGACAATTTCATTAGAGTCGTCACTAGAGGCGGTAGAATGACCCAGGAACCTGTGTATCCTGAGGGTCATCCTAAGAGAATTGAACAAGATTCTCAAGGAGTTAGCACTGATGCACTTAGTCATCCTAGAAAGAAGAAGAAAGATGATAGGAACCTGCACGCTAGCAACCCTGTTGCTGCTACCCCCGAGAGTCCAAACGATGCCTGTGTCTCTGATGCTGAAACACAATCTGGTGATGAACATGAGCCTAATGATAATATCAATAGTGATGTTCATGAAGATGCTCAACCTAGCAATGATAAGGATGTGGAGATTGAACCCGTTGATCTTGATAACCCACAACCTAAGACTAAGAGATACGATAAGAGTGACTTCACTGCTAGGAAGCATGGTAAAGAAAGGGAACCATGGATTCAGAAACCCATGCCCTTTCCTCCCAAACCATCCAAGAAAAAGGATGATGAGGATTTTGAGCGATTTGTTGAAATGATTAGACTTGTCTTTCTGCAAATGCGTTTGACAGATATGCTCAAAATGTCCCCGTATGCTAAGTACATGAAAGATATTGTGACTAATAAGAGGAGGATACCTGGGGTTGAGATTTCCACCAAGCTCGCTAATTATACCTTCAAGGGTGGAACTCCTAAGAAACTAGCTGATCCCGGTGTGCCCACTATACCTTGCTCCATTAAAGGTAACTACGTTAGAACTGCTTTATGCGACCTTGGAGCCGGTTATAGTGTTATGCCTCTCTCTCTTTATCGTAGACTTGAACTTGATAAGTTGACACCCACTGAAATCTCTGCAAATGGCCGACAAATCAACTGCTTTCCCTATCGGCATTTGCGAGGATGTGCCTGTTGTGGTTGCCAATGTCACTATCTTAACAGACTTTGTTATCTTGGATATTCTCGAGGACGATGCCATGGTGGTCATCCTCGGAAGACCCTTTTTAAACACTGCAGGGGCTGTTATAGATTGCAACAAAGGCAATGTCACTTTCCATGTCAATGGTAATGAGCATAAGGTGCACTTTCCGAAGAAACAATATCGAGTACATTGCATCAATGCTATCGAAAAAACTTCATCGATTCTTATTGGGAGCTTTGAATGCCCTATACCTCGTGTCAAGATGAAGTATGATTTTCTTGTTGGAGAGATACATATCCCCATTGAGGTGACCTTGTGGCTATTCGAAAATTCTCCGTTCTCTTTTGCGATTCGAAAAGCTTTGTCGAGGAGACTTGATCAACCTCACTGACGGATTTCTTTCGATGACCATGAGATGGATGAATCGAGGAGTCGCAAACCTCTGTTCCAAGCTTTCACCTTCCGTTGCCTAGAAGAAAAACGATAGGTTTAGTTTAGTTTTCCCTATTTTCTGTTTTAGCGTCCGGTGGAAAAGTACCCCGAAAATAAAAGTTCTCCGAACGTCGTGAAAATCAAGTATGTTTTTTTCTGGAATTTTTGAAAAATTCTGAGACAAAGAGTTGTCTGGGGGCTGCACCAGTGGGCCACAAGCCCTGACGGCGCGGGCACCCTCTGGCCGCGCCACCCAGGCTTGTGGGGCCCACAGGCACCCCCTCCACTCATTCTTGCTCTCATCTGGTTCTCCTACCTCCAGAAAAAATCGTTTCGTAGCTCAAACCCGTGTTCTTGCTCCTCTTGCTGGGATTTTCGATCTCCTTGCTCAAATCACCATTCTCCGACCTATTTTGGGGAAATTACTCCTTGGTAAGTGACTCCTCCATTGGTCCAATTAGTTTTTGCTCTAGTGCCTTATACTCCGCGTATTTTTGCTGCCTTGGTGACCATGTTCTTGAGCTTTGCATGCTGATTTTAGCTGGTCCCAAGTAGTTTTGATGCGTAATATGGCCTCTAGGCACTTGTGGGAGTACTTGCTACGAGTTTAGTTGAGCCTTGTTCACTTTTCCTTTGGGTCACTGAAAATTTCTCAAAAGGAAGATGTTCAGGAGAAACTTTCATGGTGGTTCCTCAAGCAAGAGAGGTCCCCGTCTCGCGATTCGGGAGCCCGATCCTTTCCAACCAAGGGATGCGCAGGTACAACCATGTGAATGGCCTTCTGATGAATTTATGATTGAGGCAGGTTTCAAAGACGAGTTTGATGCACTTGTTCGCAACGTCGGACTTGAAGAATTCATATCCGATAAATGTGAACAGTATGTTGCTCTCACTGCCTCTTTTGTTCGTAGATTCAAATTTTCAGTTGGCCATGACACATCGGTACTGTTTGATCTCTATGACAAATCCTATACCATGGATTTAGAGGATTTCAATAGAATTTGCAAAATACCTATTTGGGGTAGCCTCAATGATCCTCCTAAATCTTCGGTTAGAGATTTTTGCTCTGGTATTACTGTTGGAGAAACTAGAGATATTACGCAAGCTACCATGGGGAGTATTCATTTTCGAGCCTTGCATTACTTTGCCCTCTTCATAGGCAGATGTATTAATAGCAATATTGAGCATTGTCACCTCTGCGCATCCGACCTTAGTATCCTAAAGAGCGTAGTGACGGGTGAGAAGAGTTTCAACATGGGAGCTATAATAGCAAGGAGGCTGAATAAGAATGCTAATGAAGGGGATTTCTTTGGTGGGATCTATGCCACCCGCATAGCAAATTTTCTTGGAGTACCCATCCGCGAAGGAGATCCCCCGCTCCATACAGCTTTCCTTGACCGTGTCGCTTTGACACACTACCAGTTCCTTGAGAAGGATGATGAATCCCTCCTATACCGTTTGATATTTAACCGGCAGCGTGTTTTCCATATTACCCTTCCTGCTCCTGCCTTCTTTGACTTTCAGGTAAAATGGAGATATTACATAACCAGAGGAGAGGCAGAGGAGTATGAGAGGGAGGCAAAGGCTCTTCGTCTTCGTGAGGCAGCTATTCAGGCAGTGGCTGCAACGCTCCCGTATAACCCCCATTATGATTTTGGGTTTCGCCAGGACCATCCTTGGGAGTAGACCAACTTAGGCCAAAAGCCTAAGCTTGGGGGAGTACGCGTTCTCACCGACTTTACATTCTTGCTTATGCTTTCACTTTGCTCGTCTGTGTTCACACTTTGCCACTGTATCATCTATGGTAGTTTATTTTCTTTTTCTCGTTTTCTTTTCGTGTGTCTATCTAGTTTGAGAAACCCAAAAAGATTTTCTTTTTCTTCTTTTGCTTGTTGGGAGCTTTCCCGTGTAATTAGTTCTCTTTTTCTTTGGGTCAAGGTAGAAGATATTGGTTACAATGTTTAGTGGCTCTTGCATACATACCTGTTTAGCTTTCAAAGAGCCATATTACTTTGTCTTCTCCTTTGTGTCTGCCTGCAGATTCCAGCGTAGTCCAATGCACGAGCACGCTTATTATTGTTCACATCATTCGATCGTGCAAGTGAAAGGCAATAATGACGATATAGGATGAAGTGACTGAGCCTAGCAAAGCTGGTATGAACTCGATCTATTTTGTTTTTGTAAATATGACTAGCTCATCATGCCTGATTCAGCTTTGTTGTGAGAGAAACATGTTTGCAATGACAACTTAGAGATCATAGTTGCTTATGCCATGCTTACTTAGCTAGGAGCTTATAATGATTTGTCTTGGATGCCCACATGAATGTTGAGATGACTGTGTTGTAGTATGATAGGATGGTATCCTCTGAATGATTCAAGTGGCTTGACTTGACGCATGTTCACGCATGTAGTTGAAACAAAATCAACATAGCCTCT
Organism: Hordeum vulgare subsp. vulgare; assembly: GCF_904849725.1. Classification (NCBI taxonomy): domain Eukaryota; kingdom Viridiplantae; phylum Streptophyta; class Magnoliopsida; order Poales; family Poaceae; genus Hordeum; species Hordeum vulgare. The sequence continues at coordinate 502,691,738 of NC_058518.1, forward strand.
ATGATATTCATGTTCATGGTGATTTATGTCCTACTCATGCTTGCACTCAATGTTAGTTAATCTCAATGCACTTTGATGACTGTTGTCGTTCTTTAGTTGGTCGCTTCCCAGTCTTTTGCTAGCCTTCACTTGTACTAAGCGGGAATACTGCTTGTGCATCCACTTCCTTAAACCCAACCTTGTTCCATTTGAGTCCACCATACCTACCTATAAGCGATATCTACCTGCCGTTCCAAGTAAATTTGCATGTGCCACTCTCTAAATCCTCAAGAAATAATCTGTTTTGCGTGCCCGAACCGCTCATGTGGTGACAGGGGGCTATCAGTATCTTCCATGCTAGGCGTGTTATCCTTGATATGTGTTTATTCACTATCATTCACGAGAAAGGGGCCGGTAATTGGAATTCCCAGTTCCATGCTCAAATCGAAAATATAATTGCAAACAAAACTCCCCCAGGATTGATGTTGGTATGGACTGTACCCGAGGATTCGGCTAGCCGCGGAGTGTGATTGATTGGTGGTGGGGGATTCAAAACTTTACTTTTCTGTTGGGAACCGCCTATAGCATGTGTAACGTGGAAGATGTTGAGAACTCTTAGTCATTGCGTTGACAATGAAAGCATGCCACCCAAAATTATTATCTCTGTTTTCAGAGCTTGAGCTCTGGCACCTATGCAAATCAATGCTTCCCTCTGCGAAGGGCCTGTCTATTTATGTTCCTGTTGAGTCATCCTCCTCTTATAAAAGCACCAACTAGAGAGCACCTCTGTTATTTTTATGCTTTGCTTTTAACTATGTTGAGTATGACTATGACAGGATCTTCTTTGCCTTGAGTTACAATGTTTAGTCAGCCCTTGGTCTTTGAAGGTGCTCTGCATTTATGTTTTGCGGTCTCAGAAAGAGCTAGCGAGATACCACCAGTTCGTACTGCTTCATGTTGTTTTGATTGAAGTGTTGACATTTGAGGCTTATTATTATTTGCTCGCTAGTTGATTATGCCATTGATATGAGTTTACCGTGAGACTTAGATGTCATTTGCTTATGTGGTTTGCTTGTGATCTTGCTGGAATTCTGGTTATGAGTTAGACATAGTTGCAACAACAAGATCAAACAGAGTTCGTCAAAGTTTTTCTTTTGTCTCTTTCAGTTTGTCAACTGAATTGCTTGAGGACAAGCAAGGCTTTAAGCTTGGGGGAGTTGATACGTCTCCGTCGTATCTACTTTTCCGAAATCTTTTGCCCTTGTTTTGGACTCTAATTTGCATGATTTGAATGGAACTAACCCGGACTAACGCTGTTTTTAGCAGAATTGCACTGGTGTTGTTTTTGTGCAGAAATAAAAGTTCTCGGAATGACCTGAAAATTTACGGAGAATTTTTCTGGAATTAATGAAAAATACGTGCGCAAAGATCCACCAGAGGGGGTGTACCAGTGGGCCACAATCCCACTGGCCGCGGCCAGCCCCGAGGCCGCGTTGTGAGGGCTTGTGGAGCCCACGAGGCTCCACCGCCCCCAAACTCAGCTCTATATATTCCATTTCGCCCGGAAAAAAATCAGGGAGAAAGATTCATCGCGTTTTACGATACGGAGGCGCCGCCACCTCGTGTTCTTCATTTGGAGGGCAGATCTGGAGTCCGTTCTGGGCTCCGGAGAGGGGAAATCGTCGCCATCGTCATCATCAACCTTCCTCCATCGAAAATTCCGTGATACTCTTCACCGTTCGTGAGTAACCTCATCGTAGGCTTGCTGGACGGTGATGAGTTAGATGAGATCTATCATGTAATCGAGTTAGTTTTGACGGGGATTGATCCCTAGTATCCACTATGTTCTGAGATTGATGTTGCTACTACTTTGCCATCCTTAATGCTTGTCACTAGGGCCCGAGTGCCATGATTTCAGATCTGAACCTATTATGTTGTCGCCAATATATGTGTGTTTTAGATCCTATCTTGCAAGTTGTAGTCACCTACTATGTGTTATGACCCGGCAACCCCGGAGTGACAATAGCCGGAACCACTCCTGGAGATGACCATAGTATGAGGAGTTCATGCATTCCCCACGTGTTAATGCGTTGGTCAGCTTCTTTATTAAAAGGAGAACCTTAATATCCCGTAGTTTCCATTGGGACCCCGCTGCCACGGGAGGGATGGACAATAGATGTCATGCAAGTTCTTTTCCCTAAGCACGTATGACTACATACGGAATACATACCTACATTGGATTGACGAAGGAGAGCTAGTTACTTATCTCTCCGTGTTATAGACGTTACATGATGAATCACATCCGACATACTCATCCATCACCGATCCACTGCCTACGAGTCTTTTACTACTGGTCCTTGCTACGTTACTTTGCTGCTACTGCTGTTACTCTGTTGCTACTGCTGTTACTTTGCTGCTACTGCTGTTACTGCTGCTGCTGTTACTCTGCTGCTACTGCTGTCACTACTGCTATTACTTGCTACTTTGCTGTTACCTGCTGCAACACTTTACTGGCACCATTGATACGACAAGTTAGGAATAGTCTGTCGTCAACACACCTGTTTCTGGCACCGTTGCTATCGTACCACTTTGCTACTGATACTTTGCTTGCAGACACTAATCTTTCAGGTGTGGTTGAATTGACAACTCAGCTGCTAATACTGGAGAATATTCTTTCGCTTCCCTTTGTGTCGAATCAATAAATTTGGGTTGAGTACTCTACCCTCGAAAACTGTTGCAATCCCCTATACTTGTGGGTTATCAAAGTCCTATCAGGTGTTTCGATCTATCCCTATAGATCTTAATGCCTAGAATGTAAGCAGCTTCTCCTAGGTCCTTCATAGAGAACTTTTATTCAAGTAACCTTTTATGCTCTCCAAAAGCTCCACCTTGTTTCCAATCAGCAATATGTCGTCCACATATAATATTAGAAACGCCACAGAGCTTCCACTCACTTTCTTGTAAATACAAGATTCTCCAACCACTTGTATAAACCCAAATGCTTTGATCACCTCATCAAAGCGTTTATTCCAACTTCGAGATGCTTGCACCAGTCCATAAATGGATCGCTGGAGCTTGCATACTGTCTTCTTCTTATAGATCCATTTGTTCTGAATAGCCTTGCGGCCTTCAGGTAGTACTTCTAAAGTCCACACTTTGTTCTCGTACATGGATCCTATCTCGGACTTCATGGCCTCCAGCCATTTGTTGGAATCTTGGCCCACCATTGCTTCTTCATAATTCGCAGGTTCATCGTTGTCCAACAACATAATCGTCAAGACAGGATTACCGTACCACTCGGGAGAAGTACGTGATCTTGTTGACCTGCGAGGTCCGACAGTATCTTGATCCGAAGTTTCATGATCATCATCATCAACTTGTTCCTCAACCGGGGCCACAGCAACACGGGTTTCCCCTTGCCCTGCGCCACCATCAAGAGGAATTAGAGGTTCGACAACCTCATCAAGTTCTATCTTCCTCCCACTCAATTCTTTCGAGAGAAACTCCTTCTCAAGAAAAGCTCCATTTTTAGCAACAAACACTTTGCCCTCGGATTTGAGATAGAAGGTATACCCAACTGTCTCTTTTGGGTAACGTACGAAGACGCACTTTTCCGCTTTGGGTTCCAGCTTTTCAGGCTGAAGCTTTTTGACATAAGCATCACATCCCCAAATTTTAAGAAACGACAACTTTGGTCTTTTTCCATACCACAGTTCGTATGGTGTCGTCTCAACGGATTTTTATGGTGCCCTATTTAAAGTGAATGTAGCTGTTTCTAATACATAACCCCAAAACGATAACGGCAAATCGGTAAGAGACATCATAGATCGCACTATCTCTAATAAAGTACGATTACGACGTTCGGACACACAATTACGCTGTGGTGTTCCAGGCGGTGTCAACTGTGAAACAATTCCACATTGTCTTAAGTGAGTACCAAACTCGAAACTCAGATACTCACCCCCACAATCAGACCGTAGGAATTTGATCTTCTTGTTGCGATGATTTTTGACTTCACTCTGAAATTGTTTGAACTTTTCAAACGTCCCAGACTTGTGCTTCATCAAGTAGACATAACCATATCTACTCAAATCGTCAGTGAAGGTGAGAAAATAACGATATCCGCCGTGTGCCTCCACACTCATCGGACCACACACATTGGTATGTATGATTTCCAACAAGTCACTTGCACGCTCCATTGTTCCGGAGAACGGAGTTTTAGTCATCTTGCCCATGAGGCATGGTTCGCACGTGTCAAGTGAATCAAAGTCAAGTGACTCCAAAAGTCCATTGGTATGGAGTTTCTTCATACGCTTTACACCAATATGACCTAAGCGGCAGTGCCATAAAAACATGGCGCTATCATTGTTAACTATAACTCTTTTGGTCTCAATGTTATGTATATGTGTATTATCACTATCAAGATTCAATATGAACAATCCTCTCACATTGGGTGCATGACCATAAAAGATATTACTCATAGAAATAGAACAACCATTATTCTCTGACTTAAACGAGTAACCGTCTCGCAATAAACAAGATCCAGATATAATGTTCATGCTTAACGGAGGCACTAAATAACATTTATGTAAGTTCATAACTAATCCTGATGGTAACTGAAGTGAAACTGTGCCGACGGTGATTGCATCAACCTTGGAACCATTTCCCACGCGCATCGTCACTTCATTCCTTCGCGAGCCTTCACTTATTCCGCAGTTCCTGTTTCGAGTTGCAAATATGAGCAAGAGAACCGGTATCAAATACCCAGGCACTACTACGAGAGCTGGTTAAGTACACATCAATAACATGTATATCGAATATACCTGATTTTCCTTGGCCGCCTTCTTATCAGCCAGATACTTGGGGCAGTTGCGCTTCCAGTGACCCATACCCTTGCAATAATAGCACTCCGTTTCAGGCTTAGGTCCAACTTTGGATTTCTTTGTCAGATTGGCAATAGGCTTGCCGCTCTTCTTTGAATTACCCTTCTTTCCTTTGCCGTTTCTCTTGAAACTAGTGGTCTTATTCACCATCAACACTTGATGTTCTTTACGGAGTTCTGACTCTGCGACTTTCAGCATCGCGAATAACTCGTCGGGTGACTTGTTCATCCCTTGCATGTTATAGTTCAACATGAAGCCCTTATAGCTTGGTGGTAGTGATTGAAGAATTCTGTCAGTGATAGCCTCTTGCAGGAGTTCAATCCCCAACTCAGCTAGACGGTTTGAGTACCCAGACATTTTGAGCACATGTTCACTAACAGACAAATTCTCCTCCATCTTGCAAGCATAGAATTTATCGAAGGTCTCATACCTCTCGATCCGGGCGTTCTTCTGAAAGATAAACTTCAACTCCTGGAACATCTTATATGCTCCATGACGCTCAAAGCGACGTTGAAGTCCCGACTCTAAGCCATACAAGACTGCACATTGAACTACTGAGTAGTCCTCCTTGCATGTTAACCAAGCGTTCTTAACATCTTGGTCAGCCGCGGCAGGTGGTTCATCTCCTATCGCAGCATTAAGGACATAATCCTTCTTCCCAGCTTGCAGGAGCAACTTAAGATTACGAGACGAGTCTACAAAGTTGCTTCCATCATCTTTCAACTTAGCTTTCTCTAGGAACATATTAATCTTCAGGGTGACTGTCGCGTGAACCATTGATCTACAACACAAATATTTTCAAAGTGGACTTAGACTATGTTGAAGATAATTAGAGTTTAACTAATCAAATTACTTGCTAAACTCCCACTCAAAAAGTACATCTCTCTAGTCATTTGAGTGGTTCATGATCCAATTCCACTAGCTCAAGTCCGATCATCACGTGAGTTGAGGATAGTTTCAGTGGTAAGCATCCCTATGATAATCATACCAACTATATGATTCATGATCGACCTTTCGGTCTCATGTGTTCCAAGGCCATGTCTGCGCATGCTAGGCTCGTCAAGCTTAACCCGAGTGTTCCGCGTGTGCAACTGTTTTACACCCGTTGTATGTGAACGTTGAGTCTATCACACCCGATCATCATGTGGTGTCTCGAAACGACGAACTGTAGCAACGGTGCACAATCGGGGAGAACACAATTTCGTCTTGAAATTTTAGTGAGAGATCACTGATGACCCACAAGTATAGGGGATCAATCGTAGTCCTTTCGATAAGTAATAGTGTCGAACCCAACGAGGAGCAGAAGGATCTGACAAGTGGTTTTCAGCAAGGTAAAATCTGCAGGCACTGAAATTGTCGGTAACAAGTGATTGTGTGGTGAGATGATTCAAAGCAAGCAACAAGTAACAAAAGTAGCAATGATGCAGCAAAGTGCCCCAATCCCTTTTGTAGTAAGGTACAAGCCTGGACAAAGTCTTATAGGAGGAAAAACGCTCCCGAGGACACACGGGAATTTCTGCCATGCTAATTTTCATCATGTTCATATGATTCGCGTTCGTTACTTTGATAGTTTGATATGTGGGTGGACCGGCGCTTGGGTACTGCACTTACTTGGACAAGCATCCCACTTATGATTAACCCCTCTCGCAAGCATCCGCAACTACGAAAGAAGAATTAAGACTAAGTCTAACCATAGCATTAAACTAGAAGATCCAAATCAGCCCCTTACGAAGCAACACATAAACTAGGGTTTAAGCTTCTATCACTCTAGCAACCCATCATCTACTTACTACTTCCCAATGCCTTCCTCTAGGCCCAAATAATGGTGAAGTGTTATGTAGTCGACGTTCACATAACACCACTAGAGGAAAAACAACATACAACACATCAAAATATCGAATGAATACCAAATTCACATGACTACTATTAGCATGACTTATCCCAATGTCCCCAGGAACAAAAGTAACTACTCACAAAGCATAATCATATTCATGACCAGAGAGGTAATGAGTAGCATCAATGATCTGATAAACTCTTCCACCAAGTAATCCAACTAGCATCAACTACAAAGAGTAATCAACAGTACTAGCAACCTTACAAGTACCAATCGGAGTCGCGAGACAGAGATTGGTCACAAGAGATGAACTAGGGTCTGGAGATGAGATGGTGCTGATGAAGATGTTGATGGTGACGAGTCCCCTCCGATGAGAGGAGTGTTGGTGATGACGATGGCGACGACTTCCCCCTCCGGGAGGGAAGTTTCCTCGGCAGGATCGTCCTGCCGGAGCTCTAGATTGGTTCTGCTCAATTTCCGCCTCGTGGCGGCGGCGAATCCACGAAAAAGCTCCTCCTTGATTTTTTCCTGGACAAAACCCTTCATATAGAAAAAGAGGGGGGCCAGTGGGCCAACAGGCTGCCAACAAGCCCTCATGGCGCGACCTGGGGGGGGGGGGTGGCCGCGCCGTGCAGGCTTGTAGCCACCTGCACGCGCCCCTCTGGCGCTTCTTCGGCCCAGTATTTTTTATAAATCCGGAAAAAAATCCTTGTTGATTTTTATGGCGTTTGGAGTTGCGCAGAATAGGTATCTCAACTTTGCTCCACTTTCAGGCCAGAATTCCCAGTTGCCGGTATTCTCCCTCTTCATGTAAACCTTGCAAAATAAGAGAGAAAAGGCATAAGAATTATATCGTGAAGTGAAATAACAGCCCAAGAAGCGATAAATATCAACATGAAAACATGATGCAAAATGGACGTATCAACTCCCCCAAGCTTAGCCCTCGCTTGTCCTGAAGCGAAAGCCTAGCTCAATAAATATGTCCACATGTTTAGGGAGAGCGGTGTCGACAAAACAAGATACGAACATGCATGCATCATGATCATGATCATGATCAGAACAACAATACCAACATATAATATCTCATGCTAAAGTGATAATTCCTTCACAAAGGAAAGCATGGATCAAGAACCTTACCGAGAAGTAACAACCGATAGCCTTTAGTCATTGAAGCAATTGCAATTTATCACAACATCAGAAAGAGTCAAATAAGAGCTTGTAAAGCAAATCCACATACTCAATCATTCTTTCGTTCTCTACAATTGCTACAACTCACGTGGTACTCATGAGATCAAAGTTTCAGCTGGACACAGAGAAAGATAGGGGCTTATAGTTTTGCCTCCCAACTGCTTACCTCAAGGGTAATGTCAACAATAATAATTCATGAATACTTACTTCCAAGTTGACATATGAATATAGATCTTTCCCAAGCATATGACGTTAGCCAAGATAAAGGCGAGATAAGGAATTGGTGAAGATCACCATGACTCTTTCAAGGGCAAAAAGTAAAGGTACAAGATAGGCCCTTCGTAGAGGGAAGCAGAGGTTGTCATGCGCTTTTGAGGTTTGGATGTGTGTCCTCTTAGTGCAGAGGAATGTCACTTTATATTGCCTCCTGTGATAAAGAATTTATTATGCAGTCTGTCGCTTTTATGTCTTCCTCATCACAGGTTCGTACAAAGCTTATTTTCCACACACTAATAGATCATACATATTAGAGAGCAATTTTTATTGCTTGCACCGATGACAACTTACTTGAGGGATCTTATTCAATCCATAGGTAGGTATGGTGGACTCACATGGAAAAACTGGGTTCATGGTTTATGGATGCACAAGTAGTATCTCTACTTAGTGCGGGAGGTTTGGCTAATATGAGGTGGAAGCAATCGTCACATGCTAAGGGATCTCTAATCATATAACATTATTCGGAACCAAGCAAACACAATTCATTATGTTTTCTTCCTTGTCCAACATCTACTTCTAGGCATGCAATAGTTTAGTGAGTGTTCACAATCATAGATGGTGTCAGAGATGATATATTTATATGTGAACCTCTCCTTCTTTATCACTTCCTATTAATTGCAACCATGACCAAGTCTACGTTTGCCTACCCTCAACAAGTTTCAATCCTCATTCTTTTTATATGTGAAGCCATCACTTCCCATAAGATCATTACATGATCTTTCATACTTTTGTTCTATTCTCACTCTTTTGATCATGACAAGAGGCAAAACCCTTCAACTAAGACACTCTTTATTATAAGGCTCACGAGATCGAATAGAACGGGGGTAACACAAAGCAAAACTCAAGAATAAAACACTAAGACTTTTAATCTACTAGAGAAAGAGAAAACTGAAAAGGAAAACTAAAACAAAGGTAAAAGCAAAAGATGTGATGGTGATACGATACCGGGGCAACTCCCCCAAGCTTGGCACAAGCCTAGGGGATTGCCCATACCAATGCTCAGTTGTCTTCCTTTGGCGGTGGTGGAGGAGTTGTTGCAACATGGGTTTGATCCTCCATCTTCCAAGTCATAGGTGCTCCATCATGGAAAGATGAACGAGTCTCCGGAATCCTCAAATCTGCAGCCAACCGTATTGATTTAAATCTATACTCATACTCACCGTTTTGGTTCTGCAGGTCATAGATCTTGGCCTGGAGTTGATCAATCCTGTCATAGAGCCCGGAGAGGTGCTTCCCAATGTCATTGGCATCAATCCTGTGCTTGCTGGTGAACTCCGTGATCATCATGTGGTTGGCCTTGAGTCCACGCTCCACCATCCCTTGGCACTTGAAGACTTGTTGCTCTATTGCTTCGAGCCTCGTCTCCATGCTTCCGGTCTTCTTGGGCCCCTCAACATCACAGATGTGCAACATCCCCTCACGCATCTCGATAGATTGAGGGTGTTGCAGCACTCCCATGAGGTAGGGATTGATGACCTTATCAAAGCTCTTGTTCTTCGGAGCTTTTGGAGAAGTCATAGCGATCTAGATCTGCAACACAAACAGTCTCGAAACGAAAAACAGAGGAAATCTGCGTGATGTAGGGGTCAGACCAAATGGGAGTATATATAATGATTTTTTTCAGACCAGAAGGAGTACCCCGCACGAAAACGGAGTCCGTGAGGCGCACGAGGTGGCCACAAGCCCTCACGGCGCGGCCATGGCGTGGGCCCGTGCCGTGCAGGCTTGTCGCCTCCTCGCGCACTTTCCGGACTACTTCCAATTTTTGTATTTTTTCAAATATTCCAAAACGGAGAAAATTTCCTATTGGAAAAGTGGACTCTGTTTTCTTACCGAATCACATACCTCTTCGTTTTCGGAGTCTGAAACAGGCTGATAAATATCCCTTAGGTATTCTTCCGGAGTTATGGTATTGATAATATTGCTTTCAACATTTATGGGAGTACGTGAGATATAATGCTTGATTCTCTGCCCATTTACAACTCTCGAACAATTACCTTCCATGTTGTTGATCTTGATAGCACCGGAACGATATACTTCCTTAACAACATAGGGACCTTCCCATTCAGAGAGAAGCTTGCCTGCAAAAAATCTTAAACAAGAGTTATATAGCAAGACATAATCACCTACATTGAACTCACGCTTTTGTATCCTCTTATCATGCCACCTCTTAACCTTCTCTTTGAACAACTTGGCATTCTCATATGCCTGAGTTCTCCATTCATCAAGCGAGCTAATGTCAAACAACCTCTTCTCACCAGCAAGTTTGAAATCAAAGTTGAGCTCTTTGATTGCCCAATAAGCTTTATGCTCTAGCTCAAGAGGTAAATGACATGCTTTACCGTACACCATTTTGTACGAAGACATGCCCATGGGATTCTTATAGGCAGTTCTATAAGCCCACAATGCATCATCGAGCTTCTTAGACCAATTCTTTCTAGACCTGTTGACAGTCTTTTGCAGAATTAGTTTAATCTCTCTGTTGCTTAGCTCTACTTGACCACTGGACTGAGGATGGCAGGGATACACAATTCTATGGTTGACATCGTACTTATCAAGCATTTTAGGGAAAGCACCATGAATGAAGTGTGAACCACCGTCGGTCATTAGATATCTAGGGACTCCAAATCTAGGGAAGATAACTTCTTTAAGCATCCTCATAGAAGTGTTGTGATCAGCACTACTAGTGGGGATAGCTTCTACCCACTTAGTGATGTAATCAACAACAACTAGGATATGAGTATACCCGTTGGATTTTGGAAAAGGTCCCATATAATCAAAGCCCCAAACATCAAATGGTTCAATGACAAGTGAATAGTTCATAGGCATTTCCTGACGTTTACCGATATTACCTATTCTTTGACATTCGTTACAAGACAAGACAAACTTATGAGCATCCTTGAAGAGTGTGGGCCAATAGAAACCTGATTGCAATACCTTGTGTGCAGTTCTATCTCCCGCATGGTGTCCTCCGTAGGCCTCGGAGTGACACTTCTGTAGGATCTGTCCCTGTTCATGTTCAGGTACACAACGTCTAATAACACCATCTACTCCTTCCTTATAAAGGTGAGGATCATCCCAAAAGTAATGTCTCAAGTCAAAGAAGAATTTCTTCTTTTACTGGTACGTGAAACTAGGTGGTATGTATTTGGCAACGATATAGTTTGCATAATCAGCATGCCACGGGGCACTACGTGAAGCATTGATGACATTCAGTTGCTCACCGGGAAAGCTATCATCAATAGGTTGTGGGTCATCAAGAACATTCTCCAACCTAGACAAGTTATCTGCTACAGGGTTATCAGCACCCTTCCTGTCGACAACGTGCAAATCAAATTCTTGTAGCAAGAGAAACCATCTGATAAGTCTAGGTTTAGCGTCTTTCTTCTCCATGAGGTACTTAATAGCAGCATGATCAGTGTGAATAGTGACTTTGGAATCAACTATGTAAGACCTGAACTTTTCACATGCAAACACGACTGCTAAAAATTCCTTCTCCATAGTAGCATAGTTTCTCTGGGTACTGTCTAGAGTTTTACTAGCGTAGTGAATAACATTCAACTTCTTATCAACTCTTTTCCCTAGAACATCACCAACACCATAATCACTAGCATCAAACATGATCTCAAAAGGCAAGTTCCAATCAGGTGGTTGAACAATAGGTGCAGTTATTAAAGCCCTCTTAAGTATTTAGAAGGCTTCCTCACAATCATCATCAAAGACAAAAGGAATATCCTTTTGTAAGAGATTAGTAAGAGGCCTAGAAATCTTAGAGAAGTCTTTAATGAACCTTCTATAGAAACCAACATGACCAAGGAAACTTCTTATACCTTTGATATCTGTGGGGTATGGCATTTTCTCGATTGCATCAACCTTAGCCTTATCGACTTCAATACCTCTTTCAGAAATTTTATGTCCTAAGACGATGCCTTCATTAACCATAAAGTGGCACTTCTCCCAATTCAAGACAAGATTGGTGTCTTTACATCTCTGTAAGACTCGATCAAGGTTGCTGAGGCAATCATCAAAGGAAGACCCGTAAACGGAAAAGTCATCCATGAAAACCTCGACAATCTTTTCACAAAAGTCAGAGAATATAGCCATCATACATCTTTGAAAGGTGGCAGGTGCATTACATAAGCCAAAAGGCATACGTCTGTAAGCAAAGGTACCGAAAGGGAAGGTGAAAATGGTTTTCTCTTGATCAGATTGTGCAACTGGTATTTGGGAGAAACCAGAATAACCGTCTAGAAAGCAGAAGTGTGTGTGTTTAGACAACCTTTCTAGCATTTGGTCGATAAAAGGCAGAGGGTAATGATCTTTCCTAGTGGCTTTATTCAATTTCCTAAAATCGATCACCATTCTATAGCCAGTAATAATCCTCTGTGGGATCAATTCGTCCTTATCATTAGGGGCAACGGTAATGCCTCCCTTCTTAGGGACGCAATGCACCGGACTTACCCAATCACTATGAGCAACATCATAGATAATACCCGCTTCTAGGAGCTTTGGTATTTCTTTTCTTACTACCTCTTTCATCTTAGGATTTAATCTCCTTTGATGATCATCAACTGGTTTGGAATCAGGACCAGTTTTAATCTTGTGCTGGCATAGAGTGGGACTAATGCCCTTAAGATCATCAAGAGTATATCCAATAACAGCATGGTGCTTCCTCATAGTTTTTAGTAACTTATTTTCTTCATGCTCTGAGAGGCTAGCACTAATTATGACAGGATATATCTCCTTATCATCAAGATAAGCATACTTAAGAGTATCAAGCAACTATTTAAGCTCGAACATAGGATCACCCTTTGGTGGGGGTGGATCCCCAAGCAGTTCAACAGGCAGATTATTCTTAAGGATAGGATATTGTTCTAAGACAACTCTATCTATTTCATCCCTTTCATCCATATGCATATCATTTTCATGCTCAAGCAAGTATTGCTCTAAGGTATCAGTAGGAGGCATGGCAATAGAAGCTAAGGCAATAGTTTCATCCCTACTAGGCAACTCTTTTTCATGAGGTTGTCTACCAAACTTGGAGAAATTGAACTCATGTGACACACCTTCAAAGCCAAGAGTGACAGTTTGCTTCTCACAATCAATATGAGCATTGACGGTATTGAGGAAGGGTCTGCCAAATATGATGGGACAAAAGCTATCTTGAGCGGTAGCATGAACGAGGAAATCAGCAGGATACTTTGTTTTACCACACAAGATTTCGACATCCCTAACAATTCCCACATGGCAAATAGTATCTCTATTGGCAAGCTGAATAGTGACATCAATAGGCTCTATCTCAACAAGTGCAATCTCATCTTTGATTTCATCGTATAAGGATTGAGGTATTGCACTAACACTAGCACCCACGTCACATAAACCATGGCAACAATGATCTCCTATCTTAATAGAAACCACATGCATGCTAACAACAGGCCTATGTTTGTCTCTAACGTGAGGTTTAGCAATTCTAGCAGCATCTTCACAGAAGTGAATATTAGGTCCCTCAACATCGTCGGACAGAAGATCTTTGATAATAGCAATGCTAGGTTCAACTCTAATTTTCTCAGGGGGTGTAGGTGTTCTAATGTAGCCTCTACGTATCATAGTTGAAGCTTTAGAATGATCCTTTATCCTAACAGGGAAAGGTGGTTTCTCAATGTAAGCACTGGGAACCACAGGATCATTATAGGCAATGACTTTCTCTTCAACTGGAGTGGGTTTAACTACATTGACTTCTAAAGGAGGATGATATTTAAACCACTTCTCATTGGGGAGATCAATATGAGCAACAAATGATTCACACAATGAAGCTACTATCTCAGAGTCAACTCCATACTTAGCGCTAAAGTCACAAAAAGTATTTGTCTCAACAAAGGATTTAACGCAATCAAACATGAAATTCATACCTGACTCCTTACCTTCTTCAAGCTCCCAATCTTTAGAGTTGTGTTTAATTCTCTCCAATAAATTCCATTTGAAGTCAATATCTCTCTTCATAAAAGAACCGGTACAAGAAGTGTCAATCATGGTGCGATCATCATGAGAAAGCCGAGCATAGAAGTCCTGAATGATAATTTCTCTCGAGAGCTCATGATTGGGGCATGAATATAGCATTGATTTAAGCCTCCCCCAAGCTTGAGCGATGCTTTCTCTGTCACGAGGCCAAAAACTATAAATATAATTCCGATCACGATGTACTAAATGCATAGGATAAAACTTTTGATGAAATTCCAATTTCAACCGATTGTAGTCCCATGATCCAGTATCATCACATAGCCTATACCATGTCAACCCCTTATCCTTCAAAGATAAAGGAAATACCTTCTTCTTGACCTCATCCTCGGGCAAACCTGCAAGCTTAAATAAACCACAAACTTCATCTACATAGATTAGATGCAAGTCTGGATGTGATGTGATACGTCTCCATCGTATCTACTTTTCCAAACTCTTCTACCCTTGTTTTGGACTCTAATTTGCATGATTTGAATGGAACTAACCCGAACTGACGCTGTTTTCAGCAGAATTGCCATGGTGTTGTTTTTGTGCAGAAATGAAAGTTCTCGAAACGTCCTGAAAATTTACGGAGAATATTTTTGGAAAATATGAAAAATACCTGCGCAAAGATCCACCAGAGGGGACGGGCCACTGGGCCACAAGCCCTGTAGCCGCGGCCTCCCCCCTGGCCGCGGCTACCAAGCGTGTGGGGCCCACGTGGCTCTGCCGCCCCCAATTCCAGCGCTATTTATTCCCTTTTGTCCCGGAAAAATCAGGAGAGAAGAGTTCATCGCGTTTCACGATCCAGAGGCGCCGCCACATCCCGTTCTTGCCCTGGAGGGCAGATCTGGAGTCCGTTTTGGGCCCCGGATCAAAGAGATCGTCGCCATCGTCATCATCAACCTTCTTCCCTCTCCAATTCCATGAAGCTCTTCATCGTTCGTGAGTAATCTATTCATAGGCTCGCTGGGCGGTGATGAGTAGGATGAGATCTATCATGTAATCGAGTTAGTTTTGACGGGGATTGATCCCTAGTATCCACTATGTTCTAAGATTGATGTTGCTACTACTTTGCCATGCTTAATGCTTGTCACTAGGGCCCGAGTGCCATGAATTCAGATCTGAAATTATTATGTTGTCACCAATATATGTGTGTTTTAGATCCGATCTTGCAAGTTGTAGTTACCTACTATGTGTTATGATCCGGCAATCCTGAAGTGACAATAACCAGAACCACTCCCGGTGATGACCATAGTTTGAGGAGTTCATGTGTTCACCAAGTGCTAATGCGTTGGTCTGGTTCTTTATTAAAAGGAGAACCTTAATATCCCGTAGTATCCATTTGGACCCCGCTGCCACGGGAGGGATGGACAATAGATGTCATGCAAGTTCTTTTCCCTAAGCACGTATGACTACACACGGAATGCATGCCTACATCACATTGACGAACGGGAGCTAGTCACATATCTCTCTGTGTTATAACTGCTATTGTTACTTGCTGCTGCTGTTACTTGCTTTGCTCTACTGCTGTTACTACTGTTGCTGCTACTGTTACTTGCTTTGTCCTGCTGCCGCTGCCACTACTGTTGCCACTACTGTTACTTGCTACTGCTGTTACTTGCTACTGTTGCTACTTGCTACTGCTGTCACTACTGCTGTTTCTTGCCACTGCTGTTACTCGCTACTCTGCCACTACCTGCTACAATACTAATCTGGCGCCATTGATACTTCAGTTAGGAATAATCTGCCGTCAACAGATTCTTTCCTAGCACCGTTGTTATCATACTACTTTTGCTGCTTATATCCTGCTTGCAGATACTAATCTTTCAGGTGTGGTTGAGCCGACAACTCAACTGCTAATACTGGAGAATATCCTTTCACTCCCATCGTGTCGAACCAACAAATTTGGGTTGAATACTCTACCCTCGAAAACTGCCGCGATCCCACACGCTGGTGGGCCATTGCAAGACAATTGCTAATTGTTGAGCAACTGGAAGCAACTCTTTTCTGGCGCCGTTGCCGGGGAGGCATCAAGTCAGGAATAGTTGCACGTCAACAACATTTTTCTGGCACCGTTGCCGGGGAAGGATAGCTATATTCTCTGAGTCACATGGGATTTATATCTGCTGATCACTATGAAGAATCTGAAAGATCCAAGAACCAAAGTCTTGCCCTCAACTATGAGAGGAGGTAAGGAACTGCCATCTTGCTGTGCACTTGATTCACCTTCAGTTATGAGTAAGTTTGCGACACCACCTCCTGCTAGAAATCTTGATATGTCGCCTGTGCTTGATGATGCTTATGATGCTACTATGCATGATACTGCTAGAGATGCTATGCCTGATACTTCTCGAGATGCTATGCCTGATACTGCTAGAGATGCTATGCCTGATACTGATAGAGATGCTATGCCTGATACTGCTTTGCCTGATGATGCTAGAGATGCTATTTTTCCTGATGATGCTATGCTTGATACTGCTAGAGATACTACTTTGCCTGATATGCCAGTAGGGGTATTCCTTGATGCTCATATTGCTAGAGTTATTGCCAATGCTCGTGATGCTTCTGAAACTGCCGATACTATTGAGATAGAACCTGCTTTTGCTCCTGCCAGATCTAGCTCTCCTAGATATGAATTGCCTGATATACCTGAGGGTTATGTTATGGAGGGAGAGATAGCTGAGGATTTTCTTGCGTGTAAGGATGCCTATGACGCTGAGAAATTACATCTCAAGTGGAAGGAAAAATCTCTGAAAGCTAGGATGAAATACGACCCGAAGTTTGCCACTTCACCTATCTTTATCACCGATGAGGATTATGAATTCTCTGTCGACCCTGAGATAATCTCTCTAGTCGAATCTGATCCTTTCCACAGTTATGAGTCTGAGACGGTCGTAGCACATCTTACCAAACTACACGATATAGCCACCCTTTTCACTAGTGAGGAGAAGATCCGCTAGTACTATATCCTTAAGATGTTTCCTTTCTCTCTAAAGGATGATGCTAAAGTCTGGTTCACTTCTCTTGCTCCTGGATGTGTGATAGTCCCCAGGATATGGTCTATTACTTCTGTGAGAAATATTTCCCTGCCCATAAGAAGCAAGCTGCCTTGCAAGAAATGTACAACTTTGCTCAACTCAAAGAAGAGAGTCTCCCACAAGCTTGGGGGAGGCTCATCCAGCTACAGAATGCTTTGCCTGATCACCCTCTTAAGAAGAACGAGATACTTGATATCTTCTATAACGGACTTACCGATGTTTCTAGAGACCACCTAGATAGTTGTGCCGGTTGTGTTTTTAGGGAACGAACTATAGAACAAGTTGAGATTCTACCGAATAACATCTTGATCAACGATAATGCTTGGACTATTCCCGAACCACCTCCTAAGCCAACACCTAAGAAAAGAGGTATTCTATTCCTCAGTCCCAAACATATGCAAGAAGCCAAGAAATCTATGCAAGAGAAAGACATTAGATCTGAAGAAGTCAAAAATCTACCGCCTATCGAAGAGATTCATGGTCTCGATAACCCGATACAAGTAGTAGAGGTGAATTCTCTGCGTAGATTCAATGAGAGTGATATTCCTTTTGACAAACCTGCTAGCCTATGCTTTGATGAATTTGACAACTTTGTTGCCAAACAACAGAGTTTCAATGATTATGTTAGCAGACAATTGGAACAAAGTACTCGTATGCTTAGTCATTTAAGTGCTTGTGTAGATAGAAATGTCAATGACCTGAAGCTTCTGAGTAAACATGCCTCTATGATTACTACTCAGGTAGAACAAGTACTTAAAGCTCAGAATGACTTGCTTAATGAATTAAATGACAACTCTGTTAAGGTCATTACTAGAGGAGGCAAAATGACTCAAGAACCTTTGTATCATGAAGGCCATCCTAAGAGAATTGATCAAGATTCTCAAGGAATTAATGCTAATACACGCAGTCATCCTAAGAATAAGAAGAAGGATGATAGAAATCTACATGTCAGTTCACCAAATACTGTCACACCTGAAGAACCAAATGATATTTCTGCGTCTGATGTAGAAACACAATCTAGTGATGAACATGAACCTGGTGACGATATGGACAACAATGTTCATAATAATGCTCAACCTAGCAATGATAAGGATGTGGAGATTGAACCTACGGTTAATCCTGATAACCCACAACCTAAGAGATACGATAAGAATGGCTTCACTGCTAGGAAGAATGGTAAAGAAAGGGAGCCATGGGTTGAGAGACCTATGCCCTTTCCTCCTAAGCCATCCAAGAAAAAGGATGATGAGGATTTTGAGCGCTTACACTTTTAAGGGTGGAACTCCGAAGAAACTAGGTGATCCCGGTGTGCCCACTATACCTTGCTCCATTAAAGGAAACTACGTAAGAACCGCCTTATGTGACCTTGGAGCCGGTGTTAGTGTTATGCCTCTCTCTCTTTATCGTAGACTTGAACTGGATAAGTTGACATCCACTGAAATTTCTCTGCAAATGGCCGACAAATCAACTGCTTTCCCTGTCGGCATTTGCGAGGATGTGCCTGTTGTGCTTGCTAACACCACTATCTTAACAGACTTTGTTATCTTGGATATTCCCGAGGACGATGCCATGGCTATCATCCTCGGAAGACCCTTTTAAACACTGCAGGGGCTGTTATAGATTGCAACAAAGGCAATGTCACCTTCCATGTCAACGGTAATGAGCATACAATGCACTTTCCGAAGAAACGATATCAAGTACATTGCATCAATGCTATCGAAAAAACTTCATCAATTCTTATTGGGAGCTTTGAATGCCCTATTCCTCGTGTTAGGATGAAGTATGATTTGCTTGTTGGGGAGATTCATATCCCCATTGAGGTGACTTAGTGGCTATTCGACAATTCTCCATTTCCTTTTGCGATTTGAAAAAGTTTTGTCATGAGGATTTGATCAACTCCATTGACGGATTTCTTTCGATGACCATGAAATGGATGAATCAAGGAGTCACATACCTCTGTTTTAAGCTTTCACTTTCTGTTGCTTAGAAGGAAAATGATAGATTTAGTTTAGTTTTCCCTGTTTCCTGTTTTATCGTCCTAGAGAAAAGTACCCCGAAAATAAAAGTTCTCCGATGGTCCTGAAAATCAAATATGATTTTTTCTAGATTTTTTGAAAAATACTGGGACTGAGAAATGGCTTGGGGGCCACACCAGTGGGCCACAAGCCCTGTAGCCACGGCCTTCCCCTGGCCGTGGCTACCAAGCTTGTGGGGCCCAGAGGGACCCCCTCCACTCATTCCAGCTCCCATCCTCTTCTTCTACCTCAAAAAAAAAATCGTTTCGCAGCTCAAACCCTTGTTCTTGCTCATTTGGCTGTGATTTTCGATCTCCTTGCTCAAAGCACCATTCTCCGAACCGTTTTGGGGAAATTACTCCTTCGTAAGTGACTCCTCCATTGGTCCAATCAGTTTCTACTCTAGTGCTTTATCCTTCGCGTATTTTTGCTACCTTGGTGACCCTGTTCTTGAGCTTGAAATGTTGATTTTAGCTGGTCCCAAGTAGTTTTAGCGCGTGATACGGTCTCTAGGCACTAGTAGGAGTAGTTGCTACGAGTTGGGTTAATCCTTACTCACTTTTCTTTCGAAGTCTCTAAAAATTTCAGAATTTTTCAGAGTTAGAAAAGGGAAAAGATGAGGAGGTTCTTGAGAGGCTCTTCAAGCCGTAACCCCAAGGAGGATGAGAAGAACCACCCCAAGTACGTGGTTCCTCGAGTCACAGAAGTTTGAGCGTGCGAGTGGCCAAGTGATGAATTTTTGCGTGCCGCTGGGCTTTATGAAGACTTTTATTACTTGGTGGAGAACGCAGGTCTTACCGCATTCGTTGAAGATAAGTGCCCACAATACCTCCTCCTCACCAATATTTTCGTTCAAAGTTTCAACTTTTATCCGAGGAAGAATCCTCCTATGGTTGAGTTCATGTTATATGATATCCCCCAGCGCATGACACTACATGATTTTTTCAATGTGTGCAAATTACCTTATGTTGGGGATATTTATGATCCTCGTCCACGGGACTTGGAGGATTTCATAGGTACTATTGCTGTTGGAGAGGAGAGAGGAGTGTCTCGTGCTAGAATTGCTAGCATACATTTTCCTGTGCTTCGGTACTTCTCATTATTTGTGGGAAAATGTTTGATTGGCCGTGGGGAGGCTGGATCACTCAGCTCTCCAGACCTTGCGGTTTTGCGCGAAGGCCTTTATAACAATAAGACTTATAGCCTAGGTGCTATAGTAGCTCAGCGGTTGAACACAAACCGTTCCAAAGGTGTCGTCTATGGAGGTATCTATGCTACTCGTCTTGCTAGACACTTTGAGATACCTATTAGACTTCGTGAGGAAGAATAAATGCTTCTTCCTGAGAAATATATGGATTATGACAGCATGGTTCGCTATGATTTTCTGGATAGAGATGCTAGTAGACGGATGATTTATAACATGGTATTTAGTCAGGGTACTCGAGAGACTATTACTTTGCCTCCTCCTGCTTTGTTCAACCTTCATGCAGGCAGGTACATTATTATGCCCTCAGACATCTACGCGTATTGGGGCTTGGCCCAACCAGACGCCCGAGCCGCCAGTCGAGTACCAGACGCCCGTGCCCGAGCCGCCAGTCGAGTACCAGACGCCAGTTTATCAGTGGGAGCCAGAGGAGCTCACACAACAGTGGCATCCACAGTCTGCTCCAGAGTATCCCAGAGCTGGTTATTTCCCTCCTTGGGAGTAGACCAAGCTAGGCCAAAAGCCTAAGCTTGGGGGAGTACGTGTTTGCACCAACTTTACATTCATGCTTATACGTTCACTTTGTTAGTCGGTGTTTACACTTTGCCACTGTATTATCCATGCTAGTTTATTTTTGTTTTCTTGTTTTCTTGTTTTGTGTCCTTTTGAGAAAACCCCAAAAGATTTTCCTTTCTTCTTTTGCTTGTTGGGAGCTTCCCCGTGTAAATAGTTTTCTTTTTCTTTGAGTCGAGGTAGAAGACCATGGTTACAATGTTTAGTGGCTCTTGCATGCATACCTGTTCATTTGTTAAAGAGCCATATTACTTTGTCTTCTCCTTTGTGTTTGTCTGCAGATTCAGCTTAGTCCAATGCACGAGCACTCTTATTATTGTTCACATCGTTCGATCGTGCAAGTGAAAGGCAATAATGATGATATATGATGAAGTGACTGAGACTGGAAAAGCTGGTATGAACTCTATCTATTTTGTTTTTGTAAATATGACTAGCTTTGTTGAGAGAGAACCATGTTTGCAATGAAAACTTAGAGATCATAGTTTCTGATGCCATGCTTAATTAGCTAGGAGCTTATAATGGTTTGTCTTGAATGCCAACATAGATTTTGAGACGACTATGATGTAGTATGATAGGATGGTATTCTCCTTCTAATGATTCAAGTGGCTTGACTTGGCGCATGTTCATGCATGTAGTTGAAACAAAATCAACATAGCCTCTATGATGTTCGTGGTCATGGTGATTTATATCCTGCTCATGCTTGCACTCAATGTTAGTCAAACTCATTGCATCTTGATGACTGTTGTCGCTCTCTAGTTGGTCGCTTCCCAGTCTTTTGCTAGCCTTCACTTGTACTAAGCGGAATACTGCTTGTGCATTCACTTCCATAAACCCAAAAGTTTTTCCATGAGAGTCCACCATACCTACCTATTTGCGGTATCTACCTGCCGTTCCAAGTAAATTTGCATGTGCCATTCTCTAAACCTTCAAGAAATAATCTGTTTTGCTTGCCCGAACCGCTCATGTGGTGACTGGGGGCTATTTGTATCTTCCATGTTAGGCGTGTTATCCTTGACATGTGTTTATTCACTGTCATTCACGAGAAAGGGGCCGGTAATTGGAATGCCTAATTCCACGCTTGAATCGAAAACATAACTTAAAACAAGACTCCCCCCGGATTGATGTTAGTATGGACGGTACCCGAGGATTCGGCTAGCCGTGGAGTATGATTGATTGGTGGTGGGGGAGTTAAAACTTTACTTTTCTATTTGGGAACCACCTATAGCATGAGTAGCATGGAAGATATTGAGAACTCTTGGTCATTGCGTTGACAATGAAAGCATGCCACCCAAAATTATTATCTCTATTTTCAAAGCTTGAGTTCTGGCACCTCTACAAATCAATGCTTCCCTCTGCGAAGGGCCTGTCTATTTATTTTCCTGTTGAGTCATCCTCTTCTTATATAAGCACCAATTAGAGAGCACCTCTGTCATTTTTATGCTTTGCTTTTTATTGATATTGAGTATGACTATGACTGGATCTTCGTTGCTATGAATTACAATGTTTAGTCAGCCCTTGATCTTTGAAAGTGCTCTGCATTTATGTTTTGCGGTCTCAGAAAGAGCTAGCGAGATACCACCTATTCATATCGCTTCATGCTTGTTTTGATTGAATTGTTGGTATCTGAAACTCATTATTATTTGCTCGCTAGCTGATTATGCCATTGATATTAGTTTACCGTGAGACCTATGTGTCACTTGCTTATGTGGTTAACTTGTGATCTTGCTGAAATTCTGGTTGTGAGTTAGACATAGTTGCAACAACAAGATCGAACAGAGTTTGTCAAAGTTTTTCTTTCTCTTTCAGTTTGTCAACTGAATTGCTTGAGGACAAGAAAGGTTTTAAGCTTGGGGGAGTTGATACGTCTCCATCGTATCTACTTTTCCAAAATCTTTTGCCCTTGTTTTGGACTCTAATTTGCATGATTTGAATGGAACTAACCCGGACTGACGCTGTTTTTAGTAGAATTGCCATGGTGTTGTTTTTGTGCAGAAATGAAAGTTCTCGGAACGTCCTGAAAATTTACGGAGAATATTTCTGGAAAATATGAAAAATACCTGCGCAAAGATCCACCGGAGGGGACGGGCCAGTGGGCCACAAGCCCTGTAGCCGCGGCCTCCCCCCTGGTCGCGGCTACCAAGCTTGTGGGCCCCACGTGGCTCTGCCGCCCCCAATTCCAGCGCTATTTATTCCGTTTCGTCCCAAACAATCAGGAGAGAAGAGTTCATCGCGTTTCACGATCCAGAGGCGCCGCCACATCCCGTTCTTGCCCTGGAGAGCAGATCTGGAGTCCGTTTTGGGCTCCGGATCAAGGAGATCGTCGCCATCGTCATCATCAACCTTCTCCCCTCTCCAATTCCATGAAGCTCTTCATCGTTCGTGAGTAATCTATTCATAGGCTCGCTGGGCGGTGATGAGTAGGATGAGATCTATCATGTAATCGAGTTAGTTTTGACGGGGATTGATCCCTAATATCCACTATGTTCTGAGATTGATGTTGCTACTACTTTGCCATGCTTAATGCTTGTCTCTAGTGCCCGAGTGCCATGAATTCAGATCTGAAATTATTATGTTGTCACCAATATATGTGTGTTTTAGATCCGATCTTGCAAGTTGTAGTTACCTACTATGTGTTATGATCCGGGAACCCCGAAGTGACAATAACCGGAACCACTCCCAGTGATGACCATAGTTTGAGAAGTACATGTTTTCACCAAGTGCTAATGCGTTGGTCCGGTTCTTTATTAAAAGGAGAACCTTAATATCCCGTAGTATCCATTTGGACCCCGCTGCTACGGGAGGGATGGACAATAGATGTCATGCAAGTTCTTTTCCCTAAGCACGTATGACTACACACGGAATGCATGCCTACATCACATTGACGAACGGGAGCTAGTCACACATCTATCCGTGTTATAACTGTTGCATGATGAATGTCATCTAACAAATCACCGATCCATTGCCTATGAGTTTGTCCCACTGCTATTGTTACTTGTTGCTGCTGTTACTTGCTTTGCTCTATTGCTGTTACTACTGTTGCTGCTACTGTTACTTGCTGCTACTCTTAGTTGCTTTGTCTTGCTGCCGCTGCCACTGCTGTTGCCACTACTGTTACTTTCTACTATTGCTACTTGCTACTGCTGTCACTACTGCTGTTCCTTGCCACTGTTGTTACTCGTTACTCTGCTACTACCTGCTACAATACTTATCTTGCGCCATTGATACTTCAGTTAGGAATAATCTGCCGTCAACAGATTCTTTCCTAGCACCGTTGTTATCATACTACTTTTGCTGCTTATATCCTGCTTGCAGGTACTAATCTTTCACGTGTGGTTGAGCCGACAACTCAACTGCTAATACTGGAGAATATCCTTTCACTCCCATCGTGTCGAACCAACAAATTGGGTTGAATACTCTACCCTCGAAAATTGTCGCGATCCCACACGCTGGTGGCCCATTGCAAGACAATTGCTAATTGTTGAGCAACTAGAAGCAGCTCTTTTCCGGCGCCGTTGCCGGAGAGGCATCAAGTCAGGAATAGTTGCACGTCAACATGATGTTCCATCTCCTGTAAACGGATTAGCGAGCAGTTTCTCAAGCATACCCGAAGGAAATTCAAAGAAAATATTTTTAGTAGGTGCAGCAGGTTGAGGAGCAACTCTTTGTGCTTCCGTTCGAGGTGAAGATACCCCTAACAAGCCCCTCAAAGGATTAGTTTCCATAGTGACAAGTGACAATAAATTTCAGCACACTATATGAATGTTTTCTTACCAAGTTCCATTTACCAAAGGCGCTTCACTCGCCGGCAACGGCGCCAGAAAAGAGTCTTGATGACCCACAATTATAGGGGATCAATCGTAGTCCTTTCGGTAAGTAAGAGTGTCGAACCCAACGAGGAGCAGAAGGATCTGGCAAGTGGTTTTCAGCAAGGTAAAATCTGCAGGCACTGAAATTGTTGGTAACAAGTGATTGTGTGGTGAGATGATTCATAGCAAGCAACAAGTAACAAAAGTAGCAACGGTGCAGCAAAGTGTCCCAATCCCTTTTGTAGCAAGGGACAAGCCTGGACAAAGTCTTATAGGAGGAAAAACGCTCCCGAGGACACACGGGAATTTCTGTCATGCTAGTTTTCATCATGTTCATATGATTTGCGTTCGTTACTTTGATAGTTTGATATGTGGGTGGACCGGCGCTTGGGTATTGCCCTTACTTGGACAAGCATCCCACTTATGATTAACCCCTCTCACAAGCATCCGCAACTACGAAAGAAGAATTAAGACAAAGTCTAACCATAGCATTAAACTAGTGGATCCAAATCAGCCCCTTACGAAGCAACGCATAAACTAGGGTTTAAGCTTCTGTCACTCTAGCAACCCATCATCTACTTACTACTTCCCAATGCCTTCCTCTAGGCCCAAATAATGGTGAAGTGTTATGTAGTCAACATTCACATAACACCACTAGAGGAAAAAGAACATACAACACATCAAAATCTCGAACGAATACCAAATTCACATGACTACTATTAGCATGACTTATCCCATGTCCTCAGGAACAAAAGTAACTACTCACAAAGCATAATCATATTCATGATCAGAGAGGTAATGAGTAGCATCAAGGATCTGAACATAAACTCTTCCACCAAGTAATCTAACTAGCATCAACTACAAAGAGTAATCAACACTACTAGCAATCTTACAAGTACCAATCGGAGTCGCGAGACGGAGATTGGTTACAAGAGATGAACTAGGGTTTGGAGATGAGATGGTGCTGATGAAGATGTTGATGGTGACAAGTCCCCTCCAATGAAAGGAGTGTTGGTGATGACGATGGCGACGATTTCCCCCTCTGGGAGGGAAGTTTCCCCGGCAGGATCGTCCTGCCGGAGCTCTAGATTGGTTATGCTCAAGTTCCGCCTCGTGGCGACGGCGAATCCACGAAAAAGCTCCTCCTTGATTTTTTCCTGGACGAAACTCTTCATATAGCAAAAGAGGGGGGCCAGTGGGCAAGCAGGCTGCCCACAAGCCCTCATGGCGCGGCCTGGGGGGGGGGGGGGGGTGGCCACGCTGTGCAGGCTTGTGGCCACCTGCACGCGCCCCTGTGGCGCTTCTTCGGCCCAGTATTTTTTATAAATCCGGAAAAAAATCCTCGTTGATTTTTACGGTGTTTGGACTTGCGCAGAATATGTATCTCAACTTTGCTCCACTTTCAGGCCAGAATTCTAGTTGCCGGTATTCTCCCTCTTCATGTAAACCTTGCAAAATAAGAGAGAAACGACATAATAATTGTACCGTGAAGTGAAATAACAACCCAAGAAGCGATAAATATCAACATGAAAACATGATGCAAAATGGACGTATCAATCACATCATAATGCTACCGTCGTTCTAAGCAAAATAAGGTGCATAAAAGGATTAACATCACATGCAATTCATAAGTGACATGATATGGCCATCATCATGCGCTTCTTGATCTCCATCACCAAAGCACCGGCACGATCTTCTTGTCACCGGCGCCACACCATGATCTCCATCAACGTGTCGCCATCGGGGTTGTCGTGCTACTCATGCTATTACTACTAAAGCTACGTCCTAGCAATATAGTAAACACATCTGCAAGCACAAACGTTATTTTAAAAGACAACCCTATGGCTCCTGCCGGTTGCCGTACCATCGACGTGCAAGTCGATATTAACTATTACAAAATGATCATCTCATACATCCAATATATCATATCACGTCTTTGGCCATATCATATCACAAGCATACCCTGCAAAAACAAGTTAGACGTCCTCTAATTGTTGTTGCATGTTTTACGTTGTTGCTATGGGTATCTAGTAGATCGCATCTTACTTACGCAAAAACCACAACGGAGATGTGCAATTTTCTATTTAACCTCTCCAAGGACCGCCTCGGTCAAAACCAATTCAACTAAAGTTGAAGAAACAGACACCGGCCAGTCATATTTATGCAACAACGTTGCATGTCAAGCGATGAAACCAGTCTTTCGTAAGCGTATGAATAATTTCGGTCCGGGGGGCTTCAATCGAACAATACCGCTGAATCGATAAAATACTAAGGAGGGCAGCAAATCGAACATCACCGTCCACAAAACCCTTTGTGTTCTACTTGAGATAACATCTACGCATGAACCTAGCTCATGATGCCACTGTTGGGGAACGTCGCATGGGAAACAAAAATTTTCCTACGCGCACTAACACCTATCATGGTGATGTCCATCTACGAGTGGAGATCTGGATCTACGTACCCTTGTAGATCGCACAACAGGAAGCGTTAAGAAACACGATTGATATAGTGGAACGTCCTCACGTCCCTCGATCCGCCCCACGAACCGTCCCGCGATTCGTCCCACGATCCGCTCCGATCTAGTGCCAAACGGACGACACCTCCGCGTTCAACACATGTACAACTCGATGATGATCTCGGCCTTCTTGATCCAGCAAGCAAGGTGGAGAAGTAGATGAGTTCTCCGGAAGCGTGACGGTGCTTCGGTGGTGGTGAAGGATCTACTCCTGCAGGGCTCCGCCCGAGCTCCGCAGAAATACGATCTAGAGGAAAAACCGTGATGTTTTGTGATCGGGCTGCCGTGGCAAAGTTGTCTCAAATCAGCCCTAGAACTTCACTATATATAGGAGGAGGGGTGGGGAGACTTGCCTTGGGGTCCAAGACCGTAAGAGCGCGCCGGCCAAGGAGGTGGAGGAGTCCACCTCCAATCCTAGTCCAAGTAGGATTGGAAGGTGGAGTCCTTCCCTTCCTTCTCACCTCTTTTTTTTCCTTTGATTTCTTCTCTCCTACGCATTGGGCCTCTTGGGCTGTCCCACCAGCCCACTGAGGGCTGGTGCGGCACCCCTAAGGCCTATGGGCTTCCCCCGGGTGGGCTGCCCCCCCCGGTGAACATCCGGAACCCATTCGTCACTTCCGGTACATTCCCGGTAGTGCCCGAAAACTTTCCGGTAATCAAATGAGGTCATCCTATATATCAATCTTTGTCTCCGGACCATTTTGGAAACCCCCGTGACATCCGTGATCTCATCCGGGACTCCGAACAACATTCGGTAACGACACATATAACTCAACTATACTAAAACATCGCCGAACCTTAAGTGTGCAGACCCCGCGGGTTCGAGAACTATGCAGACATGCCCCGAGGTACTCCTCGGTCAATATCCAATAGCAGGACCTGGATGCCCATATTGGATCCTACATATTCTCCGAATAACTTATCGGTTGAACCCAGTGTCAAGGATTTAGGCAATCCCGTATGTCATTCCCTTTGTCCTTCGGTATGTTACTTGCCCGAGATTCGATCGTCGGTATCCGCATACTGACGTCAGCTGTGCTTCCCTGGTAATGGCTCCAGAAAAGGGCTGATCCTGCAATCTCTGGCGTTAGCTAGACGAATGCTTATGACAACGAACCTCCTCCTGCAACGGCACCAGAAGAATGCTGCTAGCACTCCCCGGCAATGAAACTGGAAGAATGTTGTTGATGGCCCACCAACGCGTGGGTTCGCAGCAGTTTTCGAGGGTAGAGTATTCGACCCAAATTTGTAGATCGCTTGAAGGAGGTGAGAGAATACTCTCGAGTATTAGCAGCTGAATTTGTCAGATTCAACCACACCTGAAAGATTAGTATCTGCAAGCACAGTAGTAACAGCAAAGTAGCGAGTAACGATAGTGTACCGAGTAATAGCAGTTGCAAGGAACAACAGTAGTGACAACAGTAGCAAGTGGCAACAGTAGCAAGCGACAGTAGTAGCAACAGTAGCAGCAGAGCAAAACAAGTAACAACAGTAGCAACAGTAGTAGTAGCAGCAGCAGCAGAGCAAGACAAGTAACAGCAGTAGCAACAGTAGTAGCAGCAGAGCAAGACAAGTAACAGCAGTAGCAACAGTAGTAGCAGCAGAGCAAAACAAGTAACATCAGTAGTAGTACAAACTCATAGGCAATGGGTCAGTGATTTGTTTGGATGATATTCATCATGCAACAACTATAACACGGAGAGATATGTGGCTAGCTCCCGTTCGTCAATGTGATGTAGGCATGCATTCCGTTTGTCGTCATACGTGCTTAGGGAAAAGAACTTGCATGACATCTATTGTCCATCCCTCCCGTGGCAGCGGGGTCCAAAAGGAAACTACGGGATATTAAGGTTCTCCTTTTAATAAAGAACCGGACCAACGCATTAGCACTTGGTGAACACATGAACTCCTCAAACTATGATCATCACCGGGAGTGGTTCCGGTTATTGTCACTCCGGGGTTGCCGGATCATAACACATAGTACGTAACTACAACTTGCAAGATCGGATCTAAAACACACATATATTGGTGACAACATAATAATTTCAGATATGAAATCATGGCACTCGGGCCCTAGTGACAAGCATTAAGCATGGCAAAGTAGTAGCAACATCAAATCTCAGAACATAGTGGATACTAGGGATCAATCCCCATCAAAACTAACTCGATTACATGATAGATCTCATCCTACTCATCACCGCCCAACGAGCCTACGAATAGATTACTCACGAACGACGAAGAGCTTCATGGAATTGGAGAGGGAAGAAGGTTGATGTTGACGATGGCGACGATTTCCCCTCTCCGGAGCCCAAGACGGACTCCATATCTGCCCTCCAGATGAAGAACAGGAGGTGGCGGCGCCTCCGTATCGAAAACGCGACGAAAACTTCTCCTTTTATTTTTTCTAGGACGAAAGACAGCTTATAGAGCTAGAGTTGGGGGCGGCAGGTGCCCGTGGGCCCCACAAGCCTGCCCACCGCCCCTAGGGGGGTGGTGGTGGAGCAGGGGCTTGTGGCCCACTGGCCCACCCCCTGAGGTGGAACTTGGCGTAGATATTTTTGATATTTTCCAAAACTGCCGCCCGTAAATTTTCAAGACGTTTGGAGAACTTTGATTTCTGCGCAAAAATAACACCAAGGCAATTTTGCCGAAAACAGCGTCAGTCCAGGTTAGTTCCATTCAAATCATGCATATAGTCCACAACAAGGGAGTTTGGAAAAGTAGATACGTTGGAGACGTATCACATACCTATTTCAATCTCGTTACCGGCAAGTCTCTTTTCTCGTTCCGTAATACAAGATCCCGTGACTTACACTTAGTCACATTGCTTGCAAGGTTTGTGTGTGATGTTGTATTACCGAGAGGGCCTCAAGATACCTCTCCGTCACACGGAGTGACAAATCCCAGTCTTGATCCATACTAACCCAACGGACACCTTCGGAGATACCTGTAGAGCACCTTTATAGTCAGCTAGTTACGTTGTGACGTTTGATACACATAAGGCATTCCTCCGGTGCCAGTGGATTATATGATCTCATGGTCATAGGAACAAATACTCGACACGCAGAAAACAATAGCAATAAAATGACACGATCAATATCGTGTTGGAAATATGCCCTAGAGGCAATAATAAAATGGTTATTATCATATTTCCTTGTTCATGATAATCGTCTATTGTTCATGCTATAATTGTATTAACAGGAAACAGTAATACATGTGTGAATAAATAGATCAAATGTGTCCCTAGAAAGCCTCTAGTTGGCTAGCTCGTTAGTCAATAGATGATCATGGTTTCCTGATCATGGGCATTAGATGTCATTGATAACGGGATCACATCATTGGGAGAATGATGTGATGGACAAGACCCAATCCTAAGCATAGCACTAGATCGTATTGTTCGTATGCTAAAGCTTTTCTAATGTCAAGTATCTTTTCCTTCGACCGTGAGATTGTGCAACTCCCGGATACCGTAAGAGTGCTTTGGGTGTATCAAACAACACAACGTAACTGGGTGACTATAAAGGTGCACTACGGGTACCTCCGAAAGTGTCTGTTGGGTTGGTACAAATCGAGATCGGGATTTGTCACTCCGTGTGACGGAGAGGTATCTCTGGGCCCACTCGGTAGAACATCAT
Organism: Hordeum vulgare subsp. vulgare; assembly: GCF_904849725.1. Classification (NCBI taxonomy): domain Eukaryota; kingdom Viridiplantae; phylum Streptophyta; class Magnoliopsida; order Poales; family Poaceae; genus Hordeum; species Hordeum vulgare. The sequence continues at coordinate 502,722,681 of NC_058518.1, forward strand.
CATGAGCTCAATGTGACTAAGGAGTTGGTCACACGATGACGTGCTACGGAACGAGTAAAGAGACTTACCGGTAACGAGATTGAACAAGGTATAGGTATACCGACGATCGAATCTCGGGCAAGTTCTATACCGACAGACAAAGGGAATTGTATACGGGATTGATTGAATCCTTGACATCGTGGTTCATCCGATGAGATCATCGTGGAGCAAGTGGGAGCCACCATGGGTATCCAGACCCCGCTGATGGTTATTGGCGAGAGAGGTGTCTCAGTCATGTCTGCCTGTCTCCCGAACCCGTAGGGTCTACACACTTAAGGTTCGATGACGCTAGGGTTATAGGGAATTGTTATACAAGGTTACTGAAAGTTGTTTGGAGTCCCGGATGAGATCCTGGAAGTCACGAGGAGCTCCGGAATGGTCCGGAGGTAAAGATTGATATATAGGACGGATGGTTTCGGATACCGGAAGTGTTTCGGGCATCACCGGTAACGTACCGGGACCACCGGGACCACCGGAGGTGGCCCCGGGGGACCACCGAAGGGGGGCAACGACCCCGGGAGATAAGGTGGGCCAAGTGAGGGTGGGAACCAGCCCCTAGGTGGGCTGGTGCGCCTCCCCACTCAGCCCATAGCGCAAGGGAGAGAAAAGGGGGGACAAACCCTAGGCCAGGTGGGCCTAAGGCCCACCAGATGGTGCGCCACCCCCTCCTCCCCCTTCTGGCCGCCGCACCTCCCATCTGGGGGAGGGGGGCTGCCGCACCCCCTAGGGTGGGAACCCTAGGGGTGGCACCCCATCTCCCCTCCCCCTATATATATCGGGCACTTTTGGCCATTGAGACACACGGTTTTTCCTCTCTCTCGGCGCAGCCCCGATCCTCTCCCTCCTCCTCTCTGCCGGTGCTTGGCAAAGCCCTGCCGGGAGACCTCGTCTCTCCATCGACACCACGCCGTCGTGCTGCTGGAGTTCTTCCCCAACCTCTCCCTCCTCCTTGCTGGATCAAGGTGCGGGAGACGTCACCGGGCTGCACGTGTGTTGAACGCGGAGGTGCCGTAGTTCGGCACTAGATTGGAATCGCTGCGAGTACGACTCCATCAACCGCGTTCTAGCAACGCTTCCGCTTATCGATCTTCAAAGGTATGAAGATGCACTCACCCCTCTCTCGTTGCTGGTCTCTCCATAGGAAGATCTGAATATACGTAGGATTTTTTTTGAATTTATGCTACGTTACCCAACAGTGGCATCCGAGCCAGGTTTTCTATGCGTAGATTTTATGCACGAGTAGAACACAAAAGGTTGTGGGCGATGATTTGTCAATTTCTTGCCGCTACTAGTCTTATTAGTTTCCGGCGGTACTGTGGGATGAAGCGGCCCGGACCGACATTACACATACGCTTACATGAGACTGGTTCCACCGACAGACATGCACACCGTGGATAAAGGTGGCTGGCGGGTGTCTGTCTCTCCTACTCTAGTCGGATTGGATTTGATGAAAAGGGTCCTTATGAAGGGTAAATAGCTTTGGCATATCATCGTTGTGGCTGTCACGTAGGTAAGAAAGTGTTCTTGCTAGAAACCCAAATCAGCCACGTAAAACTTGCAACAACAATTAGAGGACGTCTAACTTGTTTTTGCAGGGTTTGACATGTGATGTGATATGGCCAAAGTTGTGATGTTGCATGTATGATGTATGAGATGATCATGTTATTGTAATAGGTTTCACGACTTGCATGTCGATGAGTATGACAACCGGCAGGAGCCATAGGAGTTGTCTTAATTTATTGTATGAGATGCAACACCATGTGTTTACTACTTTTACTTCATTGCTAACGGTTAGCTATAGTAGTAGTGATAGTAGTAGTTGGCGTGACGACTTCACGGAGACACGATGATGGAGATCATGATGATGGAGATCATGGTGTCACGCCGGTGACGATGATGATCATGCGATGCCCGAAGATGGAGATCGAAAGAGCAAAGATGATAATGGCCATATCATGTCACTATATGATTGCATTGTGATGTTTATCATGTTTTACATCTTATTGCTTAGAACGACGGTAGCATAATAAGATGATCCCTCTTAAAATTTCGAGAACGTATTCCCCCAAGTGTGCACCGTTGCGAAAGTTCGTTGTCTCGAAGCACCACGTGATGATCGGGTGTGATAGATTCTAATGTTCGCATACAACCGGTGTAAGCCAGATTTACACACGCGAAACACCTAGGTTGACTCGACGAGCTTAGCATGTACAGACATGACCTCGAATACAAGAGACCGAAAGGTCGAACATGAGTCATATGGTTGAATACGATCAACATGAAGTTGCTCACCATGGGGACTAGTCCGTCTCACGTGATGATCGGACACGGGTTAGTCAACATGGATCATGTATCACTTAGATGACTAGAGGGATGTCGATTTAAGTGGGAGTTCATACTTAATTTGATTAAATGAACTTAATTGACATGAACTTAGTCTAAAAGTTGTCTTTATAAATATTGTAGATGTCCAACGTCAACCTCAATTTCAACGCATTCCTAGAGAAAAACAAGCTGAAAGATGATGGTAGTAACTATGCGGACTGGGTTCGCAACTTGAAGCTCATCCTTGAAGCAGCTAAAAAGGCTTATGTCCTTAATGCGCCGCTAGGTGACCCTCCCGCTCCCGCAGCAACCCAGGACATTCTGAACGTCTGGCAAACACGGAGTGATGACTACTCTCTGGTCAGGTGTGGCATGTTATACAGTTTAGAAACGGGGCTCCAAAGGCGCTTTGAGCAACACGGGGCATATGAGATGTTCCAGGAGCTGAAGCTAGTTTTTCAAGATCATGCCCGTGTCGAGAGATATGAAGTCTCCGACAAGTTCTTTAGCTGTAAGATGGAGGAGAACAATTCTGTCAGTGAGCACATACTCAAAATGTCTGGGTTACACGGTCGTCTGACTTCACTTGGAGTCAAACTTTCGGATGATGCTATAATTGACAGAATCCTCCAGTCTCTCCCACCAAGCTACAAAGGCTTTGTGCTTAACTACAACATACAAGGGATGGAGAAGACCATTCCCGAGTTGTACTCGATGCTCAAGTCCGCAGAAGTAGAAATCAAGAAGGAGCATCAAGTGTTGATGGTCAACAAGACCACTAGTTTCAAGAAAGGCAGGGGTAAGAAGAACTTCAAGAAAGACGGCAAAGCTGTTGCCGCGCCCGGTAAGCCAGATGCCGGGAAGAAGAAAAAGAACGGACCCAAGCCTGAGACTGAGTGCTTCTATTGCAAGGGAAAGGGTCACTGGAAGCGGAACTGCCCCAAATACTTAGCGGACAAGAAGGCCGGCAACGTTAAAGGTATATGTGATATACATGTTATTGATGTGTACCTTACAAGCGCTCGTAGTAGCTCCTGGGTATTTGATACCGGTGCTGTTGCTCACATTTGCAACTCAAAGAGGAACTGCGGAATAAGCGGAGACTGGCCAAGGACGAGGTGACGATGCGCGTTGGGAATGGTTCAAAGGTCGATGTGATCGCCGTCGGCACGCTACCTCTACATCTACCGTCAAGATTAGTTTTAAACCTTAATAATTGTTATTTAGTACCAGCTTTAAGCATGAACATTGTATCAGGGTCTTGCTTAATGCGAGACGGCTAATCATTTAAGTCAGAGAATAATGGTTGTTCTATTTATGTGAGTGATATGTTTTATGGTCATGCTCCGCTGGTGAATGGTTTATTCTTGATGAATCTCGATCGTGATGTTACACATATTCATAGTGTGAGTACCAAAAGATGCAAAGTTGATAATGATAGTCCCACATACTTGTGGCACTGCCGCCTTGGTCATATCGGCGTTAAGCGCATGAAGAAGCTCCATACTGATGGACTATTAGAGTCTCTTGACTTTGAATCATTTGACACATGCGAACCGTGCCTCATGGGCAAGATGACTAAGACTCCATTCTCAGGAATAATGGAGAGAGCAACCGACTTATTGGAAATAATACATACTGATGTGTGTGGTCCAATGAACGTTGAAGCTCACGGTGGTTATCGTTATGTTCTCACTCTCACCGATGATTTGAGTAGGTATGGGTATATCTACTTGATGAAGCACAAATCTAAGACGTTTGAAAAGTTCAAGGAATTTCAGAGTGAGGTTGAGAATCAACGTGACAGAAAAATTAAATGTCTACGATCTGATCGTGGAGGAGAATATTTGAGTCACGAGTTTGGCACACACCTAAGGAAGTGTCGAATCGTTTCACAACTGACGCCGCCTGGCACACCGCAGCGCAACGGAGTGTTTGAACATCGTAATCGCACTTTATTAGATATGGTATGATCTATGATGTCTCTTACCGACTTACCGCTATCATTTTGGGGATACGCATTAGAAACTGCTGCATTCACTTTAAATAGGGCACCGTGTAAATCCGTTGAGACGACACTGTATGAACTATTGTTTGGCAAGAAACCTAAGTTGTCGTTTCTTAAAGTTTGGCGCTGCGATGCTTATGAAAGAAACTTCAACCAGAAAAGCTCGAACCCAAAGCGGAGAAATGCATATTCATAGGATACCCTAAGGAAACTATTGGGTATACCTTCTATCTTAGATCCGAAGGTAAAACCTTTGTTGCCAAGAACGGATCCTTTCTAGAGAAAGAGTTTCTCTCGAAAGAAATAAGTGGGTGGAAGGTAGAACTTGATGAGGTAATTACACCCCCTCTCGAACAGGATAGTAGCGCAGCGCGGGAAACTGTTCCTGTGGCGCCTACACCGACTGAAGAGGAAGTTAATGATGATGATCATGAAGCTTCGGATCAAGTTACTACTGAACCGCGAAGGTCCACAAGGGCACGCTCCGCACCAGAGTGGTACGGCAACCCTGTGATGGAAATCATGTTGTTAGAGAACGGTGAACCTTCGAACTATGAAGAAGTAATGGCGGGCCCGGATTCCAACAAATGGCTTGAGGCTATGAAATCCGAGATAGGATCCATGTATGAGAGCAAAGTATGGACTTTGGTGGACTTGCCCGATGACCGGCGAGCCATAGAAAATAAATGGATCTTCAAGAAGAAGACTGATGCAAACGGTAATGTAACCGTTTACAAAGCTCGACTTGTCGCAAAGGGTTTTTGACAAATTCAAGGAGTTGACTACGAAGAGACTTTCTCTCCCGTAGTGAAGCTGAAATCAGTCCGAATCATGTTAGCAATTGCCGCCTTTTATGATTATGAAATTTGGCAAATGGACGTCAAAACAACGTTCCTTAACGGGAACCTTAAGGAAGAGTTGTATATGATGCAACCAGAAGGTTTTGTCGACCCTAAGGGTGCTAACAAAGTGTGCAAGCTCTAGCGCTCCATCTATGGGCTGGTGCAAGCATCTCGGAGTTGGAACATTCGCTTTAATGAGGTGATTAAAGCGTTTGGGTTCATACAGGTTTACGGAGAAGCCTGTCTGTACAAGAAAGTGAGTGGGAGCTCTGTAGCTTTCCTCATACTATATGTGGATGACATATTATTGATGGGGAATAATATAGAGATGTTGGAGAGCATAAAGGCCTATTTGAACAAGAGTTTTTCAATGAAGGACCTTGGAGAAGCTGCATACATATTAGGCATCAAGATCTATAGAGATAGATCGAGACGCCTCATAGGTCTTTCGCAAAGTACATACCTTGACAAGATATTGAAGAAGTTCAATATGGAAAACTCAAAGAAAGGGTTCTTGCCAGTTTTTGCAAGGTATGAGATTGAGTAAGACTCAGTCGCCGACCACGACAGCAGATAGAGAGAAGATGAGTTCTGTCCCCTACGCTTCAGCCGCGGGCTCTCTAATGTATGCCATGCTGTGTACCAGACCTGATATAAACCTTGCCATAAGTTTGGTAGGGAGGTACCAAAGTAATCCCGGTACAGAACACTGGACAGTGGTCAAGAATATCCTTAAGTACCTGAAAAGGACTAAGGAAATGTTTCTCGTTTATGGAGGTGACGAAGAGCTCGTCGTAAAGGGTTACGTCGACGCTAGCTTCGACACAGATCCGGATGACTCTAAGTCACAGACCGGATACGTATATGTGTTGAATGGTGGGGCAGTGAGCTGGTCCAGCAGCAAGCAAGAAGTCGTGGCAGCATCTACATGTGAAGCGGAGTACATAGCTGCTTCAGAAGCGGCTCATGAAGGAATTTGGATGAAGGAGCTCATCACCGACCTTGGAGTGGTTCCAAGCGCGTCGGGTCCTATGACACTCTTCTGTGATAACACTGGAGCCATTGCCATAGCCAAGGAGCCTAGGTTTCACCGGAAGACGAAGCACATCAAGCGCCGCTACAACTCCATCCAGGACCATGTCCAGAGTGGAGTGATAGATATTTGTAAAGTACACACGGATCTGAATATTGCAGACCCGTTGACTAAACCTCTTCCACGAGCAAAACATGATCAACACCATAATGCTATGGGTGTTCGATACATCACAATGTAACTAGATTATTGACTCTAGTGCAAGTGGGAGACTGTTGGAAATATGCCCTAGAGGCAATAATAAAATGGTTATTATCATATTTCCTTGTTCATGATAATCGTCTATTGTTCATGCTATAATTGTATTAACAGGAAACAGTAATACATGTGTGAATAAATAGATCAAATGTGTCCCTAGCAAGCCTCTAGTTGGCTAGCTCGTTAGTCAATAGATGATCATGGTTTCCTGATCATGGGCATTAGATGTCATTGATAACGGGATCACATCATTGGGAGAATGATGTGATGGACAAGACCCAATCCTAAGCATAGCACTAGATCATATTGTTCGTATGCTAAAGCTTTTCTAATGTCAAGTATCTTTTCCTTCGGCCGTGAGATTGTGCAACTCCCGGATACCGTAGGAGTGCTTTGGGTGTATCAAACGTCACAACGTAACTGGGTGACTATAAAGGTGCACTACGGGTACCTCCGAAAGTGTCTGTTGGGTTGGTACGAATCGAGATCGGGATTTGTCACTCCGTGTGACGGAGAGGTATCTATGGGCCCACTCGGTAGAACATCATCATGAGCTCAATGTGACTAAGGAGTTGGTCACACGATGACGTGCTACGGAACGAGTAAAGAGACTTACCGGTAACGAGATTGAACAAGGTATAGGTATACCGACGATCGAATCTCGGGCAAGTTCTATACCGACAGACAAAGGGAATCGTATACGGGATTGATTGAATCCTTGACATCGTGGTTCATCCGATGAGATCATCGTGGAGAAAGTCGGAGCCACCATGGGTATCCAGACCCCGCTGATGGTTATTGGCCAGAGAGGTGTCTCGGTCATGTTTGCCTGTCTCCCGAACCCGTAGGGTCTACACACTTAAGGTTCGATGACGCTAGGGTTATAGGGAATTGTTATACGAGGTTACCGAAAGTTGTTCGGAGTCCCGGATGAGATCCCGGACATCACGAGGAGCTCCGGAATGGTCCGGAGGTAAAGATTGATATATAGGACGGATGGTTTCGGATACCGGAAGTGTTTCGGGCATCACCGATAACGTACCGGGACCACCGGAGGTGGCCCCGGGGGACCACCGAAAGGGGGCAACGACCCCGGGAGATAAGGTGGGCCAAGTGGGGGTGGGAACCAGCCCCTAGGTGGGCTGGTGCGCCTCCCCACTCAGCCCATAGCACAAGGGAGAGAAAGGGGGGGCAAACCCTAGGCCAGGTGGGCCTAAGGCCCACCAGATGGTGCGCCACCCCCTCCTCCCCCTTCTGGCCGCCGGACCTCCCATCTGGGGGGGGGGGGGCTGCCGCACCCCCTAGGGTGGGAACCCTAGGGGTGGCACCCCCTCTCCCCTCCCCCTATATATATCGGGCACTTTTGGCCATTGAGACACACGGTTTTTCCCCTCTCTCGGCGCAGCCCCGCTCCTCTCCCTCCTCCTCTCTGTCGGTGCTTGGGAAGCCCTGCCGGGAGACCTCGTCTCTCCATCGACACCACGCCGTCGTGCTGCTGGAGTTCTTCCCCAAGCTCTCCCTCCTCCTTGCTTGATCAAGGTGCGGGAGACATCATCGGGCTGCACGTGTGTTGAACGCGGAGGTGCCGTAGTTCAGCACTAGATCGGAATCGCTGCGAGTACGACTCCATCAACCGCGTTCTAGCAACGCTTCCGCTTAGCGATCTTCAAAGGTATGAATATACTCTTACCCCTCTCTCGTTGCTGGTCTCTCCATAGGAAGATCTGAATATGCGCAGGAAAATTTTGAATTTATGCTACGTTACCCAACATATCGTACGTTCATAGTTTGGGTCTAGTTGTGACAGCCCGAGACCGACGCCCCAAAAGATTCCCCTTCTATTCCGTTTCGGTCGTGTGTTATTTTTATTTGTCGTATCTTGCGCATCATGGCATCATGTCAACTGTGTTCTTTGTCTGTGTTGCTTGTTGCCCCTTGTTGTTGGAGTGTTAGTGCCTTGCTAGTGTGGCAGTGTATTGATGGTGTGATGAGAGTGGGTGCAACAAGAGCCACTTCAAAACCCTTGTTGCACCATGGACATAAAACCTTCTCTCCTCTCTTATTTTATTTTGTGGCTGCTTTAAAGTTTCAGTTTTGACCCCAATAAAAATGTTCGTCTTCTTATTTTAAAAATCCTTTTTTTAAATGTGGAGGCAACCCCTTGGGTTTTCCTTTATTTACTCCTTTTGTTTCATTTCAAAACACAGTCTCATTTTTTCCTTTAAAAGGGTTTTATTTTTATTATTCAAAAAGTCCCAATCTACTTTTATTTATTGGGCATGTTTTCAGGAGCCCAAAAGAATTTTTGTTTTAGTTAAAAATTTCTTTTCCTCTTGGTTGTGGTATTTTTTTCTTTTAAAACCGGCTATTTATTTATTTTTGCTTCGGGAGAGAGAGGAGCCCAGGTGCCCTCTTGGGCTTCCAACCGGCCCAAGCCCAGCCGCCCCCCGCTAGCCCTAGCAAGAGGAGCAGCTCAGCCCCGATCCCATCTCCTCGCCGTCCTCCCCCGTCTTGATCCCTCCAGTCCCGATAGAGCTCCCCTGCCGCCGGAGATCCCCCCCGCGCCAGAGTCCCTCGCGAGCCCGTGTCGAATCTCTCCAGCGCGACCTCGCCTCCCGCGCCGCCCCGCCGTGCCCGCTGAAGCAGAGCCCCGCGGCTCCTCCCGTCGCCTTGCTGCCTCGCCGGCAAGCCACCGAAGGCCAGCCCTGTGCCGCGGCCTCCCTCTCCTCCGCGCGACCTCTGCCATGGCCGCCAAGCCCCGCCGGCCGTTCTCCTCTCGCCGAAGCTCGCCGCCCGTCTCGTTCCCGGCCGGCCCGAGGCCCTCCGCCGTCCGCCGCCCCTGGGTTAGCCTCCCACCGGCCGCGCCGCCCTAGCCCCTACCGCGCCGCCCTGCAGCGCGTGGGGCTCCTCTGTCGGTGATGTTGTTGCTGTTACTTGTGCTTCCGCTGCTGCCGAAGCTTGCTGCTGCTACCTGCTGTGCCTGCTGCTATGCTGTTGCTGCAGCCGCTTGCGTGCTAGTTGCTGCTAGGCTGCATGTTGTTGCTTGCTATTTCTTGCTGCTAGTTAGTGCCGCTTGCTGCTGATGCTAGCTGTTGTTGCTTGTGTTGCCTGCTGCTGCCGACTGCTGCTTGTTGCTGCTACCGCTATGCTATTAGCTATTGCTGCTGTCGCTGTTTGCAGCTTGCTGCTGTTGCTTGATGTTGTTGATTGCTGTCGCTGCTTGTCATGCCCGCCACCATGCCCTCCAGTAGGACATCGAGATCGTCGCTTCCGTTGTTTCGGTGGCCCCTGCCCAAGCTTCCACCACGACTCGAAAAGGACATCAAACTCATCAAGTCCTTCGCGAACATTGTACGACTACCGACGCCCAAGACCCGTGTACCACAACACCAAGTGTACGACTACCATCGACAAGATCGCGAGTACAACTACTTCCACGAATACCACGACGATCTTTGTTCACCTACACCGCAATGGCTCGAACCGCTCCGATTTGCACGCTTCGAAGGTATATCATTGGAACGTTGTCGTGAACCGTGTGCATGTGATGTATGAGATGTAACCGTATGCTTGCGCCATATATGTTGCCCGTTGCACGTTGTCCTTCTTTTGTTGTGCCCCCGACACATGGGAACCCAATAAACGGGATCACCCCATATTTATTTTGGCTTGACACACACGAGCTTCCCATTCGTTGGCACCGATATCTCGTTGATTTATCGGGATAGGAATGTTGTCGTGGCATCGTTTCCGTTTTGCCGCCATGGTACCCTTTCGTTCACCATGGCGACACATGGTTCTTTTTCTTCTCGCCGGTGTTGTTGTAAGTTTGCATGCATGACGCATTCATGGCATAATACCTTGTGTTGCATGTTTCTTGTATCGTAGTTCCGTTCAAAGGGACGTGTGTTAAGCGACTAGGATGACATGTAGAATCACCTGCTTCACCTCTTGCCATGTGAAACAACATTTAATATTGCCGTGTAAATAACCGGGAGTGAACTAAATAATTAAACGTGGAGTTTCGTCGATATGCAACTTGTTGCATATCGAGCTTCACTTAATGTGTAGTGTTTGCGTGAGGTGAATTGCCATGCCATCCCTTGCATTTTGATCTAATCAGGCATCATATTAAGGTGTGCATCATGTCATGCATTTGCCGTGGTGATTATCTGTGTTGATGCTTGTTTCCGGTTTGCTCCGTCTCGATAGAGTTCCGCAAGCATGTCGGAATGTGAGGACCCTTTCGACTACATTGGTTCGCCGACTTCACGGAGTTGTTCTTCTTCCAAGCGGGATCTCAAGCAAGATGACCATCTCCCCAGATACCATTACTATCATTGCCATGGTAATTTTATCGCTTCTATCGATTATGTCTCGTTGCCTACCACATGTTAAATACCAGCCTCTCAACAATGCCATGAAAACCTTCTACCTGTTCAACCTAGCAAACCACTGATTGGCTATGTTACCGCTTGCTTAACCATGTTGTTAGCGTTGCTAGTTGCAGGTGCAGTTGCTTCCATGTGATGACATGGGTTCCTTGTTATATCACCCTATTAATGCTATTTAATTTAGTGCACCTATATACTTGGTAAAAGGTGGAAGGCTCGGCCTTTCTAGCTTGGTGTTTTGTTCCACCTTTGCCCCCTTAGTTTCGGCTACCAGTGTTATGTTCCATATTTGAGCGCTCCTAACACGATCGGGGTTGTTATGGGGACCCCCTTGATAATTCATTTTAGATTAAAGCTGGTCTGGCAAGGCCCAATTTTGGTACTACTTTTGCCTAATAACTAATGAACCGCATAGGGAGTAATTAACCCGAGGAATTTCATCAACCCCCGGGCCAGTGCTCCTCATGAGTGTTGGTCCAAACTGGCAGACTACGGGGCCACCGCGGGGCAACCCGAGGTTTGGTTTCTCCTAGTGTGACCCATCCGTCGTGTCCTGAGAACGAGATACGCGGCTCCTATCGGGTTCGTCGACACGTCGGCCGGCCTTTCTAGATTAGTTTTACCTTTGACAAAATATCTTGTGCATCGGGATTCCGGTGATGCTTTGGGTAATCTCAAAGTTGAGGTTTTCCACTAAGGAGTCCGACGAGATCGCGAGTGTCGTGATCGAGTATTCCTATGCGTCTTGTGGTAATTTGTGATGGACTAGTTGGAGCACCCCTGCAGGGTTAAATCTTTTTGGAAAGCCATGCCCGCGGTTATGTGGCAACGTGGAAACTTTGTTTAACACTGATTCTAGATAACTTGAAGTTAACTTAATTAAAATATGCCAACTGTGTGCGTAACCGTGACTGTCTCTTTCGTGAGTTCCTTCTCCGATCGAGGACACGGTGGGGTTATGTCTGACGTAGGTAGGTGTTCAGGATCATTCATTTGATCATCAGTAGTTCACGTCCGCTATACGTAGATCTTCCCCCCTCTTATTTCTTGTACTCGTAAGTTTAGCCACCAAATATATGCTTAGTCGCTGCTGCAACCTCACCACTTAACCATACCTCACTCATTAAGCTTTGCTAGTCTTGATAGCTTTGGAAATGAGATTGCTGAGTCCCTTATGGCTCACAGATTACTACAACACCAGTTGCAGGTACAGGTAAAGGTCACTTGACGTGAGCGCGTTGATTGTTCATTTGGAGTTGCTTCTTCTTCTTCTTCTTCTTCTTCTTCTTCTTCGATCTAGGATGGGTTCTAGGCCGGCAGCCTGGGATAGCAAGGATGGACGTCGTTCTTATTTTCTCGTTTGATTTTGTCCGTAGACGGACCCTGCTCTTCTTCATGATGTTTATGTATTCTACTGTTGTGACTCTGATGTAGCTTGTGGCGAGTGTAAGCCAATTCTATATATATCTCTTCTTTTCAGTACATGTACTTGTAACGATATCCATTCTTGCGTAACGACGAGATGTGCTTCTATCCCTGACGAGGCCCTCATGCCAAATTGAGGATAGGGTCGCATCTTGGGCGTGACAAGTTGGTATCAGAGCAGTATCGATCTAGGAGCCACCTTGATTGATCGAACTTGACCGAGTCGAGTCTTGTGAAAAACTACTTTGAGTCTAGTTATATATCGGAGAGTAGGATTCTTTTTTCTCCTCTTCTATGCTCTGGTGAGGAATCTTGACGTATTACTTTAATTCTACTCCTCTTCTCACTCAATTTTTTTTTAGATCACGCGGATATTCTTGGGATCTATATGATGCCGATGTGATGGAGTTCTGTCTTGGTGCCTCCTGTCTGACTTGATTTCTTCCGGGGAGTTGAGCTCTAGTGGATTCTCGAGCACATCGTTATCATTCAGGTTTCTTAGTATCTCAGAACGAAGGATGTCCGTAATTGCTTTAATACTAGTAGTGGCGAGATAACCCTGATGTCCCCAGTACTGGTGCAGATTGTTCGGGAGTACTGCCGTACTTTGTATTGTTGTGATCACGAGGGTCTGTAGTAGATGAAGTTCCGAGATTCTGGTCGTGTGTTGACGGATGTGATACATTGGACGGGTTAGTGTAGGAGTTGAGTGGTATATTACTCCTTGTATCCGTGTACCAGATTGCATGACCAGTAATTTCGTGAATTCTTAGGTGGGAATTCAAGTAGTCACTTATAGGACAATCTTCCAACAAATGCATGATGTTAGGTTGGGGTTCGACATCTAGTGGATTCATTTGTTGACGGTCGACTTACAGCGGTTCTCGTTGTGTCTTAAAGAGTCCTTATAGCTTGCTACGACTCGGGGACGCTTCGTATGTCGGGTGCACTGCCTTGCACTTGATGGCTACTGTAAGGATCGAGCCCGTGCGATCCTGTCCACGAAAATATCGGACGAAATCTCTCTCATGAGTTTGTTCTGGCTTGTTTTATAAGCCGCATCCTTTGTTTTGTTGAATATGGTAATTCAGGTTGCTTCGATGTCAAGTGGTGATTTCAGATCTTTTCTAAGTAGTGAACTCATATTCATATGAGGTACTAATCCTTTTGCTCAAATCAGATTGTCATATCAATTCTTTTTCAACTGGAGTCGTCATGTTAATTCTTTTGCAACCAGTGTGCTTCTCTTGAGTTAATTCAACCCTGTCCAATTTTTTGCAGATCATTCTCTCAATTCTTTCCGGAGTTTGTCTCATCTGTCTCAAGTTATCTTTGTTTTTCCCCGCCCTCCCACCCTTTTCTTCAGTGATTCAATTTTCATCCAAGAGTTTTCTTTTCAGTGATGCTTCCGCTATCTCTTCTTCCTTTCGTAGCCGGTGATTCATTGTGAAGATTCTCAGGAGATTCGTGTCATATTTGTTCATTCTTGTCATCCTTACCGGTGAATTTAATTCAGTTATCCGTGTCATCTTATCCTTTTCATCCTTGTTAATTCTTTCCTATGTTGAAGATTCTTATCAGCCTATCCTATTATTCATTCATCTCTTTTCTATCTGGTACATTGAAGATATTTCACAGTTTCTTGTTTTCAGATCTTTCATTATTTCGAGGTGCTAACCTCATCTAGTTCTCTTCATACCGGTGCAATATCTCTTGCTTAGAAATCCTTTCAACGGTGGTTTCTTTGAGTGGGCCCATAACCCACAGGTTCTCCCAGGATCTTATATGCCTCTTCTAATTTCCGAAGATCTCTAAATCTTTTCAACTATGATGTAAGTATGATTTCCATCAGTCATATTACTTCTTCAAGATCAATTCGAGTTATTTCTCTTATTTGGCTCAACCTTTCATTCTTCTTTAGTCCGGAGTGTCTCACTTATTCTTGGTGTTGTTTCTCGTCATCATTCTCATCTTGCAATTTGAAGGGGTGTTTCTCTCGAATCTTAGTTCATTCTCTTGAGGTTCATCATTTCAGCTTGGTGCCATCATCTTGAATTGTTCCCAATTATGAGTATCCCTTTCTTGCTATCCGGTGCATTTCTGAGTTGTTTTTATTTCTCGATCCTCCGAAGGCCATCACTTCAGAAGATTCTTCGTTCTCAGCTTTCAGCTTTCATCCTAAATCCTTCTCCATTGTTGCCTCTTCGTTTATCTCTTGTTTACTGGTGCCTTGTTCAAGCTTTCTCTCAGGTAGCTCAAGATCTCTTCATTCTCATGTATCTCCATTAATTCGTGGTGTTCCCATTCAATTGTGAATTCTTACCGGTGCTTCTTTCAATTATGCCTCAAGTGGTGCTTATCTCTCTGTCTCTTCAAGATTCTTTCAAGAGGAATAAGTGTTACGCTAAATCCGTTGCTTGTCATCAATTAAACTTGATGAAGGATAAGCATAACACAATTCTTATTCCTGTTTCATAGTGATTTCAATCTTTCTTCCAGAGTGCCTCATGATATCAATTCCTTTTCTCCAGTGTTATTATTTTTTCTTTTCCGGAGTTCCAAGTTTTCTCAAGTATCTCTTTGTGAGGCTTCATCGAAGTCTTTGCAAGGCTTCAATCTTATTCTTTCATCCTTCATTCTTACATAATCCTTTTGATACGGAGCCTCGTCATGGTGGTTCTTCAAGGATGTGATTTTTTCTCAAAGTGTTCTTCAAGATTCCTATTGGAGTACCTCAAGTATTCTTTCTCTTGCATTTCCAATGCGTTTGTTATTCCTTTATCCTTTGAGGTGGTATTATAGCATTCTTGTTAGTGTAGGAGCCTCGAAGAGTTTTCCTTTCAAGAATGAGATAATTAAACCCACCAACTCTATGATCATGAGATATTTTTTTTTCAACTCATGATTTCTGGGTTGAGTATCTTGGTTTAGTTTTCATCTAAAGCCTTTCCTAAGGATTATCGCAATTATGGTGCTTATCATTTATCCAAGTTCTCAATGTATCCTCTTGGTGAAAGAAGTGTTCATATCTTGTTGCTCTCAATCAATCCTTGTTTCTGTTAGTGGCTGGTTGTCACTTCATTAGTTTTAAAAGGTGTCCATAAGCCCACTACGATCTTGTTCTTTTCATTGTTGTTTTCCAACAACTCCGTTCAATTCTTCTTGCAAGGATGCTTGCCAAGTTAATTTGCGATAATAGTTGTCATTCTTTTCTTCATTCTCTTCTTCCGTATGAGCTAGTTCCTATTCTATTGTTCCGAAGGCATTGTGATGTTGCTCTTTTCGGTCTATCATCATGTTCTGTCAAGATTGTGGTGTTCCCTTGTTCTATTTAGTTGTTTGTTATGAATATTGTCTAATTCTTCCTTCTTATCAATTTTTTTGTACCATTTTCCTACCGAAGTGCTGCCGAAATTTTCCGTGAATTCTTTCTTGTTTCTCATATCATTCCTCATCTCTTTGCAACCTTCAAGGATTGTTGGTTTCACTCGGTTGTCAAAGAAGCGACTTAATTTTTTACCTCTTGTTCTTTCTCATCCTCTCCCCCTTTCATTCTTGGATCTTGGGGCGAGATCCTCTTGTAGTGTAGGACAGTTGTGACAGCCCGAGACCGACGCCCTAGAAGATTCCCCTTCTATTCCGTTTCCGTCGTGTGTTATTTTTATTTGTCGTATCTTGCGCATCACGGCATCATGCATGGCATCATGTCAACTGTGTTCTTTGTCTGTGTTGCTTGTTGCCCCTTGTTGTTGGAGTTATAGTGCCTTGCGAGTGTGGCAGTGTATTGATGGTGTGATGAGAGTGGGTGCAACAAGAGCCACTTCAAAACCCTTGTTGCACCATGGACATAAAACCTTCTCTCCTCTCTTATTTTATTTTGTGGCTGCTTTAAAGTTTCAGTTTTGACCCCAATAAAAATGTTCGTCTTCTTATTTTAAAAATCCTTTTTTTAAATGTGGAGGCAACCCCTTGGGTTTTCCTTTATTTACTCCTTTTGTTCTATTTCAAAACAGAGTCTCATTTTTTCCTTTTAAAGGGTTTTATTTTTATTCTTCAAAAAGTCCCAATCTATTTTTATTTATTGGGGCATGTTTTAAGGAGCCCAAAAGTATTTTTGTTTTAGTTAAAAATTTCTTGTCCTCTTGGTTGTGGTATTTTTTTTCTTTTAAAACCGGCTATTTATTGTTTTTTCTTCGGGAGAGAGAGCAGCCCAGGTGGCCACTTGGGGGGTCCAGTCGGCCCAAGGCCCAGCCAGCCCCCTCGCTAGCCCTAGGGACACGAGCAGCTCAGCCCCGATCCCATCTCCTTGTCGTCCTCCCCTAGCGCCTCCTCCCTCATCTCGATCCCTCCAGTCCCGATAGAGCTCCCCTGCCGCCGGAGATCCCCCCCGCGCCGCTGTCCCTCGCGAGCCCCTGCCGAAGCTCTCCAGCGTGACCTCGCCTCCCGCGTCGCCCCGCTGTGCCCGCTGAAGCAGAGCCCCGCGGCTCCTCCCGCCGCCCTGCTGCCTCGCCGGCAGGCCGCCGGAGGCCAGCCCTGTGCTGCGGCCTCCCTCTCCTCCATGCTACCTCCGCCATGGCCGCCAAGCCCTGCCGGCGTTCTCCTCTCGACGAAGCTCGCCGCCCGTCTGGTTCCCGGCCGGCCCGAGGCCCTCCTGAAAGTGTATGCTATGCCCCTAATCGTCTTTTGGTGTTAATGACAACACATACATAGGAAACTAATCCTATGTGTTGAGTGTATCTCAGGATGGCAAGTACTTTAGTAGATTGAGAATTATGTGCCAAAGGTTGTCTAAAAAGATTGGGAATTTATATTTTGAGAAGGCTCGGGATTAAGAAAAGATGATGTAGACTAGTCTTTTGAGTTTACTGATATTGAGTATAGGGATCCCGCACTATTAAGAGGGGATCACAGGTTTTGCGATGAACTTGCTCATACCACATCTTTACTATCATACCCAATACGACATACTCTCCACTCTGTTCTTATTTCAAAACAGGTCTATTGCCTGGGACATCCGGCTCCCTCCGGACGTCCGAGGGCCGGACGACCGGCAGGCTTCGGAAATCCGCAGCCCTTCACCAGAAGTTTGTGAGTCATATAACTCGGAAATCCGGCTCCCTCCGGACATCCGAGGGCCGGACGTTCGGCCAAGCCCCGGAAATCCGGAACCCTGCACCAGTAGAAGTTGAGTTCTATAACTCGGAAATCCGGCTCCCTCCGGACGTCCGAGGGCCGGACGTCCGACCCCCGTCGAAAATCCGGAACCTACCACCAGAAGAAGTTGAGTTGTATAACTCGGATTTTCGGTTCTCTCCGGACGTCCGGTCGCTGTTTAATTCAAAATAGTTTCAGTCGTATCTACAGGCCTCGGACGACCGCCCCCTGTCGGACGTCCGACCCGTCGCAAACGCCCGGACTTCCGGCAACTGTCGGACGTCCGGACCCTGTGTGACTTAAAGTACCTCCAACTGCTGGATTTCACTCCCCACTATATATACTCGTCTCCCACCTCGTGAAAGGGTGTTCAACACAGCTAGAATACACCCAAGAACACCTTTCCTCTCACTCACTCTTGTCTACACCAAATCCTAGATCCCAAGAGCATTTGTGAGTCCCTTTGAGTGTTGTTCCAATCAAAAGATAGATCGTCTCCCTCTCCTCCTTCCCACCAAAGTGATTTGTGATTTGAGGAAGTTTTGAGCAATCCCCGTGATCTTGTTACTCTTGGAGGTTGGAGACTCCTAGGCGGTAGGAGTCTTCAGAGAGGAATCAAACCATTGTGATATCCCCCGGAAAGTTTGTGAAGGTTTGGAAGCCACCTCAAGGCTTACCACTAGTGGTTGAGAAACGCCTTCGTGGAGTTATCTCAAAGGGAGAATAGGGTGAGCCTTCGTGGCGTTGGTGTGCCTTCGTGGTAACATCCGCCCCTCTAACGGTGACGTAGCTTCCCTCCAAGGAAGTGAACATCGGGATACATCCTTGTATCTCTTGGAGTTTCGGTTATTCCTAACCCTAACTCTCTACTTGTGTTAATCCTTATTAAATACTTGTATTTGATTATTGTTTACCGCTTGTCTTACTTCACTCTAAATAGCTTACTCTTTGTTGTAGCAATTATTAGGCTTACACTCATATTCCGCACTTTTGCCTAAAATTGCTAAGTAATTATTAAAATTTGGATTTGTACCTATTCACCCCCCCTCTAGGTCCATCTCGATCCTTTTCAATTGGTATCAGAGCCTCTTGCGCTATTCGTGTGGCTTAATCGCCCTAGAGCAAGATGGGCGGGGATCCAGCTACGGTAGCTCCCGTGCAGAGGGACGGGACTTCCTTGGAAGTCAAGTCTTTCACCTTTGAGGACCTGGAACGGGCCCTTGCCAAGCAAAAAGAGGAGCATGATGCGTCTCTTGAGGCCATGGTCCAAATGAGACTAGCATCACTAACCACGGGGACAACCACGTCCCCGAGGGCCTCAGGGCCCCATGTGCACGGTACTTCATTTGGCCAACCACCTCCGGAGAGGAACCAAACCAGTGTTCCATGGCTTTATGCTAGATCTCAAATTGAGAAACCTAAGTACAATCCTGGAGGAAAACCTCCTTTGCTTGATGACAATTCCGATTTTGCTTTATGGAGAGTTGGTATGCAGGATCATCTTAGGTACGCCAATGATGAGATGTTGGACATCCTCGAGCATGGGTACAATCCTGTAGATCCAAGGTGCCTCACGCCCAGAGAAACTTATGACAAGCATCTCAATGACACTGCGATCATGTGCATAAGAAAAGGAATGAATGACAAGCAACGAAGACCATACATTCACATCACAAGTGCCAAGGAACTGTGGGATAGCATCATAAGGACCAAGACCGGTACCTCCACTCTTCGGCTTGCTCAATATGAAATTGCCAAGGGGCAATTACAGAATTTCTGTATGGAAAAGGGTGAATCTCCCAAGCAACTACTAGAACGGCTCATGACTCTCGCCGCAGACATTGAGTCATGTGACTGTGACAAGACGCAAGATGGCTTCAATCTGACCAAGAGATTTCTTGTGGACAAGTTACTTCACGCTCTTGCTTCGTATCACCATCAAATGGTATGGGACATGAGGCAGCATCATGGGTTCAAAGAAATGACTCCGGATGACATCATATCCACCTTCCAATTATTTGAAGAGTCAAAGGCAAATGCAACAAAGCACCTTGCCATGCATGGCACTTCAACATCAAAGATCAATCTTGCTTTGAAAGCCAAGCATGAATGTGACAAAGAAGAAAGTGAAGAAGAAGAGGGTGATGATGACTACAAAGATGGTGATGATGTTGACTCTGATGAAAGCCCATCTTATGAGGACATTGCTCTCTTTGTAAAGATGTTCAGTGCAGGAAAGTTCAAGGGAAGATTCCCAAAGAAGAAGGTAAGGAGATGCTATAATTGTGAGGAAACCAACCACTTCTCCAATGACTGTCCTTATGAGAAGAGAGAAGACAAACCAAGGTTTCCAAAGACCTTTGTAAAGAAGAAGTTCCAAACCCTATGAACTCCAAGTTCAAGAGGACAGATGGAAGAGCAATGGTTGCACAAGAAGAATCAGATCCAGAAGATCTTGGTGGAGTTGCCGGAGTAGCTCAGGATACACAAAGCACCTTGAGGCTAGTCAACAAAAGTGGTGATGTTGTTCACTACAACTATATGAAGGACTACAAGGGAAACACTCACAAGTGTTTGATGGCAAAGACTGCCATGGGAGATGAGGAAGACCAAAGCTCCCATGATAAGGTTAAGGTAACTCCACGGTTAAACTCTTTCAGTCTAGCTTCTACTCCATCTGATGAGTATCTTGATGCGGAAGATCACTATGAGGATAATGTCTTAGATCATCCCATGTTTGCTAAAATAAACAAATTTATGTGCTCTCTTAAAGGAAAGAAGCTCACTATGTTTCGCATACTTATGGAAATGGTGAGTAAGCACACCAATACCATCAAGGAACTCGAAACCCTCGTCACTGAGGAGAAGGAAAGAAATGAACTCCTTGAGCAGAAAGTCCTGTATGAGGAAGCACAAAATGATGCACTATGTTCAAAAGTAGGTGAAAACCTTGATAAACATGCTAATGATCTTGCCTCCTTGAAAAAGGTTGAATCTGTGTGCAAAGAATCACTAAATGATAAAGACCGACTTGTGAACTCTCATGCTTCCCTTTCTAAGGACTGTGAGCGTCTATCCTTGTCTCTCAAAGACAAGGAAGAGAAACTCACTGTTCTTACAAAGAGCTTTGAGGCACTTAAGGTCACTTATCTTGACACTCTAGCTAAGGCCTACTCCTCACCTATTATCAATGTTGATACCCGCACTACTAACTCTAGTAGTGAACTGACATCTATCCTTGAGGAAAACTGTTCGTTAAAGGCACAACTAGACAAAGGTCTCATGACATGTGCACAAGGACAAAAGACTCTCAATGAGATCTTAAGTCGACACAATGGAGGTTTCGCCAAGGAAGGGCTTGGGTTCAACCCAAGCACTGCCAAGAAAAGAGCATCTCCTCTCAAGTGTACCACTCCGCTTAAAGAAATATTTGTACGAGAGGGACACACGGAGAAAGGTAAGGTTGTGAGTGGATCGGCCACCAGGGGTTCGTCTACTCACAACAAGACAACCGAATTCATGCCTACATCCTATGTACTACGCAAATCAAAGGAAGGAGAGGTCTATGCTAAATTCGTTGGTCCCCGTAATGCATTTCGATTCTATCCTATTTGGGTCCCTAAGACTCTTGTAACTAATGTGAAAGGCCCCATGACAAAATGGGTACCTCAAACCAAGTCTTAATTCGTTACAGGCTGTTTTCTTCGGAGGAGCCAAATGGGTGATCGAGAGTGGATGCACCAATCATATGACCGGTGATAGTAACTGTTGGGGAATGTCGCATGGGAAACAAAAATTTTCCTACGCGCACGAAGACCTATCATGGTGATGTCCATCTACGAGAGGGGATGAGTGATCTACGTACCCTTGTAGATCGTACAGCAGAAGCGTTAGAGAACGCGGTTGATGTTGTGGAACGTCCTCACGTCCCTCGATCCGCCCCGCGAACAATCCCGCGATCAGTCCCACGATCTAGTACCGAACGGACGGCACCTCCGCGTTCAGCACACGTACAGCTCGACGATGATCTCAGCCTTCTTGATCCAGCAAGAGAGACGGAGAGGTAGAAGAGTTCTCCGGCAGCGTGACGGCGCTCCGGAGGTTGGTGATGATCTTGTCTCAGCAGGGCTCCGCCCGAGCTCCGCAGAAACGCGATCTAGAGGAAAAACTATGGAGGTATGTGGTCGGGCAGCCGTGAGAAAGTCGTCTCAAATCAGCCCTAAAACCTCCGTATATATAGGTGGGAGGGAGGGGAGGAGGCAGCCTCAAAACCTAAAGGTTTGGCCGAAATTGGAGGTGGAGGAGTCCTACTCCAATCCTACTTGGAGTAGGATTCCACCTTCCCACTTGGAAACTCTTTCCACCTTGTGTTTTTTCCTTCTCAAACCTTATGGGCCTTAGTGGGAACTTATTCCAGCCCACTAGGGGCTGGTTTATCTCTTCCCATAGCCCATGAGACCCCTTGGGGCGTGACACCCCTCCCGATGGTCCCCGGCACCCCTCCCGGCACTCCCGGTACACTACCGATGAGCCCGAAACTTTTCCGGTAATGCACGAAAACCTTCCGGTAACCAAATGAGGTCATCCTATATATCAATCTTCGTTTCCGGACCATTCCGGAAACCCTCGTGACGTCCGTGATCTCATCCGGGACTCCGAACAACATTCGGTAACCAACCATATAACTCAAATACGCATAAAACAACGTCGAACCTTAAGTGTGCAGACCCTGCGGGTTCGAGAACTATGTAGACATGACCCGAGAGACTCCTCGGTCAATATCCAATAGCGGGACCTGGATGCCCATATTGGATCCTACATATTCTACGAAGATCTTATCGTTTGAACCTCAGTGCCAAGGATTCATATAATCCCGTATGTCATTCCCTTTGTCCTTCGGTATGTTACTTGCCCGAGATTCGATCGTCAGTATCCGTATACCTATTTCAATCTCGTTTACTGGCAAGTCTCTTTACTCGTTCCGTAATACAAGATCCCGCAACTTACACTAAGTTACATTGCTTGCAAGGCTTGTGTGTGATGTTGTATTACCGAGTGGGCCCCGAGATACCTCTCCGTTCACACGGAGTGACAAATCCCAGTCTTGATCCATACTAACTCAACTAACACCTTCGGAGATACCTGTAGAGCATCTTTATAGTCACCCAGTTACGTTGCGACGTTTGATACACACAAAGCATTCCTCCGGTGTCAGTGAGTTATATGATCTCATGGTCATAGGAATAAATACTTGACACGCAGAAAACAGTAGCAACAAAATGACACGATCAACATGCTACGTCTATTAGTTTGGGTCTAGTCCATCACATGATTCTCCTAATGATGTGATCCCGTTATCAAGTGACAACACTTGCCTATGGCCAGGAAACCTTGACCATCTTTGATCAATGAGCTAGTCAACTAGAGGCTTACTAGGGACAGTGTTTTGTCTATGTATCCACACAAGTATTGTGTTTCCAATCAATACAATTATAGCATGGATAATAAACGATTATCATGAACTAAGAAATATAATAATAACTAATTTATTATTGCCTCTAGGGCATATTTCCAACAGTCTCCCACTTGCACTAGAGTCAATAATCTAGTTCACATCACCATGTGATTCCAACGAATCCAACGCCCATATAGTTATGGGGTCTGATCACGTCTTGCTCGTGAGAGAGGTTTTAGTCAACGGTTCTGAAACTTTCAGATTCGTGCGTTCTCTACAAATCTTTATGTCATCTTATAGATGCTGCTACTACGTGCTATTCGGAAATGCTCCAAATATCTACTCTACTATACGAATCCGTTTCACTACTCATAGTTATCCGGATTAGTGTCAAAGCTTGCATTGACGTAACCCTTTACGACAAACTCTTTAACCACCTCCATAATCGAGAAAAATTCCTTAGTCCATTAGTTACTAAGGATAAATTTCGACCGCTGCTAGTGATTCAATCATGGATCACTCTCTGTACCTCTCAACAGATTTTGAGTCAAGGCACACATCAGGTGCGGTACACAGCATGGCATACTTTAGATTCTACGGCTAAGGCATAGAAGACGACCTTCGTCTATTCTCTTTATTCTGCCGTGGTCGGGTTTTGAGTCTTACTCAAATTCACACCTCACAACGCAACCAAGAACTCCTTCTTTGCTGGTCTATTTTGAACTCTTTCAAAAACTTGTCAAGGCATGCATCTTGTTGAAACTTCTATTAAGCGCTTTCGATCTATCTCCATAGATCTTTGATGCTCAACGTTCAAGTAGCGTAATCCAGGTACTCCTTTGAAAACTTCTTTCAAACAACCTTGTATGCTTTACAGAAATTCTACATTACTTCTGATCCACAATATGTCAACCACATATACCTATCAGAAATTCTATAGTGCTCCCACTCACTTCTTTGGAAATACAAGTTTCTCATAAACCTTGTACAAACCCAAAATCTTTGATCATCTCATCAAAGTGTATATTCCAACTCCGAGATGCTTGCAACAGTCCATTGAAGGATCACTGGAGCTTGCATACTTGCTAGTATCTTTAGGATTAACAAAACCTTCTGGTTGTATCACATACAATGTTTGCTCAAGGAAACCGTCGAGAAAACAATGTTTTGACATCCTACGTGCAATATTTCATAAATAATGCATCAACAACTAACATAATTCTAACAGACTTTTAGCATCGCTACGAGTGAGAAAGTCTCATCATAGTCAACTGTTTGATCTTATCGAAAACATCTTTGCGACAAGTCGAGCTTTTCTTAATAGTGACTTATCACCATCATCGTCTGTCTTCCTTTAAAAATCCATCTTTACTCAATAGTCCTATGACCATCAAGTAATTCTTCCAAAGTCTACACTTTGTTTTCATCCATGGATCCTCTCTCGGATTTCATGGCTTCCAGCCATTTGTCGGAATCTGGGCCCACCATCGCTTTCTCCATAACTCGTAGGTTCACTGTTGCTCAACAACATGACCTCCAAGACAGGGTTACCGTACTACTCTGCAGCAGTACGCGACCTTGTCGACCTACGAGGTTTGTAGTAACTTTATTCGAAGCTCAATGATCACCATCATCAGCTTCCACTTCAATTGGTGTAGGCGCCACAGGAACAACTTCCTGCGCCCTGCTACACACTGGTTGAAGTGATGGTTCAATAACCTCATCAAGTTCTACTACCCTCCCACTCAATTCTTTCGAGAGAAACCTTTCCTCGAGGAAGGATCCGTTTCTAGAAACAAACACTTTGCTTTCGGATCTGAGATAGGAGATGTACCCAACTGTTTTGGATACCCTATGAAGAAGCATTTATCCGCTTTGGGTTCGAGCTTATCAGACTGAAACTTTTTCACACAAGTGTCGAAACCCCAAACTTTCAAGAAACGACAGTTTAGATTTCTCTAAACCTCAGTCTATACTGTGTCATCTCAACGGAAATATGCGGTGCCCTATTTAAAGTGAGTGCGGTTGTCTCTAATGCATAACCCATAAACGATAGTGGTAATTCGATAAGAGACATCATAGTATGCACCATACCAAATAGTGCGTGGCTATGACGTTCAGACACATCATCACACTATGATGTTCCAGGTGGCATGAACTGCGAAACAATTTCCACATTGTCTTAACTGCGTACCAAAACTCGTAACTCAGATATTCATTTCTATGATCATATTGTAGACAGTTTATCCTCTTGTTACGACGAACTTCACTCTGAAACGGATTTGAACTTTTCAACATTTCAGACTTGTGATTCATTAAGTAAATACTCCCGTATCTACTCAAATCATCAGTGAAGTAAGAACATAATGATATCCACTGCGTGCCTCAGTACCCATTGGACTGCATACATCAAAATGTATCACTTCCAACAAGTTACTATCTTAATTTCATCTCAATGAAAACAAGGCCTTGCTCATGTGGTATGGTTTGCATGTCACTAGTGATTCGAAATCAGGTGAGTACAAAGATCCATCAGCATGGAGCCTCTTCATGCAATTTATACTAACATGACTCAAGCGGCAGTGCCACAAGTAAGTGGTACTATCATCATTTAACTCGTATCTTTTGGCACCAATGTGTAACACTACAATTGAGATTCAATAAACCATTGAAGGTGATTATTCAAGCAAATAGAGTAACCATTATTCCTTTTGAATGAATAATCGTATTGCAATAAACACGATCCAATCATGTTCATGCTTAACGCAAGCACCAAATAACAATTATTTAGGTTCAACACCAATCCCGATGGTAAAGGGGGCGTGTGACGTTTGATCATATCAACCTTGGAAACACTTCCAACACGTATCGTCACCTCGCCTTTAGCTAGTCTCCGTTTATGCCGTAGCTTTCATTTCGCGTTACTAATCACTTAGCAACCGAACCAGTATCCAATACCCTCGTGCTACTAGGAGTACTAGTAAAGTACACATCAATATTATGTATATCAAATATACTTCTCTCGACTTTTGCCAGCCTTCTTATCTACCAAGTATCTAGAGTTGCTCCGCCTCAGTGACTGTTCCCCTTATTACAGAAGCACTTAGTCTCGGGTTTGGGTTTAATCTTGGGTCTCTTCATTAGTGCAGCAACTGTTTTGCCGTTTCACGAAGTATCCCTTCTAGCCCTCGCCTTTCTTGAAACTTAGTGGTTTTTCAAACCATCAACTATTGATGCTCCTTCTTGATTTCTACTTTCGCAGTGTCAAACGTCGCGAATCTCTCAAAGATCATTGTATCTATCCTTGATATGTTATAGTTCATCACGAAGCTCTCAAAGCTTGGTGGCAGTGACTTTTGGAGAACCATCACTATCTCATCTGGAAGATTAGCTCCCACTTGATTCAAGTGATTGTCGTACTCAGACAATCTGAGCACACGCTCAACGATTGAGCTTTTCTCCTTTACTTTGTGGTCAAAGAATTTTGTTGGAGGTCTCGTACCTCTTCACAAGGGCACAAGCATGAAATCACAATTTCATCTCTTTAGAACATCACTTATGTTCCGTGACGTTTAAAACGTTTTCGGTGCCTTGCTTCTAAGCCATTAAGTACTTTGCACTGAACTATCGTGTAGTCATCAGAAACGTGTATGTCGGATGTTCACAGCATCCACAGACGACGCTCGAGGTGCAGCACACCGAGTGGTGCATTAAGGACATAAGCCTTCTGCGCAGCAACGAGGACAATCCTCGGTTTTACAGACTCAGTCTGCAAAGTTTGCTACTATCAATTTTCAACTAAATTTTCTCTAGGAACATAAAAAAATAGTAGAGCTATAGCGCAAGCTACATCGTAATTCGCAAAGACCATTAGACTATGTTCATGACAATTAGTTCAATTAATCATATTACTTAAGAACTCCCACTCAAAAAGTACATCTCTCTAGTCATTTGAGTGGTACATGATCCAAATCCACTATCTCAAGTCCGATCATCACGTGAGTCGAGAATAGTTTCAGTGGTAAGCATCCCTATGCTAATCATATCAACTATATGATTCATGCTCGACCTTTCGGTCTCATGTGTTCCGAGGCCATGTCTGCACATGCTAGGCTCGTCAAGCTTAACCCGAGTGTTCTGCGTGTGCAACTGTTTTGCACCCGTTGTATGTGAACGTTGAGTCTATCACACCCGATCATCACGTGGTGTCTCGAAACGACGAACTGTAGCAACGGTGCACAGTCGGGGAGAACACAATTTCGTCTTGAAATTTTAGTGAGAGATCACCTCATAATGCTACCGTCGTTCTAAGCAAAATAAGGTGCATAAAAAGGATTAACATCACATGCAATTCATAAGTGACATGATATGGCCATCATCACGTGCTTGTTGATCTCCATCACCAAAGCACCGGCGCGATCTTCTTGTCACCGGCGTCACACCGTGATCTCCATCATCATGATCTCCATCAACGTGTCGCCATCGGGGTTGTCGTGCTACTCATGCTATTACTACTAAAGCTACATCCTAGCAAAATAGTAAACGCATCTGCAAGCACAAACGTTAGTTATAAAGACAACCCTATGGCTCCTGCCGGTTGCCGTACCATCGACGTGCAAGTCGATATTTCTATTACAACATAATCATCTCATACATCCAATATATCACATCACATCGTTGGCCATATCACATCACAATCATACCCTGCAAAAACAAGTTAGACGTCCTCTAATTTTGTTGTTTGCATGTTTTACGTGGTGACCATGGGTATCTAGTAGGATCGCATCTTACTTACGCAAACACCACAACGGAGATATATGAGTTGCTATTTAACCTCATCCAAGGACCTCCTCGGTCAAATCCGATTCAACTAAAGTTGGAGAAACCGACACTTGCCAGTCATCTTTGAGCAAAGGGGGTTACTCGTAACGATGAAACCAGTCTCTCGTAAGCGTACGAGTAATGTCGGTCCAAGCCGCTTCAATCCAACAATACCGCGGAATCAAGGAAAGACTAAGGAGGGCAGCAAAACGCACATCACCGCCCACAAAAACTTTTGTGTTCTACTCGAGAAGACATCTACGCATGAACCTAGCTCATGATGCCACTGTTGGGGAACGTCGCATGGGAAACAAAAATTTTCCTACGCGCACGAAGACCTATCATGGTGATGTCCATCTACGAGAGGGGATGAGTGATCTACGTACCCTTGTAGATCGTACAGCAGAAGCGTTAGAGAACGCGGTTGATGTTGTGGAACGTCCTCACGTCCCTCGATCCGCCCCGCGAACAATCCCGCGATCAGTCCCACGATCTAGTACCGAACGGACGGCACCTCCGCGTTCAGCACACGTACAGCTCGACGATGATCTCAGCCTTCTTGATCCAGCAAGAGAGACGGAGAGGTAGAAGAGTTCTCCGGCAGCGTGACGGCGCTCCGGAGGTTGGTGATGATCTTGTCTCAGCAGGGCTCCGCCCGAGCTCCGCAGAAACGCGATCTAGAGGAAAAACTATGGAGGTATGTGGTCGGGCAGCCGTGAGAAAGTCGTCTCAAATCAGCCCTAAAACCTCCGTATATATAGGTGGGAGGGAGGGGAGGAGGCAGCCTCAAAACCTAAAGGTTTGGCCGAAATTGGAGGTGGAGGAGTCCTACTCCAATCCTACTTGGAGTAGGATTCCACCTTCCCACTTGGAAACTCTTTCCACCTTGTGTTTTTTCCTTCTCAAACCTTATGGGCCTTAGTGGGAACTTATTCCAGCCCACTAGGGGCTGGTTTATCTCTTCCCATAGCCCATGAGACCCCTTGGGGCGTGACACCCCTCCCGATGGTCCCCGGCACCCCTCCCGGCACTCCCGGTACACTACCGATGAGCCCGAAACTTTTCCGGTAATGCACGAAAACCTTCCGGTAACCAAATGAGGTCATCCTATATATCAATCTTCGTTTCCGGACCATTCCGGAAACCCTCGTGACGTCCGCGATCTCATCCGGGACTCCGAACAACATTCGGTAACCAACCATATAACTCAAATACGCATAAAACAACGTCGAACCTTAAGTGTGCAGACCCTGCGGGTTCGAGAACTATGTAGACATGACCCGAGAGACTCCTCGGTCAATATCCAATAGCGGGACCTGGATGCCCATATTGGATCCTACATATTCTATGAAGATCTTATCGTTTGAACCTCAGTGCCAAGGATTCATATAATCCCGTATGTCATTCCCTTTGTCCTTCGGTATGTTACTTGCCCGAGATTCGATCGTCAGTATCCGTATACCTATTTCAATCTCGTTTACTGGCAAGTCTCTTTACTCGTTCCGTAATACAAGATCCCGCAACTTACACTAAGTTACATTGCTTGCAAGGCTTGTGTGTGATGTTGTATTACCGAGTGGGCCCCGAGATACCTCTCCGTTCACACGGAGTGACAAATCCCAGTCTTGATCCATACTAACTCAACTAACACCTTCGGAGATACCTGTAGAGCATCTTTATAGTCACCCAGTTACGTTGCGACGTTTGGTACACACAAAGCATTCCTCCGGTGTCAGTGAGTTATATGATCTCATGGTCATAGGAATAAATACTTGACACGCAGAAAACAGTAGCAACAAAATGACACGATCAACATGCTACGTCTATTAGTTTGGGTCTAGTCCATCACATGATTCTCCTAATGATGTGATCCCGTTATCAAGTGACAACACTTGCCTATGGCCAGGAAACCTTGACCATCTTTGATCAATGAGCTAGTCAACTAGAGGCTTACTAGGGACAGTGTTTTGTCTATGTATCCACACAAGTATTGTGTTTCCAATCAATACAATTATAGCATGGATAATAAACGATTATCATGAACTAAGAAATAT
Source organism: Hordeum vulgare subsp. vulgare (assembly GCF_904849725.1). Taxonomy (NCBI): domain Eukaryota; kingdom Viridiplantae; phylum Streptophyta; class Magnoliopsida; order Poales; family Poaceae; genus Hordeum; species Hordeum vulgare. Next base: position 502,752,489 of record NC_058518.1, read on the forward strand.
AATAATAACTAATTTATTATTGCCTCTAGGGCATATTTCCAACAGTAACTTGCTCTATGACTTCATGCAAGCCATTCGACCATACATGAGCATTGTATTTGGTGGAGGGTTGAAAGGGCGGGTAATTGGGTTGGGCAAGGTGGCAATCACTAATGACATGTCTATTGCAAATGTCATGCTTGTTCAATCTCTTCAATATCATTTACTTTCAGTTCGCCAATTGGCTTCCGTCGGTTATGACACATTATTTGGACTAACGGATGTGAAAGTCTTTAAGACAGACACTCTTGAAGTGGCCTTTGTTGGAGAGTTGGATGGCAACCTTTACACGGTTGATTTCTCGAAAGAGAGCACCTTCCATACAACTTGTCTAATGGCCAAGGCCGACATGGGATGGCTGTGGCATCGCCGGCTCGCCCATGTTGGCATGAAAAATCTTCAAAATCTCTTAAACGGCAATCACATCCTTGGACTAACAAATGTATCTTTTAAGAAAGATCGTGTGTGCAGTGCATGCATAGCTGGGAAACAACATCAATCAAGACATCCACCCAAGAACATTGTATCCACTTCGAGGCCGTTAGAGCTCCTTCATGTGGATCTGTTTGGGCCTCCTTCATGGGAAAGTCTTGGAGGGAAAAAGTATGGCCTAGTCATTGTTGATGATTACTCAAGATATACATGGGTGTTCTTTCTCAAGTCCAAGGACGAGACGAAGATCACTTTCATTGACTTCGCCAAACAAGCCCAGCGGAAGTTTGACAAGGACATCAAGGCAGTAGGAAGTGATAATGGCTTTGAGTTCAAGAACTACACCCTAGAAGAATTTCTTAGTGATGAGGGAATTGAACATCAGTACTCCGCACCTTACACCCCTCAACAAAATGGTGTGGCAGAGAGGAAGAACCGGACACTTGTGGAAATGGCAAGGTCCATGTTAGATGAATACAAGTCACCACATAGTTTTTGGGCTGAGGCCGTCAACACAGCATGTCATGCATCAAACCGGCTCTTCCTCCGATCAATATTGGAAAAGACTCCATATGAGCTCCTAACTGGGAACAAGCCCAATGTTAAGTACTTTCGTGTGTTTGGATGCAAATGTTTCATCCTCAACAAACGGGAACGGTTAGGAAAATTTCAATCCAAAACAACTGAAGGGATTTTTGTTGGCTATGGGTCAAACTCTCACGCCTATAGAGTCTACAACAAATCCACTGGATGTATTATAGAAACCTGTGACGTGACGTTTGATGAATTTAACCGCTCCCATGGGGAGCAAGTTGATCTAAATGATGCAAGTGAAGAAGACTCCCCACAAGATATCTTAAACATGGGTGTAGGTGCACTTCTTCCCATGGAACAAAGACCCCATGATGATGATGAAGATGATGAGAGTATCTCTCATCCTCAAGACAGTTCACTGCCCGTACCTCCACAAGATACTAGCACACACATCATGCCTGTTGTTGAGGATCAAGTGGGAGAACATGTCTCTCACCCTGATCACACTCAAGAACAAGTTGATCTTCAAGAGGTAGACCAAAGTATGGGTATGTTTGATGATGAACCTCAACAGGTGCAACGCGAAGAGGAATATCTTCCTCCGCACATAAATGATCCGTATGTTGAGGACGTTGATGATGGAAATGAAGTTGAACCTCGTGAAACCTTGACCTCCATCATGCCACGTGTGGCCGGTCGTGTTGATATTGATCAAATCCTCACAGGCGTGTCGGAAGGTAGAGTGACTCGTAAACAATTAACAAACTTTTGTGCTCATTTTTTGTTTGTCTCTAGTACCGTGCCACACAGGGTTCAGGATGCATTGTGTGACAATGACTGGCTACTTGCTATGCAAGAGGAGCTAAACATTTTTACACGCAACGAAGTATGGTCATTGGTAGAACGACCAACTGAGGAACATAATGTCATTGGAACTAAATGGATTTTCAAGAACAAGGAAGATGAGAACGGGACTGTCCTAGGCAACAAGGCAAGGTTAGTAGGACAGGGGTACTCCCAAGTTGAAGGTTTGGACTTTGGTGAAACTTTCGCCCCTGTTGCTCGTCTTGAGTCCATTCGCATTTTATTGGCCTATGCTGCTTTCAATGGTTTTACTTTGCATCAAATGGATGTGAAAAGTGCTTTTCTTAACGATCCTCTACAAGAAGAGGTATATGTATCACAACCACCTGGGTTTGTTGACCCTCATCACAAAGACCGTGTATATAAACTTCACAAGGCTCTGTATGGTCTCAAACAAGCACCCCGTGCTTGGTACGATCATCTTAAGAAGTTCTTACTCGATGATGGCTTTGTGGTGGGGGTGATCGATCCCACTCTTTTTACTAAGAGGGAAAATGGTGATTTGATCCTATGCCAAATCTATGTAGATGACATCATTTTTGGTTCTCCTAACATCCATTTGTGCAAGAAGTTTGCGGCCTCCATGACCAAGACCTTTGAGATGTCACTCAACACGGACTTGAAGTTCTTTCTTGGTTTTCAAATACAACAATTTCAAGAAGGGATTTTCTTGTCTCAAACTAAGTACCTCAAGGACATTCTTGAAAAATTTGATATGACAAATGCTAAACCAATGAAGACACCCATGGCCACCGATGTAGTTCTAAATGAAGACACAAACGGTATTCCTTTTGACCCATCTACTTACCGCTCCATGATTGGTTCGCTGCTTTATCTTTGCGCATCTAGACCGGGCATCATGTTAAGTGTAGGTATATGTGCTAGATTTCAAGCTTCCCCTAGGGAAAGCCATCACACGGCGGTTAAGCATATTCTTAGATACCTTGTTCACACCCCAAAGTTAGGCTTATGGTACCCTAAGGATGCAAAGTTTGATCTTATTGGGTATTCCGATGCGGATTGGGCCGGTGATAAAGTGGGACGGAAATCCACTTCCAGTGCATGTCAGTTTCTTGGACGCTCCTTGGTAAGTTGGTCCTCGAAGAAGCAGAACTGTGTTTCTCTCTCCATGGCCGAGGCCGAATATATTGCAGCCGCAAGCTATGCAACCCAACTTCTATGGATGAGGCAAACACTAAACGATTATGGTATCACGTGTCGACACGTTCCTCTTCTCTGTGATAATGAAAGTGCCATAAAGATCTCCGAGAACCCCATTGATCACCCTCGCACAAAACATATTGATATTAGGTATCATTTCTTGAGAGACCATGTGCAAAAGGGTGACATTGATATTACCCATGTGGGTACCGACATGCAGTTAGCCGACATTTTCACCAAGCCACTTAGCGTATCTAGGTTCTGTCAACTTAGGCGTGAACTTGGTATCTTGGAGCTTGACAACATATCTTGAAACCTTGCACACATACACACACTCACATTATGTTTGTGTCTTGATGTGGGCGTGTATTCAGGGGGAGTGAGTCTTAATTTTCTGTTCTTAAGCTTACAAAGTACGCATAAATCAATTCATACATGTAATGCTTGTAGGCAACTATGTTCGTTTTTTTGTGTGCGAAACCATGCAAGTCATCATCTCATCATCAAAACAAAAAATCCAGAATCAGCCTCTGCCTCCTCCTCCTTCTCGGACGTCTGACATGTCTCGGACGTCCGGTGGCAAAACCCCTTCCGGTCGTCCGACCAGTGTCGGTCGTCCGACGTCACAATCACCTCCGGACGTCCGACGCCTGTCGGTCGTCCGACGCCTCGGGCCTATAAATAGCTGGGCGCGGGGCTGGGCTCTTGCCCTAACCCTTGCGCCCCTTTTCCTTCCTACCGCCACCGCCTACTCGAGGAGCCCTAGCCTGCGCCGCTAGGACTGAGATCGGGCTGATATCCTCCGCGGATCCCCCTCTTCTTCCTCCTTTTTCTTCGCGGGATCCGTCCTCAGGTCGCTCCTCCGTCTCCTTTCGCATTTGTTTTGGTTTTCTCCCTCTCCCATGAATCTCCATGTTCATTCTTCATTTGGGGATTTTTCATCCGCATAGGTTTTTGTGCTCCATGGGCAAGACCAAGCACAGCGCTCGGAAGACCGTGGCTGGCTCATCATCTTGCGCCCCTGCTAGCACAAGGTCGGAATCGGATGAGCCCCACCGTCCCTTCAAACGGACTGCCCGGCGTTCTCTGGCCGGGCGTTCTCCGTCTCCACAACTCCCCTCGTCGTTTGATGGTGATGACCCCGACTTCGAGGAGGAGCTTGCCGCCGAGGACCTTCCTGTCCAGCACGTCGATCGAAGGTCCAAGCCAAAGCCCGGGACTCGCAAGGCGTCCTACATGCCACAACCTCCTCCTGCCCAGCCCGCAGGTGAAGCTCGCCGCATCTCACTAGAACCTCGTGCCACTTTAGGTCGTGCAATCACGAACTTCACCACACTTGGCGCAGCTTCATATCTCACTTTCCGCCGCGACATTGATCAATACGTTGTCGTACGTGACTCTACGGACTCACGTTTCCGCACACACGTCCAGGCGGACATTTTTACCACAGTCATAGTTCCTAAGGGGTTATCTAATCATCTCTATATTGATGTTGAGCATATTCGCATGCACCTGGCGAAATATCCGGGTGCCATTGAGATTATTGAGGCATCGGGGCTTGCCGCCCCGTTTGCTTTTCATTGCGACTTTAATGCTGCTGCCATTCACCAGTTCTATGCCACATGCCACTTTGGCCCAGACCGCACTGTCAGCTGGATCACCTCTGACGTTCACTTCACAGCTTCTTATGATACATTTGTTGCCGCACTTGGTTTCCCCAATTCCGGTTTCAAAATACATAGGGATGATCCTAACCATGCGCCTAAGTCCATTGACGCATGTGGGTATCTTCTCAAGCCACTAACTGAGCTTGATGCGGATGAACGCATGAAGGACCTAACCAGGTATCCATCTGGCGGTCACCTTATTTCATCATCTTTCAGTGTCTCATCTGCACCATCTATCCCAAGATGGGTGATAAGGGTTCTTGCAGTGGCTATTGTATCGACATCATGTCTCACTTGTTCGAGCACCCCAAGGGCAAAATCAATGTGCCTCATTTTCTATGGCATGAGATTCGGCTTGCTAGCTTTCAGTACAAGCGAGCCTTTCCTCACGCCCCTTTCATCCAGGCTCTTATTAACCATGTTGCTGATTTCTCTGTGGCTGTCACTCACACACATCGCAAGTGGGTCATTCCCGCTCACATGGCGGATGACTATGCTCCCAAGAAAGCCCCCTCTTCCTCCACATCCACTCGCCGCACTGCTTCACGGGCCGCCACCCCCTCATCTAGCTCCGCTCCTCTCGGTCGCATTGCCAAATTCCTTGGCAATGCACATTCCGCTTTGATGAAGGCCGTCTCTTTCCAGTGTGGTCAAACCCATGATGTGGTTTCTCGCTTAGTCTCCTCCAAGAATGCCCTCAAGGCTCGTCTGAGAGCCTCGGGCGCTCTTGATGTGAGTGATGATGAGGCCCCTCCTGCTGCTCCTCCTATTGATTTTGGCTTCCCTTCTGGTCCTGAGTGGTCTGATTTCCTTGACGAGGCTGGTGGCAGTGGCTTGCCTGATGATGCTGATGATGATGGTGATGAGCTCTGAGCGTGATTGGTACTGTTGATGGCTCCCTTTTTGGTACTTGGTGCCAAAGGGGGAGTAATGTATCATAGTTTTTAATCTTTGGAGATTTAATGTAATGGATAAACTCATGTATGGCTACTTATGAATGGCTGTGATTTGCTATGGATTGCTATGATATCATCATAGACTATTATGTCTTGCTCCACTACTTCTATGATGATCTATTATCTTTACATGTTGATCCATTGGAGCTTCGATTTTTTTATTATCATGCATATACTAAGGGGGAGCTCCGTACTAAATATCTCCTAGACTATAATGTATGTTAAATCTTTTTGAGACCTATGTATATGTTGTCATCAACTACCAAAAAGGGGGAGATTGAAAGTGCATGCTATGCCCCTAATCGTCTTTTGGTGTTAATGACAACACATACATAGGAAACTAATCCTATTTGTTGAGTGTATCTCAGGATGGCTAGTACTTTAGTAGATTGAGAATTATGTGCCAAAGGTTGTCTGAAAAGATTGGGGATTTATATTTCGAGAAGGCTCGGGATTAAGAAAAGATGATGTAGACTAGTCTTTTGAGTTTACTGATATTGAGTATAGGGATCCCACACTATTAAGAGGGGATCACAGGTTTTGCGATGAACTTGCTCATACCACATCTTTACTATCATACCCAATACCACATACTCTCCACTCTGTTCTTATTTCAAAACAGGTCTATTGCCTCGGGCATCCGGCTCCCTCCGGACGTCCGAGGGCCGGATGACCGGCAGGCTTCGGAAATCCGCAGCCCTTCACCAGAAGTTTGTGAGTCATATAACTCGGAAATCCGGCTCCCTCCGGACATCCGAGGGCCGGACGTCCGGCCAAGCCCCAGAAATCCGGAAACCCTGCACCAGTAGAAGTTGAGTTCTATAACTCGGAAATCTGGCTCCCTCCGGACGTCCGAGGGCCGGACGTCCGACCCCCGTCGGAAATCCGGAACCTACCACCAGAAGAAGTTGAGTTGTATAACTCGGATTTCCGGTCCTCTCCGGACGTCCGGTCGCTGTTTAATTCAATATAGTTTCAGTCGTATCTACAGGCCTCAGACGACCGACCCCTGTCGGACGTCCGACCCCTCGCGGACGCCTGGACTTCCGGCAACTGACGGACGTCCGGACCCTGTGTGACTTAAAGTACCTCCAACGGCTGGATTTCACTCCCCAGTGTATATACTCATCTCCCACCTCGTTAAAGGGTGTTTAACACAGCTAGAATACACCCAAGAACACCTTTCCTCTCACTCACTCTTGTCTACACCAAATCCTAGATCCCAAGAGCATTTGTGAGTCCCTTTGAGTGTTGTTCCAATTAAAAGATAGATCGTCTCCCTCTCCTCCTTCCCACCAAAGTGATTTGTGATTTGAGCAAGTTTTGAGCAATCCCCGTGATCTTGTTACTCTTGGAGGTTGGAGACTCCTAGGCGGTAGGAGTCTTCGGAGAGGAATCAAACCATTGTGATATCCCCCGGAAAGTTTGTGAAGGTTTGGAAGCCACCTCAAGGCTTACCACTAGTGGTTGAGAAACGCCTTCGTGGAGTTCTCTCAAAGGGAGAATAGGGTGAGCCTTCGTGGCGTTGGTGTACCTTCGTGGTAACATCCGCCCCTCTAACGGTGACGTAGCTTCCCTGCAAGGAAGTGAACATCGGGATACATCCTTGTCTCTCTTGGAGTTTCGGTTATTCCTAACCCTAACTCTCTACTTGTGTTAATCCTTATTACATACTTGTATTTGATTATTGTTTACCGCTTGTCTTACTTCACTCTAAATAGCTTACTCTTTGTTGTAGCAATTATTAGGATTACACTCATATTCCGCACTTTTGCCAAAAATTGCTAAGTAATTATTAAAATTTGGATTTGTACCTATTCACCCCCCTCTAGGTCCATCTCGATCCTTTTCACCTCCGCCATCCGCCGCCCTTGGGTCAGCCTCCCGCCGGCCGCGCCGCCCTAGCCCATGTCGGAGCCGCCGCGCCGCCCTGCCGCGCATGGGGTTCCTCTGTCGGTGATGATGTTGCTGTTAATTGTGCTGCCGTTGCTGCCGAAGCTTGCTGCTGTTGCCTGCTGTGCCTGCTGCTGTGCCTGTTGCTACAGCCGCTTGCCTGTTAGTTGTTGCTTGCTGCTGCTAGGCTGCATGCTGTTGCTTGCTATTGCTTGCTGCTAGTTGCTGCCGCTTGCTGCCGATGCTAGCTGTTGTTGCTTGTGTTGCCTGCTGCTGTCGGCTGCTGCTTGTTGCTGCTGCCGCTATGTTGCTAGTTGTTGCTGCTGTCGCTGTTTGCCGCTTGCTGCTGTTGCTTGATGCTGTTGATTGCTGTCGCTGCTTGTCATGCCCACCGCCATGCCCGCCAGTAGGACATCGAGCTCGTCGCTTCCGTTGTTTCGGTGGCCCCTGCCCAAGCTTCCACCATGACTCGAAAAGGACATCGGACTCATCAAGTCCTTCGCGAACAGTGTATGACTACCGACGCCCAAGACCAGTGTACCATAACGCCAAGTGTATGACTACCGTCGACAAGATCGCGAGTACAACTACTTCCACGACGACCACGACGATCTTTGTTCACCTACACCGCAATGACTCAAACCGCTCCGATTTGCACGCTTCAAAGGTATACCGTTGAAACATTGTCGTGAACCGTGTGCATGTGATGTATGAGATGTAACCATAAGCTTGCGCCATATATGTTGCCTGTTGCACGTTGTCCCTCTTTTGTTGTGCCCCGACACATGGGATCCCGATAAACGGGATCACCCCATCTTTATTTTGGCTTGACACGCACGCGCTTCCAATTCGTTGCCACTGATATCTCGTTGAGTTACCGGGATAGGAACGTTGCCGTGGCATCGTTTCCATTTTGCCGCCATGGTACCCTTTCGTTCGCCATGGCGACACATGGTTCTTTTTCTTCTCGCCGGTGTTGTTGTAAGTTTGCATGCATGACGCATTCATGGCATAATACCTTGTGTTGCATGTTTATTGTACCGTAGCTCCGTTCAAAGGCCCGTGTGTTAAGCGACTAGGATGACATGTAGAATCACCTGCTTCACCTCTTGCCATGTGAAACAACATTTAATATTGCTGTGTAAATAACCGGGAGTGAACTAAATAATTAAACGTGGAGTATCGTCGATATGCAACTCGTTGCATATCGAGCTTCACTTAATGTGTAGTGTTTGTGTGAGGTGAATTACCATGCCATCCCTTGCATTTTGATCTGATCATGCATCATATTAGGGTGTGCATCATGTCATGCATTTTCCATGGTGATTATCTGTGTTGATGCTTGTTTCCGGTTTGCTCCGTCTCGATAGAGTTCCGCAAGCGTGTCGGAATGTGAGGTCCCGTTCGACTACGTTGGTTCGCCGACTTCACGGAGTTGTTCTTCTTCCAAGCGGGATCTCAGGCAAGATGACCATTTCCCCAGATACCATTACTATCATTGCCATGCTAGTTTTATCGCTTCTATCGATTATGTGTCGTTGCCTACCACATGTTAAATACCAGCCTCTCAACAATGCCATGAAAACCTTCTACCTGTTCAACCTAGCAAACCACTGATTGGCTATGTTATCGCTTGCTTAACCATGTTGGCAGCGTTGCTAGTTGCAGGTGCGGTTGCTTCCATGTGATAACATGAGTTCCTTGTTATATCACCCTATTAATGCTATTTAATTTAATGCACCTATATACTTGGTAAAAGGTGGAAGGCTCGGCCTTTCTAGCCTGGTGTTTTGTTCCACCTTTGCCCCCTTATTTTCAGCTACCGTTGTTATGTTCCATATTTGAGCGCTCCTAACACGATCGGGCTTGTTATGGGGACCCCCTTGATAATTCGTTTCAGATTAAAGCTGGTCTGGGAAGGCCCAATTTTGGTACTACTTTTGCCTAATAACTAATGAACCGCATAGGGTGTAATTAACCCGAGGAATTTAATCAACCCCCGGGCCAGTGCTCCTCATGAGTGTTGGTCCAAACTGGCAGACTACGGGGCCACCGCGGGGCAACCCTAGGTTTGGTTTCTCCTAGTGTGACCAATCCATCGTGTCCTGAGAACGAGATACGCGGCTCCTATCGGGTTCGTCGACACGTCGGGCGGCCTTGCTGGATTAGTTTTACCTTTGATAAAATATCTTGTGCGTTGGGATTCCGGTGATGCTTTGGGTAATCTCAGAGTTGAGGTTTTCCACTAAGGAGTGTGACGAGATCGCGAGTGTCATGATCGAGGATTCCTATGCGGCTTGTGGTAATTTGTGATGGACTAGTTGGAGCACCCCTGCAGGGTTAAATCTTTTTGGAAAGCCGTGCATGCGATTATGTGGCAACGTGGAAACTTTGTTTAACACTGATTCTAGATAACTTGAAGTTAACTTAATTAAAATATGCCAACTGTGTGCGTAACCGTGACTGTCTCTTTCGTGAGTTCCTTCTCCGATCGAGGACACAGTGGGTTATGTTTGACGTATGTAGGTGTTCAGGATCATTCATTTGATCATCAGTAGTTCACGTCCGCTATGCGTAGATCTTCCCCCCTCGTATTTCTTGTACTCGTAAGTTTAGCCACCAAATATATGCTTAGTCACTGCTGCAACCTCACCACTTAACCATACCTAACCCATTAAGCTTTGCTAGTCTTGATACCTTTGGAAATGAGATTGCTGAGTCCCGTGTGGCTCACAGATTACTACAACACTAGTTGCGGGTAAAGGAAAGGTCACTTGACGCGAGCGCGTTGATTGTTCATTTGGAGTTGCTTCTTCTTCTTCTTCTTCGATCTAGGATGGGTTCCAAGCCGGCAGCCTGGGATAGCAAGGATGGACGTCGTTCTTCTTTTCTCGTTTGATTTCGTCCGTAGACGGATCCTGCTCTTCTTCATGATGTTTATGTATTGTACTGCTGTGACTCTGATGTAGCTTGTGGCGAGTGTAAGCTAATTCTATATATATCTCTTCTTTTCAGTACATGTACTTGTAACGATATCCATTCTTGCGTAACGACGAGATGCGCTTCTATCCCTGACGAGGCCCTCGTGCCAAATTGAGGATATGGTCGCATCTTGGGCGTGACACTAGTCCATCACATGATTCCCCTAATGATGTGATCCAGTTATCAAGCAACAACACTTTGCACATAATCAGAAAACCTTGACTATCCTTGATCAACTCGCTAGCCAACTAGAGGCTTGCTACGGACATTGTTGTGTCTATTTATCCACACATGTATCTATGTTTTCATTCAATACAATTATAGCGTGGATAATAAACGATTATCTTTAAACAGGAAATATAGTAATAACTATTTATCATTGCCTCTAGGGCATATTTCCAACAGCTTTCCCCAAGTCGGTGCTCGAGGAAACTTTTGCTGCAGCGAGATCTTGTCCTCCCAAGTAGCCATATCCATCGGCAGGTTTCTCCACTTGATCAACACTTGCACCAAGGAGGATGCCCACGCTTGATCACACGTTGTTGTAGGACTTGCTCAGGAATCTAAAACTGTTCATCGACAGCAGGTAGTTGTGACAGTGATTGACAGTTCGGAGCAAGTACCTTTTTGAGCAATGAGATGTGGAAGACTGGGTGCACTTTGCGAGTGGGTGGTAGAAGCAGTTTGTATGCTACTTCACCAACCTTTTCCAGAATCTCAAATGGACCATAAAACTTGAAGGCTTACTTGTGGTTAGCTCTGGGTGCTACTAACGACTGAAGGTAAGGTTGCAGCTTGAGGAAGACACGATCACCCACAACAAAGGAACGGTCAGTGCAGTGCTTATCTGCTTGATGTTTCATTCATTGTTGAGCGCGAAGCAGATGTTGTTTGTCAGACTCCATAATCACTGTTCGATCAATTAACCATTGTCGCATATCAGTTGACTGAATTGTATCATCTATTGCTACTCCAAAGTGACGAGGACCATGACCATAGACTATCTCAAATGGAGTCTTTCCTGTTCCACAATGCCAGTTGGTATTATACCAAAACTCACACAATGAGATCCATTTTGTCCAATGAGAAGGGTGCCCATTGACAAAGCAGCGCGGAAAACACTCCGCTTGCTGGTTGACACGTTCAGTCTGTCCATCAGATTGAGGGTGTCTAGCTGAACTCATACGAAGGAGTACACCCGTTTTTTGGAAAATCTCACTCCAAAATTTGCTGGTAAAGATCTTGTCCCTATCTGACACAGTGCACTGAGGCAGACCACACAATTTATAGACATTGTTGAATAAAGCTTCAGCTACATCTTCAGTTGTGAATGGATGACACAATGGAATAAAATGCCCATATTTGGAGAACTTGCAATCACCACCAATAAGCAATTAAATTTGCCAGACAGTGGAAGTCCCTCCACAAAGTCCATAGTAACCATCTCCCACGGAAGATTGGGTACATGCAAAGGCTGTAATAAGCCTGGATATGGTATCTTTTCTGGTTTTGCTTGCTCGCAAGTCAAACAGTGCCACACATAAGATTTGATGAATCCTCTCATATTCTTCCATTTGAATAGTTGTTTGATGCGTCTATAAGTCACAGGGAACCCCGAATGACCACCCAAAGGACTATCATGGAATGCAGCCACAATCTTGCTGTGGACCTGTGGTTCATTGCCAACCCAAATACATTTGCCCATCCTTACGATACCAGCTTTGAGGGAAAACTTCTCATTAGCTGCAGGAGTAATAGTCAGTTTTTGAATCAACTCCATTGCAAAAGGATCATTGACATAGCTCTGTTGAATATCATCAAGCCAAGCAAGTTGAGCAGAAGACATGTGATGAACTTCAGGCATTGTGTCATGAATTGAATGAGGTTTTCTGGACAAGGAGTCAGCTGCTGAGTTTTCCACTCCTTTTTTGTATTGGATAGTATATTGCAGCCCCAATAACTTGGCCAGAGCTTTCTGCTGCCATCTGGTGTGAAGTCTCTGTTCAGATAGAGAAGCCAAGCTTCTTTGATCAGTTCTGATGATAAAGGCAGCTAACTGCAAATACTGTCTCTAATGTTCAACTGCAAGCAAGATAGCCAAATACTCTTTTTCATATACTGACAGAGTTTTATTTTTGGGTCCCAATGCTTTACTGACATGGGCAATGGGATGACCATCCTGCATAAGCACTGCACCAATGCCCACATCACAAGCATCAGTTTCAACCACAAAGTTTTTTGAAAAATCTGGAAGGGCTAGCACATGGGCTCGCATTAAAGCTTGTTTCAGTATCAAAAATGCTTGTTGTTCATTATCTGACGAAATGAATGGGACACCCTTTTTCAACAGATTGGTCAAGGGTTTACTCAACATACCATACTGAGCTATGAACTTTCTGTAATAACCAGCCAGACCCAAAAATCCTCTTACTTCCTTTGCAGATGCAGGAACTGGCCATTCCTGAATGGCTGATATCTTAGATGGGTCAGTGGCCACACCTTGGACACTCAGGATATGTCCCAAGTAGCCAATCTGAGTCTGTGCAAAAGCACACTTGGATAATTTCACTTGCCATTGATGTTCCAAAAGTAACCGCAACACTTCAGCCAAATGTTGCGCATGAAGCTCAAGAAGCACTGCAAATTAATATATCATCAAAAATACCAACATAAATTCCCTGATACATGTAGATAGAGTATCAGCCATGGAAAATTGAATGTGTTAGGCCCTCCAGTCAAACCAAAAGATAATACCAAGACCTCAAAATGGCCCAAGTGAGTATGAAAAGCAGTTTTATGTTCTTATCCTGGTGCCAACCTGATGTGATGATATCCAGCTCTTAGGTCCAATTTAGAGAACCAGCATGCACCAGCAAATTCATCTAACAACTCATCAATAACTGGGATAGGATACTTGCCCTGAACAGTAATATCATTTAACTTTCTGTAATCATAAACAGGCCTCCAAGTTTTGTCCTTCTTCTATAACATAATCATAGGTGAAGAAAAAGCACTTGTACCGTGCCTGATGATACCAGCTGCTAGCATTTCTTGAACCTGCTTCTCTACTTCATCCATAAGAGCAGGAGCAAGTATGTATGGCCTTGAGTAAACTGGTTGGGCTCCAGGAATTAAAGGGATTGTGTGATCATACTTTCTCCTAGGAGGTAAGCCCTTTGGTTTCTCAAACACATGGGAAAACTGATCGAAAATATCTTGTACCTCTTTAGGAATTTCAGATTGTACACTGCCAGCCTTCACCAGCAGGGCTGACACCTCAATGAGAGCCATACCTTGAGGAGATGCACCCTGGCCCAATAGAGTAACCTGGTTACCTTTTAATTGAAAGCTTAACCAGGATGCTGCCCAATCAACTTGCATAGGGCTATGCAAAACTAGCCAATCCAGCCCAAGTATGCCATCATAGAAACCCAATGGTAAGACTCTGAATGTGCTGACAAAATCATGGCCATCACAAGACCATTGCCCATTGCACAATTGCTTATCACAGGTAATCACTTGACCATTGACCACCTTAACCATATTCACCGGCATCTCAGAAATTCCTTCTAGCTTGCTAGCCACAGTTTCAGCAACAAAGGAATGGGTACTACCAGAATCCACTAAAAACACCAGGGATAATCCTTGTAGCTGAATCCTGAGCTTCATAGTGGATGAAGTTGGTGCAGTCAAATCCTTCATAGCTGCTACTGAAATAGAGATACAGCTAAATTCAGGTTCAGAAGAATCTTCAGTTTCACTGCTTGCATAAGTGGGATTCAACATATAGTCCCACATCTCTTGCACAACATGCAACTGAATTTCTGTTTGCATTTATGCTCTCTAGCCCAACGTTCACCACATATGAAACAGAGCCCCTTTGATTTCCTGTATGCTCTCAAAGCAGCTCCTCTGTCGTTTGTGGCTGATACTTGTCGAACATTGTTGGCACTTATTTTGTTCTCAGCAATTTTGGAGATGCTACCCTGTCTTTTCATAGCTGTTCACGAAGATTATCTGAAACTGGTTGTCACTGAAGGTAGTTGTAGCACCTAGTTCTTCAGACAACAGAGCTAGAGCATAAGTTGTATCAAGGTCAGAAGGTTGTTGGATTCCCACCAGTAACCGAATAGATGGTACTAAACCTTACATGAATCGAATCACATAGTGAACAACACTAGGATTAGGTTCATATGCAGTCAACTGATCATATAGTTCAGAGAAACATTCAACATAATCCTCAACTGAACTAGTCTGCCTAATATGAAACATCTGTCGCACCAAGTTCTGATGCTTGTTGCGGCCGAAACGAGACTGTAGCAGGGAGCAAAACTCTGTCTAATTGACATTAGGAGCTCGACACTGAACAGATTCTAGCCAACGAGCAGTTGTTCCTTCAAACTAGGCAGATGCAAACGAAATCCATTGTTGTTGTAGAACATTCTAGAGCTTGAAGTAATCCTCACAATGAGACTGCCACAACTTCGGATTAGGTCCATCAAAGTGAGGCAACTCCATGTCAGGTCCGAAACTCAGCGAATCCGGTACAAATGGCCAAAAAAATTCAGTAGCCGCTACCAACTGACGATCCTGACCTAGCTCAGTATCATATCTCTGGCTGGAGGGGGTACATACTGCCCGTCACTGCTCCGAATCTGGCTTGTATCCTTCAGATTCGCTGGGTCCGCCGTTGAGCGAAGGGTGCACGCCCAACTGTGGCTCCCTTGGAGACACCGACGCTGATGACGGTGTGACGTGGGTGCCGCAGTCCGCGCCAATGTCGCCGTGAAGCTCGTCGAGGTCGATGCCGATGGACAGCTTGACGTCGTCCATGTGCCCGGACAACAAATCCAGTTTGCTGTCGAGCTTGGCCAGGACGGATACCATCGCCTCGTCGCGTGCCGACGTGGTTTTGGCGAGGGCGGTGTCGAAGTACGCGTGCAGGAACTCGTAGACAACACGGGTCTTCGGCGGAATTTTGTCCATGGCTTCAGCTCGCCGGCGGCGAGCAAGGTGGGTATGGTGGGAGTGGCTAGGTGGCTCTAGGATTCGATGGCTCTGATACCATATTGTAAGGTCTAGAGCTAGGAATCATCGAATTTCATTCATCTCCATAGAAAGTGGCTACAAGTTCAAACCCATGAGAGGGTCGAAGGAGAGGAGAGGAGAAAGAACACGCAATGCACACGCTTGCCAGGTTCCAGCCGCCAGCCACCGCGCCCGATCCGCTAGAATGACTTAAGTAACAGCTGGCCTCAGGCCCACTCGTCACCCGCAAGTCGGGCTGGCTTGTGGGCCTCTCTCTTGGGTCGCCTACACGAGGATGCTGTGCTTCTAGGTCGCTGACATGTTACATCTACACCCTTGCATGAGCAGCTTCATCATGGAAAAACTCCTAAAGGAAAATCATGAAATAATCAATGGTTCAAATGATTTCATGGCATGTTAAGAGGCTATCGGGCAGGTGGTATGTCAAAGGAGTCTTATTCCTGAAATGTTAGTGGTATTGTGGTAGACAAACTGATTAAACGACTTACTACTATTATGAACATGGAGTTCTCTACGCAAATAATAATGAGTCAACTTGTATTGTCAAAACCATTGACATTATGTCATTGTTGTGAAATATAGATTTCAAGATCAAACATACGTTGTTCTTTTCACAGTTCCTCTCATTAAAGCTTATCATATTCCCTTTTATGATTAGGCTGTTGGCACGGGTTAGGGAAGCTTTTTGATCCAAATTTAGGACCATAAAATACACCAACTTCCATAAAGTATTATTATTCCATTCTGAGGTAGAATGATATTACTATAAGTATTGAGGTTCAGTGACTCTTCACACTTCATTGGTCATTGCAACACCTTAGTTTGGTATATTATTTCTATCAAGAGTGGCTGATGATGTTTGTGACCTTATGATCAAGGGAAGAATGTTGGGATTGAACTCATGTCATTGTTAATCGAGAGAAAATTTGGGAGACAAAGTCTCCTCCCCTAATGATTCTTCTCCGATAGGAGGCATCAATAACTGAATTTTGGTTTTGGTTTGTGGTCCGCGTAGTGCCACATATAAAAGGAGAAGGCCGTTCCCATCTAGGGATGACATATGTGTTGGAATTATGCCCTAGAGGCAATAATAAATATAGTTATTATTATAATTCCTGTATCAAGATAACCGTTTATTATCCATGCTATAATTGTATTGAATGAAGACTCATTTACATGTGTGGATACATAGACAAAACACTGTCCCTAGCAAGCCTCTAGTTGGCTAGCCAGTTGATCAACGATAGTCAGTGTCTTCTGATTATGAACAAGGTGTTGTTGCTTGATAACTGGATCACGTCATTAGGAATCACGTGATGGACTAGACCCAAACTAATATACGTAGCATGTTGATCGTGTCATTTTATTGCTACTGTTTTCTGCGTGTCAAGTATTTATTCCTATGACCATGAGATCATATAACTTACTAACACCGGAGGAATACTTTGTGTGTATCAAACGTCACAACGTAACTGGGTGACTATAAAGATGCTCTACAGGTATCTCCGAAGGTGTTCGTTAAGTTAGTATGGATCGAGACTGGGATTTGTCACTCCGTGTGACGGAGAGGTATCTCGGGGCCCACTCGGTAATACAACATCACACACAAGCCTTGCAAGCAATGTGACTTAGTGTAAGTTGCGGGATCTTGTATTACGGAACGAGTAAAGAGACTTGCCGGTAAACGAGATTGAAATAAGTATACGGATACTGACGATCGAATCTCGGGCAAGTAACATACCGAAGGACAAAGGGAATAACATACGGGATTATATGAATCCTTGGCATTGAGGTTCAAACGATAAGATCTTCGTAGAATATGTAGGATCCAATATGGGCATCCAGGTCCCGCTATTGGATATTGACCGAGGAGTCTCTCGGGTCATGTCTACATAGTTCTCGAACCCGCAGGGTCTGCACACTTAAGGTTCGACGTTGTTTTATGCGTATTTGAGTTATATGGTTGGTTACCGAATGTTGTTCGGAGTCCCGGATGAGATCACGGACGTCACGAGGGTTTCCGGAATGGTCCAGAAACAAAGATTGATATATAGGATGACCTCATTTGATTACCAGAAGGTTTTCGGAGTTACCGGGAATGTACCGGGAATAACGAATGGGTTCCGGGAGTTCACCGGGGGGGGGGGGGGGCCCACCCACCCCGGGGAAGCCCATAGGTGTTTGGGGTGCCGCACCAGCCCTTAGTGGGCTGGTGGGACAGCCCAAGTGAGGCCTATGCGCATTGGGAAAAAAATCAAAGAGGAAAGGAAAAAAAGGGAGGAGGTGGGAAAGGGAAGAAGGACTCCACCTTCCAAACCAAGTAGGACTCGGTTTGGGAGGGGAATCCTTCCCCCCTTGGCTCGGCCGACCCCTTGGGGGTTCTTGGACCCCAAGGCAAGGCTCCCCCTCCCTCTCCTATATATAGTGGGTTTTTAGGGCTGATTTGAGATAACTTCGCCCCGGCAGCCCGACCACCTATCTCCACGGTTTTACCTCTAGATCGCGTTTCTGCGGAGCTCGGGCGGAGCCCTGCTGAGACAAGATCATCACCAACCTCCGGAGCGCCGTCACGCTGCCGGAGAACTCTTCTACCTCTCCGTCTCTCTTGCTGGATCAAGAAGGCCGAGATCATCGTCGAGCTATACGTGTGGTGAACGCGGAGGTGCCGTCCGTTCGGCACTAGATCGTGGGACTGATCGCGGGACGGTTCGCGGGGCGGATCGAGGGACGTGAGGACGTTCCACTACATCAACCGCGTTCACCAATGCTTCTGCTGTACGGTCTACAAGGGTACGTAGATCACACATCCCCTCTCGTAGATGGACATCACCATGATAGGTCTTCGTGCGCGTAGGAAATTTTTTGTTTCCCATGCGATGTTCCCCAACAGTGGCATCATGAGCTAGGTTCATGCGTCGATGTCTTCTCGAGTAGAACACAAAAGTTTTTGTGGGCGGAGATGTGCATTTTTCTGCCCTCCTTAGTCTTTTCTTGATTCCGCGGTATTGTTGGATCGAAGCGGCTCGGACCGACATTACTCGTATGCTTACGAGAGACTGGTTTCATCGCTACGACTAACTCCGTTGCTCAAAGATGACTGGCGGGTGTCAGTTTCTACAACTTTAGTTGAATCGGATTTGACCGAGGAGGTCCTTGGATGAGGTTAAATAGCAACTCATATATCTCCGTTGTGGTGTTTGCGTAAGTAAGATGAGATCCTACTAGATACCCATGGTCACCACGTAAAACATGCAACAACAAAATTAGAGGACGTCCAACTTGTTTTTGCAAGGTATGCTTGTGATGTGATATGGCCAAACGATGTGATGTGATATATTGGATGTATGAGATGATCATGTTGTAATAGATAATATCGACTTGCACGTCGATGGTACGGCAACCGGCAGGAGCCATAGGGTTGTCTTTATAACTAACGTTTGTGCTTGCAGATGCGTTTACTATTTTGCTAGGATGTAGCTTTAGTAGTAATAGCATGAGTAGCACGACAACCCCGATGGCGACACGTTGATGGAGATCATGGTGTGGCGCCGGTGACAAGAAGATCGTGCCGGTGCTTTGGTGATGGAGATCAAGGAGCACGTGATGATGGCCATATCATGTCACTTATAAATTGCATGTGATGTTAATCCTTTTATGCACCTTATTTTGCTTAGAACGACGGTAGCATTATGAGGTGATCTCTCACTAAAATTTCAAGACGAAATTGTGTTCTCCCCGACTGTGCACCGTTGCTACAGTTCGTCGTTTCGAGACACCACGTGATGATCAGGTGTGATAGACTCAACGTTCACATACAACGGGTGCAAAACAGTTGCGCACGCGGAACACTCGGGTTAAGCTTGACGAGCCTAGCATGTGCAGACATGGCCTCGGAACACATGAGACCGAAAGGTCGATCATGAATCATATAGATGATATGATTAGCATAGGGATGCTTACCACTGAAACTATACTCAACTCACGTGATGATCGGACTTGAGCTAGTGTAAGTGGATCATGAACCACTCAAATGACTAGAGAGATGTACTTTTTGAGTGGGAGTTTAGCGAATAATTTGATTAAGTTAAACTCTAATTATCTTGAACATAGTCTAAAGTCCACTTTGAATATATTTGTGTTGTAGATCATGGCTCACGCGACAGTCATCCTGAATTTTAATACGTTCCTAGAGAAAGCTAAGTTGAAAGATGATGGAAGCAACTTTGTAGACTCGGCTCGTAATCTTAAGTTGCTCCTGCAAGCTGGGAAGAAGGATTATGTCCTTAATGCTGCGCTAGGAGATGAACCACCCGCTACGGCTGATCAGGATGTTAAGAACGCTTGGTTAGCACGTAAGGAGGACTACTCAATAATTCAATGTGCAGTCTTGTATGGCTTAGAACTGGGACTTCAACGTCGCTTTGAGCGTCATGGAGCATTTGAGATGTTCCAGGAGTTGAAGTTTGTCTTTCAGAAGAACGCCCGGATCGAGAGGTATGAGACCTCCGATAAATTCTATGCTTGCAAGATGGAGGAGAACTCGTCTGTCAGTGAACGTGTGCTCAAAATGTCTGGGTACTCAAACCGTCTAGCTGAGCTGGGGATTGAACTCCCGCAAGAAGCTATCACTGACAGAATCCTTCAATCACTGCCGCCAAGCTATAAAGGCTTTGTGTTCAACTACAACATGCAAGGGATGAACAAGTCTCCCGGTGAGTTGTTTGCGATGCCGAAAGTCGTAGAGTCTGAACTCCGTAAAGAGCATCAAGTGTTGATGGTGAATAAGACCACTAGTTTCAAGAGAAACGGCAAAGGCAAGAAGGGTAATTCGAAGAAGAGCGGCAAGCCTGTTGCCA
Organism: Hordeum vulgare subsp. vulgare; assembly: GCF_904849725.1. NCBI lineage: Eukaryota > Viridiplantae > Streptophyta > Magnoliopsida > Poales > Poaceae > Hordeum > Hordeum vulgare. The sequence goes on from NC_058518.1 coordinate 502,772,922, forward strand.
ATCCGACGAAGAAACCCAAAGCTGGACCTAAGCCTGAAACAGAGTGTTACTATTGCAAGGGTATGGGTCACTGGAAGCGCAATTGCCCCAAGTATCTGGCTGATAAGAAGGCGGCCAAAGAAAAATCAGGTATATTTGATATACATGTTATTGATGTGTACTTAACCGGCTCTCGTAGTAGTGCCTGGGTATTCGATACCGGTTCTGTTGCTCATATTTGCAACTCGAAACAGGAACTGCGGAATAGACGAAGGCTGGCGAAAGATGAAGTGACGATGCGCGTGGGAAATGGTTCCAAGGTTGATGCAATCGCCGTCGGCACAGTCTCACTTCAGTTACCGTCAGGATTAGTTATCAACTTAAATCATTGTTATTTAGTGCCTGCGTTGAGCATGAACATTATATCTGGATCTTGTTTATTGCGAGACGGTTACTCTTTTAAGTCAGAGAATAATAGTTGTTCTATTTCTATGAGTAACATCTTTTATGGTCATGCACCCAATGTGAGAGGATTGTTCATATTGAATCTTGATAGTGATACACACATACATAACATTGAGACCAAAAGAGTTAGAGTTAACAATGATAGCGCCATATTTTTGTGGCACTGCCGCTTAGGTCATATTGGTGTAAGGCGCATGAAGAAACTCCATGCCGATGGACTTTTGGAGTCACTTGATTTTGATTCACTTAACACATGCGAACAATGCCTCATGGGCAAGCTGACTAAAACTCCGTTCTCCGGAACAATGGAGCGTGCAAGTGACTTGTTGGAAATCATACATACCGATGTGTGTGGTCCGATGAGCGTAGAAGCACGCGGCGGATATCGTTATTTTCTCACCTTCACTGACGATTTGAGTAGATATGGTTATGTCTACTTAATGAAGCACAAGTCTGAAACATTTGAAAAGTTCAAGCAATTTCAGAGTGAAGTTGAAAACCATCGTAACAAGAAGATCAAGTTCCTACGGTCTGATCGTGGGGGTGAATATCTGAGTTTCGAGTTTGGTGCTCACTTAAGACAATGTGGAATTGTTTCACAGTTGACACCGCCTGGAACACCACAGCGTAATGGTGTGTCCGAACGTCGTAATCGTACTTTATTAGAGATGGTGCGATCTATGATGTCTCTTACCGATTTGCCATTATCATTTTGGGGTTATCCATTAGAAACAGCTGCATTCACTTTAAATAGGGCACCATCAAAATCCGTTGAGACGACACCATACGAACTGTGGTTTGGCAAAAGGCCAAAGTTGTCGTTTCTTAAAGTTTGGGGATGTGATGCTTATGTCAAAAAGCTTCAGCCTAAAAAGCTTGAACCCAAAGCGAAAAAGTGCATCTTCATAGGTTACCCAAAAGAGACAGTCGGGTACACCTTCAATCTCAAATCCGAGGGCAAAGTGTCTGTTGCTAAAAACGGAGCTTTTCTCGAGAAGGAGTTTCTCTCGAGAGAATTGAGTGGGAGGAAGATAGAACTTGACGAGGTTGTCGAACCTCTCATCCCTCTGGATGGTGGCGCAGGGCAAGGGGAAACCTCTGTCGTTGCGACGCCGATTGAGGAGGAAGTTAATGATGATGATCATGAAACTCCGGTTCAAGTTTCTGTCGAACCACGCAGGTCGAGGAGACCACGTGATGCTCCAGAGTGGTATGGCAATCCCGTCTTATCGATCATGTTGTTAGACAACAATGAACCTGCAAATTATGAAAAAGCAATGGTGGGCCCAGATTCCAACAAATGGCTAGAAGCCATGAAGTCCGAGATAGGATCCATGTATGAGAACAAAGTGTGGACTTTGGAAATACTGCCTGAGGGCCGCAAGGCTATTCAGAACAAATGGATCTTTAAGAGGAAGACGGACGCTGACGGCAATGTGACCGTTTATAAAGCTCGACTTGTGGCAAAGGGTTTTTCACAAGTTCAAGGAGTTGACTACGATGAGACATTCTCACCCGTAGCAATGCTTAAGTCCGTCAGAATCATGTTAGCAATAGCTGCATTTTTCGATTATGAAATCTGGCAGATGGATGTCAAAACGGCATTCCTTAACGGTTTCCTTAAGGAAGAGTTGTATATGATGCAACCCGAAGGATTTGTCGATCCTAAGAATGCTAACAAGGTGTGCAAGCTCCAGCGATCCATTTATGGACTGGTGCAAGCATCTCGGAGTTGGAACAAACGCTTTGATGAGGTGATCAAAGCATTTGGGTTTATACAAGTGGTTGGAGAATCTTGTATTTACAAGAAAGTGAGTGGGAACTCTGTGGCGTTTCTAATATTATATGTGGATGACATTGCTAATTGGAAACAACGTAGAGTTTTTGGAGAGCATAAAGGATTACTTGAATAAAAGTTTCTCTATGAAGGACCTAGGAGAAGCTGCTTACATTCTAGGCATTAAGATCTACAGGGATAGATCAAAACGCCTGATAGGACTTTCACAAAGCACGTACCTTGATAAAGTTTTGAAGAGGTTCAAAATGGAACAATCCAAGAAAGGTTTCTTGCCAGTTTTACAAGGTACGAGATTGAGTAAGACTCAGCGCCCAGCAACTGATGAAGATAGAGAGCATATGCGCTCCGTCCCCTATGCTTCAGCCATAGGTTCTATCATGTATGCAATGTTGTGCACTAGACCGGATGTTAGCCTGGCCATAAGTATGGCAGGTAGGTTCCAGAGTAATCCAGGAGTGGATCACTGGACGGCGGTCAAGAATATCCCGAAGTACCTGAAAAGGACTAAGGAGATGTTTCTCGTGTATGGAGGTGACGAAGAGCTCGCCGTAAAAGGTTACATCGATGCATGCTTTGACACAGATCCGGACGACTCTAAGTCGCAAACCGGATACGTATTTATTCTTAATGGGGGTGCGGTAAGCTGGTGCAGTTCCAAGCAAAGCGTCGTAGCAGATTCTACATGTGAAGCGGAGTACATGGCTGCCTCGGAGGCGGCTAAGGAGGGTGTCTGGATGAAGCAATTCATGACGGATCTTGGAGTGGTGCCAAGCGCACTGAATCCAATAACCTTGTTCTGTGACAACACAGGTGCCATTGCCCTAGCAAAGGAACCACGGTTTCACAAGAAGTCCAGACACATCAAACGACGCTTCAACCTCATCCGCGACTACGTCGAAGCGGAGGACGTAAATATATGCAAAGTGCACACGGATCTGAATGTAGCAGACCCGCTGACTAAACCTCTTCCACGGGCAAAGCATGATCAACACCAGAACTGTATGGGTGTTAGATTTATTACAATGTAATTCGCATGATGATGTGAGGGCTAGATTATTGACTCTAGTGCAAGTGGGAAACTGTTGGAATTATGCCCTAGAGGCAATAATAAATATAGTTATTATTATAATTCCTGTATCAAGATAATCGTTTATTATCCATGCTATAATTGTATTGAATGAAGACTCATTTACATGTGTGGATACATAGACAAAACACTGTCCCTAGCAAGCCTCTAGTTGGCTAGCTAGTTGATCAACGATAGACAGTGTCTTCTGATTATGAACAAGGTGTTGTTGCTTGATAACTGGATCACGTCATTAAGAGAATCACGTGATGGACTAGACCCAAACTAATAGACGTAACATGTTGATCGTGTTATTTATTGCTACTGTTTTCTGCGTGTCAAGTATTTATTCCTATGACCATGAGATCATATAACTTACTAACACCGGAGGAATACTTTGTGTGTATCAAACGTCGCAACGTAACTGGGTGACTATAAAGATGCTCTACAGGTATCTCCGAAGGTGTTCGTTAAGTTAGTATGGATCGAGACTGAGATTTGTCACTCCGTGTGACGGAGAGGTATCTCGGGGCCCACTCGGTAATACAACATCACACACAAGCCTTGCAAGCAATGTGACTTAGTGTAAGTTGCGGGATCTTGTATTACGGAACGAGTAAAGAGACTTGCCGGTAAACGAGATTGAAATAAGTATACGGATACCGACGATCGAATCTCGGGCAAGTAACATACCGAAGGACAAAGGGAATAACATACGGGATTATATGAATCCTTGGCACTGAGGTTCAAACGATAAGATCTTCGTAGAATATGTAGGATCCAATATGGGCATCCAGGTCCCGCTATTGGATATTGACCGAGGAGTCTCTCGGGTCATGTCTACATAGTTCTCGAACCCGCAGGGTCTGCACACTTAAGGTTCGACGTTGTTTTATGCGTATTTGAGTTATATGGTTGGTTACCAAATGTTGTTCGGAGTCCCAGATGAGATCACGGACGTCACGAGGGTTTCCGGAATGGTCCAGAAACGAAGATTGATATATAGGATGACCTCATTTGATTACCGGAAGGTTTTCGGAGTTATCGGGAATGTACCGGGAATGACGAATGGGTTCCGGGAGTTCACCGGGGGGGGGGGGGCACCCACCCCGGGGAAGCCCATAGGTGTTTGGGGTGCCGCACCAACCCTTAGTGGGCTGGTGGGACAGCCCAAGAGAGGCCTATGCGCATTGGGAAGAAAATCAAAGAGGAAAGGAAAAAAAAGGGAGGAGGTGGGAAAGGGAAGAAGGACTCCACCTTCCAAACCAAGTAGGACTCGGTTTGGGAGGGGAATCCTTCCCCCCTTGGCTCGGCCGACCCCTTGGGGGTTCTTGGACCCCAAGGCAAGGCTCCCCCCTCCCTCTCCTATATATAGTGGGGTTTTAGCGCTGATTTGAGATAACTTTGCCACGGCAGCCCGACCACATATCTCCACGGTTTTACCTCTAGATCGCGTTTCTCCGGAGCTCGGGCGGAGCCCTGCTGAGACAAGATCATCACCAACCTCCGGAGCGCCGTCACGCTGCCGGAGAACTCTTCTACCTCTCCGTCTCTCTTGCTGGATCAAGAAGGCCGAGGTCATCGTCGAGCTGTACGTGTGCTGAACGTGGAGGTGCCGTCCGTTCGGCACTAGATCGTGGGACTGATCGCGGGACGGTTCGCGGGGCGGATCGAGGGACGTGAGGACGTTCCACTACATCAACCGCGTTCACTAACGCTTCTGCTGTACGGTCTACAAGGGTACGTAGATCACACATCCCCTCTCGTAGATGGACATCACCATGATAGGTCTTCGTGCGCGTAGGAAAATTTTTGTTTCCCATGCGACGTTCCCCAACAATATGCACGTACGAGGACCCCAACTCCTAACAACCTATCCTAAAGGGGCATTCATGGAGACTCAGAAAACCATCTCCACAGTCGGCCACCACTAGGTTGTTCCAATAGTTTCTTACTGCTATACCTGGCCATGGGAAACCCGACCCGGTCGGTCCAACCCGAATATTTTGGGCCTGCTCTTGCCCACAGATCGGACATGAGCCTAAGTTTTGAGCCCGAATGTCGGGCTGGACCGGGCTTGGGCTTTGCATGTGTGTGTTTTTAGGAAGAGGCTCGGCCCGAGGCCTGACGTACCTTTTCACTTATCGATCGGGTTTGGGCCTGAAATCTAGGCCCGAAGACCGGGCCAGGCCTAGGTTTTCTGCTGTAGGCTTTTTTAGTCCTGGCCCGACTTATGGCCAGGTATACGTGTTGCCATCTACCGTGAGACCCCAAGGAGCAACCATCATGGGCAATCCTCTAGAAGTCCATGCCAATCAAAATTAGTCACTAATATTCCGCTCCCAATGTGTTGTACTCACTCAGTTCTTAAATATAAGTCTTTTTTAGATATTTCACTACAGGACTACATACGGAGCAAAATGAGTGAATGTACACTGTACAATATGTTTATATACAACTGTATGTAGTCTTCTAGTGAAACCTCTAAAAAAACTTACATTTAAAAACGGAGGGACTAGTTAAGATATCTAAGATCCTGTTATTTCAACTTACGGGGGTCTAACAACGATTGATCATGTTAAACATAGTTAGAATTAAATCTTGAAAGAGGTGCCACATAAAGATTCAGATAAAAGCAAACCCCTTTCCGATATATCTCTGTATATTGTATACATTAATATATGATCCGCTATACCCGCTTGTGAAATAAGGACTAAATCCTCTCTCCTTACCCCATATCCAAATACTTCCTCCGTCACAGTTTACAAGGCATGCACGTGTACTTAAGTCGTCAATTTGACTTATATAAAATATATTATTTAACATAAAAATTATATCATTAAAAAATAAAACATCTAAAGTTTCTAATGATATATTTTTTATAATATATGCCTTTCATTAAGTTGATTAAATTGATGACCTAGATACACGTACCGGACTTATAAACTGAAACGGAAGAAGTAAAAAAAAGCGGTATGTAATAAATTTAGTCGTAACAAAGAATCAATGGATCCGTGATTAAATTCCTTTTACTTTTTGTAATAATTTCTATAATTTTGGTTAACGGAGGGATCAAAATTCTGTGCCCCAGAAATATCTTTTCCAATATTGGAATAGACAGATTTAGTGGACAACAACATGTTACTAGTAAGTGCCAAGACACCACGTCAAGATTAGTACCTCATGTTGTTCTTCACTAATTCTTAGTTGACTAGTCAATGGAGATTATCCACGTGAATGGTCAATGGAGATTATCCACATAAAGCTCATAACCTACATCTTGGCGTGGATAATTAATCTCCATTGACCAGTCAACTAATAATGCAGACGGTGCCTGGACGGGATATCAATTTGGAGATGAAAAACACCAGGAAACAATAAATTCCTGAATTTGACAGACACTAGAAGGCACATAATATTTCTCAACCAAAGGCACGCTGTCCTTGTAGGGTGTCCTTCCAAATTCTCATAACATCCCCTTTTATGCGAAATAACTTTTCTACTAGGAAAAAAATAATACCTCATTCATTTTCAATTTTCTTCTCCAAACAAGAAAACCATGAAACCAAGATTTAATAGTAGGCACAGTGTGATCTCTGAAGTACTTAGCTTTAACAAAATCTTGCCAAAGGCTATCACTGTCATCTAATTTTCACCACCACTTACAGAGGAGACTAATGTTTAGTTTACCCCGATCTTTAATTCCCAAATCACCCTTAGCTTTAGATATTCAAACCCCACTCCATTTAACAAAATGAATATCCTTTTCAATTTTCTCAATTAAAATATCATTCATAAGAAATATGGACATATGATGCAAGAGCATACTGGATAAACTAGCATTAATCAAGATAATCTCACCTCCCATAGAAAGATTTTCCCCTTTCTAGGCTTCTAATATTTGACGTATCATTTGTTCAAGGAACTCCTAATCACACATTTCAACAAAGAAACTTAGAGGGACCTAAAGATATTTCATCGGCAGTTGTTCACCTTACAGCCAAACGTATCAGCATAATAGGCAACGATCTCATTGTTAGCCCTAGTAGTAAACACCTGACTTTTCAAGAAGTTTATCTTCAACATGAACAATCGAGTGGTAGTTCGTAGACCTTCAAGATGATGTGTCACCAGATCGTACAAAGTAATTTCACACTTATGTAACACAAGATTTTTAAATCATGGAATATAAAACCACCTGACGGAATGCCACCCATTAGATCTGTGCTCCATCATTAAACTAGGAGATTAAACTAGAATGATGTAACAAAAACAGGACCAAGCCAAGAACAACCAGTAGTGCTTTCAGCTCCGCCAAACATAGTTAGCCCGTTTCGCCAAAAAAAATGTAGTTCGAATACTTTTTTTTCATATACAAATTTTACGCATCATGTAAAAACCTTATTTAGAGTTGGTTGCAGAGACGCATGGAAATTATTTTCAGATGTAGGCTGAGAATAGGGAAGAAATCCTCATCAAACACAGTAAGCACACTTTCCATTTAAGATATACAAGGTGGATCAGAAGACTTGGCTAGTCATTATGGATTCTTGAATATTCTGCTCATGTTGAAGATAGACTTCTTGATATTGTAGCTTACTGTGTAGCAGCCTCACATTCTATTTCCTGACGTACGGAGGGTAAAAATTTTGAACGAAATTTCAATGAAATTTTACATATTTCGGTGGGGTCCAAAATAATTTGAACACCGAGATTCCAAGTTAGATTCAAAATAATTTCAAAATAAATTCAAATTAGGTCAAAACTCATCTAAATTGAGTGAAATTTTAACTTGCAAATCCAAAATTATTCCCGAAAATTCATGTATTTTGTTGAGCTCCAAAATTGTTTTGCTTTCGAAACGAAAAAACCTTGGAAGTATGTACCCCTGACCATTGACAAAAACTCCTGAATACCACTTCCTTTGCATACTTCCAAGTGCTAAATTGTGTCATATTCAAGTCCCATGCATCATGTATAAACCTTGTTTTGGGGTTTCAGAGGTGCATGGAAATCATCTACTACTAATGTAGGCTGAGAACACGCAGCCCTTTCTCTCTGTACGTTTAATTATCTGTCGTGACTGGTTATTAACTGCTGTAACTGATGGCCATGCTTTGATTAGTCCCAACACTTGCTTGTTATTATCGTGTGACATACAAACTATTTAACACCACTTGCTTGTTACAGACGGATGGCAAAGGCAGGGAGCCTCAAGAAATGCCAACTCCCTTCACTCCCTAAAAAAAGAAAGAGTGTACGAGTAGACAGATGGATACATTGAGCAGCTCAATATCTTAGGCAAGCTTGCAAAAAATGTCAAGTTGCAGTTAACCAGCTTGGGATAAGAACAAGCGTCACTATGAAAACTACATCTGCCATCTCCTTCACGACACCTACGTTTTTCACAGCTTCTCACGGCTAAAACCGACGGTTCCACGTGAACGAGCGCTACGTTTACGCCCGTCCCCTGTGAAATTATCAACCACAAGTGCCAAGTGGAGTGAGTACTGAGTAGACTGACACGCCCCTGATCTGAAGAAATCCGACGAAAAACCCACGGCCACTAGAAAATCCACGGCACCCAATCGCCCAACCCCAACGGCGATCATGAGCCATAGCCACACCTGTCCCCTCCACCTTGAGGCTCCCGTTGCGCCACCTCGCCCGCGGTATCCACCCCGCCAATGGCGTGCGAGCTTCAGATTTTTTGGCCCCCGCTGTCTCATCCCCTTCCCCTTCCTCCCGCCGGGTTAAATAGCCGCCTCCGCTGCTCCTCTGAAACCATCCCGCCATACACCACCACAGCCCCACTGTTAGCGAGCACGCACACCGGACACGCACGAGTCTCCTTGAAGCAATGGCGACCACCGCGATGGCGCTCTCCTCCTCGTCCTTCGCCGGGAAGGCGGTCAAGGACCTGCCGTCGTCGGCGCTTTTCGGGGAGGCGCGCGTCACCATGCGCAAGACCGCCGCCAAGGCCAAGCCGGTGTCGTCCAGCAGCCCGTGGTACGGCTCCGACCGCGTGCTCTACCTCGGCCCGCTCTCCGGCGACCCCCCGAGCTACTTGACCGGTGAGTTTCCCGGTGACTACGGATGGGACACTGCGGGGCTCTCTGCCGACCCCGAGACCTTTGCCAAGAACCGGGAGCTGGAGGTGATCCACTGCCGGTGGGCCATGCTCGGCGCGCTCGGCTGCGTCTTCCCCGAGCTGCTCGCCCGCAACGGCGTCAAGTTCGGCGAGGCCGTCTGGTTCAAGGCCGGCTCCCAGATCTTCAGCGAGGGCGGCCTCGACTACCTCGGCAACCCCAGCCTCGTCCACGCACAGAGCATCCTCGCCATCTGGGCTTGCCAGGTCGTGCTCATGGGCGCCGTCGAGGGCTACCGTGTCGCCGGCGGCCCGCTCGGCGAGATCGTCGACCCCCTCTACCCCGGTGGTAGCTTCGACCCCCTCGGCCTCGCCGACGACCCCGAGGCGTTCGCCGAGCTCAAGGTGAAGGAGATCAAGAACGGACGCCTTGCCATGTTCTCCATGTTCGGCTTTTTCGTGCAGGCCATTGTCACTGGCAAGGGCCCATTGGAGAACCTCGCCGACCACCTTGCCGACCCCGTCAACAACAACGCGTGGGCCTTCGCCACCAACTTTGTGCCCGGCAAGTAAGCTACGTGTGTTGTCACCACTAGTGTCTAGAAACCGACAGTGCACGTACGTACGCGATGAAGTGTGCAGCTGGTTTCGTTTGTACAACCATGATGTAAAGTACGAGGGTTGAATGCAAAAGACTATTGTTAGACTTGATGAGTGATGAGATGATCATCTCTTATGATGCACCAGAGCATGCATGCAATCACCTGTGTTATTTAACAGCTAGTTGATCTTGCAATCGATCGGCTTTCAGTTTCTTAGGTGAAAAAAATATCAACTGACACAAGATCTTTGCTTGCTGTGCGGTCTAGTTTTTTTCTTAGTTGAGCAGATACTTGAAAGTGAGAACTGAATTTGCCTGCCATTTTTCTCCTTTTCTTTTTCTCTGGATTTTAATTTTTCTCCTCTGAAAAATGATCCTGTCCGGTTCAGTTTGATTTATTAACAGGGTGATTCAAAGCAAACAGACACTGAGAGCCAAATTAAACAGACATTAACAAGGTGTTACTGAATATCAGCGGAAGCAATTAAAACAACCAAAAACAAAACAAACAGCAGGAATTGAAAGCGCAAGTCAGGTTTGAGAGCGAAATCCAAACAACCATCTATCTAATACTCCATCCGTCCCGAGATAAGTGTCTTAACTTTATACTAACTCTAGTATAAAATTATACTAAGCTTGAGACAATTATTCTAGGACAGAGGGAATATAAATTAATGGTAAGCAATGAAGAAGAAACAGGGATCTGGCAGCAAACATCTCCACGGAGAGATGTTTATTACTCCACAGAAAGAGATGTACATCAACTAGGAAGATCATCTGACGAACTTGTCTGGAAAGTTGCAAGCAATGCCAGACTGCCTCGAGAAACTCATCCACAACAGAGACAGTTAAGTACACATGCCTGAAAGTTGAAATTAGCCTTCAAGCAACGAGCGACAAAACTGAAGAAACTAAAACCACTACAGAATATGCAGGTACTCTCTGTGTCAACTAAAACCACGACACTTATTTTGAAACGGAGTGAGTAGATTTTAAGGCTTCAAGCGACAAAACTGAAGAAACTACAATGTGTGGCCTAACGAGTCACTAGAAAAATAAATTAGCATCACAAGATTCAGTGGTTGTGGGGCGTAAGATAGCATTAGAAGTACAGTACAGTACAACAAGTCAAAATTTCAAACGGCACCGCAAACTTGCTCCAAGGAAGAAGAATATAAAGAGAAATATATTTAGACCAGTAAGTCAAGAACAAAACTAACTTGTCATAATCGTCGGTAGAGTAATTATATTTGATGTTGCTGTTGTTTGAACACCCAATCCTCACACATACTAGGTACTAAAATCACACTGGCTGGAAACTCATGAGTGGTGATTTGTAGCTACAATACATGCACTGCTCGCAAAAACTTGTTGATTTTTACCACTCAAACAGCTAGCACAAACTTCTGACACACTAAACTAACCACTAGAAATGTGGAATTAATAGATCAAGGTACCCGACGCACAATTCAACCACGGAGCCAAAATGACGGTTGCCTGATCTCCACCAAGAACCACCGCTCTCTCTTTTATCTCTTTCTCCTAGAGCTTTGTCTTTCTTACTTCAAGCGTGACGTAATCAGTACCTCTATCTCAAACAAAATACACCCAAAAAATTACGGCGACAATGCCCTTCCAATCTTAAATCTGTCTGCAATCTGGAGTCAGGGCACACAAATCTTTCTGCGAAAGCTATACACGGCAGCAAGAGCAAGAGAAGACAAGAAAAACGGGCGGGATGCAAATGGGTCAAACCTATCAAGTAAGAAGCAGAGGGTCCTGACAGAGACAAGCCAACATACACGAATCTTGACAACAAACCTTGCAGCAGAAAAAACTAGATTTGACGAGATAGGAAACAGCTAGATTTTATTTAGCAAAACTGAATATTCAAACAACAACATACAAATCAACCCATAGGTGGTGGTTATTGCGCAATGCACAATCGAACGCACCAGTTATGGGCACAAAAGAAATCAAAATTTTCCAAGTTCAGATAAACGATCAAAGCTTGGATAAATTATATTGCCAATTAATGCTCCAGGAGTACATTGATCCACACAACAAGACATCTTGTAAAAGAGTTAAGCAATGTTTACACCTGATTCAGTCATACTTTCAAACGTCCTATTCGACAAATCAGCATACAAAATTGTTATGTAGCTCATACCGTCGCACCCAGCCAACAGTGGGTTCCCCTGACTGTGGAACAGGAGACCTTTCATGGTCACTGCATTTCTCCGACGAAACATATACTCCATTGCACGATTCATTGATTCAACCAACCCGTTGACATGACGAGGAGGATTTCTCACCTGTATTTCACAATCCATCTCACTTCTTAGTTCAACAGTTCCATCCTCACGGGCACTGTACTCTGTTGGAAATTTCTCGCTCACTCACTTCAAGTATTGTATGATTTGTATCTAGCACTCCTAATTTCAATCCTTCATACAGATCCTTGCACTGATTTGCCAGCTTGCCGCATCGCTATCCATGTGGAATCTAGTAAGAAATATGGCTACAATCAACAACATACGAATCATGTGCAGATTAGCAGATGCTTACGTGTCTGCCATGGCCTGACTTGGCTCCATTGCAAGATTCTGTCACTGTGTCACTGACCGGAGTATTTGCTCAATCTGCCCAATCAGAAAGAGACCCCAAAGCATGTGGTTCTGATTACTTCCTCTTGATCAATTCCTTCCACTTGATCAATGATAGATGTGGCACAAAGGAGATGTTTAGTTTCCACGGGTTTCATGCTCTTACTAGGTGTTTTCTCAGTCTCAACCCGGACGGCGGTGATCCACACTTGATTCTTAGGGGGCCTAAATCGAACTAGCACAGCTGCATATACAAGAACATTAGAGGTGATGACGTGTTTCATAAACATCATCATGCATATATAACTGAGAGGGGGAGAGAGAGATTCACCTTGCACCACCCAAAACAATATGGCACCAGAGTCGGCCTCTTTGCCAGCATAACCCAAACACATTCTTTCACTCTCCCATTGTTTCCTCAACCACGAGAATGGCAAAAAGATTGGGCCTTTCAGGTACACACAATGATTTTCAGAGAGTAGTTCATAAACAGCAAGCCCACGATTTGAGCATGTGTAGATAAAACCATCAATGAATGCACATGCGCCGTTTAAAAGGTGGTTTCTAGGCATAGCCATTGGCAGGTATTCTCCCCATAGAGTCCAAGGCATGACGACATGCCACTTCTTGGCAGGCACATCAAACCGAAGACAAGAACATGTGATGCTATCGGAGACTATAAAGGAATAATCACCCAGTGCTACATATCCCGAGAGCTTGATCTTCCTGTCAAGAACATTAGACTTGTCTGTGTGGCAGCGCACCCATGAGGTGGATCCAGGAGGAGAGACACTGACACGTCGGGCCTTACGGTAAACTTGGAGAGTCTTAGTAAGTGCAAAAGTTGCTCCACCAACTTGGATTTTTTTTTTAAAGGAGGAATCGAGCCCCCGGCCTCTGCATCAATCGATGCATGCAGCCATATTATTAATAATAAATAGAAAAATGTGTCTGATGTCTAGAAATCTCTGAATCTCAATACAAAAATTAAACAAATAAATTCCACATCCGGCTTAACTGATAACAGACTACGATGCCTATACACCTAGCCTATTATTAGCACGCCATCCAAATCGGTTGAAGATAACCCGAGAGGCCGTCTCCCATCGGTTGCACCCAATATCCATAAGATCCCTGGATTCCACATGACTGAGTAACGACCACGTACGGATCCAGGATGTTGCTCTGAAAATAACCTGCAAAAAGTTGTTGAAATTCTTGCCATTAAAAATCATGTCATTCCTAGTATTCCATATAGCCCAAAATAACGCACAGACTCCAATTCTAATAAGTTTCGATATTCTGCCGTCCACTCCATTGAGCCACGTTGTGAATAACGAATTCATACATGTAGGTGGAGATATATTAAAAGCTATATGTAAGGTGCGCCATAGAAGTTTTGCAAGAGGACAGTCTAAGAAAAGATGTTTAATTGTTTCGTTTTGCTCACAAAAACAACAAATCACCCTGCCGCTCCATCTTCGTTTTGTTAAATTATCTTTGGTTAATATCACACCCTTGTGTATGAACCACATGAAAATTTTAATCCTTAGGGGCACCTTGATTTTCCAGATATGTAATGATCTAGATATTGGTCCAGTGTTAATGAGATCAGTGTACATGGATTTAACTGAGAATACTCCGTTGGCAGCCAAAGTCCAAAGAATAGTATCTGTGTGGTCAGATAAATGAATCTGCATTAGCCTTCTAACCAGATGTAACCATGTGTTCCATCGTGGTCCAACTAGAGTTCTCCTAAATTGTATGTTAAGTGGTATGGATTGAAGTACCGTGGCAACATATTCATCTTTACGTTGGGCAATGTTATATAATGTTGGGTATTGATGGGCTAAAGGAGTGTCTCCCAACCAAGTGTCCTCCCAAAACCTTGTTGATGCACCATCCCCAACTACAAACCTTACCCGCTGGAAAAAGGTCACCTTTATCTTCATTAGACCTTTCCAGAAAGGCGAATCCTGTGGTCTAACTTTAACCTGTACTAAAGTTTTTGAATGTAAGTATTTATTCTTAAGTATTTGAAACCACATTCCTTCAGTTTCCGTAGATAACCTAAAAAGCCATTTGCTTAAAAGGCATCTATTCTTCACTTCTAAGTTTTCAATACCCATACCCTCCTGTTCTTTAGGTCTACATATAATATCCCAACGTGCCAGTCTGTATTTCTTCTTGGCCTCATCACTTTGCCAGAAAAAACGAGACCTATAAAAATCTAGTCTTTTCCGAACCCCTACTGGTATTTCAAAAAAAGACAAGAGAAACATGAGTAGGCTAGTTAACACCGAATTTATTAATACTAACCTTCCTCCATATAACATAAGCTTTCCCTTCCAACAGCTTAATTTTTTTCCAAATCTATCTTCAATACATTTACATTCCTTATTCGTCAGTCGCCTATGATGAATAGGAATTCCAAGATAGCTAAATGGTAGTTATCCCATTTCACATCCAAAAAGCTGTCTATAAGCGTCTTGTTCATCTTTTGCCTTTCCAAAGCAAAAAACTTCGCTTTTGTTGAAATTTATTTTTAGTCCTGAGAATTGTTCAAAAAGACACAATAATAGTTTCATGTTCCTTGCTTTGGCCATATCGTGCTCCATGAAAATAATTGTATCATCCGCGTATTGTAAAATAGACACCCCCTTCTACGAGATGTGGTATGAGGCCTCCAACTTGGTCTTTTTCTTTGGATCTTTCTATTAGTATTGTTAACATGTCTGCAACTATGTTAAACAACACTGGGGATAATGAATCACCTTGCCTCAGTCCCTTATGTGTTTGGAAAAAATGACCCATGTCATCATTAACTTTAACACTTACACTCCCTTTTTGGATGAGATTATCAACCTGATTTCTCCATCTATCATTGAATCCTTTCATACGTAGGGCCTATTGAAGAAAAGACCATTTAACTTTATCATATGCTTTCTCGAAATCCACTTTAAATATAACCCCATCTAGTTTCTTTGTATGGATTTCATGCAACGTTTCATGCAGGACAACAACACCCTCCAAGATGTGTCTCCCAGGCATGAACGCAGTCTGTGTTGGTTGGACTACAGAATTAGCTATCTTTGTTAATCTGTTTGTACCAACTTTTGTAAAAATCTTGAAACTCACATTCAGCAGACATATCGGTCTAAACTGTTCAATTCGAATAGCTTCCACCTTTTTTGGCAACAATGTAATTGTTCCAAAGTTGAGATGAAATAATTGCAACTGACCATTAAATAAATCATGAAACATAGGCATCAAGTCACCCTTAATGATATGCCAACATTTCTTATAAAACTCTGCAGGGAACCCATCTGGTCCCGGGGTTTATTTAATTTCATTTGTGTTATTGATTCATATACTTCCTTCTCTGTAAATGGAGCTGATAGCACATCATTCTCATCTGCATTTAGTTGAGGTATATCATGAGTGATGCTTTCATCCAGAGAGATCCCCGCCGCTTCTGGTTTAGCAAATAATTTTTTGTAATATTCAGAGATATATAATTTTAAATCCTCGTGTCCTATAATTGTTCCTTCATCTTGCTCAAGTTGAGTAATTTTTTTCTTCCTGTGTTTGCCATTTGCAATCATGTGAAAGAATTGTGTGTTATCATCCCCATGAACCACCTTTGCCACCTTGGCTCTACTTGCCCATTTCATCTCCTCTTCTCTTAGGAGTTTTTGCAACTTCCTCTCAGCGTCAATCTTTTTATTCCTATCCGTCAAATTGAGATGACCAGACTCTGCTTTAATGTCTAATTCATCAATCAGTCGAATGAGTAGTTCTTTTTCAAGTCTATATTTACCACTCTGATTTTTTGCCCATCCTCTCAAAAACTGACATAAATTTCGAATTTTGTTTTGCCATATTTCGATATTCGTTATCCCACCCGAATCCCTTGCCCATTCTTCGGCTATGAGATCCATGAAACCTTCTCTTTCAAACCAACTTAATTCAAAAGAAAAGATATTTCTATTTCCCACATGATTTGCCTCTCCCAAGTCCACTAGGAGAGGTGTGTGGTCAGATATTGCTCTTTGCAAAGCCTGTACTGTAACCAGTGGGTACTTCTGTTCCCACTCAACATTGGCCAATACTCGGTCCAATTTCTCATATGTTGGTACCGGTAAAGAATTTGCCCAAGTAAATTGTCTACCAGTGAGGTCAATCTCCCTCAAATTGAGACTCTCAATGACCATGTTGAACATAGTGGACCACCGTGTATCAAAATTATCATTATTTTTTATCTTGTCTTCTAATGATGTTAAAGTCTCCCCCACCATAAGTGGAAGTCTTGCTTCACAAATCCGTACCAAATCGGCAAGAAAATCAGGTTTGAGTTCTGGTTGCGCCGCCCCATACACAACCACCAGAGCCCATCTGAACCCATCAATCTTTGACCTCAGTCGAAATTTAACCGTGAACTCGCCATATATCACATTTATCACCTCTAATGTTTCACATTTTACCCCAAGTAAGATCCCACCAGATCTTCCCCTTGGCGGTAAACAATGCCAATCAAAATCAACCCCCCCTCCCCCGAGAGGATATTAAGAAATTGCGGTGTGAAGTTATCCCTACGAGTTTCTTGTAATGCTATAAAGTCAAGTTTATGTTCGAGTGATGCTTCTCTAAGGAACCTTCTTTTAGCCAAGTCCGCTAGACCTCTGTTATTTCAAAAAATTCCTTTCATATCTCATCATGAAACATTTTCTTTTGTTTTAATCTCGCACTACTCCTGACCGCTGATTCAGGAAATACTTTTCTTTTCCAAGGTCTCTTAGGTTTGTCTTTAATATCATCTAAGTTATTTTTTACTAAAATGACATTTGGATGACAACCGTCAATCGAAGGAGCCATATACCCCTCCGATCCCATGTCATCCAGCTCTTCCTCATCTTCCTCTAAATGTAATAAATTCTCACATAGATTCTGCAATTGTGCACCTCCTAAGTCATTAATATCTGAATCTTTCATTGGTTTTAGCGCTGCTAAATGCTGAATAAAATCAATGGTTCTGTCTGCTTCTAAGTCTAAAATATCATTGATAGATTTTGCTAATTGTTTTCCTGAGGATCCAAGAGAAATACCTATGTCGCTAGCATTATTAATAATATCTGAATGTGAAAATTGAAGAATTGATGCATCAGGAACGACACACATACCTGAAGTCTTTTCAGCATCTCGGATTTTAGCGGCTCTCATGGCACCCCTATCGACATGTCATCAACATCTGGTTGTTCCTGGATACGTTGGCTGAAGCGTCTATCTCGGGATGAAGGATCTGGGATCCCTCCAAATGAGATCACCTCCTCCGTAGATACCGCTGAATGTTTACGACTGTCTGTCGCACATCCTGCCGTAGCTACATCCCTCTCCGACACTGCATTATGAGCTGTGGGTAATATGTTCATAGGAAATGTCACGTGGGCCTCCTGCTTGGTACCTCGTGCAATTTCACCCGAAACCTGGGACTACGGATGAGCCTGGAAATTCCTCTCACTGCACACAATTGTTTCATGAACCGGACTGTGGTCCTGTCCTGTCCGCTGCAGTGAAACCAAGGTGCCGCTGCCCACCGGCGTGCAAGGAAAGTACTGCATTTCAGCAGCATAGTGCTCCTTCCTATCAGAGTTGCTCTCGCTTGTATTATGGGCCCCGTTTGGATACTCAAACTTAGCTAGGGGTTAGAGTTAGTTTCTAGCTCATGACTAACCTTAAACTAACTCTAGCCAAAAAGGTGTTTGGATGATAGGGTTAGATTGACAATAGTTGTATTTGATGGAGAGAGGAAAGTGATTTTTTAGTGGGTCTCTTGAGAACTAGCTCCAATTAACACCTATTACCTAGTGGATAGAGAGAGAAAAGTGACTTTTTAGTAGGCCCCATGAAAACTAGCTCCAATTAGCACCTCTTGGGTGGGCTAGTTTTTTTGAATGGGTTAGATGCAACTAGCTTCAATCTAACCCTCATGTTTGGATACGTTAGAGCTATTTGAGCCCTAACTAGCTCAAACTAACTCTAGCCTATCAATCCAAACAGGGCCATGGCCGTCCTCTGTCTGCTGTGATGAGACTAGTGCACTGCTACCCATCAAGTCCTGGGACATGCACGCATGCCGTACCTGGCCGTCGCTGCCCTTTGGCGTGCTAGCAGAATACCTATCCTCGCTAGTTGAAGTGACATGCTGTGAGTCCACAATATCATTTTTGACCACAGTGTCATGCATGTTATGCGGCATAGCCTCCTGCTGTGCCATCATGCATGCATGTGCGCTAGTGACAGTAGCATCATTTGTGAGTGCTTTATTAATCTTTTGTTGTGCACCCAAGTTTAAATGAACTGCACCCTCTAAGTGACCTATCTCATGCATCACCTCAAAGGATCCGAGACGTAAGGTAGCCATAGGGGCAGCAGAAGATGAAGGTGCAACCACATTAGAAAGTGGATTTTCCTTTGCAGAGGATGATGAAGGATTTATGCTATCCTTAGACCTGTCAGAACTCTTATCCTTATCAGTATCTCCTTGGTCCTTATCACGCTCATCTCCATCAGTCATATCAACATCACCATCGTTAGACTTTGGAGGTATGTCCACCTCTACCTCCACATCAAGATCATAGTGAACTCCATCATATGACCAAGGTGCAAAATCAGGAATATACTCAACATCTAACACCATCACAAGCAATCTGGCTATCCCCTTTTGCGAGTGAACGACATGTCAACCTTTTCAGTCTTGCCAATAAGTGATCCAAGGCTCCATACAATAAGGAAATCATTAAGTAAAGTTTCTGGTATGCCTGAAAATCTGATCCATACCTTATGTAGCCGTGTACCCTGTGGTTCAGGTTTTTTGCATTCCTCAAACTCAAGCAGACATTTGCTCCCACTGACCCTGCTGACCCCAAAAGTAAGCAAACGTTGGAGATCCTCTCTTCTAGGAAACTCCACTTGAAAGCTATGATCATCAAGTCGTTTTGGTGCCCACTGGTATGTCTCGGACACAAGTCTTGTCAATTGTTGCGAGACTTGGTCAGCTGAGAGCGATCCATTAGTAACTTTAACTAGTCCCGTTCTTGAGCTCTCAAGACGTGGTGGGACAATAACTGATGTAGACCGTGGTGTCTCAAAAAACATAAGTCTATTTTGACAAACACCATAAATATTAATGACTGGCTTTGGAGCTAGAAGTAGTGGGCAAGCGGTCTCTTCATGTCCCGGTTTCTGACAAATATCGCATAACGCCGTGGTGCAATCCACGACAAAATGACCAGGAACTCCACATCTATAGCATGTTAACTTTTTCTTCTTACGAGCGACCTTATTAGCCCGTGCCTGATCTCTGTCCTCAACTGCCTTAGGTGCACCCTCCGTAGACAGATTAGCACCGGTGTTGTTAACTGCAACACTGTCAGTAGCCGCTGGTGTTACTTCCTTCCACTTGGGCAAATTATTATTCCGCTCAAAGATACGCCCACCGCCACCGCCTCGCGGACGGTAGTTTGTACCCCTGGCTCCTTCGACAAAACTTCCTTCCGAGAATGAAAGGGTCGGTGCCATTGATTAGCAACTCCCCCATGTCCTCCTCCGTTGTTCCACTTGCCGCGGCCACCTCCTGGGCCTTCAAAGTTTTCGTTCCAGTTCTGCCCAAAATTCCTGAATCCATGAAATCCGCCGCCACCGCGACCAGGAGCCCCGGCACCAGAGCCGTAACCTCCTCTTCCAGCCCCGGTAGCAGACCCACCACCGCGTGGTTGTCCCTGCACTCCTGCATGAGCACCCTCGACAGGACGCTGCGAAGCACCCTGTGTATTGGCATCTGGTGCGACAGTCTGATTCGGCTGCATATAACCGGCGCGTACCCTGATGGGCGCTCAGCCATCGACCGGATAAGCGCAGGAACACGCCGAGCTCGCCCTGTTCGAGAGGGAAATCCCAGATATGCTTCGTGAGGAACCCTAGCAGGAGGATCTTTATCCACGAGAGAGACCGTTCTGTGATCGCACCGTACCGTGGACGAAACGGACTCAACTTGATTTTCTTTTGGGCTTTGCAATGTGTTCAGCTGGGCCATATACCCAGCTGTCACAGGCCCAAGCGATGTCGTTTCTGGCCCATCTCGACCAAACATCACGTTAAACGCTGCTCCCGTGCCTCTCGGATCCCGAGATCCGTTTTGGCCGGAATGCTCGCCGGCGTCCCCTTACTCACTGGCGAACGAAAGTTCTTCCTACGGAATGTGACTTTTTTTCCAAGTATCAATGAAATCTGCAAGTGTTAGCGCTGGAAGTCGTACCTTAGGGATCGGGCCCTTCCATGGCCGAATCGCCGATGCGGAGGTTCGCCGGTGAACTACTCGCCGGAGCACCTCGATCCTTTCGTCGTTGTTGTGTCCCAGTCCATCCCACGCGCTGTCGGAAGGAGGAACGAATCCATCGATCGAGTTTGCGACCTGTTCTTCCGTATACCCTGAGAGGATTGATTCGCAGACGAGGTCAGATGGCGACGGAGAGGGAGCCTCCGGCTGATACCTGTCATCGTCTTCGTCATCATCGGCCGCCAGCGCCCAGAACCATCCGCCATGCCTGGGGCCGGCGGCGGAGCCACCATTGGAGACGCCCCGTAGTCACCTCCCTCGTAGTCGCCCTCGTAATTGATAACCATAACAAAAGGATCAACAGAAACAGGCCGGCGTGCAAGGATATCCATAGTGTGACATTCGGTGTCCAGACTAATCACATACATGCCATCTTTTAGGAATGAGACAGCGCATAGTTTTGAGCTACTCCGGAAAAAATGCCTGTGGCCATGATCATCTCCATGTACAATGTAATGTGGTTTGAGAGGAGGGGCGCCTGTTTGTAAGCTTGGAATCTCATCCAGATTGGTTTTATAGATAAACGATTGTGAACCACCTTGGCAGATGATGCCTTTAGCTAGCAGATCTTGCTCTTTCTCATCCCACTTTGGGATGGCAGTCTCATAGCCCCCTGGCCCCAGCTTGTGGTGATATTTCTTCTTGTCGGCATTTTTCTTGTTCTTTTCTGATAATGCCTGGGCATCTTCTGACTCCTTGTACTCTTGAAATGCCTTTCAGTGATTCGCCTGCTTGGCTAGATACCCCTCGAATACTGGCACTTTCTTTGTCTTCAGATAGTTTTTCCATAGCTTCTTCTTCCAGCTACGGAACAGTTCGGCCATCTTCTTTAGAGTCCACTGCTTGACTTTGGCCCTTAGTTTTTTTGCGGCGTCTTCATTCTCACATTCTGGCAGGTTGAAATGTGACATGAGATCATTCCAAAGATTATCTTTGTACCTTTCGGCGACATAGTCACTATCGGTTGCCCCTTTGCGCTTGTTCCACTCCCGAACGCTGATCGGGACGTGATCCCTAACGAGAACTCCGCATTGCTTCTTGACTGTGTCAGCAGCATTCTTAGGAAGCTTGGGTTCGCCCGTAGGCAATATCACCTCAAAGGTGTAATGCGTCCGTGCATCCAACTTTCTAGTCGGGCCTCGTTTCGTAGCTTTGCTCGATGTGGAGGCCTAAGAGGGAGAAACATTCGTCAAATGAATGTATATGTATACAATATAGAGCTATCTCCAATATTTTTCACATATTACAAGTGATTGTCGAACTTCATATGTATACCTCGCCGGACTTTATTATTTCTCCACCGGCTTCTCCACCGGCTTCTCCATCAGTGGAGCTATCACCTTCTCCGTCATTGGACCTATCTCCTGCCCCATCGGCTTCATCTTCGTGTCGGTCGACCTCCATTCCATATCCGGAGGGGTTTAGATATGACGACGGAGATTCAGCTGGTTCAACGTCGGGGCCGTCTTTGATTATATCTTCGAGAAGTTCTTCCTCTTCGAGGTTCGTGATATGTGGATCCATAGTTCTGCAAAAAATGGACATTTGATTAACTAATAAACTAACAAACTATATAAGAGAGGTTGGAAACTTCGAAGTGTCGTTTTATATAGGAGGACCTTTAGTCCCGGGTCTTGGCTAGAACCTAAACTCTAAAATATGTCTAACGGATTCTCTTAACCTTTAAGGATTTAACAAAATGGCGATATTCTAGATGTGTAGAAAATGATCCTATTTTTCCTGATCTCATATACCCTTCTATATGTCACATTGTCTAGTGTCAAAGGACTTTGTTTAACTTTGTACCAAAAAAGAATTATTCTATTAGGAACTCCGATCCAAAACAACTTTAGTCCCGGGTCGTGGCTCCACCCGGGACTCCTAGATTTCTGCATAGTATTCAAAGTAGGAGTACTTTTCCAATTTGAGCATTCAATAAGCAAAACCAAATCGTAAAATAAAGTAGTATTGAAATTAGCATGCATTCAATTATAAGCAAAACTACATCATCTCTTTTGTCCGTACATCGTCGAATATTATCACTAATACTCCTCGAATACTATCATACATATGGCATCACTGATACAGCTAGAACCGTAGCGCCCGACGGGTATCGTCGCGGGCGGTGGACACCCAAAGAGAAGGAACCATCACAGGATCATAGCTTGAGTGAGATCCCTGAAGAACCTGCCAGGTATGCTCGAACCTGCCCTCCAACGCAACCATGTAGCGACAGACGTGCTCATCCTCCTCGCTGACACGGTGACGTACCACCTCCGTGGTGTCCGGAAGCCTCGGCACCGTCACTGGCCCACGTGACCGCCACCAAACAAGGATCGGGTCAACAACGGGCTGGCTCCTCACCAACCTACGCCCCCCGGAAGGTAGCACCTCCCAATACCAGCCGGGCGGAGCCCAGTCCCGGACATGGCCCCTCTGATCAAGCAGGTGTCCTCCGCCGAGTCGACGACGAGGATGCGGGATAGGCATCCTAAAATGAACTAAAAAAATAAACTAGTTCTATTAATTTTCTTGCTAAAAATAAACTAATTGTATATATAGTAAAATAAACTATTAACACTTAAGCATATACAATAGCAAAATTAAGCAATAATCTAAGAAACACTAATTAAGCATCTATATAGGTAGAAATGTCTTCTTCTTCTTCTTCTTCTTGTTGTTGTTGTTGTTCTTCTTCTTCTTCTTCTTCTTCTTCTTCTTCTTCTTCTTCTTCTTCTTCTTCTTCTTCTTCTTCTTTTCTTCTCCGCTTGTTCTTCAACTTCTCTTCTTCTACTTCTCCTCTTCTTCTATTTTTCCTCTTCTTCTCCTCTCCTCCTCTTCTTATTCTCCTTTTTCTTCTTTTCTTCTCCTCCTCTTCTTATTTTCCTTTTTTCTAATCTTATTTTCTTATTTTTGTTCATCTTTCTTCTTCTTGTAACCCTAACCTAATTCTAAATATTACTAACCCTAATAATCTAGCACAAACCTAATAACAATAGGAATTAAATGACAAAAAAAATATTTTCTTCTCCTTTTTCTTCTTTTCTTCTCCTTTTTCTTCTTTTCTTCTCGTTTTTCTTCTTTTCTTCTCCTTTTTCTTGTTTTACACCCTTTTTCTTCTTTTCTTCTCCTTTTTCTTCTTTTCTTCAACCGGCCGGAGTGTTGGGGAGGAGGGGGCGGGGGCTTACCGGCCGGAGGCGTCGACGACGGCGAGGAGGACGGCGGCGGCGAGGAGGACGATGGCGACGGCGAGGAGGACGGCGGGCAGCCTGACGGTGTCGTCGAGTTCGTCGGTGCCTCGTCGGGCAGGAGAACGAGGAAGAAGAGAGAACGAAATGCAATTTGGGTTGGAAATTTTCTAACTCCCGCTTATATAGGTGGATCTTTAGTCTCGGTTCGGGGCTCGAACCGGGACTAAAGACACCCTTTAGTCCCGGGTGGAGCCACGACCCGGGACTAAAGGCCCTTTTTCGGCAGACCAAAAGGCGGGAAGCAGGGGCCTTTAGTCCCGGGTCGGGGCTCGAGCTGGGACTAAAGACACCCTTTAGTCCCGGGTGGAGCCACGACCCAGGACTAAAGGCCCGTGCTCGGCAGGCAGCAGGTGAGGGGCTTTAGTCCCGGTTCGTGGCTCCACCCGGGACTAAAGACCCTCCGCTGGCTGCACGATAAGTTTAGTCCCACCTCGCCCAGCGAGGGGGACTAACACTAGTTTATAAGCCCCGTCGCAGCATCTCCATCGAGCTCCTCTCTAAAGCAGGCTTACGGGCCTAAACTGACTGTAAATTTAAAAATTGAAACTATATTTGAAATTATGGAGAAAATTAAACCTGAATTCAAAGTGAGGTCACTTTGAATTTAGGTTTAATTTTCTCTATAAATCCTCATATAGTTTCAATTTTTTTCTATTTTCAAAATAAACTATTTTGTTATTTTCAATTAAAAACTATGTTTATTAAAATTCTTTTTGCATATTTGAGAATTTGACAAAACTATGATAATGAAAAGTGTTTGAAATTGAATAAATAATTCAAAAATATTTTCTATTTTCAAAATTAATTATTTTGACTATCCAAACAATTAACTATTTTGTTATTTTCAATTAAAAACTATGTTTATTAAAATTCTTTTTGCATATTTGAGAATTTGACAAAATTATGATAATGAAAAGTGTTTGAAATTGAATAAATAATTCAAAACCATTTTCTATTTTCAAAATTAATTATTTTGACTATCCAAACTATTAACTATTTTGTTATTTTCAATTAAAAACTATGTTTATTAAAATTCTTTTTGCATATTTGAGAATTTGACAAAACTATGATAATGAAAAGTGTTTGAAATTGAATAAATAATTCAAAACTATTTTCTATTTTCAAAATTAATTATTTTGACTATCCAAACTATTAACTATTTTGTTATTTTCAATTAAAAACTATGTTTATTAAAATTGTTTTTGCATATTTGAGAATTTGACAAAACTATGATAATGAAAAGTGTTTGAAATTGAATAAATAATTCAGAACTATTTTCTATTTTCAAAATTAATTATTTTGACTATCCAAACTATTAATTATTTTGTTATTTTCAATTAAAAACTATGTTTATTAAAATTCTTTTTTCATATTTGAGAATTTGACAAAACTATGATAATGAACTCCATACTTTTTGTGTGTTCAAAATGCACCATTCAAAGGCACATCACAAAATTTTAACAATTTATGACTTCATTTGGTATTCTTCGTGCATTTACTTAGTTGACCCTGAAATTGGAAAGCACTAGAAATGAACTCTGAAAATGTTGAAAGTTGGCATGCTATCATCATTTCACCCACATAGCATGTGTTAAAAAGTTGAGAGGGCTACGACCAAAACTGGATGCACTTCGTGTGCAAAACGGACAATCTCTCTCGAAGTATCAGGGTTTCGAACGAGAACTCATCTCTTACAAAGGGATTTCATTTTTTTGAACTTATTTGAACTCCATACTTTTTGTGTCTTCAAAATGCACCATTCAAAGGCACATCACAAAATTTCAACAATTTCTGACTTCATTTGGTATTCTTCGTGCATTTACTTGTTTTACCAAATATATAGATACATTAATTAAATAACAGAAATTAATACAATGATATCAAGCTCATGGCAACTCATGAGTTATAAACACCTACAACTAACAATGCTAACATTAGTAGCTGAGCAAGCCTACCTAGCCATGCAAGTTTGCTAGGAAAGAGTAGGGTGTTTAGGCTCATGGCATATGAAGAGGCAATATATTTTCAGTGGTAGGCAGCGAGCAATATGACGTGGAATCGAAACTAACATAACAAGTCTAGATATGGAATCAAGGTCATGTCATCTTGCCTGTGATATCCTCAGCTTGGAATGGTTCTGGATCGTCCTGCACGTACTCTCCTGACTCCACGTAATCGGTCTCCGCTCCCGGTGCTACCCAACACAAGAATAACATCCAATGAACAGCAGCACCACAAAATGAAACAATCACATGATGCATGAGATGAAAGTTGAGCATGCACCACTATTTCTAACACTAGCACAAGCAAGATAAACTACAACAAGTTCCTGGACAGAACTTTGCACTAAACTATTTGTACATGCATGGGAGTGATATGAACATATGCAACTCATAAATATGGTGCAAAACCATGTAAAGAACTTTGCAAACGGAGCTACGGATCAACGGGAATCATCGAAACACGATATGAAGCCCTACGTGAAAGATTCATCACCACACACACAATTGGCACAAATCTGATGTTCCCAGGTTGCCAAGACATATATTAACCCAACATGAATGAAATGGAGCAAGGTAGAACACCCCAACAACAACTAAACACAAACTTTGAACAAAATGGCAAAACTACGCAATCTGCCAGTTTCTGCATCTTAGCTGTTTGTGAGCCACATGCAACATAGCTACAGGTCTTCAAATATGACAAATAATATATGTGGCTGTTTCCAACCAAGAACACTACAAGCTCCAGCAATAATCACAGCAGAAGGAATTAAACTCTAGAAGATACAAGGCCACAAACTTTCCCAAAACCATCAGTTCTAAGGGACTTAGTGTAAATTCCTGCACCTGAGTTTCTGTTTCTGTTCTGAAGATTTTTTACAGCAATCAAAACACAAGCTACTGGACTCCAAATGACTTTAAAATTGACATTAAGCTTCACAAACATACCAGGTTCAAAACACTAGCACTGAACTAAGTCCAGTTCGCAACAGAATGACCAGCACATCCTTATCTACAGGGGAAGAAAATGTTTCCAGCATTCCAGACTTGGTGAAATTTTCAGAGTTCAAAAATCTGGAATTTTCCAGCCACATACCCACTTTGTCTAGGCATAGTTTGCACACACATGTCACCAAGAGGTGATTGACACCACTATGGTGTTGGGCACAAACCCCTACTACTAACACACAAAGATCCATACCCTTGGGCTCCATCTATACCATGGAAACAAAGCCCAAACTTTCAACAAAGTGCAAATGCAATTCCACAAGGTATGCTTCTAAGATGACAAACACATAGGTGAATCTTATGTGCACAATGACAAAGTGACATGGGGGTTTGAACCCCATGTTTGTGTCATGCACATCAACAACACCCACCCCCATATCACAATATTATTAGATCAAACACATCACAATGGAACCCTAGGCTATCAAGAGAGTGTGCACGCCCCACATATGGGCATGTGATGGTGCACACCCTCACATGCATTACTAGGCTCACCCTAGTAATCATGTCATACTCAAGGAGCAACCCCCACAACATTCTACTCCAGCTTATCTAGTAAGCTCCACCTTCACATGCCATCATAATTGGCCAACTAGAACATCACCTCACACCAAAACATGTGATGAGGGGGAGGCACCCACACCCCACTAAATCAATGCAAACAAATAAAACTACAATATCACTTAGCCCACACCAAAGTTCAAAAGTTGGGGCTATACAAGAGTGGCTAGTGCATCTTATCACCTCCAAGCACAACAC
Organism: Hordeum vulgare subsp. vulgare; assembly: GCF_904849725.1. NCBI lineage: Eukaryota > Viridiplantae > Streptophyta > Magnoliopsida > Poales > Poaceae > Hordeum > Hordeum vulgare. Next base: position 502,800,941 of record NC_058518.1, read on the forward strand.
ACACAATTGCCAAGGCAGCTAGCATCATCCACTTATCAAGGCTAACTCCACTTCACTAAGGTGCACCCACCATAAACATCACAAGTAGCAAGATCGTACATCACCTCTTAGTGTACAAAACACACACATAACTAAATCTACCCTAACTATATTAGCAGGGACAAAAATACAACACCACTGTGTAAAAGGGTTAGCTAAACAATAGAATTAACAAAACTAACAAACCACTTTGTATAGGAGTTAGGAAAACAGAAATTAAATAGGCAGGAAAAGAAAAGAAAGCAAAAATAGATTCAGGGGCTGCTGGGATTCGAACCCAGATCCCTGGTGTCCAGCAACAGCAATACTCCATTGCGCTGCTGCACTAGTTGTTGACAAGAGAAGAGAAAATGGCAAGGTAAGGTGACTGCACGCCCATTGATATGAATAAATCACCCAAAACAACAAAAAGGCGCCGAGGGGGGACTCGAACCCACGCCCTCCTACAGGCGCAAGCATATGACAGAGCAACACTACCATCAGGCTACGGATCGACAACTGGCTATGCTAGGAAGGAAAAGTAGAAAACCCACTCCCCTCGCGAGATGAACTCCGCCGGCGGCCGGACCCGAGGGAGCTGGCGGCACCACTCCCAGCCACCACCGGCAGGGGAAGCTATCGGCGGGGGCCGCGGGAACCTCAGGGGCTCCATTCCCGCCCTGAGCACGGGAAAAGGCCCCTCCTTTGGCTGCCCGGAACGGCACCGGTGTACTCTGCCGCTGCGGCTGCTAAGTTGCACCGGCTAGCTGCTGCTGCTACTGCTACCGCCTGCTACCGCCTGCTGCTGCTGCTACTACGCAGGGGAGGCACCGGCTAAGAACACATACGCACACCAACTCGCCCTGCTACTGCACCTCACGCAACCGCTATTCCCCGACGAACGACAACAGGGGAGAACGAAGAACTCTGCCTCGGATCTGGACCGAACCGAGGAGGAGGAAGCAAGGGCATTGGTCCTCACCTTGGGGGGGAAGAGGGAGCGCCGAACAGGAAGGAGGAGCGCCGGAGGGGAAGAAGCCGATGAGGAAGACGTCCTTGCGCTGCAGGACCGACGGGGAGGAAGAAGCACCACGGGCACGTCCTGGACGGGCTCGGGGTCGTCGGCGTGGCCTCTCTCCGGGGCTTCTAGCGCTGGGAATGGGACGCGGGGAGCCGCCCCGAGCCCCCGAACATGGCGGCCGGTGCCGGAGGCGACGGAACGGCGGGTGACGGAGTAGGCGCTGCACTCTCTCTCTCTCTGCTGCCTCTCAGAAGCTTACCAGGGAAGAACGAGGGAAGGAGGAAACTGGCGGCGCTGGGGGGAACGGAGTGGGAACCCTAGGGCGGAGGAGGAGGCCCCGGGCTCCTTTTATCGTCTTGGGAGGCGAGCTCGAGCCGTTGGATCAAGGAGAAAGCGATCGAGAGGTGGAGCGTAGGTCGTACAAGAGTGACGTCGGGAGGAAGAAGAAAACGCTCGCGAGCGGGCTCTGTCGCCAAGGGTGGAGACCTACTGGGCCAGCACGGGAGAAGACTTAATGGGCCAGGGAAAGAAATAATTACACAGGAGGTTTATCCAATTAGGTAAACAGAAAAACAAATGCACCCAGGGAAGAAAAAAATAATATTACCCAAAATAACTACTGGGTTAAAAATTAAAAGGAAAATCCTGCTAGACATAAGAAATAATGGCCCAATAGGGAAAAATAGGAAAGCAATATTTGGAGATGTTTGAAATAAATGCAAAACAGTAATTAACCTACTGTTTTGAGTTTATTTGCACCTCTAATAATCAAAGAACAAACCAGAAAAATTGCACCTCCTCATCTACACATTTTTATCTAACCACCAGACATTTTAGAATCATTTTTGGGAAGAAGGAATTTTGACATGAAAAAAAATAGGAGGGAAAAAGGATATAAAATAGCTAAGAGCTTTTGAAATTCTAGCACTCACTTCTACCCACATACCACCAACACACATGCATCAGAAGATAGTGCAATACCACAACAAAACCCTAGCAAGGTCACATGCAATCATAACACCACAAGCACTAACTCCTAGTAAGAACATATGCCCACATGATCATGACAAGCAAACATAACATGACATAGAACCAAAGGTAAGCCAAGGAATGAGATGGCATGGATGCATGCATGCTAATGAAAAATAGAGGGTGACACATGAAATCATACGCGCATAGCAACTCTCATGGCAAAGTCAAGGTGGTCCCACATGTAAGGTTACAAAAAGGGAAAGTCCTACACTTGGGGCATTACAAACTCTCCCACACTACAAAGAAGATCTCGACCTCGAGATCTAAGACTGAAAGAGATCGGGAAATTCGGAACGGAGGTGATCCTCGCGTTCCCACGTAGCCTCTTTATCGGAATGGTGTGACCACTGCACTTTGAGAAACTTGACAGACTTGTTACGGGTCTTGCGCTCAGTCGCCTCAAGAATCGCAACTGGATGCTCGCGATAAGAGAGGTCAGGCTGAAGATCGATATCCTGAAGATGCACAGTGCGCTCGGGGTTCTTGAAACACCTCCGAAGGTGAGAAACATGGAACACATCATGGACATTTGCAAAGGTTGACGGAAGCTCGAGTTGGTACGCGAGGTCGCCCCTCTTGCCAACCACTCTGAACGGACCAACGAAACGCGGCGCAAGCTTGCCTTTGATGCCAAAACGCTGCATACCCTTCATAGGCGACACCTTGAGATAGACAAAATCATCAAGCTCATACGACATGTCACGGTGCTTGCTACCATAATAGCTCTTCTGACGGGACTAAGCTGCTCTGAGGTTGTCGCGAATGATCCAACACATCTCCTCGGCTTCTTCTATCATATCATTGCCAAGGATCTGACGCTCGCCTGTCTGGGACCAGTTGAGCGGAGTACGGCACTTCCTGCCATTGAGAATTTCGAACGGAGCCTTGCCAGAGCTAGCTTGATAACTGTTGTTATACGAGAACTCCGCGAAAGGCAGACAATCCTCCCACTTCATGCCGAACGAGATAACACAGGCTCTCAGCATGTCCTCAAGAACTTGATTCACCCTCTCCACTTGACCACTAGTCTGAGGATGGAACGCTGTGCTGAAGCGAATCTTCGTGCCCATAGCAGACTGAAAAGAGTCCCAGAACTTGGAAGTGAAGATACTCCCGCGATCTGATGAGATCATCATAGGTACACCGTGCAAAGAGACAACCCTCGAGGTGTACAACTCTTCTAGCTGAGCTTCTGAAATGGACTCCTTGACTGGAAGGAAATGCGCCACCTTACTCAATTTGTCGATGACGACGAAGATAGCGTCATTGCCCTTCTTGGACTTCGGAAACCCTGTGACGAAGTCCATCTCAATGTGATCGAACTTCCACTCGGGACTCGGCAAAGGCTGCAAGAGGCCCGCTGGTCTTTGATGTTCTGCTTTCACCCTTCGACATACATTACACTCATTGACGAATTGAGCAATTTCACGCTTCATACGGGTCCACCAGAACGACTGCTTCAAGTCATGGTACATCTTGGAGCTTCCCGGGTGAATAGAAAGCAGAGAATTATGAGCTTCTTCCATGATCACCTTCCTGAGATCGCCTTTCGGGACGACAAGGCGGTCCTCGAAAAACAAAGTGTCCCTGGCATCAACAGTGAAACACTTATACTTGGGAAGACTCTTTCCCACACCAATCTTGACCTTCTTCATCATATTATCGAGTAGCTGAGCTGCTCTGACCTGATCTTCCAAGGTAGCAGAGATCTGAAGGTTCGCAAGAAAACCCTGAGGAACCAGCTGAAGATTGAGCTTCCTGAAAGACTCAGAAAGACCCGGCTGGAGAGGTTGTAGAATCACACTGTTGCAATATGCCTTCCTGCTCAATGCATCTGCCACAACATTTGCCTTGCCTGGCGTGTACTCAACACTCGGATTAAAATCCTGGAGCATTTCCACCCAACGTGTTTGCCGAAGATTCAAGTTAGGCTGAGTGAAGATATACTTGAGGCTCTTGTGATCGGTGAAAACTTCAACCTTACGTTCCAACAAGAGATGTCTCCAAGTCATCAAGGCGTGCACCACAGCTGCTAGCTCGAGATCGTGCACAGGATAGTTCTTCTCCGCAGGCTTCAGCTGCCTGGAGGTATAAGCAACCACCTTCCTATCTTGCATCAAGACTGCCCCGAAACCCTGGAGAGAAGCATCGCAAAAGACCTGGTACGGCTTGGAATCATCCGGAGAAGCCAATACCGGAGTGGAGGTAAGCTTCTCTTTGAGTGTATCAAAAGCCAGTTGACACTCTGGAGACCACACATACTTGACACCCTTCTGAAGAAGACTAGAGAGCAGCTTGGCGATTTTGGAGAAGTTCTCAACGAATCTTCTGCAATATCCGGCAAGACCGAGAAAGCTTCGAAGCTGCTTCACATTCTGCGGAGGTTCCTATTCAACAATGGCCTGAACCTTGGACGGGTCAACCTTAATGCCCTCGGCAGAGATAATATGCCCAAGATACACCACTTCTTTCAGCCAGAACTCACACTTGGAAAACATGGCATACAGCTTGTATTCTCTCAGTTTATCAAGCACCAATCTGAGATGTTTCTCATGTTCTTCCTCATCCTCAGAAAAGACCAGAATGTCATCGAGATAGAGCAAGACAAACTCATTCTTGAATGGCGAGAAAATATAGTTCATCAATCGGCAAAAAGTCGGAGGAGCATTAGCCAGACCAAAAGACATGACCGTATACTCATATGAGCCAAAACTGGTCCTGAATGCTGTCTTTGGAATGTCTTCCTCACGAATGCGAATCTGATGATAGCCCATTCTGAGATCAAGCTTGGAGAATACTTTGGCACCTTTCAGCTGCTCGAACAACTCATTTATGTTCGGAAGCGGATATTTGTTCTTGATTGTCTTCTTGTTCAATGGGCGGTAATCGACACACAGTCGTTCCGTGCCATCCTTCTTCTTGACAAACAGAACACCACATCCCCACGGCGCCGAGCTTGGTCTGATCAAACCCAAACGCTCCTGCTCATCGAGTTGTCTCTTTAGTTCCTTCAACTCCTCTGGACCCAGCTTGTACGGCCGCTTGCACACTGGCTCTGTGCCTGGCTCAAGCTCAATGACGAACTCCACTTCACGGTGCGGAGGCATCCCTGGCAGCTCTTCAGGAAACACGTCCTGATATTCGCAGACAACTGGAACTTGCTCAATGGGATTGATCTCACCCTTTTCATTCAAGGAGAACAAGCGGACTGTGTCATCGCGCGCTGCGAATATAATCACATCCTCCGAAGAGTGGGTCAGCTTCACTTCTTTAGCCGCACAATCAATTGATGCTTTGTTCATGGCCAACCAGTCCATACCAAGAATCAAATCAATGTCGGACTTGCCCAAGACAATAGGAGACGCCAGAAAAGCATAATTGTCCAACTTGATAGAAACATCCGGAACCCGACAATTGGAATTCATCAATCTACCAGGAGACACTATGGACATAGGCTTAACCAAATCTTGACAAACAAACTCATGCTTAGCAAAGAAAGGACGGGACATGAAGCAGTGTGATGCACCAGTATCAAACAAGACTTTAGCAGGAAAATCATTGACTAAGAGATTACCCATGATCACATCCGATGAATTTTCTGCCTCAGCTGCATTCACCATGTTGACTCGAGCTGATCTGGGGTTGAACTTCACAAGAGCGTTGCTAGGAGGTTTGCCTGGAGGAGGAGGCGGCAGACGGAGCTGAGAAGTGCATTTGTTGGCATAGTGACCCTTCTGCCCACATTTGTGACAAGTGACATCTGCTGGCTGCCGGAACTGAATCTGAGGAGGCCCTTGCTTCTGATGCTAATATCTCTGCTGGAATCCAGGGTTGGGTGGGCGGGAAGAACCACGTCCACCTGAGTGCTTCGGCTGCTGAGAGTGCCGAGGAGGAGGAGGAGAAACCCAAAACCTCTGTTGCTTCTAAACCACCTGAGTCGAGGAAGAGCTGGAATCTCTGAAACGTTTCTTGGAGTTCTCCACCCTGAGCAAGGCTGCCTCTGCTCTGAGAGCTAAGTTATAGAATTTGTCAAACTCCCCAGGATCGTGGAAAGCGAGTGCTAACTGCAAATCCTCCTTCAAGCCACCCCTGAACTGGTATATCTTGCTCTTCTGATCCGGAACATCCTGCAATGCGTAACGGGTCAGCTCGTGGAACTCAACATTGTACTTGTACACAGAATTGCTGCCCTGCTTCAAGCGCCTGAACTTCTCACGCATCTCCTCAACAAAACTAGAAGGAATGTAGTGGGACCTGAAGTCACGACAGAACTCGTCCCAAGACATCACCCTGCCATCTCTGGAGTCCTTAAGCTGCTGCCACCAAATAGAAGCCTGCCCCTTCAACTGGAATGTTGCAAACTTGACATAATCCTCTGGACGCACATTACTACACTCGAAATGCTTGTTCATATCACGGATCCAATCTTCCGCATCAAACGGCTGGTCGCAAGAAGTGAACGTCCTAGGCTGGTTTGACAGGAACTGACTCAGCCTGGCGAAGTGATTGCCACCGTGCTGGAAATTGCCTTGCTGATGATTGGCTCTCTCTTGGATCAACTGCAACAGCATCTGATTATTTGCATTGGTAGCTGCCATCATTGCCTGCCAGGCCTCTGCAGGAGGAGGCGGCGGCGGTGGCGGAGGAGGTGGAGGCGGCATAACCTCACGCGCTGGGGTCTCACGAGTTGGTGGAGCCATCCTGAAGACGGACAACATATTAATCCACAGAATAATTGAAGATAAGCTGAATCAAAAGACAGAATATCTGAATAGAACTTAGCATTGCACTCGAACAACATAGCAAGAGTGCATTCTCAAAGTAACAGATGACAAAATTCCGATAAGGCCACAGCAAACAAGTGTGAGCTAGAACTGCTCGGAACAAACATATGATCGAGATTTCCCAAACCTCAATCAAGCGTCTGTAGGAAGATAGTCCTATAAGATACTACCAGATATCCCACCTATGAATTCCCGAAATAACAGGTCATGCAATCAGGCACCCGGATACAAGGAGTATTTCACACAACTCCTAAACTAACCCGTCACCTGTATCACACCCTTCAACACACGACCAGCATCTCGGACCTTCGTCTACCACAGATCCTCGTGATCACCCGATACCAAGTGTGGTAGTACCCCCGAAATATCTACACCAGTACTGGGGACGTCGGGGTTATCTTACCACTACCCGTATTGAAGCAATAACGAACACCCTCCGTTCTTAGGTACTCAGAAATCTGAATGATGGCGATGTGCGCGATAATCCCTGGAGCTCGACTCCCCTGATACTTAGAGCAGATAGGAGGCACCAGGACACGATTCCGTCACATCGAAATCATATAGATTTCGCAAACACCCGCGTGATCCTAAAAAAATTTTGAGCGAGAAAAGGAGTAGAGTTAAAGATTTCCTAAGACGGAAGCCTCACCAGAGCAAAGAAGAGGAGAAAAATGAAACCTACTCTCCGATATAACTAAGACTCAAAACATTTACTAGACTCGACTCGGCCAAATACGATCACACAAAGGCTCCTATGGTCGTAAGGCTCTGATTACCAACTTGTAACGACCAAGATGCGGTCCTTTCTGATCTGGGGGTCGAGGCCCCCGAATAGGAAAGAAGCGCATCTAAGTGTTTCGCAAGCAAGTAAACATAGCACATAATAATAATTACAGTAGACAATCTAGGATTCAACTGTCTTCTTATTAAAATACAGAGTACAACGCAGATACAAACAAGGTAGTTCCAGTACGGACTACAAAACAAGGAAAATGCTATGCTACCCGCTGCAGGCCCACGATCACGACCACGGCTCAGTCCTCTGGATAGTTCACGTAAAGGCGATCTGTCTCCTCGTCGTACTGCCACGCCAGCTGGGTGCCGTCGGGATCATCTGCCTCTGGGGTACCTGTACCTGCTGGGAGTTTCGGAGGAATCCGTGAGCCACGGGGACTCAGCAATCTAAGACCTTGGTGCCAGAACTAGTCATGTTATTGGGTAAGGAAGGGGTAAAGTGTTTCAGGCTGCTGCATCCTAAGATTGAATAAGTGGCTAGCTTACGCAAAGGAGAGATGAAAGTGGTCTACGCTGACGATCGGGAATACTTGATCAGAAAGTGATCCTGAACACCTACCTACGGCAGTCATAACCCCACCGTGTCCCCGATCGAAGAGAGATCTTCGAAGGGACAGTCACGGTTACGCACATAGTTGGCATTTTTTATTAGTTTATGTTTAAGTTCTCTAATACCGGATGTTAACAAAATATTCCACGTTGCCACATAACCGCGGGCGCGGCTTTCCGAAAGATTAAACCCTGCAGGGGTGCTCCAACTAGTCCATCACAAACGAACACAGGCCGCAAAGGCATCCTCTATCACGAATCTCATGATCTCATCGGATTCCTTAGAGGAAAACCTCAACTCTGGGTGAACCCAAAGCTTCACTGGGATTCCTATACGCAAGATATACCTCTAAGGAAAGACAAGACTAGCAGGACCTCCCGACGTGTCGACGACCCTGATAAGAGCCGCGTATCTCAGTCTCAGGACACGCCGGATGAGCACAGCGTACGGTGGCCTGATAGACATCTCCCGAGTTGCCCCGGGTTGGCCCCGCACACGTCTCAAGTTTGGACCAACGCTCATGAGGAGCACTGGCCCGGGTTGTTGATTAGATTCCTCGGGGTAGCTATTCCCTATGCAGTTTATTATTAAGTGATTAGCAGATTAATACCAAAGTTGGGTCCTGCCGGACAAGCCTTAACACTACGCGATTTATCAAGGGGGTCCCCATAACAAGCCCGAACGTGTTAGGAGCGATCATTATGGAATCAAACACCGGTAACCGGTAACTAAGGCGGCAATAACGGAACAAGACACTCGGCAAAAGGCTAGGCCTCCCGTCATTTACCAAATATATAGATACATTAATTAAATAACAGAAATTAATACAATGATATCAAGCTCATGGCAACTCATGAGTTATAAACACCTACAACTAACAATGCTAACATTAGTAGCTGAGCAAGCCTACCTAGCCATGCAAGTTTGCTAGGAAAGAGTAGGGTGTTTAGGCTCATGGCATATGAAGAGGCAATATATTTTCAGTGGTAGGCAGCGAGCAATATGACGTGAAATCGAAACTAACATAACAAGTCTAGATATGGAATCAAGGTCATGTCATCTTGCCTGTGATATCCTCAGCTTGGAATGGTTCTGGATCGTCCTGCACGTACTCTCCTGACTCCACGTAATCGGTCTCCGCTCCCGGTGCTACCCAACACAAGAATAACATCCAATGAACAGCAGCACCACAAAATGCAACAATCACATGATGCATGAGATGAAAGTTGAGCATGCACCACTATTTCTAACACTAGCACAAGCAAGATAAACTACAACAAGTTCCTGGACAGAACTTTGCACTAAACTATTTGTACATGCATGGGAATGATATGAACATATGCAACTCGTAAAAATGGTGCAAAACCATGTAAAGAACTTTGCAAACGGAGCTACGGATCAACGGGAATCATCGAAACACGATATGAAGCCCTACGTGAAAGATTCATCACCACACACACAATTGGCACAAATCTGATGTTCCCAGGTTGCCAAGACATATATTAACCCAAAATGAATGAAATGGAGCAAGGTAGAACACCCCAACAACAACTAAGCACAAACTTTGAACAAAATGGCAAAACTACGCAATCTGCCAGTTTCTGCATCTTAGCTGTTTGTGAGCCACATGCAACATAGCTACAGGTCTTCAAATATGACAAATAATATATGTGGCTGTTGCCAACCAAGAACACTACAAGCTCCAGCAATAATCACAGCAGAAGGAATTAAACTCTAGAAGATACAAGGCCACAAACTTTCCCAAAACCATCAGTTCTTAGGGACTTAGTGTAAATTCCTGCACCTGAGTTTCTGTTTCTGTTCTGAAGATTTTTGACAGCAATCAAAACACAAGCTAATGGACTCCAAATGACTTTAAAATTGACATGAAGCTTCACAAACATACCAGGTTCAAAACACTAGCACTGAACTAAGTCCAGTTCGCAACAGAATGACCAGCACATCCTTATCTACAGGGGAAGAAAATGTTTCCAGCATTCCAGACTTGGTGAAATTTTCAGAGTTCAAAAATCTGGAATTTTCCAGCCACATACCCACTTTGTCTAGGCATAGTTTGCACACACATGTCACCAAGAGGTGATTGACACCACTATGGTGTTGGGCACAAACCCCTACTACTAACACACAAAGATCCATACCCTTGGGCTCCATCTATACCATGGAAACAAAGCCCAAACTTTCAACAAAGTGCAAATGCAATTCCACAAGGTATGCTTCTAAGATGACAAACACATAGGTGAATCTTATGTGCACAATGACAAAGTGACATGGGGGTTTGAACCCCATGTTTGTGTCATGCACATCAACAACACCCACCCCCATATCACAATATTATTAGATCAAGCACATCACAATGGAACCCTTGGCTATCAAGAGAGTGTGCACCCCCCACATATGGGCATGTGATGGTGCACACCCTCACATGCATTACTAGGCTCACCCTAGTAATCATGTCATACTCAAGGAGCAACCCCCACAACATTCTACTCCAGCTTATCTAGTAAGCTCCACCTTCACATGCCATCATAGTTGGCCAACTAGAACATCACCTCACACCAAAACATGTGATGAGGGGGAGGCACCCACACTCCACTAAATCAATGCAAACAAATAAAACTACAAGATCACTTAGCCCACACCAAATTTCAAAAGTTGGGGCTATACAAGAGTGGCTAGTGCATCTTATCACCTCCAAGCACAATACACACAATTGCTAAGGCAGCTAGCATCATCCACTTATCAAGGCTAACTCCACTTCACTAAGGTGCACCCACCATAAACATCACAAGTAGCAAGATCGTACATCACCTCTTAGTGTACAAAACACACACATAACTAAATCTACCCTAATTATATTAGCAGGGACAAAAATACAACACCACTGTGTAAAAGGGTTAGCTAAACAGTAGAATTAACAAAACTAACAAACCACTTTGTATAGGAGTTAGGAAAACAGAAATTAAATAGGCAGGAAAAGAAAAGAAAGCAAAAATAGATTCAGGGGCTGCTGGGATTCGAACCCAGACCCCTGGTGTCCAGCAACAGCAACACTCCACTGCGCTGCTACACTAGTTGTTGACAAGAGAAGAGAAAATGGCAAGGTAAGGTGACTGCAGGCCCATTGATACGAATAAATCACCCAAAACAACAAAAAGGCGCCGAGGGGGGACTCGAACCCACGCCCTCCTACAGGCGCAAGCATATGACAGAGCAACACTACCAATAGGCTACGGATCGACGACTGGCTATGCCAGGAAGGAAAAGTAGAAAACCCACTCCCCTCGCGAGATGAACTCCGCCGGCGGCCGGACCCGAGGGAGCTGGCGGCGCCACTCCCGGCCACCACCGGCAGGGGAAGCTATCGGCGGGGGCCGCGAGAACCTCAGGTGCTCCATTCCCGCCCTGAGCACGGGAAAAGGCCCCTCCTTTGGCTGCCAGGAACGGCACCGGTGTACTCTGCCGCTGCAGCTGCTAAGTTGCACCGGCTAGCTGCTGCTGCTACTGCTAGCGCCTGCTACCGGCTGCTGCTGCTGCTACTACGCAGGGGACGCACCGGCTACGAACACATACGCACACCAACTCGCCCTGCTACTGCACCGCACGCAATCGCTATTCCCTGACGAACGACAACAGGGGAGAACGAAGAACTCTGCCTCGGATCTGGACCGAACCGATGAGGAGGAAGCACGGGCGTTGGTCCTCACCTTGGGGGGGAAGAGGGAGCGCCGAACAGGAAGGAGGAGCGCCGGAGGGGAAGAAGCCGACGACGAAGACGTCTTTGCGCTGCAGGACCGACGGGGAGGAAGAAGCACCACGGGCACGTCCTGGACGGGCTCGGGGTCGTCGGCGTGGCCGCTCTCCGGGGCTTCTAGCGCCGGGAATGGGACGCGGGGAGCTGCCCCGAGCCCCCGGACATGGCGGCCGGTGCCGGAGGCGACGGAACGGCGGGTGACGGAGGAGGCGCTGCACTCTCTCTCTATCTGCTGCCTCTCAGAAGCTTACCAGGGAAGAACGAGGGAAGAAGGAAACTGGCGGCGCTGGGGGGGACGGAGTGGGAACCCTAGGGTGGAGGAGGAGGCCCCGGGCTCCTTTTATCGTCTCGGGAGGTGAGCTCGAGCCGCTGGATCAAGGAGAAAGCGACCGAGAGGTGGAGCGTAGGTCGTACAAGAGTGACGTTGGGAGGAAGAAGAAAACGCTCGCCAGCGGGGTCTGTCGCCAGGGGTGGAGACCTACTGGGCCAGCACGGGAGAAGACTTAATGGGCCAGGGAAAGAAATAATTACACAGGAGGTTTATCCAATTAGGTAAACAGAAAAACAAATGCACCCAGGGAAGAAAAAAAATATTACCCAAAATAACTACTGGGTTAAAAATTAAAAGGAAAATCCTGCTAGACATAAGAAATAATGGCCCAATAGGGAAAAATAGGAAAGCAATATTTGGAGATGTTTGAAATAAATGCAAAACAGTAATTAACCTACTGTTTTGAGTTTATTTGCACCTCTAAAAATCAAAGAACAAACCAGAAAAATTGCACCTCCTCATCAACACATTTTTATCTAACCACCAGACATTTTAGAATCATTTTTGGGAAGAAGGAATTTTGACATGGAAAAAAAATAGGAGCGAAAAAGGATATAAAATAGCTAAGAGCTTTTGAAATTCTAGCACTCACTCCTACCCACATACCACCAACACACATGCATCACAAGATAGTGCAATACCACAACAAAACCCTAGCAAGGTCACATGCAATCATAACACCACAAGCACTAACTCCTAGTAAGCACATATGCCCACATGGTCATGACAAGTAAACATAACATGACATAGAACCAAAGGTAAGCCAAGGAATGAGATGGCATGGATGCATGCATGCTAATGAAAAATAGAGGGTGACAAATGAAATCATACGCGCATAGCAACTCTCATGGCAAAGTCAAGGTGGTCCCACATGTAAGGTTACAAAAAGGGAAAGTCCTACACTTGGGGCATTACATCATGTCACCCACATAGCATATGTTAAAAAGTTGAGAGGGCTACGACAAAAACTGGATGCACTTCGTGTACAAACGGACAATCTCTCTCGAAGTATGAGGGTTTCGAATGAGAACTCATCTCTTACGAATGGATTTCATTTTTTTGAACTTATTTGAACTCCATACTTTTTGTGTGTTCAAAATGCACCATTCAAAGGCACATCACAAAATTTCAACAATTTCTGACTTCATTTGGTATTCTTCGTGCATTTACTTTTTTTTTTGAGCTAATTGACCCTGAAATTGAAAAGCACTACAAATGAACTCTGAAATTGTTGAAAGTTGGCATGCTATCATCATTTCACCCACATAGCATGTGTTAAAAAGTTGAGAGGGCTACGACAAAAACAGGATGCACTTCGTGTACAAAACGGACAATCTCTTTCGAAGTATCACGGTTTCGAACGAGAACTCATCTTTTACAAAGGGATTTCATTTTTTTGAACTTATTTGAACTCCATACTTTTTGTGTGTTCAAAATGCACCATTCAAAGGCACATCACAAAATTTCAACAATTTCTGACTTCATTTGATATTCTTCGTGCATTTACTTGTTTTTTTTTTGAGCTAGTTGACCCTGAAATTGAAAAGCACTACAAATGAACTCTGAAAATGTTGAAAGTTGGCATTCTATCATCATTTCACCCACATAGCATGTGTTAAAAAGTTGAGAGGGCTACGACAAAAACTGGATGCACTTCGTGTTTAAAATTGAATAAATAATTCAAAACTAAAAGGTTTAGTACATTCCATACATGCATTACATAAAAGGCTTAATACATTATTACATTATTGCACCAATATTCCTATCTATTATTTCTGTTTTCTTCTGGGTCGTAGCCATGGAGAATCTTCATCACTTAGTAGGATGCTTGGGTCCATTTTCATTTTGAAGGGCGGAATTTCATGAAACTTATTATAATCTACTGACATGTCTGTCTTGTCATCTACTCCCACGATGTTTCTTTTCCCTGAAAGAACTATGTGGCGTTTTGGCTCATCGGACGATATCTTCTTTTGCTGATTTCTTTTTCTCGTTTTTGTAGACATGTCCTTCACATAGAAAACCTGAGCGATATCATTGGCTAGGACAAATGGTTCGTCCATGTACGCAAGATTGGTGAGATCCACTGTTGTCATGCCGTACTTTTGGTCTACAACTACTCCACCTCCTGTCAGCTTCACCCATTTGCACCGAAACAAAGGGATCTTAAAAGTAGGTCCATAGTCAAGTTCCCATATCTCCTCTATGTACCCGTAATATGTTTCCAAACAGTGCCCATTCTCGTGTGTTGCATCAAAGCGGACACCATTATTTTGGTTGGTGCTCTTTTTATCTTGGGCAACCGTGTAAAATGTATTCCCATTTATCTCATACCCTTGGAAAGTACATATAGTCGAAGATGGTGGCCTGGCCAAACAGTACAACTGATCTCCAACGGTGTCGTCATTCATGAGATGTGTCTGCAACCAACTGCCGAAAGTCATCTCGTGTTCCCCTTTAATCCAAGAGTCAGCCTTCCCCGGGTTTTCAGAGCGTAGAATATTCTTGTGTCTCACGATATACGGAGCCACCACGGTGGAATTGTGTAGAACTTTGTAGTGTGCTTGAGAGAAAGAATGCCCGTCCATACATACTTTTGCTTTCCTTCCTAGTGTGCCTTTTCCTGTCAGCCTACCCTCATACCGAGATTCAGGAACACCAGTCGGCTTAAGGTCAGGAAGAAAGTCCACACAAAACTCAATGACCTCCTCTGTTCCATAGCCCTTGGAGATGCTTCCTTCTGGCCTAGCAAAGTTACGAACATATTTCTTTAAGACTCCCATGAACCTCTCGAAGGGGAACATATTGTGAAGAAACACATGACCGAGAATTCTAATCTCTTCGACTAGGTCAACTAGGAGGTGTGTCATTATATTGAAGAAGGATGGCGGGAACAACAACTCAAAGCTGACCAGACATTGGACCACATCAATCTGTAACCCTGATAGACTTTCTCGATCGATTACCTTCTGAGAAATTGCATTGAGGAATGCACATACCTTCACAATTGCCAGGCGAACATTTTCCGGTAGAATTCCCCTCAATGCAACCGGAAGCAATTGCGTCATAAGCACGTGGCAGTCATGAGAATTTAGGTTTTCGATTTTTTTGTCTTTCATATTTATGATTCCCTTTATATTCGACGAGAAGCCAGTCGGGACCTTGATACTGAAAAGGACTTCAAAGAAGATTTCCTTCTCTTCCTTAGTAAGAGCGTAGCTGGCACGCCCTTGAAACTGCCCTGGATGCATGCCATCTCTTCCTTTATGACGTTCCTGGTCCTCCCGTGCTTCCGGTGTTGGGGAACGTCGCATGGGAAACAAAAATTTTCCTACGCGCACGAAGACCTATCATGGTGATGTCCATCTACGAGAGGGCATGTGTGATCTACGTACCCTTGTAGACCGTACAACAGAAGCGTTAGTGAACGCAGTTGACGTAGTGGAACGTCCTCACGTCCCTCGATCCGCCCCGCGAACCGTCCCGCGATCAGTCCCACGATCTAGTGCCGAACGGACGGCACCTCCGCGTTCAGCACACGTACAGCTCGACGATGATCTCGGCCTTCTTGATCCAGCAAGAGAGACGGAGAGGTAGATGATTTATCCGGCAGCGTGACGGCGCTCCGGAGGTTGGTGGTGATCTTATCTCAGCAGGGCTCCGCTCGAACTCCGCAGGAACACGATCTAGAGGTAAAACCGTGGAGATATGTGGTCGGGCTGCCGTGGCAAAGTCGTCTCAAATCAGCCCTAAAACCTCCGTATATATAGGTGGGAGAGGGGGGCCTTGCCTTGGGGCTCAAGGAGCCCCAAGGGGGTCAGCCGAGCCAAGGGGGGGAGTCCTCCACTTCCAAACCGAATCCAACTAGGTTTGGAAGGTGGAGTCCTTCCCCTTTTTCCCACCTCCTCTTTTTTTCCTTTCCTCTTTGATTTTCTTCCTATGGCGCATAGGGCCTTCTTGGGCTGTCCCACCAGCCCACTAAGGGCTGGTGCACCACCCCCAAGGCCTATGGGCTTCCCCGAGGTGGGTTGCCCCCCCCGGTGAACATCCGGAACCCATTCGTCATTCCCGGTAACTCCGAAAACCTTCCGGTAATCAAATGAGGTCATCCTATATATCAATATTTGTTTCCGGACCATTCCGGAAACCCTCGTGACATCCGTGATCTCATCGGGGACTCCGAACAACATTCAGTAACCAACCATATAACTCAAATACGCATAAAACAACGCCGAACCTTAAGTGTGCAGACCCTGCGGGTTCGAGAACTATGTAGACATGACCCGAGAGACTCCTCGGTCAATATCCAATAGCGGGACCTGGATGCCCATATTGGATCCTACATATTCTACGAACATCTTATCGTTTGAACCTCAGTGCCAAGGATTCATATAATCCCGTATGTCATTCCTTTTGTCCTTCGGTATGTTACTTGCCCGAGATTCGATCGTCAGTATCCGCATACCTATTTCAATCTCGTTTACCGAAAAGTCTCTTTACTCATTCCGTAATACAAGATCCCGCAACTTACACTAAGTCACATTGCTTGCAAGGCTTGTGTGTGATGTTGTATTACCGAGTGGGCCCCGAGATACCTCTCCGTCACACGGAGTGACAAATCCCAGTCTCGATCCATAATACTCAACTAACACCTTCGGAGATACCTGTAGAGCATATTTATAGTCACCGAGTTACGTTGCGACGTTTGATACACACAAAGCATTCCTCCGGTGTCAGTGAGTTATATGATCTCATGGTCACAGGAACAAATACTTGACACGCAGAAAACAGTAGCAACAAAATGACACGATCAACATGCTACGTCTATTAGTTTGGGTCTAGTCCATCACATGATTCTCCTAATGATGTGATCCCGTTATCAAGTAACAACACTTGCCTATGGCCAGGAAACCTTGGCCATCTTTGATCAACGAGCTAGTCAACTAGAGGCTTACTAGGGACAGTGTTTTGTCTATGTATCCACACAAGTATTGTGTTTCCAATCAATACAATTATAGCATGGATAATAAACGATTATCATGAACAAAGAAATATAATAATAACTAATTTATTATTGCCTCTAGGGCATATTTCCAACAGTCTCCCACTTGCACTAGAGTCAATAATCTAGTTCACATCACCATGTGATTCCAACGAATCCAACACCCATATAGTTATGGGGTGTGATCACGTCTTGCTCATGAGAGAGGTTTTAGTCAACGGTTCTGAAATTTTCAGATCCGTGTGTTCTTTAAAAATCTTTATGTCATCTTATAGATGCTGCTACTATGTGCTATTCGGAAATACTCCAAATATCTACGCTACTATACGAATCCGTTTCACTACTCATAGTTATTCGGATTAGTGTCAAAGCTTACGTCGACGTAACCCTTTACGACGAACTCTTTAACCACCTCCATAATCGAGAAAAATTCCTTAGTCCATCAGTTACTAAGGATAAATTTTGACCGCTGCTAGTGATTCAATCATGGATCAGTCTGTGTACCTCTCAACAGACTTGCTGCAAGGCACACATCAGGTGCGGTACTCAGCATGGCATACTTTAGAGTCTACGGCTAAGGCATAGAAGATGACCTTCGTCTATTCTCTTTATTCTACCGTGGTCGGGTTTTGAGTCTTACTCAAATTCACACCTTACAACGCAACCAAGAACTCCTTCTTTGCTGATATATTTTGAACTCCTTCAAAACTTGTCAAGGCATGCATCTTGTTGAAACTTCCATTAAGCGCTTTCGATCTATCTCCATAGATCTTTGATGCTCAACGTTCAAGTAGCTCACCCCAGGTATTCCTTTGAAAACTCCTTTCAAACAATCTTGTATGCTTTACAGAAATTTTACATTACTTCTGATCCACAATATGTCAACCACATATACTTATCAGAAATTCTATAGTGCTCCCACTCACTTCTTTGGAAATACAAGTTTCTCATAAACCTTGTACAAACCCAAAATCCTTGATCATCTCATCAAAGTGTATATTCCAACTCCGAGATGCTTGCACCAGTCCATTTAAGGATCGCTGGAGCTTGCATACTTGCTAGTATCTTTACGATCGACAAAACCTCATGGTTGTATCTCATACAATGTTTGCTCAAGGAAACCGTCGAGGAAACAATGTTTTGACATCCTACATGCAATATTTCATAAATAATGCAGCAACTACTAACATAATTCTAACAGACTTTTAGCATCGCTACGAGTGAGAAAATCTCATCATAGTCAACTGTTTGATCTTGTCGGAAACATCTTTGCGACAAGTCGAGCTTTTCTTAATAGTGACTTATCACTATGATCGTCTGTCTTCCTTTTAAAGATCCATCTTTACTCAATAGTCCTATGACCATCAAGTAGTTCTTCCAAAGTCTACAGTTTGTCTTCATACATGGACCCTCTCTCGGATTTCATGGCTTCCAGCCATTTATCGGAATCTGGGCCCACCATTGCTTTCTCCATAACTCGTAGGTTCACTGTTGCTCAACAACATGACCTCCAAGACAGGGTTACCGTACCACTCTGTAGTAGTACGCGACCTTGTCAACCTACGAGGCTTGTAGTAATTTGATCCGATGCTCGATGATCACCATCATCAGCTTTCACTTCAATTGGTGTAGGCGCCACAGGAACAACTTCCTGCGCCCTGCTACACACTGGTCGAAGTGATGGTTCAATAACCTCATCAAGTTCTACCACCCTCCCACTCAATTCTTTCGAGAGAAACCTTTCCTCGAGAAAGGATCCGTTTCTAAAAACAAACACTTTGCTTTCGGATCTGAGATAGGATATGTACCCAACTGTTTTGGATATCCTATGAAGATGCATTTATCCGCTTTGGGTTCGAGCTTATCAGACTGAAACTTTTTCACATAAGTGTCGAAACCCCAAACTTTCAAGAAACGACAGTTTAGATTTCTCTAAACCTCAGTCTATACTGTGTCATCTCAACGGAAATACGTGGTGCCCTATTTAAAGTGAATGCGGTTGTCTCTAATGCTTAACCCATAAACGATAGTGGTAATTCGATAAGAGACATCATAGCATGCACCATACCAAATAGTGTGTGGCTATGACGTTCAGACACATCATCACACTATGATGTTCTAGGTGGCATGAACTACGAAACAATTTCCACGTTGTCTTAACTGCGTACCAAAACTCGTAACTCAGATATTCATTTCTATGATCATATCGTAGACAGTTTATCCTCTTGTTACGACGAACTTCACTCCGAAACAGAATTGAACTTTTCAATATTTCAGACTTGTGATTCATTAAGCAAATACTCTAGTATCTACTCAAATCGTCATTGAAGTAAGAACATAATGATATCCACTGCGTGCCTCAGCACCCATTGGACTGCATACATCAAAATGTATCACTTCCAACAAGTTACTATCTTATTTCATCTCAATGAAAACAAGGCCTTGCTCATGTGGTATGATTTGCATGTCACTAGTGATTCAAAATCAAGTGAGTATAAAGATCCATCAGCATGGAGCCTCTTCATGCAATTTATACCAACATGACTCAAGCGGCAGTGCCACAAGTAAGTGGTACTATCATCATTACCTCGTATCTTTTGGCACCAATATCATGAACATGTGTAACACTACGATCGAGATTCAATAAACCATTGAAGGTGATTATTCAAGAAAATAGAGTAACCATTATTCTCTTTAAATGAATAATCGTATTGCAATAAACACGATCCAATCATGTTCATGCTTAACGCAAGCACCAAATAACAATTATTTAGGTTTAACACCAATCCCGATGGTAGAGGGAGCGTGCGATGTTTGATCATATCAACCTTGGAAACACTTCCAACACGTATCGTCACCTCGCCTTTAGCTAGTCTCCGTTTATGCCGTAGCTTTCATTTCGTGTTACTAATCACTTAGCAACCGAACTGGTATCCAATACCCTCATGCTACTAGGAGTACTAGTAAAGTATACATCAACATCATGTATATCAAATATACTTCTTTCGACTTTTGCCAGCCTTCTTATCTACCAAGTATCTAGAGTTGCTCCGCCTCAGTGACTGTTCCCCTCATTACAGAAGCACTTAGTCTCGGGTTTGGGTTTAATCTTGGGTCTCTTCATTAGTGCAGCAACTGTTTTGCCGTTTCACGAAGTATCCCTTCTAGCCCTTGCCTTTCTTGAAACTTAGTGGTTTTACAAACCATCAACTATTGATGCTCCTTCTTGATTTCTACTTTCGCAGTGTCAGACATCACGAATCGCTCAAGGATCATTGTATCTATCCTTGATATGTTATAGTTCATCAAGAAGCTCTCACAGCTTGGTGGCAGTGACTTTGGAGAACCATCACTATCTCATCTGGAAGATTAACTCCCACTTGATTCAAGTGATCGTCGTACTCAGACAATCTGAGCACACGCTCAACGATTGAGCTATTCTCCTTTACTTTGTGGACAAAGAATCTTGTCGGAGGTCTCGTACCTCTCAACAAGGGCACGAGCATGAAATCACAATTTCATGTCTTTAGAACATCATTTATGTTCCGTGACCTTTCAAAACGTCTTCGGTGCCTTGCTTCTAAGCCATTAAGTATTTTGCACTGAACTATCGTGTAGTCATCAGAAACGTGTATGTCAGATGTTCACAGCATCCACGGACGACGCTCGAGGTGCAGCACACCGAGTGGTGCATTAAGGACATAAGCCTTCTGCGCAGCAACGAGGACAATCCTCTTCAAAGTTTGCTACTATCAACTTTCAACTAAATTTTCTCTAGGAACATATAAAATCAGTAGAGCTATAGCGCAAGCTACATCGTAATTCGCAAAGACCATTAGACTATGTTCATGACAATTAGTTCAATTAATCATATTACATAAGAACTCCCACTCAAAAAGTACATCTCTCTAGTCATTTGAGTGGTACATGATCCAAATCCACTATCTCAAGTCCGATCATCACGTGAGTCGAGAATAGTTTCAGTGGCAAGCATCTCTATGCTAATCATATCAACTATACGATTCATGCTCGAACTTTCGGTCTCATGTGTTCCGAGGCCATGTCTGCACATGCTAGGCTCGTCAAGCTTAACCCGAGTGTTCTGCGTGTGCAACTTTTTTGCACCCGTTGTATGTGAACGTTGAGTCTATCACACCCGATCATCACGTGGTGTCTCGAAACGAAGAACTGTCGCAACGGTGCACAGTCGGGGAGAACACAATTTCGTCTTGAAATTTTAGTGAGAGATCACCTCATAATGCTACCGTCGTTCTAAGCAAGATAAGGTGCAAAAAGGATTAACATCACATGCAATTCATAAGTGACATGATATGGCCATCATGATCTCCATCATCATGATCTCCATCATCATGATCTCCATCAACGTGATCTCCATCAACGTGTCGCCATCGGGGTTGTCGTGCTACTCATGCTATTACTACTAAAGCTACGTCCTAGCAATATAGTAAACGCATCTGCAAGCACAAACGTTAGTTTAAAGACAACCCTATGGCTCCTGCCGGTTGCCGTACCATCGACGTGCAAGTCGATATTAACTATTACAACATGATCATCTCATACATCCAATATATCACATCACATCGTTGGCCATATCACATCAGAAGCATACCCTGCAAAAACAAGTTAGACGTCCTCTAATTTTGTTGTTGCATGTTTTACGTGGTGACCATGGGTATCTAGTAGGATCGCATCTTACTTACGTAAACACCACAACGGAGATATATGAATTGCTATTTAACCTCATCCAAGGACCTCCTCGGTCAATTCCGATTCAACTAAAGTTGGAGAAAGTGACACCCGCCAGTCATCCTTGAGCAACGGAGTTACTCGTAGCGATGAAACCAGTCTCTCGTAAGCGTACGAGTAATGTCGGTCCGAGCCGCTTCGATCCAACAATACCGCGGAATCAAGAAAAGACTAAGGAGGGCAGCAAAACACACATCACCGCCCACAAAAACTTTTGTGTTCTACTCGAGAAGACATCTACGCATGAACCTAGCTCATGATGCCACTGTTGGGGAACGTCGCATGGAAAACAAAAAATTTCCTACGCGCACGAAGACCTATCATGGTGATGTCCATCTACGAGAGGGGATGTGTGATCTACGTACCCTTGTAGACCGTACAGCAGAAGCGTTAGTGAACGCGGTTGATGTAGTGGAACGTCCTCACGTCCCTCAATCCGCCCCTCGAACCGTCCCGCGATCAGTCCCACGATCTAGTGCCGAACGGACGGCACCTCCGCGTTCAGCACACGTACAGCTCGACGATGATCTCGACCTTCTTGATCCACCAAGAGAGACGGAGAGGTAGATGAGTTCTCCGGCAGCGTGACGGCGCTCCGGAGGTTGGTGGTGATCTTATCTCAGCAGGGCTCCGCCCGAGCTCCGCAGAAACGCGATCTAGAG
Organism: Hordeum vulgare subsp. vulgare; assembly: GCF_904849725.1. Lineage (NCBI taxonomy): Eukaryota > Viridiplantae > Streptophyta > Magnoliopsida > Poales > Poaceae > Hordeum > Hordeum vulgare. Next base: position 502,823,675 of record NC_058518.1, read on the forward strand.
GTAAAACCGTGGAGATATGTGGTCGGGCTGCCGTGGCAAAGTCGTCTCAAATCAGCCCTAAAACCTCCGTATATATAGGTGGGAGAGGGGGGCCTTGCCTTGGGGCTCAAGGAGCCCCAAGGGGGTCGGCCGAGCCAAGGGGGGGAGTCCTCCCCTTCCAAACCGAATCCAACTAGGTTTGGAAGGTGGAGTCCTTCCCCTTTTTCCCACCTCCTCTTTTTTTTTCCTTTCCTCTTTGATTTTCTTCCTATGGCGCATAGGGCCTTATTGGGCTATCCCACCAGCCCACTAAGGTCTGGTGCGCCACCCCCAAGGCCTATGGGCTTCCCCGAGGTGGGTTGCTCCCCCCCCCCCCCCCGGTGAACATCCAGAACACATTCGTCATTCCTGGTACATTCACGGTAACTCCGAAAACCTTCCGTTAATCAAATGAGGTCATCCTATATATCAATCTTCATTTCCGGACCATTTCGGAAACTCTCGTGACGTCCGTGATCTCATCCGGGACTCCGAACAACATTCGGTAACCAACCACATAACTCAAATACGCATAAAACAACATCGGACCTTAAGTGTGCAGACCCTGCGGGTTCGAGAACTGTGTAGACTTGACCCGAGGGAATCCTCGGTCAATATCCAATAGCGGGACCTGGATGCCCATATTGGATCCTACATATTCTACGAAGATCTTATCGTTTGAACCTCAGTGCCAAGGATTCATATAATCCCGTATGTCATTCCTTTTGTCCTTCGGTATGTTACTTGCCCGAGATTCGATCGTCAGTATCCATATACCTATTTCAATCTCGTTTACCGGAAAGTCTCTTTACTCGTTCCGTAATACAAGATCCCGCAACTTACACTAAGTCACATTGCTTGCAAGGCTTGTGTGTGATGTTGTATTATCGAGTGGGCCCCGAGATACCTCTCCTCACACGGAGTGACAAATCCCAGTCTCGATCCATACTAACTCAACTAACACCTTCGGAGATACCTGTAGAGCATATTTATAGTCACCCAGTTACGTTGCGACGTTTGATACACACAAAGCATTCCTCCGGTGTCAGTGAGTTATATGATCTCATGGTCATAGGAACAAATACTTGACACGCAGAAAACAGTAGCAACAAAATGACACGATCAACATGCTACGTCTATTAGTTTGGGTCTAGTCCATCACATGATTCTCCTAATGATGTGATCCCGTTATCAAGTAACAACACTTGCCTATGGCCAGGAAACCTTGGCCATCTTTGATCAACGAGCTAGTCAACTAGAGGCTTACTAGGGACAGTGTTTTGTCTATGTATCCACACAAGTATTGTGTTTCCAATCAATACAATTATAGCATGGATAATAAACGATTATCTTGAACAAAGAAATATAATAATAACTAATTTATTATTGCCTCTAGGGCATATTTCCAACATCCGGTGTATCTTTTGACTTCCCATACAAGCCCAGGAAGCCTAGAATATTCACGCAGAGATTCTTCGTCAGGTGCATCACGTCGATTGCCGAGCGGACCTCATGGACTTCCCAGTTGGGTAGTATAACGACCAAGATGCGGTCCTTTCCGATCTGGGGGTCGAGGCCCCGAATAGGAAAGAAGCGCATCTAAGCGTTTCGCAAGCAAGTAAACATAGCACATAATAATAATTACAGTAGACAATCTGGGATTCAACTGTCTTCTTATTAACAATACAGAGTACAACGCAGATACAAACAAGGTAGTTCCAGTACGGACTACAGAACAAGGAAAATGCTATGCTACCCGCTGCAGGCCCACGATCACGACCACGGCTCAGTCCTCTGGATAGTTCACGTAAAGGCGATTTGTCTCCTCGTCGTACTGCCACGCCAGCTGGGTGCCGTCGGGATCATCTGTCTCCAGGATACCTGTACCTGCTGGGAGTTTCGGAGGAATCCGTGAGCCACGGGGACTCAACAATCTAGGACCTTGGTGCCAAATCTAGTCACGTTATTTGGGTAAGGAAGGGATGGAGTGTTTCAAGCTGCTGCAACCTATGATTGAATAAGTGGCTAACTTACGCAAAAAATGAAGTGAAAGTGGTCTACGCTAACGATCGAGAATACTTGATCAGAAAGTGATCCTGAACACCTACCTACGGCAATCATAACCCCACCGTGTTCCCGATCGAAGAGAGATCTTTGAAGGGACAGTCACGGTTATGCAAACAGTTGGCATATTTTATTAGTTTATGTTTAAGTTCTCTAATACCGGATGTTAACAAAATTTCCAAGTTGCCACATAACCGCGGGCACGGCTTTCTGAAAGATTAAACCCTGCAGGGGTGCTCCAACTAGTCCATCATAAACGAACACAGGCAGCAAAGGCATCCTCTATCACGAATCTCGTGATCTCGTCGGATTCCTTAGAGGAAAACCTCAACTATCGGGAAAACCAAAGCTTCACCGGGATTCCTATACGCAAGATATACCGCTAAGGCAAGACAAGACTAGCAGGACCTCCTGACGTGTCGACGACCCTGATAAGAGCCGCGTATCTCAGTCTCAGGACACGCCGGATGAGTGATGGTTACCACGCCAAGACACCGAGTTGCCCCGGGGAGCGTAATAAGCTGCTCTGGTTTGGACCAACACTCATGAGGAGCACTGGCCCGGGTTGTTGATTAAATTCCTCGGGGTAGATATTCCCTGTGCAGATTATTATTAGGTGATTAGCAAATAGTACCAATGTTGGGTCCTGCCGGACAAGCCTTAACACTAGGCGATTTATCAAGGGGGTCCCCATAACAACCCCGAACGTGTTAGGAGCGATCATTATGGAATCAAACACCGGTAACCGGTAACTAAGGCGGCAATAACGGAACAAGACACCCGGCAAAAGGCTAGGCCTCCCGTCATTTACCAGGTATATAGATACATTAATTAAATAACAGAAATTAATATAATGATATCAAGCTCATGTCACCACATGAGTTTGAAACACCTGCAACTAACAATGCTAACATTAGTAGCTGAGCAAGTCTACCTAGCCATACAAGTTTGCTAGGAAAGAGTTCAATGTATAGGCTCATGGCATATGAAGAGGCAATATATTTTCAGTGGTAGGCAGCGAGCAATTTGACATGGAGTCGAAACTAACATAACAAGTCTAGAGATGGGATCAAGGTCATATCATCTTGCCTGTGATATCCTCAGTTTGGAATGGTTCTGGATCGTCCTGCACGTACTCTCCTGACTCCACGTATTCGTTCTCCGCTCCCGGTGCTACCCAACATAAGAATAACAGCCAATGAACAGCAACACCACCAAATGCAACAATCACATGATGCATGAGATGAAAGTTGAGCATGCACCACTATTTCTATCACTAGCACAAGCAAAATAAACTACAACAAGTTTCTGGACAGAACTTTGCACTAAACTATTTGGACATGCATCGGAATGATATGAACAGATGCAGCTCGTAAAAACGGTGCAAAACCATATAAAGTACATTGCAAACGGAGCTACGGATCAACGGGAATCAACGATACAAGATATGAAGCTCTACGTGAAAGAATCAACACCTCACACACATTTGGCACAAATCTGGTATTCCCAGGTTGCCAAGACATATATTGACCCAACATGAATGAAATGGAGCAAGGTAGATCACCACAACAGCAATTAAGCACAAACTTTGAACAAAATGGCAAAACTACATAATCTGCCAGTTTCTGCATCTTAGCTGTTTGGAAGCAACATGCAACATAGCTACAGGTCTTCAAACATGACAAATAATATATGTGGCTGTTGCCCACCAAGAACACTAAAAGCCCCAGCAAGAATCACAGCAAAATTAATTAAACTATAGAAGATACAAGGCCACAAACTTTCCCAAAACCATCAGATCTCAGGGACTTTGTGAAAATTCCTGCACCTGAGTTTCTGTTTCTGTTCTGAAGCTTTTTGACAGCAATCAAAACACAAGCTACTGGACTCAAAATGACTTGAAAATTGACAGGAAGCTTCACAAACATACCAGGTTCAAAATACTAGCACTGAACTAAGTCCAGTTCTCAACAGAATGACCAGCACATCCTCATCTACAGGGGAAGAAAATGTTTCCAGCATCCCAGACTTAGTGAAATTTTCAGAGTTCAAAAATCTGGAATTTTCCAGCCACATGCCCACTTTGTCTAGGCATAGTTTGCACACACATGTTACCAAGAGGTGATTGACACCACTATGGTGTTGAGCACAAACCCCTACTATTAACACACAAAGATCCATGCCCTTGGGCTCCATCTATACCATGGAATCAAGGACCAAACTTCCAACAAAATGTAAATGCAACTCCATAAGGTATGCTTCTAAGATGACAGTACATAGGTGAGTTTTATTTGCACAACGACAAAGTGACATGGGGGTTTGAACCCCATGTTTGTGTCATGCACATCAACAACACCAACACACACAATACCTCACTAGCACTAGCATCAAGCTCAACACAAAATAACTCTAAGCTAACAAGAGAGTATGCACACCCCCACATATGGGCATGTGATGGTACACACTCTCACTTGCATTACTAGGATCAGCCTAGGAATCATGTCATCCTCAAAGTGCAACCCCCACAACAAACTACCCTAGCTTATCTAGTAATCCACACCTACACATGCTAACAAGATAGCCACCTAGTGCAACTCATCACCTCAAGTCCACGTGGTGAGGGGGAGGCATCCACCCCACTAAATCCATGCTAGCAAAATAAACTACAAGATCAACTTAGCCCACCTAAAACTCAAAAGATGGGCTACACATGATACACTAGTGCTACTTTCATACCATAAGAACAACACTCACAAGAAACCACATTATCATGCACAACTCCTACCAAGTGTACTTCACACCACTAGATGTAATCATCATAGGCATCTCAAGGTTAGCATCATCTAACAAACCCTTGTGTGCAAAACACACACCCAATTAATCTAACCTAACTATACTAGCAGGGAAAAGGAATAAAAAGCCACCTTGCTGCCCAAGCACAAAGAAGAGGAAGAACAATTTAAAGGCAGCAAAAAAAAGATAGCAAAAACAAACATCAGGGGTCCTGGGAATCGAACCCAGTACCTCCTGGTACACAAGGCACCACCTAGCCACTGCACCACCAACACATATGTCGACAGTAAAGAGGAAGGAAGCAAAGAGAACATGCTTCACTGGCCACTGTGCACCGAATCAGCAAAACCCAAAAATAGGCCGACGGGAGATCGAACCCAGAACCTCTCATCAGGCACAACATGAGAACGACCACTGGGCTACGATGAGATAACTGACAGAGGGGGGAAACTCATACAGAAAAGCTAACAGAAATCACCCTCTGTCTACTGAGAACGCCAGCGACAGAGATCCTGACGGGCTTCCCTTGCCGGCGTTGCTGCGCTGCGCTACCGCGACGTACTCTGCTCACGACACTGCAAACCGACGAGGGGAAGAGCCTGCACCTGATGAACACCTATCTACGCGGGAAGGGGACCCTGCTGCTGCTAGTGCACGCCCGCATGGCGCCCTAGACAGGAGGAGAACCCGCGAGAATCTACGCGGCTGCACTGCGTCTACCGAGAACGAGGCGACAGGAAGGCCACACCTACACTTCCATACGAGAGGAAGAAATCTGCTGCCCAACTCGTGCGCGCTAAACTACTGCACGACGGATCCCACCTGCTGGACTGTCAACACCGTAACATGCAGGGGGACAACGAACACACGACAGCTCCGCCACTCTAAGGAGGAAGAGGCACAGGGGAGGCGACGTCCTCACCTTGGGGAGAAGAGGGGGCGCCGCTCGGGAAGGAGGAGCGCCGGAGGGGAAGAAGCCGTCGACGAAGACGTCCTTGAGCTACAGAACCGAACGGGAGGAGAAGACACCGCGGGCACGTCCTTGACGGGCTCGGGGTCGTCGTCCTGGCCGTTCTCCGGGGCTTCTAGCGCCGGGAATGGATCGCAGGGATCCACCCCGAGCGCCTGGACATGGCGACGGCGGCGAATGGAGGCGGGGCGCGACGGTCGCCGGCGATGACCTACTGTCTGCTGCTTACTCCTACCACTACCTTACCTGACAGAGAAGAGTGGAAGAGAGATGGGGAAAGAGATGGTGGCGGCGCGAGATGGGAGGGGAGGAGGAACCCTAGATGAGGGGGAGAGGGCACGGACGCCAACGCACTTATAAGGGGGCCTCGACGTTGCTGCTCATGGCGTCAACTCCTCTCTCTCTCTCTCGTTCTGACGAAAAGCAACACGCGCGGGGGTGAGACGGCGTCAGGAAGGAGGGGGGTTGCTGGCCTGGGCTCCTCGCGCTGGGAGGAAGACCTACTGGGACAGCACGGGAGGAAGACCTACTGGGCCAGCACGGAGGAAGCCCATGATGCGCCAGGGAAGAGAAGAAATACACAGGGGGGTTTTCTATTTAGGCAAAAACCACACAGGGAGGAAAATACTACACAAAATAAACTACTGGGATAAAAGTCAAAAGGAAAAACGTGCTGGTCATAAGGAATTATGGCCCATTAGAATAAAATAGGAAAGCAATATTTGGAGCCATTTGAAATAAATGCAAAACAGTAATTAATTTACTGTTTTGGGTTTATTTGCACCTCTAAAAACCAAAGAACAAATCAACAAAAATACACCTCCTCATAATCACAATTTACTCTAACCACCAGACATTTTAGAATCACTTTTGGGAAGAAGGAATTTTGACATGAGATAATAGGAGGGAAAAAGGATTTAACATAGCTAAGAGCTTGAAATGGCTAGCACTCACTCCTACCCACACACCATTATCACATGAGCATCAACACAAGATATTACCAAACCACAACATCACACCTAACAAGATCACATGCATTCATCTCACCACAATACTAACTCCTAGTAAGAACATAACCCAACATGAACATGACATGCAAACATTGTTGGGGAACGTCGCATGGGAAACAAAAATTTTCCTACGCGCACGAAGACCTATCATGGTGATGTCCATCTACGAGAGGGGATGAGTGATCTACGTACCCTTGTAGACCGTACAGCAGAAGTGTTAGATAACGCGGTTGATGTAGTGGAATGTCCTCACGTCCCTCGATCCGCCCCGCGAACAATCCCGCGATCAGTCCCACGATCTAGTACCGAACGGACGGCACCTCCGCATTCAGCACACGTACAGCTCGACGATGATCTCGGCCTTCTTGATCCAGCAAGAGAGATGGAGAGGTAGAAGAGTTCTCCGGCAGCGTGACGGCGCTCCGGAGGTTGGTGATGACCTTGTCTCAGCAGGGCTCCGCCCGAGCTCCGCAGAAACGCGATCTAGAGGAAAAACTGTGGAGGTATGTGGTCGGGCTGCCGTGGAAAAGTCGTCTCAAATCAGCCCTAAAACCTCCGTATATATAGGTGGGAGGGAGGGGACCTTGCCTTGGGGATCAAGGAGCCCCAAGGGGGTCGGCCGAGTCCAAGGGGGAGGACTCTCCCCCCCAAACCGAGTTGGACTAGGTTTGGTGGGAGGGAGTCCCCCTTCCTTCCCACCTCCTCCTTTTTTTTTCTTTCTCTCTTGATTTTCTTCTCCTTGGCGCATAGAGCCTTTTGGGCTGTCCCACCAGCCCACTAAGGGTTGGTATGCCACCCTCAAGGCCTATGGGCTTCCCCGGGGTGGGTTGCCCCCCCCCCCCGGTGAACTCCCGGAACCCATTCGTCATTCCCCGTACATTCCCGGTAACTCCGAAAACCTTCCGGTAATCAAATGAGGTCATCCTATATATCAATCTTCATTTCCGGACCATTCCGGAAACCCTCGTGACGTCCGTGATCTCATCCGGGACTCCGAACAACATTCGGTAACCAACCATATAACTCTAATACGCATAAAACAACGTCGAACCTTAAGTGTGCAGACCCTGCGGGTTCGAGAACTATGTAGACATGACCCGAGAGACTCCTCGGTCAATATCCAATAGCGGGACCTGGATGCCCATATTGGATCCTACATATTCTACGAAGATCTTATCGTTTGAACCTCAGTGCCAAGGATTCATATAATCACGTATGTTATTCCCTTTGTCCTTCGGTATGTTACTTGCCCGAGATTCGATCGTCCGTATCCGTATACCTATTTCAATCTCGTTTACTGGCAAGTCTCTTTACTCGTTCCGTAATACAAGATCCTGCAACTTACACTAAGTTACATTTCTTGCAAGGCTTGTGTGTGATGTTGTATTACCGAGTGGGCCCCGAGATACCTCTCCGTTCACACGGAGTGACAAATCCCAGTCTTGATCCATACTAACTCAACTAACACCTTCGGAGATACCTGTAGAGCAACTTTATAGTCACCCAGTTACGTTGCGACGTTTGATACACACAAAGCATTCCTCCGGTGTCAGTGAGTTATATGATCTCATGGTCATAGGAATAAATACTTGACACGCAGAAAACAGTAGCAACAAAATGACACGATCAACATGCTACGTCTATTAGTTTGGGTCTAGTCCATCACGTGATTCTCCTAATGACGTGATCCAGTTATCAATCAACAACACCTTGTTCATAATCAGAAGACACTAACTATCTTTGATCAACTGGCTAGCCAACTAGAGGCTTGCTAGGGACGGTGTTTTGTCTATGTATCCACACATGTAAATGAGTCTTCATTCAATACAATTATAGCATGGATAATAAACGATTATCTTGATACAGGAATTATAATAATAACTATATTTATTATTGCCTCTAGGGCATAATTCCAACAGTCTCCCACTTGCACTAGAGTCAATAATCTAGCCCTCACATCACTATGTGAATTACATTGTAATAAATCTAACACCCATACAGTTCTGGTGTTGATCATGCTTTGGCCGTGGAAGAGGTTTAGTCAGCGGGTCCGCTACATTCAGATCCGTGTGCACTTTGCATATATTCACGTCCTCTCCCTCGACGTAGTCGCGGATGAGGTTGAAGCGTCGTTTGATGTGTCTGGTCTTCTTGTGAAACCGTGGTTCCTTTGCTAAGGCAATGGCACCAGTGTTGTCACAGAACAAGGTTATTGGACTCAGTGCGCTTGGCACCACTCCAAGATCCGTCATGAACTGCTTCATCCAGACACCCTCCTTAGCCGCCTCCGAGGCAGCCATGTACTCCGCTTCACATGTAGAATCTGGTACGACGCTTTGCTTGGAACTGCACCAGCTTACTGCACCCCCATTAAGAATAAATACGTATCCGGTTTGCGACTTAGAGTCGTCCGGATCTGTGTCAAAACTTGCATCGACGTAACCTTTTACGGCGAGCTCTTCGTCACCTCCATATACGAGAAACATCTCCTTAGTCCTTTTCAGGTACTTCAGGATATTCTTGACCGCTGTCCAGTGATCCACTCCTGGATTACTTTGGAACCTACCTGCCATACTTATGGCCAGGCTAACATCCGGTCTAGTGCACAGCATCGCATACATGATAGAACCTATGGCTGAAGCATAGGGGACGGAGCGCATATGCTCTCTATCTTCATCAGTTGCTGGGCACTGAGTCTTACTCAATCTCGTACCTTGTAGAACTGGCAAGAACCCTTTCTTGGACTGTTCTATTTTGAACCTCTTCAAAACTTTATCAAGGTATGTGCTTTGTGAAAGTCCTATCAGGCGTTTTGATCTATCCCTATAGATTTTAATGCCTAGAATGTAAGCAGCTTCTCCTAGGTCCTTCATAGAGAAACTATTATTCAAGTAACCTTTTATGCTCTCCGAAAACTCTACGTTGTTTCCAATCAGTAATATGTCATCCACATATAATATTAGAAACGCCACAGAGCTCCCACTCACTTTCTTCTAAATACAAGATTCTCCAACCACTTGTATAAACCCAAATGCTTTGATCACCTCATCAAAGCGTTTGTTCCAACTCCGAGATGCTTGCACCAGTCCATAAATGGATCGCTGGAGCTTGCACACCTTGTTAGCATTCTTAGGATCGACAAAACCTTCGGGCTGTATCATATACAAATCTTCCTTAAGGAAACCGTTAAGGAACGCCGTTTTGACATCCATCTGCCAGATTTCATAATCGAAAAATGCAGCTATTGCTAACATGATTCTGACGGACTTAAGCATCGCTACAGGTGAGAAAGTCTCATCATAGTCAACTCCTGGAACTTGTGAAAAACCCTTTGCCACAAGTCGAGCTTTATAAACGGTCACATTGCCGTCAGCGTCCGTCTTCTTCTTAAAGATCCATTTGTTCTGAATAGCCTTGCGGCCCTCAGGTAGTATCTCCAAAGTCCACACTTTGTTCTCATACATGGATCCTATCTCGGACTTCATGGCTTCTAGCCATTTGTTGGAATCTGGGCCCACCATTGCTTCTTCATAATTTGCAGGTTCATTGTTGTCTAACAACATGATTGATAAGACGGGATTACCGTACCACTCTGGAGCAGCACGTGATCTCGTCGATCTGCGTGGTTCAACAGAAACTTGAACTGGAGTTTCATGATCATCATCATTAACTTCCTCCTCAACCGGCGTCGCAACGAAAGAGGTTTCCCCTTGCCCTGCGCCACCATCCAGAGGGATGAGAGGTTCGACAACCTCGTCAAGTTCTATCTTCCTCCCACTCAATTCTCTCGAGAGAAACTCCTTCTCGAGAAAAGCTCCGTTCTTAGCAACAAACACTTTGCCCTCGGATTTGAGATAGAAGGTGTACCCAACTGCCTCTTTTGGGTAACCTATGAAGACGCACTTTTCCGCTTTGGGTTCCAGCTTTTCAGGCTGAAGCTTTTTGACATAAGCATCACATCCCCAAACTTTAAGAAATGACAACTTTGGCCTTTTGCCATACCACAGTTCATATGGTGTCGTCTCAACGGATTTTGATGGTGCCCTATTTAAAGTGAATGCAGCTGTTTCTAATGCATAACCCCAAAATGATAACGGAAATCAGTAAGAGACATCATAGATCGCACCATCTCTAACAAAGTACGATTACGACGTTCGGACACACCATTACGCTGTGGTGTTCCAGGCGGTGTCAACTGTGAAACAATTCCACATTTTCTTAAGTGATCACCAAACTCAAAACTCAGATATTCACCCCCACGATCAGACCGTAGGAACTTGATCTTCTTGTTACGATGATTTTCCACTTCACTCTGAAATTGCTTGAACTTTTCAAATGTTTCAGACTTGTGCTTCATCAAGTAGACATAGCCATACCTACTCAAATCGTTAGTGAAGGTGAGAAAATAACGATATCCGCCGCGTGCCTCCATGCTCATCGGACCACACACATCGGTATGTATGATTTCCAATAAGTCACTTGCACGCTCCATTGTTCCGGAGAACAGAGTCTTAGTCATCTTGCCCATGAGCCATGGTTCGCACGTGTCAAGTGAATCAAAGTCAAGTGACTCCAAAAGTCCATCAGCATGGAGTTTCTTCATGTGCTTTACACCAATATGACCTAAGCGGCAGTGCCACAAAAATATGGCGCTATCATTGTTTACTCTAACTCTTTTGGTCTCAATGTTATGTATATGCGTATCGCTATCAAGATTCAATATGAACAATCCTCTCACATTCGGTGCATGACCATAAAAGATGTTACTCATAGAAATAGAACAACCATTATTCTCTGACTTAAAAGAGTAACCGTCTCGCAATAAACAAGATCCAGATATAATGTTCATGCTCAACGCAGGCACTAAATAACAATGATTTAAGTTCATCACTAATCCCGACGGTAGCTGAAGTGACACTGTGCCGACGGCGATTGCATCAACCTTGGAACCATTTCCTACGCGCATCGTCACTTCATCTTTCGCCAGCCTTCGTCTATTCCGCAGTTCCTGTTTCGAGTTGCAAATATGAGCAACAGAACCGGTATCGAATACCCAGGCACTACTACGAGATCCGGTTAAGTACACATCAATAACATGTATATCAAATATACCCGATTTTTCTTTGCCCGCCTTCTTATCTGCCAGATACTTGGGGCAATTGCGCTTCCAGTGACCCATACCCTTGCAATAGTAACACTCCGTTTCAGGCTTAGGTCCAGCTTTGGGTTTCTTCGGCGGATTGGCAACAGGCTTGCCGCTCTTCTTCGAATTGCCCTTCTTGCCTTTGCCGTTTCTCTTGAAACTAGTGGTCTTATTCACCATCAACACTTGATGCTCTTTACGGAGTTCAGACTCTGCGACTTTCAGTATCGCAAACAACTCGCCGGGAGACTTGTTCATCCCTTGCATGTTTGTAGTTCAACACAAAGCCTTTATAGCTTGGCGGCAGTGATTGAAGGATTCTGTCAGTGATAGCCTCTTGCCGGAGTTCAATCCCCAGCTCAGCTAGACGGTTTGAGTACCCAGACATTTTGAGCACATGTTCACTGACAGACGAGTTTTCCTCCATCTTGCAAGCATAGAATTTATCGGAGGTCTCATACCTCTCGATCTGGGCGTTCTTCTAAAAGATAAACTTCAACTCCTGGAACATCTCAAATGCTCCATGACGCTCAAAGTGACGTTGAAGTCCCGGTTCTAAGCCATACAAGACTGCACATTGAACTATTGAGTAGTCCTCCTTACGTGCTAACCAAGCGTTCTTAACATCCTGATCAGCCGTAGCGGGTGGTTCATCTCCTAGCGCAGCATTAAGGACATAATCCTTCTTCCCAGCTTGTAAGATTAGCTTAAGATTACGAGCCCAGTCTACAAAGTTGCTTCCATCATCTTTCAACTTAGCTTTCTCTAGGAATGTATTAAAATTCAGGATGACTGTCGCGTGAGCCATGATCTACAACACAAATATATTCAAAGTGGACTTAGACTATGTTCAAGATAATTAGAGTTTAACTTAATCAAATTATACGCTAAACTCCCACTCAAAAAGTACATCTCTCTAGTCATTTGAGTGGTTCATGATCCACTTACACTAGCTCAAGTCCGATCATCACGTGAGTTGAGTATAGTTTCAGTGGTAAGCATCCCTGTGCTAATCATATCATCTATATGATTCATGATCGACCTTTCGGTCTCATGTGTTCCGAGGCCATGTCTGCACATGCTAGGCTCGTCAAGCTTAACCCGAGTGTTCCGCGTGCGCAACTGTTTTGCACCCGTTGTATGTGAACGTTGAGTCTATCACACCCGATCATCACGTGGTGTCTCGAAACGACGAACTGTAGCAACGGTGCACAGTCGGGGAGAACACAATTTCGTCTTGAAATTTTAGTGAGAGATCACCTCACAATGCTACCGTCGTTCTAAGCAAAATAAGGTGCATAAAAGGATTAACATCACATGCAATTCATAAGTGACATGATATGGCCATCATCACGTGCTTCTTGATCTCCATCGCCAAAGCACCTGGCACGATCTTCTTTTCACCGGTGCCACACCATGATCATCCATCAACGTGTTGCCATCGGGGTTGTCGTGCTACTCATGCTATTACTACTAAAGCTACATCCTAGCAAAATAGTAAACGCATCTGCAAGCACAAACGTTAGTATAAAGACAACCCTATGGCTCCTGCCGGTTGCCGTACCATCGACGTGCAAGTCGATATTTCTATTACAACATGATCATCTCATACATCCAATATATCACATCACATCATTGGCCATATCACATCACAAGCATACCCTGCAAAAACAAGTTAGACGTCCTCTAATTTTGTTGTTGCATGTTTTACATGGTGACCAAGGGTATCTAGTAGGATCGCATCTTACTTACGCAAACACCACAACGGAGATATATGAGTTGCTATTTAACCTCATCCAAGGACCTCCTCGGTGAAATCCGATTCAACTAAAGTTGGAGAAACCGACACTTGCCAGTCATCTTTGAGCAAAGGGGGTTACTCGTAACGATGAAACCAGTCTCTCGTAAGCGTACGAGTAATGTCGGTCCAAGCCGCTTCAATCCAACAATACCGCGGAATCAAGAAAACACTAAGGAGGGCAGCAAAGCGCACATCACCGCCCACAAAAACTTTTGTGTTCTACTCGAGAAGACATCTACGCATGAACCTAGCTCTGATACCACTGTTGGGGAACGTCGCATGGGAAACAAAAATTTTCCTACGCGCACGAAGACCTATCATGGTGATGTCCATCTACGAGAGGGGATGAGTGATCTACGTACCGTTGTAGACCGTACAGCAGAAGCATTAGATAACGCGGTTGATGTAGTGGAACGTCCTCACGTCCCTCGATCCGCCCCACGAACAATCCCGCGATCAGTCCCACGATCTAGTACCGAACGGACGGCACCTCCGCGTTCGGCACACGTACAACTCGACGATGATCTCGGCCTTCTTGATCCAGCAAGAGAGACGGAGAGGTAGAAGAGTTCTCCGGCAGCGTGACGGCGCTCCGGAGGTTGGTGATGACCTTGTCTCAGCAGGGCTCCGCCCGAGCTCCGCAGAAACGCGATCTAGAGGAAAAACTGTGGAGGTATGTGGTCGGGCTGCCGTGGAAAATTCGTCTCAAATCAGCCCTAAAACCTCCGTATATATAGGTGGGAGGGAGGGGACCTTGCCTTGGGGCTCAAGGAGCCCCAAGGGGGTCGGCCGAGTCCAAGGGGGAGGACTCTCCCCCCCCCCCCAAACCGAGTTGGACTAGGTTTGGTGGGAGGGAGTCCCCCTTCCTTCCCACCTCCTCCTTTTTTTTTTCTTTCTCTCTTGATTTTCTTCTCCTTGGCGCATAGAGCCTTTTGGGCTGTCCCACCAGCCCACTAAGGGCTGGTGTGCCACCCTCAAGGCCTATGGGCTTCCCCGGGGTGGGTTGCCCCCCCCCCCCCGGTGAACTCCCGGAACCCATTCGTCATTCCCGGTACATTCCCGGTAACTCCGAAAACCTTCCGGTAATCAAATGAGGTCATCCTATATATCTATCTTCGTTTCCGGACCATTCCGGAAACCCTCGTGACGTCCGTGATCTCATCCGGGACTCCGAACAACATTCGGTAACCAACCATATAACTCTAATACGCATAAAACAACGTCGAACCTTAAGTGTGCAGACCCTACGGGTTCGAGAATTATGTAGACATGACCCGAGAGACTCATCGGTCAATATCCAATAGCGGGACCTGGATGCCCATATTGGATCCTACATATTCTACGAAGATCTTATCGTTTGAACCTCAGTGCCAAGGATTCATATAATCCTGTATGTTATTCCCTTTGTCCTTCGGTATGTTACTTGCCCGAGATTCGATCGTCCTTATCCGTATACCTATTTCAATCTCGTTTACTGGCAAGTCTCTTTACTCGTTCCGTAATACAAGATCCCGCAACTTACACTAAGTTACATTGCTTGCAAGGCTTGTGTGTGATGTTGTATTACCGAGTGGGCCCCGAGATACCTCTCCATTCACACGGAGTGACAAATCCCAGTCTTGATCCATACTAACTCAACTAACACCTTCGGAGATACCTGTAGAGCATCTTTATAGTCACCCAGTTCTGTTGCGACGTTTGATACACACAAAGCATTCCTCCGGTGTCAGTGAGTTATATGATCTCATGGTCATAGGAATAAATACTTGACACGTAGAAAACAGTAGCAACAAAATGACACGATCAACATGCTACGTCTATTAGTTTGGGTCTAGTCCATCACGTGATTCTCCTAATGACGTGATCCAGTTATCAATCAACAACACCTTGTTCATAATCAGAAGACACTAACTATCTTTGATCAACTGGCTAGCCAACTAGAGGCTTGCTAGGGACGGTGTTTTGTCTATGTATCCACACATGTAAATGAGTCTTCATTCAATACAATTATAGCATGGATAATAAACGATTATCTTGATACAGGAATTATAATAATAACTATATTTATTATTGCCTCTAGGGCATAATTCCAACAAACATAAGGTAAGGCAAGGAATGAGATGGCATGGATGCATGCATGCTAATGCAAAATAGAAGGTGACACATGAAATCATACATGCATAGCAACTCTCATGGCAAAGTCAAGGTGGTCCCACATGGAAGGTTACAAAAAGGGAAAGTCCTACACTTGGGGCATTACAGGTAGCTCCCAAAATATAGATTTCTTCTTCCACATGGATACGCGCTTATCAAGGCCGTTAGGAACAGGTTGGCTGTCAGGACCCTTTCCAAAGATTACTTTTAAATCTTTGACCATATCAAATACTTCAGCACCAGTACGGATGACAGGCTTCCCCCGGGGTTCTGCCTTGCCATTGAAATGCTTGCCTTTTTTCTTTAAGGGATGCTTGGGCGGAAGAAAACGACGATTGTACGGGTACACATTCTTCCTACATTTGTCCAGATATATACTTTCTGTCTGATCCAAACAGTGCGTGCATGCATTGTATCCCTTGTTTGACTGTCCTGAAATGTTACTAAGAGCAGGCCAATCATTGATGGTTACGAAAAGCAACGCTCGAAGGTCAAATGCCTCTTGTTTGTGCTCGTCCCACACACGTACACCTGGTTCGGCCCACAACTGTAAAAGTTCATCAACTAATG
This sequence comes from Hordeum vulgare subsp. vulgare, assembly GCF_904849725.1. NCBI lineage: Eukaryota > Viridiplantae > Streptophyta > Magnoliopsida > Poales > Poaceae > Hordeum > Hordeum vulgare. The sequence goes on from NC_058518.1 coordinate 502,840,198, forward strand.
GCCTTAGGTACACATCAATATCGTTGCCGGGTTGCTTTGGACCTTGGATAAGCACTGGCATCATAATGAACTTCCGCTTCATGCACAACCAAGGAGGAAGGTTGTAGATACATAAAGTAACGGGCCAGGTGCTGTGACTGCAACTCTGCTCCCCAAAAGGATTCATGCCATCTGTACTCAGACCTAACCATAAGTTCCTTGCGTCAGCTGCAAATCTCGGGAACTCTCTCTCGATTTTTCTCCACTGCCGACCATCAGCGGTGTGCCTCAACTTATCGTCTTTCATACGATCTTCCATGTGCCATCGCAACAACTTCGCATGATCTTTATTTCTGAACAGACGTTTCAACCGTGGTATTATAGGAGCATACCACATCACCTTGGCGTGAACCCTCTTCCTGGGTGGCTCGCCCTCAATATCACCAGGGTCATCTTTTCTGATCTTATACCGCAATGCAGTGCATATCGGGCATTTATCCATATTCTCGTACTTCTCACCGCGGTAGAGGATGCAGTCATTAGGGCATGCATGTATCTTCTGCACGTCTAATCCTAGAGGGCAGACAAGCTTCTTTGCTTCGTACGTGCTGGCGGGCAATTCGTTCTTTCTTGAAAGCATCTTCTTCATCAGTACCAGCAACTTTTCGAATGACGAGTCAGTCACACCGGCCTCTGCCTTCCACTTCAGCAATTCCAGTGTGCTACCCAGCTTCTTCTGGCCATCTTCACAAGTTGGGTATAACAATTTGTTGTGGTCCTGTAACATCTGCTCGAACTGCAACCTCTCCTTTTCTGTGTCGCAACCTCTCCGTGCATCAGAAATGACCCGTCCAAGATCATCAGCGGGCTCATCTGGTTCCCGTTCTTCATCCTGATCTTCTTCTTCATTGTCTTCCATTGCGGTATCAGCATACTCAGGGAACATAGATCGATAGTTGTCATCATCGTTCTCTTCTTCTTCATCGTTGTCTTCCATCATAACCCCTCTTTCTCCGTGCTTGGTCCAAACATTATAGCCCGACTTAAAACCGGACCGAAGCAGGTGGCTCTGAATGACTCTTGAGGAAGTGTAATCCTTCTCATTCCGACATTCAACACATGGACACAACATATAGCCACCACCATGCTTGTTCGCATCGGCTGCATCTCGAAAAGAATGCACGCCTTCTCTGTAAGCGGCTGTGCGTCGATCACCGTACATCCATGGATGGCTCATCTGCGTTATACGACAGTATATCAAATACAATCACGATCCTAAAAATTAGTACCGCACGGTCTAAACGAGGAAATATAGTTGCTAACCTTTTAGAATAAGTAGAAATAAAGAGGAAGAGGTTTAAGCGTGGCCCGGGCATCTCATATCGTAGTTGTGTTCGGTGAACTGAAGCGGCATCGCTCTAACACACATTTCAACAAACACCTCTAGTGCATAAAAAAAATGGAGAGCTAGCACACACCCACACTCTTCCTTCCAAGAAAAATGCAAGGAAGAGGGGAGAGGGGGGCTGTGCTATATATAGGCAGAGGACTTTAGTCCCGGTTTGAGACACAAACCGGGACTAAAGGTGGCGCACATGCGGGCTGCACACCGCGTAGCCCTTTAGTTCCGGTTTGAGACACAAACCGGGACTAAAGGCTCCTTACGGGCCAGGACCAAAGCCTCGTGGGCGGCATTGCGATTTGGGTGACGTGGCCGGGTTTTTAGTCCCGGTCCAGAGGGAGGCCGGGACTAAAGGGTCCAGGCCAAAGGCCCGTTTTCCACTAGTGACCCCGGCGGGCTTTTGAGGTCGTGAAAGATCTCGAGTACCCCGTTGCTCCGGCCAGAGATCCGCCCCGATCTCGCCACGCGGAGACGGTGGAAGCAGAGGGCGCCCCTCGTGACGCCGATGATCAGCGACCAGGCAGGGCCCTCGTCGGCACTCGGCACTCGACGGAATATCGACGAAATCGTTGCCGGGGTAGACCCTCCCACCCCCTTCGCTCTTCTCCGACGCCGCCATCTTTGGGTTAGGGATAGCTTCCGCGGCCGCTCCCACTCCGACTCAATCGCTCTCCGCCGTCGTTGTCTTCGGCTGAGGGTTAGGGATTTGGGGGTGACTACATCAGCACGGTGGTTTTATATTTTATTTTTGAGACATGTCGGCGATGCATGCTGGGCTGCTGGCAATGCGCCCATGGAGCCTACGAGCCACACGCTAGAGCCAGTTAGGCCGGCTCAACTTTACCTATTTGATGTTTGTCTAAAATAAACCTATTTGATATCTTAAGCAAATATTTATAGGTTTTCAGATTAATCTAAAATAAATAAAAGTGTTCAGATGTTGTAACAAATTTGATTATGTAAATTTTTTAAAGTGTGAGACTATTTAAGTTTTTACTGATTCTCAAGATTTTTTTTCCAATGTAAGTCTTACAAACCATGAAACTTAACAAATACTGTATTCAATTAATTAATTTTAAATGTTCACATTTCAAAAAAAGTCGTCACGTATTTACAAAATGCATGCATTTTTTATGACACTAGAAAAAGTGTTCACCCATTTCTCCAAATATGTTTACATAATTTGCAAAATAATAAGTTACCGACATTAAATTTTCAAAATTTTGTACATGGCATTGAAAGATTCTACACGCATTTAAAAAATTAAAAATACTTATGCGTGTCTAGAAAAAAATGATTAATTTTTGTTATGAAACTTACAAACTAGGGTCAAAATTTAAGTGATCAAAAGTTGATTGGAGCGTAAAGCTAATAGTCTTATAAACTTAGAAATTAATGTCAAATTATAAGTGATCAATTTTTGTACTACATTTATTTTGAGCGCATTACTCCTATAAAAGATGCTGGAGTACCCCTTCGTGGGAGCCTTCGAAAGCGAGGAGACCCTCCGTACAGTACGTGTTCCGAGGTGACGTGTCGCGGGGCCTCTCGGGTGCAACCCGTGTTGTCTGATTTACCCGGACGGCGCACACCCGGGCAAGTGGATTCCTCGCCCACTTTGCTCCCTCGGTCACTCCTGATCATACTCCATATGTTGTTCCTTCACCTCTTCTCGCCACTTGTATGAAATTTGTCATGTTTATATGAAAACATATCATGTTTACACAAATTTTGTCCGATTGATTCAGCTGTTTCTAAAATATACTCCTCACACATTTGTGTTTGCGGACAGATACGAGAAAAGATTTGCGGGTTGCCACTTTGCCGTTGGAGATGCTTCATTTGTGCTCCTCTCAGCCAAAAGCTTGTTCATCTGATGTGAGCTGATGTGACACGACTGCTATCCTCGGTTAGCACATCCTTCACTGTTTCCATGTTACTCCACTGAACGTTAACGCGCACCTTGCTGGCCGGTTTTTCATCATATCACTATAAAATTGATTTGATTTTGGAGCCCTTAGTTCATGTGTTTCTTTCATGATGTATATATCTTTATTTTGTTACATGCAAAATACAAGTTTTTCTGGCCTCATGTAAATATTCTACATGTAAGAAGATCAAAATGATCTAAATTGTATTAGAACATGCAATGGTCGATCAAGGACATGATAAAAATGTAACTATTATTTTCAGCTAACTCAAAGGTAATTTAACAAACTGGTAGTAAATCATTGCTTGTCGTTATTCACTATTATAATACGATACCTCCAAAGTACAGACAAGCCCATTGTTCCAATTGCTTCACTTTATCTCAATTTGTGAAGCCCACGTCGTTTTAGCGCTAAGTTTAACCAAACATCGGCTCAACTGATTTTGTTTCATTGATTGCTTGCCAAGCAGGCCATTTGGTCGGCTCAACTGATTTTAATTTATCACACATTCAAATCAAGAGCATATTAAACCATTTGACGAGTAAATGATAAAAAAAGTGATTCTTTGGGGGAGTGGCTTGTTGGCTCTGAGCCCGGGTGTGAACAGTAAATTCGTTAGAAATAGCAAACAAAATCAAATAATTCGAAAAGTTCTTTTGTGGTGAAAGATGCTTGAGTGTGATATACGTGCCAAATTTGTTGAAGCTTGGATATTTGAGGAGCTCCTAGGGAAAAAGTTATGATTTAAAAATTGTTTCTGTAATTATGAAATACAGTTATATAATTAAAAATCCCTTGGTATATTTCGTAAACATACCTTTTAAATTTAAAAGGTACTCATGACTTTTATTAAAAGGTGTCACCTGTTTTACTATAAACATGTTGTAATTTTAAAAGTGTTCGTGACTTTAAGGAAATGTTCCTATAATTTTGGAAAATCAAATAAATATAAAAAAGAAAAAAAAAGCTAAAAATGATTTTTTTTAAAAGACTGCAAAAACTGATCGCGCTATCCGTTGTAAACTGTGTAGTTCCCTAACAAGAGGGCAAACCAAAACCGCTAGAATGCCCACACCACCGAGAGTGAGCGTTGTTTCAGTAGTGTTGCTGCTACATCACAATATCCTTTGTACTTTAATCAATAATGCATTTCCGCGTATAGGATTTCTGTGTGTGTTATGAATAGACTACCTACTCCACCCTTTCTGATTAAAAGGCCTACCTTAAAAATCAGAAATTTAGAGTAAGGCTCATTGTGTTGGGAATATGCAAACATAGCTATGCCCACATTAATTTTTGTTCTCAGTGTAGAACCAAGTAATGTACTCCTATGAAACAGTGAAAGGGTCATGCATGTATCGTTAATATGTTGTCTAGTACTTAATTAGGTCCTGATCGGTTGATGTGATTTGCAAGATGAGCCTATTAAACTAAAAAAGAGGTAATATATATATTTCATCAGTCGATTCCAGTCATGTAACCTAATTAACATAGTCATTATAATTGCTCTGATGGCATTTCTCGATCTCCTTGTTTTGCTGGAGACCACGGTGTTAGACTACTCATAATGGAATTAACATATATAATGACATGCATGCCACATAGGAAAAAAGGATGACATTTCCCAAGTAATTAAAGATAATAGAGACAAATGGAGTAATATATACTAATATGTTACTATCACATGACATCTCTCAATAAAAAACTCTACAAATAAAGTAATATATACTAATATGTTACTATCGTATTGGATTTCTATGTTATCATACATATGTTACTCACTAGTGGAAAACGGGCCTTTGGCCGGGACCATTTAGTCCCGGCCTGCGTCTGGGCCGGGACTAAAGGCCCGGTCCAGGCCCGGCCACGTCGCCCCAATTCTCAATGCCTCCCTCGAGGCTTTAGTCCCGGCCCGTAAGGAGCCTTTAGTCCCGGTTCGTGTCCCAAACCGGGACTAAAGGGCTACGCGGTGGGCAGTGGTGGTGGCAACCGTTCGTATCCCCCTTTAGTCCCGGTTGGTGGCTCAACCCGGGACTAAAGGACTAACACGTGGCCTGTCGTAGTGGTGGCGACGGTTGGTATACCTCTTTAGTCCCGGTTGGTGGCTCAACCCGGGACTAAAGACCCGAACGGTTTGCATCCCGCGTCGTTTCGGGCGATGAAAAGCACGAACCGAAGCGTACAGTCGCCATTTCTCTGTTTCTTCTTCTCTCTCGCTCTCCCTCTCTGTTCTTCTCCTCTCTTCTTCCACCATGCCAAGTAGCTTTCATGAGGTGCTCGCACCTGGCACGACCAAGCTCCATGTCGTGTACACGAACCTGAGCAGGGAGGTGCCGTTTTTTCTTCAACAGTTGAAGGAACGATGGTTTGACAACGCAGTGGATCATGAGAAGTTCTTGGGGCTTGATCTGGAGTACACGGCCGATCAACGCGGTGTTGCCGTCATCCAACTATGCTTCGCACGCCATGTCTTGATCTTCCAATGGGCGAGGTAAGTTTTGAGGCTTTCTTTGATCCAAGATAATGACATTGTAAGTTTATTTGTTTCAATCATAGTTGGTTCCCTTCAAATAGTTGTAGTGAAACAATTTTGATTAGTTGAACGGGAGCACAATCTAATTGGAATAGTGGTCCATAATCTGAAAAATCGTATTAGAATCAACTAGTGTTTAATATATTCCATTGGAATCATAGTTGGTTCCCTTCAAAAGATGTAGTGAAACAATTTTGATTAGTTGAAGGGAACACAATCTGATTGGAATAGTGTTCCATAATCTGAAAAATTGTATTAGAATCAACTAGTGTTTAATATGTTCCATTGGAATCATAGTTGGTTCGCTTCAAATAGTTGTAGAGAAACAATTTTTATTAGTTGAAGGGAACACAATCTGATTGGAATAGTGTTCCACAATCTGAAAAATCTGATTGGTTCAATATGTTCCATTGAAATCATAGTTGTAGTGATACAATTTTATGCGGTGTTCTTTGATCCAAGGTTATGAAAATTGAATATAGCTAGTGATCTCTCTAGGTTCCATTGGATAGAAATATGATATGTCATAGTCTTGAAAATTGCATATAGCTAGTGATCTCTCTAGGTTCCATTGGATAGCTATAGTGATCTCTCTAGGTTCCATTGCATATGTTCTATTTGAATCCTAAAGATAATTTTCTCTTTAGTTGTAGTGAAACATGTTTCCTTATTGCAGTAGTATGTAACATTTGTTCCATTTTAATTTGTTTCTGTTGCAGGAGTGACAAGCATTGTCCAGAACTCATGGACTTCCTTCGCAGCGGCATCACTTTTGATTCCGTTGACATAAGGAACGACAAGCTGAAGATGAGGCACATCTTTAGTATTGAGATACCAGCTGGTTGCCTTGTTGATCTCCAAACGATATTCAGGCTTCGACATGACAGGACTTCGATGGCTCATATGGCAGTTGCCTTGATCGACGATTCATGTGCTGATATGAAGACCAGTTTCCCAAAGTCTCAGCACAAACTTTGGGAGAAGGGCCCACTTGATGATATCAACATTGAGTATGCAACAAAAGATGCATACGTTTCATACGAGTTGTACCGCAAGATTCGAGTCGTCCACTATGGCCAGCGTCACCTCGAGGAAGGTGGACATTCTGATTTAGATGATTCAGACGAGTAGTGTTCTGAACGTCGAACACTTGTATATATATCTATGGTAGCTATTATTATGTACTGTTTGGACTAGTATCATGTACTTCTTGGACCAATTTATATATGTCTAGTTTCTGTTTGTGCCATTGTAGTTTCCAAATTTGAATAGTTCAGCCCTTTCTAACTTCATTTGTTACTTTTGAATGGTTTAGCCCTTTCTAACTTCATGGTATCATGCATTTCGACCACATATATATACAAAAAGTCTTCAGTTCGAATAAGTTCAAAAAATGAAATCCCTTTTGTAACAGATCTGTTTTTGATTAAAACAGTCATTTAAAAATGAAAGACCATTAGTCCCACGTGGTGTGCAGCGGAACCACGTGGCGTGCCGCGGAACCACTTTTGTTGTGGGGGTCGCTTCTCCTTCTTCTCCTTGTGCTAGATATTGGTTATGCACTAGGGGAAGTAGGAGTAGCGACCATCATCGACGGTTGAAAAATCAGGTGAGCTAGTGTCCACCATATATGAGAGAAGAAGAATGTCGTCTCTTATTGTGGGGGTCGCTTCTACTTCGAGAGAGATTGTCCATTTTGTGATGTGCCTTTGAATGGTGCATTTTGAACACACAAAAAGTATGGAGTTCAAATAAGCTCAAAAAAAATGAAATCCCTTTGTAAGAGATGAGTTCTCGTTCGAAACCCTGCTACTTCCAGGCTCGGCCCAAGGACAACACCGCCTTCGAGTCGTCGCAGGTCACCTACACCTCCATTACCTCCAAGCCCTCCACATGACGTCGGCCAGCACAACACGAGTCCATCTCGATCACCGCCGCCGGACTTGGGTCGTCCGTCTCCGCCGCGGCCCGCACATGATACTAAGCGGAAGCGTGCCAGCAAGAACGCTCCGTCGATGATTTCTAAGCGATGGAGCTCCCCAAATCGCAAACTGTCGCCCCTCCCAAAGGTACCTCATGCTAATCTTCCTATCAGACCTTATGATCGTACCCCCGAGGAAAACGCCAGGATAGCAAAGGAACAACATGATGCACAGATGAAAAGGAAGGAACCCGAGCCCCGCCCAGAATACACCGAGAAGCAAACAGCATGGGCAAAAGACTTCATAACCCTTCCATCAGAGTATGACTTACACTATAAGCCTGATGACTATACACGCACATTGCAGAAGGAAGTGAAAAAGAGCAGCTCACGTGCAAGTGCAAGTGGGAGCAAATCAAGTTCAACTACAAGCAAGAAAAAATCAGACGTTCCTCAGCTTGGACAACAGGCCAAACAGTCGATCTCACCCCTCAAGGTGTTAACCGAGAATGTTCCCCCTCCGGTGCAGGGGAAAGCTTTTGAAAGAGCAAAGGAGTTGGCGGATGAATATGGTATCTCGGTTGAAGATTTGCTGGCTTCCCAAGACGACAGGATACCCAAGGCTGTGGTAGCCCCTAAGCCACAGTTTGTCATGGGAGAGACTTTGGTCAGCAAAGATGATCTCCCAACAAATATGCGTTACTTGCATAAATGGTACTTAAGTGAATCAAAGAATGGGAGAACGATGGTCGTGCTGAGTGTCTCACGGGAGTACTACGGCCGCTCCGAAGAAATCCATATCGACTTTGATGAACTCTTCCAGATGTACAATGGCGACGCCCTCGACAAATCGCTTATGAGTTGCTATTGTCTGTAAGTTTTTCAATTTGTTGTCTACATATAACTTGTTTAGTTATTTCAATTCATTATCTATATAGAACTTGTACTCTATTATGCATAATGAAGATTCTGGAGTGTAAAAGTAAGAGCATCCTAAATATTGGGTTTATTGACCCTGATAAAATACATATAGAGACGCTAACTGACAAACCCAAGGAGACGGAGGAAAACCTTCTAAGGTTTCTAACAGATCAAAATTTCTGTGACCACATACTATTTCCATACAACTTCAGGTGAGGGTCTTTACTCTGTTGTGTCCATTCACTTATAAGTGTAATTGATAAGTTACTGACACACACACACACACATACACACACATATATATATATATATGTATATATATATATATATACATGTGCATCTTCCATTGGATTCTGTTGGACATTCAAATTCATAAGGGAAGAGTTGATGCCTTCGACCCATTATCGAGACCCTTGGAACAGTTCCAAAGCCTGCAGGACATGCTTCAAGGGTAATTTTAATCATTCTTGCGCTCTCTCGGTCTCTTTCGATGATTTTCTGATATATCAATTAATGAAAAACTTAGCAAATCATTATCCTTGTCGGGCAGGGTTTGGAAGCGGTTCAAGTGCGTGACTCCCGGTAACTTTCCTGAGAAGCCGACCTTTAGAGCGGCTCAGGTAAGCAGTAGTATGATATACTTCTATTAATTTTCAATACATTTATGATGCTAGATTATTATTTTCATTATATATATTCTATTGTCGTAAAGTGCGACCAGCAGCCATGGGGAACGCATCTATGCGGATACTATGTTTGCGAGACCATTCGCACGTTTACCTCTGAGTTCAAGGATCACAGATTCGACGTAAGAAATGAACATTCACACCTCTATTTTTACCCGTCATTCTTTGTTATCATGATTGATATTCATATTCATCTCCTCTTCTTATATAGCACACGGCCATGAGGACGAAGGTCCTACCAGAGCAACGCGCGATTGCTGTTGCAGAGGAGCTTGCGGGATTTCTGAGGACGGAAGCTATAGAAGACAAATGACGATTTAGTGTAGCTAAGGGCCATTACTGATGTTCGTCCATGTAATCGAATAGACGGGCTCTAGTCCCGATAATTCAGATCTCCATATAATTGTATATATATATATAATCGCTTGTAAGATAAGTTAATCTTATATATATATATATGCATAATTATTTCTATTTAAATTATATGAAAGCTAATTCCCGAACACCAAACGAGGCATCACGTTAATCTTCCGAACACCTAAACCCTAAAACCCTAAAACCCAAAGATAATTTCATTCAAAAAAAAAACCCAAAAACCAGCAAAATCTGAAAATCTTTAGTCCCGGTCCGTGTAACGAACCGGGACTAAAGGGCCTGCCCCTGGGGCGCTACGAGGCGCCCACGTGGAGCACCTTTAGTCCCGGCTTGTAAGAGGGCCGGGACGAAAGGTTAGGCCTTTAGTCCCGCCCCTTTAGTCCCGGTTGGTGAACCGGGACTAAAGCCCCTTACGGGCCGGGGCTAAAGGCCCCGTCCCCACTAGTGACTAGTCTAAGTCACTCATCACTTGGTCGTCACCAACTTGTGACAAAAATTCTCCTTTATTTCCTCTTAATTTCTTGAGATGTAATACTACATGACTTGATCAAGGTAATGGAGAACTAATATATGAAAATCCAGAAGCCTATGCTGATAGGCATCATGACAATCCACCAATGAATCGAAGAGCAAATAAAATAAGATTAGGCGGTCAGGCCCGCTTGTTCATCATGAAAAGGTCCTGCATGACGCTAAGCGCTCTCATGAGTCCGACAAATTTGTCCCGCGTGGCCCGTTCGTCCTCGGTCCTCTCGGGGATTGGCTTGGGGCAGTCCTCCCCGCACGTCTTCTTGAACCCCTCGACGAAAGTGAGGACCCCCGTCTCATCGCCGGGCTTGATCGTGTCCACGGGGAGCCCCTCGAATGCCTTGGCCAGTTTATGAATGTCGTCGATGCAGTTTGAGAGGCACTTGTCGGGGTTGGGGCTGGAGGTCGCCCTGGCATTGGCGAATCCGTTGGCCATCTTGGCGAGCTTTGCCGCGACTTGCACGGACATCTGGGGGACGCCATTCACCTCCGGCGTGGTGGCGCCCATGTTGGCGAGCAATACTTGCTTGCATGGGTCTGGCTGCATCGCCATGCCGCATGTAGCCTCGATTTCCTGGATGGTTGGGGCCGATTGGACAACTGGGGTGATGGCAAGGCCGAAAGCACCGAGCAGTGCCAGGGCCAGGGCCGATGCCGGCATGTAAGGCATTACCATGGGCATGGTGTACGTGTGATTTTTGATGAGCGGTGGAGCTAGACACTGACCAGTGCTTATATATAACCTGCATGCGAGTGTGCATGCATCTAGTCTTATTTTTGTACAAACAGGGGAATATAGAGCTAATTGATCGGTGGTCACGAAATCAACTTTGTCTTCCTACCGGTCTGTCCACACATGTTTCAATGGTTTGCCTTGGTTTCCGGCGGACCACTAGTATTTTTCAGGGGATGGACAATCACAAGAGGCAAAGAAAAACATATTTGCTCTTGTAGTCATGTCATATAGCTTTCATATTATATACTCCCTTCGTCTTAAAATAAGTGTATTAAACTTAGTATAACTTTGTATTACAGCTAATGTAAAATTGAGACAGTTATTTTGAGACGGAGGGAGTACTTTGCTAGTTGTTGGCATTGCTAATGGTGTGTTGGTATTGGTTGTGTGTATTTATGAAGAGGGCTTGGTGTGTGCTCATTATGTATGAATCCTCTTGATACTTCCTTTTGAGCTAATAATATTCATCCTTTGCCGGAAAAAATGTGTGCCAACCGTATGAAAATTTTCTAGAATGATCAAACTCAGCGTGCAGTAGCCAGATATCAAATTTGTTCGGCAAGCGCCTAGTGTGATGTACGTTGGGAAAATATGCAACACGATGTGGCCAAATGAACTGGTAAACTATCCCGTGCCCGTGGCCTGCACTTTTTAAACCAGCGGTCTCTTTCGACTGGTCTTACTAAAGCTAGTCCAGTCACGAGCCTTAGCTCTAACCATAGCCACAAGTATATCTCATCTATTTAAGGTCTCTGGCTGCACCAATGGCATTCAATCTACAGATTTCTTTTCGTCTCTGTCTCTCTTGTCAGCATACACCAACTAATTAATTCCTCCATGTTCCCTCAAGGCTCAAGCTCTTTAAATAGCTCCCTACAATCTCCTCTCAAACCATCTCCACGCACTCTAAGCCATATTCTTGGAGAACACACAGCACACCATCAGTCTCTACAGGGCAATGGTGGCCACCACCATGTCTCTTTCCTCTTCGTCCTTCGCCGGCAAGGCCGTGAAGAACTTGCCCTCGCCGGCTCACATTGGCGAGGCACGTGTGACCATGCGCAAGACCGCCGTGAAGGCCAAGCAGGTTTCGTCGGGCAGCCCATGGTATGGCTCTGACCGTGTGCTCTACCTCGGCCCCCTTTCCGGGGAGCCGCCTAGCTACTTGACTGGTGAGTTTCCCGGTGACTACGGATGGGACACCGCCGGGCTCTCGGCTGATCCTGAGACCTTCGCCAAGAACCGGGAGCTCGAGGTGATTCATTGTCGATGGGCCATGCTCGGTGCCCTTGGTTGTGTTTTTCCCGAGTTGCTTGCCCGCAATGGCGTGAAGTTTGGCGAGGCCGTCTGGTTCAAGGCTGGCTCTCAGATCTTCAGCGAGGGTGGCCTCGACTACCTTGGCAACCCCAACCTCGTTCATGCTCAGAGCATCCTCGCCATCTGGGCTTGCCAGGTTGTGCTCATGGGTGCCGTTGAGGGGTACCGCATTGCTGGTGGTCCGCTCGGCGAGATCGTCGACCCACTCTATCCTGGTGGCAGCTTTGACCCGCTTGGCCTGGCCGACGACCCCGAGGCATTTGCGGAGCTCAAGGTTAAGGAGATCAAGAATGGACGCCTTGCCATGTTCTCCATGTTTGGCTTTTTTGTGCAGGCCATTGTCACTGGCAAGGGCCCACTGGAGAACCTTGCAGACCACATTGTCGACCCTGTCAACAACAATGCGTGGGCATTCGCCACCAACTTTGTGCCCGGGAAGTAAGACATGAGTGATGAATGCGAGTTGTATGTGAGTGTCACATGAGTTGTAACACCAACATGTATATTATGAGAATTATGTGCGAAGAAATTGTTTGGTTTGTCCACACTGGAGCTGCTCCTGCTCCCTGTCTTGTTTTCGCAAATCACTAAGCAGTCATTGGTAGTCATTCCTAATAGAATATCCATAAGTTGTGATGACAAATACATCGTTATATGGATCCAACTAACCCACTATAGACCACTAATTTTGCGTCTAAGATCACCCAACCTTCTCTTTTTTTTAGAAAAGGAGGATATACCCCCGGCTTCTGCATCTCGATGATGCATGCATCCATTTTAACAATTATTCACAAATACCATAAAAGATAATACATCAGTTAGCCTGAAGCCACCATCTAGGCAACAACTGTTGCTACTCCTATCCCCTTGATGAAGGTGTGCCGATATCCGAGCCTAATACCAAACAGACATCGCACGAAACCCTAACATCTATAGCCGGATGTCCCAGCCCAGCCACATAACGGGACTGGGTCTCACACCGGACCGATGCCCTCTCGCTACCACCGCCATCTTCCAGCGGTCCATCTTCAGAGCAGGAACTGACGCATCGATCTTGCCTGGCCTGCCATTGACACCACCACGGCGCCAGACAATGCCACCATCCTACACGCGTACATCCACACGCGTCCGTCGCCGAAACTCCGCAGCGCCAATGCCGTCGTGATCTGTCTAATCCTCATACACCTCAAAAGACTTATGCCAAGAACAAAGGAATAGCTTTTACAGGATTTGGACATTGGCATGCATGGTCCTTAATGTGACACTTGGACAATCAAATGTTTTTTAGTCATGGTTCTTCGTGTAAAGTATTTAAGTATGTTACAGTACTCATGATAATTTAGTACTATCAATTTGATGTTAATTCTGTTGGAACCATAGTCGAAGTGAAAATATTTGACTCGCTTAAATTCTGAAGTTACTTATTTTTGGGGTATAAGAGGAATATAGCAAAAAAATGAAGCAAAAATATAGTCGCTAAAATAATCACATGTCCTCAGTTATTCGAACCAAAACTACTTCAAACGGCTGATGTTATTCAACGTGTACACCAAAATATGAAATGTCTTACTAAGTGTCCCGTGGAACATAAAGAAAATGTGTTAATTATCTTACTAAGTGTCTCATGGAATGTAAAGACCAAATGCCTTTGTACTATGGAAATGTATTTTTATTAGTATTCCTTTAATTGTAGAGACAATTTTAGTTTCTGTGTGATATTCTCTTGTAGGAAAAGCAATAGGCATTATCACTTTTGAATTGTTAAAAAAACATCTAAGCAAAGCCATGTATATACTTTGTGGCACACATTGTCTTAGGAAACTGATATGTGCCACAGTGTGGCATGAACACATCACAGCTACGAATGGTAATTTATGGCAAGTCTCAGTTTTTTTACGTTTTTTTTGGATGAGAACTGTAGTTAAAAAAAACGTTAGGCTGGAGTGCTTCGGGCCACCCGTGTGAAACTTATCATTAGGGTGGCCTTAAGAATATGAGCATTAAAGAGTAAATATTTTTGTAAAATACAGTATTCTGTAATAATTGTTTTTGCAGAGATTTCATTCTGTAATGATTTTCTAAAAAAAATCTATATTTATGACATGCGAAAAAGTAAATTGTTTACTCTTACTTCTGCACATATTACAAATAGTCATGTTGTTTTGAACCTTCTAATCACAAGTTTGTCCTTCCAGAAACTTTGAGATATGCATGATAGGAAAACAAAACTTTTTACTTTTATCTTTCCAAGAAATATTTCCGCCTTCCATAATGAAGATATATGCATTGTTACTGTTTCGGCAAACAATGTCTTTCAGCAAGCTTCCATCCACTGTTTCTAGCAAAGTAAGAAGATTTGTTCTTTGTACGTAGTAACTTCTCTTCTTGCTTGCAAACCGTACAGTAATTTTATTTTGCTTATTAGCCGGTCTTACTAATATGTGATCCATTCCTAGACCTGCCAGTCGTAGCCACAAGCTCATACAATCTCATTTCTTGGCTCTCGCTGTGCCATGTGTTCTGAGACAACGAGATCTATCCTGCACCAATGGCATCAAAGCTCCAGATTTTTCTCGCTATCTACCTCTTATCTTGTCAGCATGCACACTAAACCAAACCCATATCCTATGTCACCTCCGCTGCCTTAAATAAGCATCTCCTCCTCTTCTCCATCTCCACACTCACACCTCATTTGAAGAACAAACACATAAAACAGACATCTTAGCACTCCAATGGCGGCCACCACCATGTCCCTCTCCTCATCGACATTCGCAGGCAAAGCGGTGAAGAATGTCCCATCGTCAGCTCTCTTCGGCGAGGCCCGCGTCACCATGCGCAAGACCACGGCAAAAGCTAAGCAGGTTTCCTCCGGCAGCCCATGGTACGGAGCTGATCGCGTGCTCTACCTCGGCCCACTCTCTGGCGAGCCCCCAAGCTACCTCACCGGTGAGTTCCCCGGTGACTACGGGTGGGACACGGCTGGACTCTCTGCTGACCCCGAGACCTTCTCGAAGAACCGTGAGTTGGAGGTTATCCACTGCCGCTGGGCTATGCTTGGCGCACTGGGTTGCGTGTTCCCTGAGTTGCTGGCCCGCAATGGTGTGAAGTTCGGCGAGGCTGTCTGGTTCAAGGCCGGCTCCCAAATCTTCAACGAAGGTGGCCTCGACTACCTCGGCAACCCAAGCCTCGTCCATGCTCAGAGCATCCTTGCCATTTGGGCTTGCCAGGTTGTGCTTATGGGCGCTGTTGAGGGGTACCGTGTTGCCGGCGGCCCACTCGGCGAGATCGTTGACCCTCTCTACCCGGGCGGAAGCTTTGACCCACTCGGTCTGGCTGATGACCCCGAGGCATTCGCCGAGCTTAAGGTGAAGGAGATCAAGAACGGCCGCCTTGCCATGTTCTCAATGTTTGGCTTCTTTGTCCAGGCCATAGTCACCGGCAAGGGCCCACTCGAGAACCTTGGTGACCACATCACCGACCCTGTCAACAACAACGCCTGGGCATTTGCCACCAACTTCGTCCCCGGCAAATAAGGTGTTCTGGAGCTGCTCACAGTGAAGTGTGAGGTTGTGTGGTTTGATTTGTACTACCATGATGTAAATTATGAGAATTGAATTCTCTGGAGAAGCATTGTTAGATTTGGCATCTAGCAATTTGTTGGGATTATCAGAAAAAACCATTGCCGCGCAGTTCTTAGATGAGCGACAAACTTATGGGGCATATTGGCTAGTGAATTTGTTGGGCTCAGGCTTTAGTTTTGCAACAGTCACAACTCGCATGGCCACACTTTTTGTTGTCGCCGGATCAGCGAGAGAGAGAACTCGCGAGAAAGATGAACGTGCGAGAGATGAGTAGTTTTGATGCTGCCGTAACTGCAGAATGAAAATACACACCTCTGGATGACCGAAGAACCAAAAGAGATGCTGGTATAATATGGGGTCTCCCCCTCCTGCAAGATCAAAAAAGGTTGTATTAAAGTTTCGATCGGTTAATAACATTGTAATTGCCCCCGTCAGTACCGGAAGTGATAATAAAAGTAGGAATGCTGTCACTAGAACGGACCACACAAAAAGTGATGATCTATGCATAGTCATTCCAGGTCCACGAATGTTAGAAGATAGTGCGCAGCATTTTCTTCTCCATCTACTAGTGTCGCATCCGCAGCCTAGTGCGCACTATTTATTTTAAGCCGAAAACTAGCCTAGTGACCTGAGCTTAGCATGTCTAACACTTTCCTCTCGTTTTTATTTGAAACAAAAGCATGTGAGCAAGTACTCGCCTCAAAGCAAGATATGTGCTAGCTTCACAGGACTGCATCAATCTGTTCAGATCTTTAAGCGTTTATATTGTACGGTTTGGACAGTCAGCGACATGCAGACCTAGCAGTCTGCAAAATCTATACCTAACAATAAAGCGGCTATTGCTTTCGTCGGAAAAACCCACCACGATATTTCTATAAAAAGTCCCTGTAATTTTTGTTATTCAACCCGCGCTCCATCATTTATCTACAACGCAAAAAGAAAAAACGATTCGCTGCAAAAATTATATCCGTACGCATCGCCTCCTCCTGTCGACCCTTGGCCATCCTGGCATGTGCCCAGGCCGCCGCCACACCACTCGCCGCCACGTCCGACCTCAACCGCCATCACTGCCGATCTCAACCCACCCGTCTCCGCGGATGTACCTCTCCCCGCTCACTGCCCCCGTTGCGGCGCTCGAGCGCATTGCGTCGACCCTGGTCCACCCTGGCCTGTGCCCAGGCCGCTGCCACACCACTCGCCGCCACGGCCGACCTCAACCACCACTGTTGTTGATCTCAACCCACCTGCCTCCGCGGTCGTATCTCTGCCCGCTTGATGCCCCCGTTTCGGCGCTTGAGCACAGCTTCTGGATCGAATCAACGCGACAGCTACAATGACTTGGGATGATGCGTCTGCTCGATGCAGAACGGCGGCGGCGCGCGGATAAGGCGCGGCAGAGCGAAGTACGTGCAGGTGGAGGCGGGCCTCCATGCCTCACACGGGGAACTCCGAGGTTATGGCGCGACAACGATGACTCCTTATGGCCAGATAGAGGCGCCTAACCCTCATCGTATCCCTTCCTCCGGCAGGAACTCATCATCTGGTGAGATCCCCTCCCCATGCCTCCAACCGTGTGCCAAGCACCGACAAAAATTTTTGTTTTGTGGAAATTTGTTTGCTGATGAATGAATGTAATGAATGTAAGATTGCATTGTTGTAGAGAGAGAGAGAATGGAACACCACCTTTAGTTTGTCATCTGATCCCACATTCTCTACCCCATGAGTGAAATAAGATAACAGTCCATTGATCAAATCACGTAGCCTATTTATTTTACTTTGCTTGTTCCGCTCTATTTCTCATCATGGTAGAATTAACAATGGACGGGTTGATTTCTCAACAAAATAGGATATGACTGACTACATTAGTTAGTTAGCTTATTATTTTAATATAAATCAAAATGATTATAAAAAGATTAAAAGCGTGTGGTATTTTTTCTCCCGTTGTAACGCACGGGCCCTTTTGCTAGTAAGTATCTGTACTAATAAAAGCACGAGAAGGCAGATCCATCTCCAGATCTGGACCCTTTAATCACACAATCAACGGTGTACAAGATTCGTTAACGAAGCTAACAAAGACTTCGTTAACGCTAATCCTTCACTGCACAAAAAAAAACCTGCCTCGCACCTCGCACGTTCTCTCGTAACTACGCCGCACCCCGCCCGCACCTTTGCTCCACCGCCTCCGCCCGTTCGCCATGCTCGCTAGCCCCGCATGCGCCGGCCGTCGCGCCGCGCCCCGCTCGCCCCGCGTCCGCCGTGCCGCACCGCACCCCGCTCGCCCCCCGCGCAGCGCCCCGCCCCGCTCGGCCCAGCACCGCGCCCCTGTACGAGGACGAGGGGCACGTGACGGCCTCGTACATGGGTAGAAGCAGCACAGCTGCGTCCCGGAGGAGGGAGCAGTTTAAGGGGCTGGAGGACGGCTACGGCTACGGAGACGCCGGCCCGCCCCAGCCCCAGCAGCAGCGACTACGTCAGCGAGCGGGGGGAGCAGCGCCGCCTCCAGCGCCGGGAAGAAGAAAGTCCTGGTCCTGCTGTTGTTGCTCCTCTTCAAGTTGCCGCTCCTCCGTCCGGAGCTCCTCTGCAGGACCGTCGGGTGCTGCTGCTGGTGGTGGGCACCTCTGCTTTCATCGCTGCTGCTGGTGGGCAACGCCGACGCCCTCCGATCCCCGTCACCAACCCCCTGAGGCATCCGCCTCTGCCTGTAGAAGAAGGTAAAATTCAATTAAAATTTTAGGTTTCAGACTTCAGTTAATCTGTACTCCGAACTCTGAATTTGTTGTGGCTGCTCTTTCAAGTGCTGATGAACCTGCAAGATAATTGCTGAAGATAATTTGTAAACTTAACAAGATTGCGAACATGTGTCAGTTTGCATTGCAAAATTGGACCGGCTCAATCAGTGTAGCAGCAAAATGTTTGAACTGAACATGGCCTAGCAAAATTTTAGGTTCAGGGTTCAGGGTCGAGTGGGTGTGTGTGTTGTGCTTCATTCACAGGGTCTCTCTGTAGTGTCTCTCTTTAGAAACAAAGTGACCAACGGTGTCTCTCTGTAGTGGAAAGTATTGTTCCCTCCTTGTTATTTTTGATGCAATAAAATAACACTAGTGGAAAATGGGCCTTTGGCCTGGACCCTTTAGTCCCGGCCTGCCTCTGGACCCGTACTAAAGGCCCGGCCACGTCGCCCCAATTCTCAATGCCTCCCTCGAGGCTTTAGTCCCGGCCCGTAAGGAGCCTTTAGTCCCGGTTCGTGTCCCAAACCGGGACTAAAGGGCTACGCGGTGGGCAGTGGTGGTGGCAATCGTTCGTATCCCCCTTTAGTCCCGGTTGGTGGCTCAACCCGGGACTAAAGGCATAACACGTGGCCTGCCGTAGTGGTGGCAACCGTTTGGTATACCTCTTTAGTCCCGGTTGGTGGCTCAATCCGGGACTAAAGGCCCAAACAGTTTGCATCCCGCGTCGTTTCGGGCGATGAAAAGCACGAACCGAAGCGTACAGTCGCCATTTCTCTGTTCTTCTTCTCTCTCGCGTCGCCCTCTCTGTTCTTCTCCTCTGTTCTTCTCCTCTCCTCTTCCCTTCTCTTCTTCCACCATCCCAACTAGCTTTCGTAAGGTGCTCGCACATGGCACGACGATGCTCGATGTCGTGTACACGAACCTGAGCAACGAGGTGCCGTTTTTTCTTCAACAGTTGAAGGAAAAATGGTTTGACCACGCAGCGGATCATGCGAAGTTCTTGGGGCTTGATTTGGAGTACACGACCGATCAACGCGGTGTTGCCGTCATCCAACTATGCTTCACACGCCATGTCTTGATCTTCCAATGGGCGAGGTAAGTTTTGAGGCTTTCTTTGATCCAAGATAATGACATTGTAAGTTTATTTGTTTCAATCATAGTTGGTTCCCTTCAAATAGTTGTAGTGAAACAATTTTGATTAGTTGAAGGGGAGCACAATCTAATTGGAATAGTGTTCCATAATCTGAAAAATCGTATTAGAATCAACTAGTGTTTAATATGTTCCATTGGAATCATAGTTGGTTCCCTTCAAATAGTTGTAGTGAAACAATTTTGATTAGTTGAAGGGGAGCACAATCTCATTGGAATAGTGTTCCATAATCTGAAAAATCGTATTAGAATCAACTAGTGTTTAATATGTTCCATTGGAATCATAGTTGGTTCGCTTCAAATAGTTGTAGTGAAACAATTTTGATTAGTTGAAGGAAACACAATCTGATTGGAATAGTGTTCCATAATCTGAAAAATCTGATTGGTTCAATATGTTCTATTGAAATCATAGTTGTAGTGATACAATTTTATGCGGTGTTCTTTGATCCAAGGTTATGAAAATTGAATATAGCTAGTGATCTCTCTAGGTTCCATTGGATAGCAATATGATATGTCATAGTCATGAAAATTGCATATAGCTAGTGATCTCTCTAGGTTCCATTGGATAGCTATAGTGATCTCTCTAGGTTCCATTGCATATGTTCTATTTGAATCCTAAAGATAAGTTTCTATTCTGTTGTAGTGAAACATGTTTCCTTATTGCAGCAGTATGTAACATTTGTTCCATTTTAATTTGTTTCTGTTGCAGGAGTGACAAGCATTGTCCAGAACTCATGGAGTTCCTTCGCAGCGGCATCACTTTTGCTTCCGTTGACATAAGGAACGACAAGCTGAAGATGAGGCACAACTTCGGTATTGAGATACCAGCTGGTTGCCTCGTTGATCTCCAAACGATATTCAGGCTTCGACATGACAGGACTTCGATGGCTCATATGGCAGTTGCCTTGATCGACGGGTCATATGGTGATATGAAGACCAGTTTCCCAAAGTCTCAGCACAGACTTTGGAAGAAGGGCCCACTTGATGATATCAACATTGAGTATGCAGCAAAAGATGCATACGTTTCATACGAGTTGTACCGCAAGATTCAAGTCGTCAACTATGGCCAGCGTCACCTCGAGGAACGTGGACATTCTGCTTTAGATGATTCAGACGAGTAGTGTTCTTAACGTCGAACACTTGTATATATATCTATGGTAGCTATTATTATGTACTGCTTGGACTAGTATCATGTACTTCTTGGACCAATTTATATATGTCTACTTTCTGTTTGTGCCATTATAGTTTCCAAATTTGAATGGTTTAGCCCTTTCTAACTCCATTTGCTACTTTTGAATGGTTTAGCCCTTTCTAACTTCATGGTATCATGCATTTCGACCACATATATATACAAAAAGTCTTCAGTTCAAATAAGTTCAAAAAAATGAAATCCCTTTTGTAACAGATCTGTTTTTGATTAAAACAATCATTTAAAAATGAAAGACCATTAGTCCCACATGGCGTGCAGCGGAACCACGTGGCGTGCCGCGGAACCACTTTTGTTGTGGGGGTCGCTTCTCCTTCTTCTCCTTGTGCTAGATATTGGTTATGCACTAGGGGAAGTAGGAGTAGCGACCATCATCGACGGTTGAAAAATCAGGTGAGCTAGTGTCCACCATATATGAGAGAAGAAGAATGTCGTCTCTTATTGTGGGGGTCGCTTCTACTTCGAGAGAGATTGTCCATTTTGTGATGTGCCTTTGAGTGGTGCATTTTGAACACACAAAAAGTATGGAGTTCAAATAAGTTCAAAAAAATGAAATCCATTTGTAAGAGATGAGTTATCGTTCGAAACCCTACTACTTCGAGAGAGATTGTCAGTTTTGTACACGAACTGCATCCAGTTTTTATCATAGCCCTCTCAACTTTTTAACACATGCTATGTGGGTGAAATGATGATAGCATGCCTACTTTCAACATTTTCAGAGTTCATTTGTAGTGCTTTTCAATTTCAGGGTCAACTAGCTCAAAAAAAAAGTAAATGCACGAAATATACCAAATGAAGTCAGAAATTGTTGAAATTTTGTGATGTGCCTTTGAATGGTGCATTTTGAACACACAAAAAGTATGGAGTTCAAATAAGGTCAAAAAAATGAAATCCATTTGTAAGAGATGAGTTCTCGTTCGAAACCCTGCTACTTCGAGAGAGATTGTCAGTTTTGTACACGAACTGCATCCAGTTTTTGTCGTAGCCCTCTCATCTTTTTAACACATGCTATGTGGGTGAAATGATGATAGCATGCCAACTTTCAACATTTTCAGAGTTCATTTGTAGTGATTTTCAATTTCAGGGTCAACTAGCTCAAAAAAAAAAGTAAATGCACGAAATATACCAAATGAAGTCAGAAATTGTTGAAATTTTGTGATGTGCCTTTGAATGGTGCATTTTGAACATACAAAAAGTATGGAGTTCAAATAAGTTCAAAAAAATGAAATCCTTTTGTAAGAGATGAGTTCTCGTTCGAAACCCTGCTACTTCGAGAGAGCAGCTCACGTGCAAGTGCAAGTGGGAGCAAATCAAGTTCAACTACAAGCAAGAAAAAATCAGACATTCCTCAGCTTGGACAACAGGCCAAACAGTCGATCCCACCCCTCAAGGTGTTAACCGAGAATGTTCCCCCTCCGGTGCAGGGGCAAGCTTTTGAAAGAGCAAAGGAGTTGGCGGATGAATGTGGTATCTCGGTTGAAGATTTGCTGGCTTCCCAAGACGACATGATACCCAAGGCTGTGGTAGCCCATAAGTCACAGTTTTTCATGGGAGAGCCTTTGGTCAGCAAAGATGATCTCCCAACAAATATGCGTTACTTGCATAAATGGTACTTAAGTGAATCAAAGAATGGGAGAACGATGATCGTGCTGAGTGTCCCACGGGAGTACTACGGCCGCTCCGAAGAAATCCATATCGACTTTGATGAACTCTTCCAGATGTACAATGGCGACGCCCTCGACAAGTCGCTTATGAGTTGCTATTGTCTGTAAGTTTTTTAATTCGTTGTCTACATATAACTTGTTTAGTTATTTCAATTCATTGTCTTTATATAACTTGTACTCTATTATGCAGAATGAAGATTTTGGAGTGTAAAAGTAAGAGCATCCTAAATATTGGGTTTATTGACCCAGATAAAATACATATAGCGACGCTAACTAACAAACCCAAGGAGACGGAGGAAAACCTTCTAAGCTTTCTAACAGATCAAAATTTCTGTGACCACATACTGTTTCCATACAACTTCAGGTGAGGGTCTTTACTCTGTTGTGTCCATTCACTTATAAGTGTAATTGATAAGTTACTGACACACACACACACACACACATATATATATACATGTGCAGCTTCCATTGGATTCTGTTGGACATTCAAATTGATAAGGGAAGAGTTGATGCCTTCGACCCATTATCGAGACCCTTGGAACAGTTCCAAAGCCTGGAGGACATGATCCAAGGGTAATTTTAATCATTCTTGCGCTCTATCGGTCTCTTTCGATGATTTTCTGATATATCAATTAATGAAAAACTTAGCAAATCATTATCCTTGTCGGGCAGGGTTCGGAAGCGGTTCAAGTGCGTGACTACCAGTAACTTTCCTGAGAAGCTGACCTTTAGAGCGGCTCAGGTAAGTAGTAGTATGATATACTTTTATTAATTTTCAATACATTTATGATGCTAGATTATTATTTTGATTATATATATTATATTCTCGTAAAGTGCGACCAACAGCCACGGGGAAAGCACCTATGCGGATACTATGTTTGCGAGACCATTCGCACGTTTACCTCTGAGTTCAAGGATCACAGATTCGACGTAAGCAATGAACATTCACACCTCTATTTTTACCCGTCATTCTTTGTTATCATGATTGATAATCATATTCATCTGCTCTTCTTATATAGCACACGGCCATGAGGACGAAGGTCCTCCAGAGCAACGCGCGATTGCTGTTGCAGAGGAGCTTGCGGGATTTCTGAGGACGGAAGCTATAGAAGACAAAGGACTATTTCGTGTAGCTAGGGCCCATTACTGATGTTTGTCCATGTAATCGAATAGACGGGCTCTAGTCCCGATAATTTAGATCTCCATATAATTGTATATATATGATCGCTTGTAAGATAAGTTAATCTTATATATATATATGCATAATTATTTCTATTTAAATTATATGAAAACTAATTCCCGAACACCAAACGAGGCATCACGTTAATCTCCCGAACACCTAAACCCTAAAACCCTAAAACCAAAAATAATTTCATTCAAAAAAAACCCCCAAAAACCAGCAAAATCTGAAAATCTTTAGTCCCGGTCCGTGTAACGAACCGGGACTAAAGGGCCTGCCGGTGGGGCGCTACGAGGCGCCCACGTGGAGCACCTTTAGTCCCGGCGTGTAACAGGACCGGGACGAAAAGGTTAGGCCTTTAGTCCCGCCCCTTTAGTCCCGGTTGGTGAATCGGGACTAAAGCCCCTTACGGGCCGAGGCTATAGGCCCTGTCCCCACTAGTGTAATGTGAACAATGATAATCCACAGTGTCTCTTTGTAATGAAAAAAAATGTTTCATTGGAACATTCTTGCCGACAGCTCCTTGTGGTCAAATTCCAAATTATCGTAAGGACTTAACTGAATTTACGGTTTAGTGAAATCAAAATGATGGAGACAGTAGCATTGTTCACATTTTGGCTCTTTTATGGAGTGAAGAGGCCAGCAAAAAAAAGATAAAGCAACGACTACGAGTGAGTTTGCAGTCATGTTGTTCAGACCGTCGGAAGCGACAAGATCCAGACTGGAACAAATGCAGCAACGAAGATATTTGCTATAGATGAAATGTGTGCACTGCAGCTGTGTCGAGAGAGGTGTAAGACTTTTTCTTTTGTAGAGATGAATTTAGTCGATTGTTAACAGATTTTTCTGCAGGGTTTGAGTCCGCAAATAACAGAGTGAACATATTTTTCTTTGAATCACAGGATTTGAATGCACTCTTGCAACATCCCTTGCAGCCCAAGACATTCTCACGCCCCTATTTGGCTGGGGTTAGTTTTCTGTCATGGAGTAAATGTTATGGATCGATTATGGTATCCTAACCTAACTAGAGTGTCTATTATGTGTTCACTGACTTGAATCATCTATTTATTCAGGCGGGTATATCACCATTGCTTCAAAAGCAACTAGAAGAGTTGTCCAAGAGGAATGTAAACAGTAATAGCAGTAATGACGATAATAAAGGGTCACGATTTGTTATTATTGGCCATGATCGTGTGGAACCGTTGCAAGCTCTTCAAGATTCTGGACAAGAGGTTAGGTTTCTATAGACTATTTATGGTATTCATAACCAGAATCAAGTTTGCATCTTGTGTATGTAGTTGATACATTAGTTGCTTTTGCTTGTGTATATGTAGTTCATATATTAATTGCTTCTGATTTTATTCCTGTCAGATTTGTGTGAACATGGACAAGCAAAGGGAGAAGAGAAGACTTGCTAAGAATTGGAGGCGAAAGAAACACGAAGAGAAGAAAAGTAAACTTCTATCATCTTTTTACTGTATTTACTTATTACCTGCAGTCAGATGAATATTGGATGTAACATGTCTCTGATTAAGTGTTTTATATTTCAAATATCACCTTAACTATACTTGCCATGAAAAACAGTACATAATCATTGTACAGGCAGAGCACACCCACCTTATAAGTACAACCTTCTATTTTCAGGCACACAGGAACAAAAGAGAAAGGACAGGAGAAGTGCTAAAGAGAGGGACTAGATAATAAATGAAATACTGAAAGAGGAGGCATGTATTGTTTTGACATTATTTGTCTCAGGCCACTTCAGTTCCATGATTCCTTCATAGTCCGCAACTAAGAGAGGTACGACCGTACGATCAAGAATAAAAAGATACATTATATTTGAACCGGAAAAGCTATATGCTTTCACTCTCTGCCGAACCCTCTAGCAGTGCTCTTGTCTCATTCTGATGGAATGATCCAACGGTCAGTGTTATACAGTCCATCACAAACTTCAAGCAAAGGACCATGCTCCATACAACTCAAGATTTTAGCATTTTTGACTTCTTGAGCAACCAACCAACCAACATTAACATCTGCCTTCCAGAGTACAAATGAACAATATCAAAGAAATAGATTGTAAGACACATATGTATGCAACCTAGTAAACATGCCCGTGCGTTGCCACTGGGGAATACACACAATTTCTATTAATCATTGTTGGCCGATTCAAGAAATTGTCTTTGGATAGTCAAGACCAAATTTAGTAATAATTGAGTCTAACATTGAAGGTAAGTTTATGAGTAAATTCAGGTTCGGATATTTCATCAAACATCCGAAAGAAATCCAGCAAATATGAATCAGTTGTCTTCAAATAAATTTATATCACTATTTTACTAATGCTAGACATATTACTGTTCACGCTGGGCCTAACTTCCAATACCTGTCTTTCAAACATTGAATATTGAGCTATCTTCCACAATTTGTACCTACATGGGGTTAACTTGATAAGAAAACAACTAAACATATTTATATTTCTAAAATGCTGCTAGAAGGATGCACATTCAGTATAATTTGAAAGGAAATTGTCTGTGTGTTACAACGAGAACATATAACACCTTATGTGTGACATATATCTTTAAGATCCTCATGCGCAGAAAAGAAGAGTCAAAAACATGATTCACTAGTACCATATGACTTCTAGAGAGTAACAAACGAAGGAGAATACTTCTTTATCCATTCATTATTTGAAATACTGAAGAGGCTAACCAAATGCAACATTGATATAGAAAAAGGGCTGACCAAAAATGCATCAGATACAAAATACTACGCTTGTTATATTTACCAGAATTACTCGATTCCAAAAATATGGAACACCAAATCACAAAAGGAAGAGTAGAGTGTATCGTAGCAATTGGTGTATTCTGTCAACTCGTAAATATGTTTTGCTATATTTCAGCTGATCGACTTCCATTTTCTTGTGCCACCACACATGTCACCTAAAATCAAAATCACTGAAATACCGTCAAAGCGAATACTCCACATATGTATCTGGTAGACTCAACTGCAATACCGTTTTTGCTAGCATAAGACCAATCACGAAGTAGTTCAGTCTGTCAAAATAAATAAATAAACAAAAACAGAATGCAACCTGAGTTTTACCTATGTCAAATTTAAGACATACAACATCAAATCAAGGGCATCCAATACAAATGCTCGGAAATAGTTGTAAGCCTCCAGATCAAACTGGAACTCCTCTCCCTCCTCTAGTGCATCTACACCTGGTTCGTACCTAGCAAAAACATCCACCATTTAAGTATAACTTGAATCAGTGTGGCTATGAAATCCAGATGAATCTGCCCGTATAAGATCAAAATGTGATATAATTATAGGATACAACAATAATAAATGTAGTACTGGTCGACCAAAATGCAAAATTCAACAGAAGACTGCAAGTTTCAAAAACCTAGAAAGAGATTATATAGTACCGTACAATATTTTAGGATCCTGTCCACACCACATGCCAAAACAAATTTGTATAGAACTGAAGAAAATTAGGACGTTCTGCAGGTATGCTAGTACTAATATGCTAAAACACACACTACGTACCAATATGCTAGTGCTAATCCAAAATGTCAGCTCTATATCTCTTGTGAATGTGTGATGCGCGCCTTAGGACCTCCTGTAGGTATGCCCTAGTTATATGTGTGTTTTTCTTGGTGAGAAAGTTCTTGTTTTAGTCACAGAGGTAGAGCTGTCATCTTCTTCATCTACTATCTCTACTAAAAATGAAGCTTTGGGTGTCAGCAGTTGTCACTGAATTTTTAGATGACCAGCAATAAAGTTTGCTGCTTAATTTTGGACTGCCAAGTGTAAGTTTTCCAAGTGTGTGGGTGTAGCAAGTAACATCTCTGAATCCTAAAAAAAAAGAATCAAAATCGAATCCATTCTCTATGTCCTCACAATGCCTATGAATTTCACATAGTGGTAGTTTAAGCACCACACACATTTTTCATGCAAAAAGAGGTGGAATAAAACTAAATTTAAACTGAACCTTACAAAATTTTAAAATCAGAATCTTTGTATAGCTGACAATGGATCATCGTACACAACAAGATCTAGTAAGTAATGCAACAACACACGCGTACATAAGAGTCAAAAAATTGATCAGAAGGCATTACCTACATGGATAGACTAAGGTCTCTGGAGTGCAAGGATTAGAAAATACGAGCAACACGCCAAGGACAACGATAGTCAAGGATGGCATCTCCTTCGTCCATACGGTGGTCCATGCTCTCTGCAATCCCAGAAGAACAATAGACTTTTAAGGGTTGAAATCAGGAGTAAAGAACATATCAAAAGGGTTTAGAAATAGAAAGGCGAAAATTCAAGAGTCGGTACAAAAACAAATAGATCTTTGTATCATAAACTTTGTACATCCAAATAGCTAAGAAGACCCTCTGCTCTACTACTCCTTCGAGAACGCCCGACAATGATGGATTTATATAGAATAATGTACTTACCAATGCAATATTTTTGTTGTCTGAAACCTAGCTGCCCAAATATAAATTTTTATATTTCAGACCAAATCAAGGAGAAGTGTAGTTACCAATATTGTTTTTTTCATGTCATCATTGTCGTTATGGATACAATCCGCAAAATCAGCAAGATAAAATATTATCTCGCATTCCTGCTCTAAAACAAGCGGGAGCACAAACAAATATCTCAATCCTCTCTGCTCCTCACATAATATCTAAAAAACATCAAGCAAATAGACGCACAACAGCAGCATGCACACACGGGGGAATAATAGAAAGGACAAAGGGATTTGTATTAGATTAAGAATTTGTCTTACCTCCATAGTGCATTCATATATACATAGGAATTGCTATTTAAAATCTTGCAACTTTTATGCATGTCTTTTCATGCTGTAACAATCAGTAAACTTTGGTTGTAAATCAAATATTGCTCCATCATAACTTGCACAAAGAAAACAGATAACTGCGGTGAAGTAGGCAGAGGCAATGGCTAATGATCTTCTGGCAAAGTTGGTGAAGGCGACATGGATGGAGCCTAAGCTAGGCTCATCTCCATCGTGCACAACCAGGGTATCCACCGGCGAGCGGCGTGCCCTGGGGAGCCGGCGGCCGGTGCTCTGTCAAGGCTATTAGTACAACAGCAAGTCGCCCCCACCAATATGCTTGCCTGCTTTATACCATTGTCTCGCTGCTCGCCGCAACACACTTGCCTTCTACTTGTTGTCGTTGTTGGCATCCTGCACACACACCAGCCACGAATGAACATATATGTGCGTCACACAAGAAACCACACACGCATGTCTATACACCAAGGATATCATCTTCTACATACTTGAAATTGACCATGTAGCAGCAAAAAAAAAATTGTAGTCACATTTCATCAAACAGTTTGCCTCCCTCGAAATAAGAATATCATGGTGGGGGTAATGCGTGATAAGTAGGAGGGTGCCTATGAGTTCATAACAATTTTGGGAGAACTGGTTATATTTGCAATCTACGTGTTCAACCTCATTTAAATTTAGCATACATATGAGAAACGGCTAATAAGGTAATTGGAGATGTGGTTATAGAATTGATTATAGATGTGCATCCAGCACAAGACTATTTTTTTCTTTTGCAAGATGTTTCAACGTACCTTTCATCCATACTGTACAAACAGGAGCTGTATTAACGTCAATTGGCCAAAGTACATCTGCACTTTATGAAATGGATAGTATAACTATAATAGGAGAATGAAGAAGTAGACACCGAACTATGGAGAAAAACAATCATGACTAAATATCAAGAACTATTTGTGTCGACAAATACGGTGGAATCCTCACAAACAAACCATGTTTGACTCAAGTCAAGTGCTTGGATGTATCACTCTTGCATCTTCTCACTCTCATTCTGCTCAAACATTAGCCTTAGATATTCTCTCCAACCTAAATAAACAAATTAAGAAATAGTTAGTCACTAACAATATTCAGATAATTCACAGTAAAACAATATGCCAATATATTCTGAATTTCCAATCCCTACAAAGATGGAGAGGAAACACGTAGCACTATATCTCAAATATCCATTATTCTCCACCAAGAAGAAACCTGCACTCTTTCTCTGCTCGAGTTATCCCGGATGGATCAATTTTTTTGCAGTCTTGATATGCCACCAAAACTTTCTTTTCATTGGCAGAGGCAAGGTAACCATCAATGGCTTGTGTTCAGTTGGAGAAGTGGAGTTTGGAGAAGTGGAGTATATGGTATATCTGCGATTACTTTCTGACAAGCATCGTTGCCGTCGCCCACCGCCCGGCCTGCTGATTCCGCGGTGAACGACACATGTCGTCTCGTCGTCACATCATATTTCGGGAGCTCTCCCCGGTGCGGCCTCCACCTTAGGTGGTCATTTCGGCATGACTGTAAGCACTGTCTTTCCATGCCCCGATCTGCAAAAAATAGGATTTCACATCAACACAAATCTGACTTCCCCCTCGCTGTATCTAGTCCACCATGAGCCGCAAGCCGCGCTACCTCCACACTCCTTCTCTGTCTCGCCACCGGCATGCCCCGCCGCCTCTCCGTTCTTCCAGCCGCGCCCACTACCGCTTCGTTCCTCATCTCCATAGAACCCCTTTTCTCTCTGGTCCGTTGCACGAACAGCCGGTCTACAGCCTCGTTGCCACTCCCCGCTCCCTCCCATGGGAGATGAGAATGTGGGAGTGGTCCAGTACAGGATACGGGCAGAAGATGGGTTTGAGCAAGGGAGAAAGCGTTACCTGGGCCTCTGTCATTGCTGTCGTGGACGCGGCGCTCCTGCTTGTCTCCCTCTCCGCGTCGAGCTCCCGATGGACTCGGTAAAGAACAGATGAGGTCGCGAGGGCTTGGATCCATCACTCCCGTCTAATTTGGCTGCAGTGTGCAACCGCTTGAGGTCACCGTGGGCGTGAGGAGGTCGGCGGAGGCGGGTCGACCCCGGCGCGCCAGAGGGGGTCGGGTAGCTCGGCGGCGGACGCGAACCCCCACACGATGTCGTCCGGCGCGGTGGCGTAGGGGGAGAGGATGGCGGAGACAGAGAAGAGCTGGCGGTCGGGCACGACCTATGCGATGAGCGGGTCGGTGGCAAAGGACCTGAGCGCGCTGGCATCGACCCTCCGCAGCGCCCGCACGCCGCCCGCGGTCACCGACAGAGGGGGAAGTATGGGGTGGGCGCGGCGGAGGAGAAGGATAGCTTGGCGGGAGGGGTGTTGGCATCAGATGTGTGTGGCCATGGCGCGCGGGGAGGGGGCGGGCACAATTCACGAGTGAGGTGGTTGGCACCGCGGGCGGTCGTGTGTGTGGAAGAGGCGCACGATCCGGGGTGTGTGGAGCCGATCCGACGCCGGGATCCGGTGATCTGCGCACGGGATTGCGCTGGATTGGTGCTGGGATGGCCGGCGGGGCTGGGATGTCCGACGACGAGGGGGTCGGGGTAGGCGGCGTGGCGTGGGTTTCGGCGGGGCTGGGTTTGCCGGCGGCGAGGGGGTCGGGGTGGGCGGGGCGTCGTCTTCTCGGGAGAGAACGGGGGCAACGGGGTCGGGGGTGATTGGATCGTGGGTTCGTGGGCTTCTCGTTGTTTCTTTTTCATTTTTTTCTCTCTTGCCGTTTTTCTTTACAAGGGGAGGAGGAGGTCGAGTCGACCGAAGGGTGGTGGTTCGAGGTGCGATGTAGGTTTTTTATTGAACTAATCGGCTGGTTTATTGCCTGGTTTATGGAGGGATTGAAAAAAAAATCGATGGAACGGTGGGAAGGCTAGCGGTAGGAGGAGGGATCGCTGGAGGACGAACCATCACGATGGCAGATCCCCTTTAATAGTAGATACCAGCTTAGACCGATCCTATTAGTATGAATCACAACTGCTCACCAGGCCTGCGTGCTGACTCTTGCGGCTGCTCTCCGCTTCCGCTAGAGTGTATATATGATGTACTTTGTAACACAAACAACATAGAAAATATTTTGAGTTCCAACTTGGTATCAGACTTCAGGCGCCATGGCCGAGCTGCCCCCTTCCTCCGACGACACTAGCGCCGCCAGTTCGCAGGGCACACTCTCCTCCCCCTCCGCGCCCTCTCCTACGACCTCCGACGCCTTTTCCCCGCCCAACGTCGTCGGCAACAATAGCTCCCCCACCGCCATCGTGGCTTCCCAATTTGCCCCCTGTTTTCCTCCTCTGCCACCCCTCCTGTGGCGCCATCGGCCACCGCTCCATGCAACCAAATCTTCTCCGGCCACATCACCAACCACATCAAATTTGTCCTCAATCCGGCTGATCACAACTACCACAAGTCACTAGTAGAAAAGAGGGCTTTGGTCCACTTGATGAAATCTCATTAGTCCCGGTTCACTCACGAACCGGAACCCATGTGGGCATAGGTCCCAGTTCGTGAGGCCAGGGCGCCGGCCGGGCATCGTGGGCCATTTGTCCCGGTTCGTTTGTCACCTTCGGTCCCGGTTCCAGACACGAACCGGGACCAATGTGCCTCGCTCCTGGCCCACAACTAGTAGTCCCGGTTTGTGTCTGGAACTGGGACCTCAGGTTGTCCTTTAGTCTCGGTTCCAGCCACAAACCGGGACCAACGGTGGGCCTATATATACCCCCACGAGCAGAGCACTACACTGCTCTGTTTTTTCGGCCGGCTGTGGGAGAGTTTTGTGGTGCTCTAGCTCACCTCCTATGCACATTTGGTGTTCGATGAAATGCCCGAGCCACATTTAAGCTTTCTCCTTTACAAGCTCCTTGTCCAAGCTCCATTTTCATCAAGATTTGTGTAGTTTTTAATACATTTTATTATATAACACACACATATGAACCGTCAATGGATGTACGGTGACCGACGCACCTCCGAGTATATTAATGGCCTGCATAATTTTCCCGAAGCGGCTAAGTCAAACAAGCAGAATGGTTTTATGCATTGTCTGTGTACTGTGTGTGGGAATACGAAGGAATTCTACGACTATGAAATCCTTCACTTTTACCTGCTTCAAAAGGGTTTTATGCCACACTATAATGTTTGGACCAAGCACGAAGAAAGAGGGGTTATGATGGAAGACAACGTAGAAGAAGAGGATGATGACAACTACCTGCCCCGTGAATACGGTGATGCTGCAATGGGGGAAGCTGAAGATCAAGAGGAACCAGACGATGTGCCCGATGATGATCTTTGTCGGGTCATTGTTGATGCACATAGAGAATGCGAAAGTGAAAGGGAGAAGTTGAAGTTCGATCACATGTTAGAGGATAAAAAAAAGGTTGTACCCAAATTGCGAAGATGACAACACAAAGCTCGGCACCACACTGAAATTGCTGCAATGGAAGGCAGAGAATGGTGTATCTGACAAGGCATTTAGTTCGCTACTGAAATTAATGAAGAAGAAGCTTCCAAAGGATAAGGAATTGCCCGGCAGTACATACGAAGCGAAGAAGATTCTATGCCCTCTAGGATTGGAGGTGCAGAAGATACATGCATGCCCTAATGACTGCCTCCTCTACCGCGGTGCGTACGAGGATTTGAACGCATTCCCGGTATGCGGCGCATTGCGGTATAAGATCAGAAGAGATGACCCAGGTGATGTTGAGGGCGAGCGCTCCGGGAAGATGGTTCGTGCCAAGGTGATGTGGTATGCTCCTATAATACCATGGTTGAAACGTCTGTTCAGAAACAAAAAGCATGCCGAGTTGATGCAATGGCACATAAAAGACCGTAAGAAAGACGGGAAGTTGAGAGCACCCGTTGATGGGTCGCAGTGGAGAAAGATCGAGAGAAAGTGGAACGGCTTTACACGTGAAGCAAGGAACGTATGGTTTGGTTTAAGTGCATATGGCGTTAATCCTTTTGGGGAGCAGAGGAGCAAGCATAGCGCATGGCCTGTGACTCTATGTATGTATAACCTTCCTCCTTGGTTGTGCATGAAGATGCCAGTGCTCATCCAAGGCCCTAGGAAACCCGGCAATGACATTGATGTGTACCTAAGGCCATTAGTTGATGAAGTTTTACAGCTATGGAATGGAAATGGTGTACGTGTGTGGGATGAGAACGAACAGGAGGAATTTGACCTACATGTGTTGCTGTTTGTAACCATCAACGATTGGCCTGCACTCAGTAACCTTTCAGGACACACAAACAAGGGATACAACACATACACACATTTTTTAGATGATACCGACAGTATATATTTGGACAAATACAGGAAGAATGTGTACATGGGGCATCGTCGATTTCTTCCGACCAACCATCAATGTCGAAAGAAAGGAAAACATTTCAAAGGTGAGGCAGATCACCGGAAGAAGCCCGCCCTCCGTACTGGTGATCACATACTTGATATGGGCAATGATTTACAAGTAGTCTTTGGAAACGGTCCTGGCGGACTATTTGTTCCGAATGACGATGCGGGACACGCACCCATGTGGAAGAAGAAATCTATATTTTGGGACCTACCCTATTGGAAAGACCTAGAGGTCCGCTTTGCAATCCACGTGATGCACGTGACGAAGAATCTTTGCGTGAACCTGCTAGGCTTCTTGGGAGTGTATGGGAAGGAAAAAGATACACCGGAGGCATGGGAGGAACATCAACGTGTGCGTGAAAAAGACGGCATGCATCCAGAGCAGTATGAAGGTCCTGCCAGCTACGCTCTTACCAAAGAAGAGAAGTAAATCTTCTTTGAATGCCTTCTCAGTATGAAGGTTCCGTCTCGCTTCTCATCGAATATAAAGGGAATAATAAATATAGGAGAGAAAAAGTTCCAGAACCTAAAGTCTCGTGACTGCCACGTGATTATGACGCAACTGCTTTCGGTTGCATTGAGGGGGCTTGCTACTGCAACAAAAGACCTTCCAACGGCGCCAGAAACACGTGCTGACGGGATACTGTTCTTGTCTTGATTCTCCTCAACAACGGCACCAGGAATCCTTCTGCTACCACTACGCCTTTAGGGACTTCCTAGGCAAATATGCAAAGGATTTTCCCGTAGCCTTGGATCCTTGCATTGGTGTTCCCTCGAAGAGGAAAGGGTGATGTAGCGCAGCGATGGTAAGTATTTCCCTCAGTTTTGAGAACCAAGGTATCGATCCAGTGAAGGAGTATCACAAGTGCCTGCACAAACACAAAGAACCTGCTCCCAACGCTATGAAGGGGTTGTCAATCCCTTATAGATTATTCGCAAAGTGAGATCTGAAAGCAACAAAGTAACAAAGCAAAGTAAAATTGGAGGTGTAAACGATATATGTGAATAGACCCGGGGGCTGTAGTGTTCACTAGTGGCTTCTCTCATGAAAGCAAGTAGACGGTGGGTCAACAAATTACTGTCGAGCAATTGATAGAACCGCGCAAAGTCGTGACGATATCTATGTCAATGATTATATCTATAGGCATCACGTCCAAAACAAGTAGACCGATACTTTCTCCATCTACTACTATTACTCCACACGTCGATCGCTATCCAGCATGCATCTAGTGTATTAAGTCCAAAAGAACAGAGTAACACCTTAAGCAAGATGACATGATGTAGATGGACAATCTCATTTCAACGACAGAGCCCACCTTGTTACCCTTGATGGCAACTACTCAATGTGTGCCTTGCTGCCCCTACTATCACTCGAAAAGGTCACCACATGGTAAGAACCCAAAACCAAGCACTTTTCCCATTGCAAGAATCATAGATCTAGTTGGCCAAACAAAACTCAAGACTCGGAGAGACTTACAAGGATATAAAATCATGCATATAAGAAATCAGCAAAGACTCAAATATATATCGTAGATAATTTGATCACAAATCCACAATTCATCGGATCTCGACAAACACACCGCCAAAGAAGATTACATCGGATAGATCTCCATGAAGATCATGGAGAACTTTGTATTGAAGATCATCTAGCTACTAACTACGGACTCGTAGGTCTGAAGTGAACTACTCACGAGTCATTGGAGGGGCGATGATGATGATGAAGAAGCCCTGCAACTCCAAAGTGCCCTCCGGCAGGGCGCCCGGAAGGGTCTCCAGATGAGATCTCGCGGAAACGGAAGCTTGCAGCGGCGGAAAAGTATTTTCGTGGCTCCCTTGATTTTTTTTCTGATTTTTAGAGAATATATAGGCGTTAGATCTAGGTCAGGGGGGCGCTAGGGAGGCCACAAGCCTGCCCACCGCCGCCTCCCCCCTGGTGGCGAAGTGGGGGCTTGTGGGCTCCCTGTAGCCCTCCTGGCTTGGCCCACAGGCCCCCTGATCTTCTTCCGTTCGGGAAAAAATCATTTCGGGGATTTTATTCTGTCTGGACTCCGTTCCAAAATCAGATCTGAAAAGAGCCAAAAACACAGAAAAAACAGGAACTGTCACTTAGCACTAAATTAATAAGTTAGTCCCAAAAAAGATATAAAAGGTACATAAAACATCCAAAGATGACAAGATAACAGCGTGAAACCATCAAAAATTATAGATACATTTGAGACGTATAAAGCATCCCCAAGCTTAACTCCTGCTCGTCCTCGAGTAGGGAAGTGATAAAGAATGAATTTTTGATGCTTTCATGCTACCTAGCATAGATGTCCTTTGTAACTCCTCTTATGTGACGTGAATGTTCAGATCCATTAGATTCAAAACAATAGTTTGCTATTGACGTGGAGACAATAATAATTCAAGCAAACTAGCAAGGTAATCATGAACTTTGAAAATAACTTGGCCAAAAGAAAGTTATCCCTACAAAATCATATAGTCTGGCTATGCTCTATCATCCTTGCACAATGAATTTAAATCATGCACAACCTCGGTATTGGCCAAGTAATTGTTTTCACACCTTTACTTACTCAAACTTTTTCAACTCTCACGCAATACATGAGCGTGAGCCATGGTTTTAGCACTATAAGTGGTGTGGAGTGTGGTGGAGGTTGCAAGGCAAACAAGGAGAATATGGTCACATTGACTAGGCATATCAATGAGCTATGGAGATGCTCATCAATAGATATCAACGTGAATGAGTAGGGACTGCCATACAATTGATGCACTAGAGCTAAGAGTATGTGAAAGCTCTTAAAGAAAACTAGTGGGTGTGCATCCAACTTGCTTGCTCACGAAGACCTAAGGCAATTTTGAGGAAGCCTATCATTGGAATATACAAGCCAAGTTATATAATGAAAATTTCCCACTAGCTATATGGTGGTGACAAAACGAGAGACTCTCAATCATGAAGATCATGGTGCTTAATATGCACAAGTGTGGAAAGATAGTAGCATTGTCCCTTCTCTCTTTTTCTCTCATTTTTTTGTGTGGGCTCTTTGGCCTCTCTTTTTTTTTTGGTGGGCATCTTTGGCCTCTTTTATTTCCTCACATGGGACAATGCTCCATCAATGATAATCATCACACTTACAACTCAAAACTTAGAGCAATGATGACTCTATATGGAATGCCTTCGGTAGTGTACCATGACAATGATCTAGCATGGCATATACATCAATGGAAACATCATGCTAGCTATCTTATGATCATGCAATGGCAATGTAGAAGTGGTGGCACATGTCATGGTGATAGTCGTATGGCAATATATCTCGGAATAGCTTTGAAAAAGCCATAGTAGGTAGGTATGGTGGCTGTTTTGGGGGAGGCTATATGGGTGGTTTTGTGCACCGACGAAAGTTGCACGACACTAAAGAAGATAGTTATGGTGGACTGTGAAAGTGCATCTAAACCATGGACTCAACATTAGTCATGAAGAACTCATATACTTGTTGCAAAAGTTTTAGTAGTAATTGAAACAAAGCATTCAACGCATACTCCTAGGGGAAGGGTTGGTAGGTATAAACCATCGCGCGATCCCGACCGCCACACAAAGGATGACAATCAATAGACTAATCATGCTCAGACTTCATCACATAGCGGTTCACCATACGTGCATGCTACGAGAATAACTAACTTCAACACAAGTATTTCTAGATCCACAACACCTTACTAGTATAACTTCAATATTACCACAACCACAACTCAAAACTAATTGAGATGAATCGAACTTCTCCAACTACTCAATGCACATGAAGGTGGAAGTTTTCATATCCCTTTGGATAACTACCCCTTTTGAGAATACTATCAAAGCATAGATCAACTACCAAGCCACGCACCGCTGTGCTCTAAAAGATATAAGTGAAGCACATAGAGCAAAAATCAACTAGCTCTAAAGATATAAGTGAAACACATGTGAGCTGAATTGTCTAACCAAAGGATATAAGTGAAGCTCGACAAAATCACGGTGAGTGTATGTATCTCTCTCTAGGTGTGCAGCAAGGATGATTGTGACACAACAAAAATAAAAGACTCCTGCGATACAAGAGGCTCCAAGAAAAACACATAACATGTGGTGAATAAAAATATAGCCCCAAGTAACGTTACCGATGGATTGAAGACGAAAGAGGGGATGCCTTCCCGGGGCATCCCCAAGCTTAGGCTTTGACGGCATACTTGAATCAACTTGGGGTGCCTTGGGCATCCCCAAGCTTGAGCTCTTGCCACTCTTTATCTTTTTGTCCATAAGAACTTCACCCAAAACTTGAAAACTTCACAACATGAAACTTAAACAGAAACTCGTGATAACATTAGTATAAGAAAGCAAACCACCACTTCCTTAGGTAATGTAGCAAACTTAAATTCTACTTATGTTGATGTTGGGTTACTGTATTTTCAATCTTCCATGGCTAATACCCCCCGATACTATCCATAGTTTCATCAAAATAAGCAACCAACTCAACAAAACAGAATCTGTTAACAGCAGACCAGTCTGTAGAAATCTGTATACTTTGTATACTTCTGGTACTTAAAAAATTCTGAACAATTGCGACAGTCTGAAGAATTTGCGTAGAAATCAGCAGAAAAAAGAATCAACTCAAAATCTGTTACAGAAAAAAAATGAAAATTCTTTTCGTGAGCAGAAAGTTTCTGCCTTTTCCAGCATGACCAAACGAGCATCCCCAAGACTAATCATAACGGTTTTGCTTGGCACAAACGCAAAAAGAAACACAAAAAACACAATCATAACAGAATTATGAAAGTGTGGAAAACA
This sequence comes from Hordeum vulgare subsp. vulgare, assembly GCF_904849725.1. Lineage (NCBI taxonomy): Eukaryota > Viridiplantae > Streptophyta > Magnoliopsida > Poales > Poaceae > Hordeum > Hordeum vulgare. The sequence goes on from NC_058518.1 coordinate 502,879,066, forward strand.
CAAAAACAGAAATAAAAAGTATATATTCGTTGGGTTGCCTCCCAACAAGCGTTATTGTTTAACGCCCTTAGCTAGGCAAAAGGTGATGGAATCACGTATAGTCATCTTTGGTGCTCAAACCATAAGTAGCCCTCATCATAGATTCATAAGGCAATCTTATTTTTTTCTAGGAAAATGCTCCATGCCCTTCTTTAGGGGAAATTGAAATCTAATATTCCCTTCCTTCATATCGATGATAGCACCAATAGTCCTTAGGAAAGGTCTACCAAGAATAATGGGACATGAAGGATTGCAATCTATGTCAAGTACAATGAAATCCACGGGTACATAGTTCTTATTTGCAACAATAAGAACATCATCGATCCTTCCCATGGGTTTCTTGACAGTAGAATCTGCAAGATGCAAATTAAGAGAACACTCTTCAATCTCATGAAAACCAAGAATATCACATAAAGACTTTGGAATCGCGGAAACACTAGCACCCAAATCACACAAAGCATTGCATTCATAGTTTTTGATCTTGATTCTGATAGTAGGTTCCCACTCATCATGATGTTTTCTAGGTATAGAGACTTCTAATTCAAGCTTCTCTTCAAGAGATTTCATCATAGCATCTACGATATGTGCGGTAAAGGCTTTGCTTTGGCTATAAGCATGTGGAAAGTTTGCAATGGATTGCATCAAGGAAATGCATTCAAACAAGGAGCAACTATCATAATTGAATTCCTTGAAATCCAAAGTGGGAGTTTCATTACTACCCAAAATTTTGATTTCTTCTACTCCACTCTCCACACCTTTATCATCAAGATAGGTGGACTCCGAATCATTGGGGCGTTTTTCAACCAAAGTGGATTCATATCCAGCCCCTTCATCAATAGGTTTGACACGCGAAAACAAAGATTCAAGTGGAGTCACACCAAGCACTTTAAGATCTTCGTGATTTGCATCACTAGAACGCACCCTTTTAAACCATTCATGCCTAGCGCGAATTTGGGCGGTTCTTTCTTTGCTCTCATTCATGGAGACACACATGGCTTTGAAAGTTTCATCCAACTTGACCTTGGGAGGAGCACATCTAACTTTCAAAGCATCAATATCAAAAGACATCCTATCAACGCTCTTAGCCAAATCATCTATCTTGAGTAGTTTTTCGTCTATGGACGCATTGAAAATATTTTGAGAGTTGATGAACTCTTTGATATTACTCTCTAAATCAGAGGGTAATTTGTTGTGATTTCCATAAGTGTTGTTGTAGGAATTGCCATAATTGTTAGAGGAGTTACTAGGAAAAGGCCTAGGAACATAGTTTCCTCTAAAAGCATTGTTGTTGCCAAAATTGTTCCTACCAACAAAATTAACGTCCAAACGAGCGTTGCTACTCTCAATCAAGGAAGATAGTGGAATGTCATTAGGATCTAAAGGAGCATTTCTACTAGCAACCAAATTCATCAACTCGTCCATCTTAGCACTAAGCGAGTCAATTTCTTCTATAGCGTGTACCTTTTTGCTAGCAGGTGACCTTTCAGTGTGCCACTGAGATTAGTTGGTCATGATATTGTCTAGGAGTTTTGTAGCGTCTCCTAACGTGATTTCCATGAACGTTCCACCTAAGGCGGAGTCCAAGATATTGCGAGAAGCAAAATTCAAACCAACGTAAAAGATTTGTATAATCATCCACAAACTCAAGCCATGAGCGGGACAATTTCTAATCATTAACTTCATCCTCTCCCAAGATTGTGCAACGTGTTCATGATCAAGTTGCTTGAAATTCATGATATCGTTACGGAGAGAGATAATCTTAGCCGGCGGAACATACTTGGATATGTAAGCATCTTTGCACTTATCCCAAGAATTGATACTATTTTTAGGCAAAGAAGAAAACCAAGTTTTTGCGCGAGCTCGCAACGAGAAAGGAAAAAGCTTCAACTTAATCATGTCATTATTCACATCTCTTTTCTTTTGCATATCACAAAGCTCAATGAAGGTATTGAGATGGGATGCAGCATCTTCACTAGGAAGGGCAGAGAATTGCTCTTTCATAACAAGATTCAGCAAGGCTGCGTTGATTTCATACGATTCCGCACTAGTGGCGGGAGCAATCGGAGTACTAATAAAATCATTATTGTTGGTACTCGAGAAGTCGCAAAGTTTGGTGTTTTTAGCCATGATGACTTCAACAAACCAACAAGAATACACGCAAGCAAGAAAACCGGCAAAGGAAAACGGCAAAGGGCAAAAGAAAACGGCAAAGGAAAATGGCAAAAAGGCAAAAGGAAACGGCAAGGGAGAAAGGCAAATGAAAACGACAAATGTGAAGTGGGGGAGAGGAAAAGGAGAGGCAACGGGCAAAAAAGGTAAATGCAAGAGATGAGTTTGTGACACATACTTGGATAGATCTTGACTTGATCTCTCCTCCCCGGCAACGGCGCGAGAAATCCTTCTGCTATTGCGACAACGGACCTTCCGCGGCAACGGCGCCAGGAATCCTGCTGCTACGGCTACGCCTATAGGGACTTCCTTGGCAAATATGCAAAGGATTTCCGCGCGGCCTTGGAGCCTTGCGTTGGGGTTCCCTTGAAGAGGAAAGGGTGATGTAGCACAGCGGCGATAAGTATTTCCCTCAGTTTGAGAACCAAGGTATCAATCCAGTAGGAGGAGCGTTCAAGTCACAAGTACCTACACAAACACAAAGGGCTTGCACCCAACGCTATGAAGGGGTTGTCAATCCCTTATAGATTGTTTGCAAAGTGAGAATTGAAAGCAAAAAGTAAACAAAGCAAAGTAAAAGTGAAAGTGGAGACGATAGTTGTGAATAGACCCGGGGGCCGTAGTGTTCACTAGTGGCTTCTCTCATGAAAGCAAGTAGACAGTGGGTGAACGAATTACTGTCGAGCAATTGATAGAACCGCGCAAAGTCGTGAAGTTATCTAAGGCAATGATTGTATCTATAGGCATCACGTCCGAAACAAGTAGACCGATACTTTCTGCATCTACTACTATTACTCCACACGTCGACCGCTATCCAGCATGCATCTAGTGTATTAAGTCCAAAAGAATAGAGTAACGCCTTAAGCAAGATGACATGATGTAGATGGACAATCTCAAATCTATTATGAAAGCCCATCTTGTTACCCTTGATGGCAACAACACGATGCATGCCTTGCTGCCCCTTCTGTCACTGGGAAAGGTCACCACACGGTATGAACCCAAAACCAAGAACTTCTCCCATTGCAAGAATCATAGGTCTAGTTGGCCAAACAAAACCCAAGAGTCGGAAAGACTTACAAGGATATAAAATCATGCATATAAGAAATCAACGAAGACTCAAATAAAATTCATAGATAATCTGATCACAAATCCACAATTCATCGGATCTCGACAAACACACCGCCAAAGAGGATTACATCGGATAGATCTCCATGAAGATCATGGAGAACTTTGTATTGAAGATTCAAGAGAGAGAAGAAGCCATCTAGCTACTAACTACGGACCCGTAGGTCTCAAGTGGACGACTCTTGAGTCATTGCAGAGGCGATGATGTTGATGTAGAAGCCCTCCAACTCCAAAGTCCCCTCTGGTAGGGCACCGGGTAGGGTCTCCAGATGAGATCTCGCGGAAACGGAAGCTTGCGGCGGCGGAAAAGTGTTTTCGTGGATGCCCTGATTTTTTCTGCAATTTTAGGGAATTTGTAGGCCAAAGAGCTAGGGCAGGGGAGCGCCAGGAAGGCCACAAGTCTGGTTGCCGCGGGCCCCCTGGCCACGGCAACAGGGCTTGTGGACTCCCTGTGGGCCCCCTGCCTTGGCCCTCAAGCCTCCCGACCTTCTTCTGTTCTGGAAAAAAATATTTCGGGGATTTTATTCCTTTTGGACTCCGTTCCAAAATTAGATCTGAAAAGAGTTAAAAACACAGAAAAACAGGAACTGGCACTTGGCACTGAATTAATAAGTTAGTCCCAAAAAAGATAAAAAAGGTATATAAAAGATCCAAAGTTGGCAAGATAACAACGTGAAACCATAAAAAATTATAGATACGTTTGAGACGTATCAGAGGGCAAGACAGACATGTGTGAAGATTATGAAAAGTTTCATGAAATTCCTCCCTTCAAAGTCAAGGCTGACCCAAGCACCCTGTTAAATGATGAAGATTATCCATGGTTACGGTGCAATAAGCAAAGAACACAAGCGAAGAAAAAGTGAAGAAATGAAATGCCCTGTGTAACACATGAGTTTTCGTAGTGCTTTTCATCCACAATGTGGCTTTGAATGGTGCAATTGAACAGTTGAAAATTGATGATGTTGCTTTGAATGGTGCATTTTGAACACACAAAAAGTCTGGAGTTCAAATAAGTTCAAAAAAATGAAATCCCTTTGTAACAGATGAGTTTTCGTATGAAACATTGATACTTCGAAAGAGATTGTCCGTTTTGTACACGAAGTGCATCCAGTTTTTGCCGCAACCCTCTCAAATTTTTAGCACATGCTATGTGGGTGAAATGATAATACCATGCTGATACGTCGCCAACGTATCTATAATTTTTGACTGTTCCATGCTAGTATATTATCAACTTGGGATGTTTTATATGCATTTATATGCTATTTTATATCCTTTTTGGGACTAACCTATTAACCAAGTGCCCAGTGCCAGTTTCTGTTTTTCCTTGTTTTTGACCTTTTTCAGATAAGAATATTAAGCGGAGTCCATACGGAATAAAACCTTCGGGATGATTTTTTCCATAACACAAGGGATCCAGAAGACTTGATAACAAAGGCAGAGGGCCACGGAGGAGGCCACGAGCCCCCTAGGCGCGCCCGGGGGGGAGGGGGCTAGCAGGCTCGTGGCCCCCCGTGCCTCCTTTGCCCTACCTCTTTCGCCTATAAATTCCCTAAAATCCCCAAACCAACCGAGAGAGCCACGAAAATACTTTTCCGCCGCCGCAAGCTTCTGTTTCCGCGAGATCCCATCTGGGGACCGTTCTGGTGCCCTGCCGAAGTGGGATTCAGACATGGAGGGCTTCTTCATCAACACCATTGCCTCTCCAATGATGCGTGAGTAATTCACCACAGACCTTCGGGTCCATAGCTAGTAGCTAGATGGCTTCTTCTCTCTCTTCGATCTTCAATACAAAGTTCTCCATGATCTTCATGGAGATCTATCCGATGTAACTTTCTTTTGCGTTGTGTTTGTCGAGATTTGATGAATTGTGGATTTATGATCAGATTATCTATGAATATTATTTGAGTCTCCTCTGATTTCTTATATGCATGATTTCATATCCTTGTAATTCTCTTCGAGTTATGGGTTTCGTTTGGCCAACTTGATCTATAATTCTTGCAATGGGAGAAGTGATTTGTTTTGGGTTCATACCGTGCGGTGTCCTCACCTAGTGACAGAAGGGGTAGTGAGGCGCGCATCATGTTGTTGCCATCAAGGGTAAAAAGATGGGGTTTATATCATATTGCATTAATTTATCCCTCTACATCATGTCATCTTGCTTAAGGCGTTACTCTGTTTGTTATGAACTTAATACACTAGATGCATGCTGGATAACGGTCGATGTGTGGAGTAATAGTAGTAGATGTAGAAAGTATCGGTCTACTTGTCTCGGACGTGATGCCTATATGTGTGATCATTGCCTTAGATATCGTCATGACCTTGCGTGATTCTATCAATTGCTCGACAGTAATTCGTTCTCCCACTGTAATACTTGCTATCATGAGAGAAGCCTCTAGTGAACAGTATGGCCCCCGGGTCTATTTTACACATTATATATTCAGATCTACATACAAAAATACCAAAAATACCTTTCTGCACTTTTATTTATTTATTTATATTTACCTATTATCACTATGAGATCTCACTTTGCAAGTAATCGTAAAGGGCTTGACAACCGCTTTTATCGCGTTGGGTGCAAGTTTGTTTGTCTTTGCGCTTGTGCCTTGGTGCCTCATCTTGATACTCCTACTGGATTGATACCTTGGTTCTCAAACTGAGGGAAATACTTACCTCTACTTTGCTGCATCACCCTTTCCCCTTCAAGGTAAAAACCAACGCAAGCTCAAGAAGTAGCTGATACGTCCATTTTGCATCATGCTTTCATGTTGATATTTATCGCTTTATGGACTATTATATTACTTTCTGGTACCATACTTATGCCTTTCCTCTCTTATTTTGCAAGGTTTATTTGAAGAGGGAGAATACCGGCAGCTGGAATTCGGGACTGGAAAAGGAGCAAGTATGAGTCCTCCATTCTGCGCAACTCCAAATGCCCTGAAAATCAACGTGAATTTTTTTGGGAATATATAAAAAATACTGGGCGAAAGAAGTGCCAGAGGGGAGCTGCCAGGGGCCCACATGCCTGGTAGCCGCCGCCCCCTGGCGGCGGCTACAAGGCTTGTGGGCGCCCTGGTGGCCCACTGGCCCCCCTCTTCTGCTATATGAAGGGTTTCGTCCGGAAAAAAATCAGGGTGGAGCTTTTTCGTGGATTCTCCGCCGCCACGAGGCGGAACTTGAGCAGAACCAATCTAGAGCTCTGGCAGGACGATCCTGCCAGGGAAACTTCCCTCCCGGAGGGGGAAATCATCGCCATCATCATCACCAACACTCCTCTCGTCGGAGGGGAGTCATCTGCATCAACATCTTCATCAACACCATCTCCTCTCCAAACCCTAGTTCATCTCTTGTAACCAATCTCCATCTTGCGACCCCGATTGGTACTTGTAAGGTTGCTAGTAGTGTTGATTACTCTTTGTAGTTGATGCTTGTTGGATTACTTGGTGGAAGAGTTTATGTTCAGATCCTTGATGCTACTCATTACACCTATGATCATGATTATGATTATGCTTTGTGAGTAGTTACTTTTGTTCCTGAGGACATGGGATAAGTCTTGCTAATAATAGTCATGTGAATTTGGTATTCGTTAGGTATTTTGATATGCTGTATGTTGTCTTTTCCTCTAGTGGTGTTATGTGAACGTCGACTACATAATAGTTCACCATATTTGGGCCTAGAGGAAGGCATTGGGGAGTAGTAAGTAGATGATGGGTTGCTGGAGTGACAGAAGCTTAAACCCCAGTCTATGCGTTGCTTCGTAAGGGGCTGATTTGGATCCACTAGTTTAATGCTATGGTTAGACGTTGTCTTAATTCTTCTTTCGTAGTTGCGGATGCTTGCGAGAGGGGTTAATCATAAGTGGGATGCTTGTCCAAGTAAGGGCAGTACCCAAGCGCCGGTCCACCCACATATCAAACTATCAAAGCAACGAACGTGAATCATATGAACATGATGAAACTAGCATGACAGAAATTCCCGTGTGTCATCGGTAGTGTTTTTCCTCCTATAAGACTTTGTTCAGGCTTGTCCCTTGCTACAAAAGGGATTGGGCCACTTTGCTGCATCGTTGCTACTCTTGTTACTTGTTACTTTTCACCTCCTTCGTTTCACCTCACTACACCATCACTTGTTACCGCTACTTTCAGTGCTTGCAGTTATTACCTTGTTGAAAACTGTTTATCAGAGCCTTCTGCTCCTCGTTGGGTTCGACACTCTTACTTATCGAAAGGACTACGATTGATCCCCTATACTTGTGGGTCATCAGTAGCTGGAAGAATTTCTGGCGCCGTTGCCGGGGAGTATTCAAGTGAAGCATATCTACCAAGTACCTATCACAAACTCATCTCTTGCATTTACATTATTTGCCATTTGCCTCTCGTTTTCCTCTCCCCCACTTCTGAAACAAAATTTACAAAAATATTTGCCTTTCTTTATTTGCCTTTTTCATTCGCCCTTTCTTTCGCTTGCTTTCTGTTTGCTTGTGTGCTTGTCTGCTTGCTAAGTCAGCATGTCTGAAAACACTAAATTGTGTGACTTCTCTAATACTAATAACAATGATTTTATTAGTACTCCAATTGCTCCCGTCACTAGTGCGGCTTCATATGAAATGCTGCCTTGTTGAATCTTGTTATGGAAGAGCAATTTTCCGGCCTTCCTATTGAAGATGCCGCATCCCATCTTAATAATTTTATTAAGTTATGCGATATGCAAAAGAAGAAATATGTGGATAATGATATGATTAAATTGAAGCTATTTCCGTTCTCATTACGAGATCAAGCAAAAACATGGTTTTCATCTTTACCCAAAAATAGTATTGATTCATGGAACAAGTGTAAAGATGCCTTTATTTCCAAGTATTTTCCACCTGCTAAGATTATCTCTCTCCGTAATGATATCATGAATTTTAAGCAACTAGATCATGAACATGTTGCACAATCTTGGGAGAGAATGAAATTGATGATTAGAAATTGTCCCACTCATGGCCTAAGTCTTTGGATGATTATACAAATTTTCTAAGCTGGTTTGAATTTTGCTTCTAGAAATATATTGGCTTCCGCCTGTGGTGGAACTTCTATGGAAATCACACTAGGAGAAGCTACAAAACTCCTAGATAATATCATGACAAATTATTCTCAATGGCACACTGAAAGGTCACCTACTAGTAAAAAAGTGCATGCTATAGAAGAAATTAACTCTTTGAGTGCTAATATGGATGAGTTAATGAAGTTGTTTGCTAGTAAAAGTGCTCCTCTAGATCCAAATGATATGCCTTTATCTTCCTTGATTGAGAATAGCAATGAAAATTTGGATGTTAATTTTGTTGGTAGGAATAATTTTGGTAACAACAATGCTTATAGAGGTAACTTTAATCCTAGGCCTTTTCCTAGTAATCCCTCTAATAATTTTGGCAATTCATACAACAATGCTCATGGAAATTATAATAAAATACCCTCTGATCTACAGAGTAATATTAAAGAGTTTCTTAATTCGCAAAAGATTTTCAATGCTTCGATAGAAGAAAAACTGCTTAAAATTGATGACTTGGCTAGGACTGTTGATAGAATGTCTCTTGATATTGATGCTTTGAAATTGAGATGTGTTCCTCCCAAGATTAATATGGATGAAACTTTGAAAGCTATGCGTGTTTCCATGAATGAGAGTAACGAAAGAACCGCCCGAATTCGTGCTAGACATGAATGGCTTAAAAAGGCGTGTTCTCGTGATGAGAATCACGAAGATCAAGTGCTTGGTGTGACTCCTATTGAATCCTTGTTTTCTAATGTCAATTTTAATGATGACGGGGCTGGATGTGAATCCACTTTGGTTGAGAAACGCCCCAATGATTCGGAGTCTATTTATCTTGATGCTAAAAATACTGAAAGTGGAGTAGAGGATTGATACGTCTCCGTCGTATCTACTTTTCCGAACTCTTTTGCCCTTGTTTTGGACTCTAATTTGCATGATTTGAATGGAACTAACCCGAACTAACGCTGTTTTTAGCAGAATTGCCATGGTGTTGTTTTTGTGCAGAAATAAAAGTTCTCGGAATGTCCTGAAAATTTACAGAGAATTTTTCTGGAATTAATGAAAAATACCTGCGCAAAGATCCACCGGAGGAGGTGTGCTGGTGGGCCACAAGCCCCTGGCCCGCGGCCACCCCCTAGGCCGCGCCGTGAGGGCTTGTGGGGCCCACGTGGCACCACCACCTCCAAACTCAGCTCTATATCTTCCATCTCGCCCGGGAAAAAAATCAGAGAGAAGGATTCATCACATTTTACGATATGGAGGCGCCGCCACCTCCTGTTCTTCATCTGGAGGGTAGACCTGGAGTTTGTTTTGGGCTCCGGAGAGGGGAAATCATCGCCATCGTCATCATCAACCTTCCTCCATCGACAATTCCATGATGCTCTTCACCGTTCGTGAGTAATATCATCGTAGGCTTGTTGGACGGTGATGAGTTGGATGAGATCTATCATGTAATCGAGTTAGTTTTGACGGGGATTGATCCCTAGTATCCACTATGTTCTGAGATTGATGTTGCTACTACTTTGCCATGCTTAATGCTTGTCACTAGGGCCCGAGTGCCATGATTTCAGATCTGAACCTATTATGTTGTCGCCAATATATGTGTGTTTTAGATCCTATCTTGCAAGTTGTAGTCACCTACTATGTGTTATGACCCGGCAACCCCGGAGTGACAATAGTCGGAACCACTCCCGGAGATGACCATAGTATGAGGAGTTCATGTATTCACCAAGTGTTAATGCGTTGGTCCGGTTCTTTATTAAAAGGAAAACCTTAATATCCCGTAGTTTCCATTAGGACCCCGCTGCCACGGGAGGGATGGACAATAGATGTCATGCAAGTTCTTTTCCCTAAGCACGTATGACTACATACGGAATACATTCTTACATTAGATTGACGAACGGGAGCTAGTTACATATCTCTCCGTGTTATAACTGTTACATGATGAATCACATCCGTCATACTCATCCATCACCGATCCACTGCCTACAAGTCTTTTACTACTGGTCCTTGCTACGTTACTTTGCCGCTACTACTGTTGCTACTGCTGTTACTTTGCTGCTGCTACTGTTGCCACTGCTGTTACTCTGCTAATGCTGTCACTACTGCTGTTCCTTGCTACTGCTGTCACTACTGTTGTTACTTGTTGCTGTTGTCACTACTGCTGTTACTCGCTACTTTGCTGTTACTTGTTGCAAGAATTTTCCGACACCGTTGCCGGGGAAGAATAGTTCCCCGTCCACGTTCTATTTACTGGCACCATTGATACAACAGTTAGGAATAGTCTGCCTTCAACAAATCTTTTTCTGACACCGTTGCTATCATACCACTTTGCTACAGATACTTTGCTTGCACACACTAATCTTTCAGGTGTGGTTGAAACTGACAAACTCAGCTGCTAATACTTGAGAATATTCTTTCGCTTCCCTTTGTGTCGAATCAGTAAATTTGGGTTGAATACTCTACCCTCGAAAACTGTTGCGATCCCCTACACTTGTGGGTTATCAAGACCTTTTTCTGGCGCCGTTGCCGGGGAAGCACAACTATATTCTTTGAGTCACTTGGGATTGACGTCTGCTGGTCACTATGAAGAATCCGAAAGATCCAAGAACTGCAATCTTGCCTTCCACTACGAGGACAGGTAAGGAACTGCCATCTAGCTCCGCACTTGATTCACCTTCAGTTATGAGTAAGTTTGCGACACCACCTCCTGCTAGAAATCTTGATATGTCGCCTATGCCTAATGATGCTATGCTTGATACTATGCCTGATGATGCTATGCTTGATACTATGCCAGGTGATGCTATGCTTGATACAATTTGCCACTAGGTGGATTCCTTGATGCACAAATTGCTAGAGTTGCTGCTAGATGTGATGATACTTCTGAAACTGCTGATGCTATTGAAGTAGAACCTGCTATTTTGCCTGCTAGAACTAGCTCTCCTATGCCTGAATTGCCTTATATGCCTGATACGCGTTATGTTATGGCGGGAGAGATAGCTGAGGATTTTCTTGTGTGTAAGGATAGCTTTGATGTTGAGAAATTACTGCGCAAGTGGAAAGAAAAACCTCTGAACGCTAGGATGAAATACGACCCGAAGTTTGCCACTTCGCCTATCTTTGTGACCGATAAGGATTATGAATTCTCTGTCGACCCTGAGTTAATCACTTTGGTCGAATATGATTCTTTTCACGGTTATGAGTATGAGACGGTTGTAGCCCATCTTACCAAACTGCACGATATAGCCACCATATTCACTAGTGAGGAAAAGATCCGCCACTACTATATCGTCAAGCTATTTCCTTTCTCGCTAAAGGATGATGCTAAGACCGGGTTCACTTCTCTTGCTCCTAGTTGTGTGTGTAGCCCCCAGGATATGGTCTACTACTTCTCTGAAAAATATTTCCGTGCCCATAAGAAGCAAGCTGCCTTGCTGGAAATATACAACTTTGCTCAAGCTGAAGAAGAGAGGCTCCCATAAGCTTGGGGGAGGCTTATCCAGCTACTGAATGCTTTTCCTGATCACCCTCTTGAGAAGAATGAAATACTTGATATCTTCTATAATGGACTTACCGATGCTTCTAAAGACCACCTAGATAGTTGTGCCGGTAGTGTTTTTAGGGAACGAACCGTAGAACAAGCTGAGATTCTATTGAATAACATCTTGTGCAATGAGAATGCTTGGACTATTCCCGAACCACCTCCTAAGCCAACTCCGAAGAAAAGAAATATTCTATTCCTCAGCCCCGAAGATATGCAAGAAGCTAAGAAATCTATGCGAGAGAAAGGCATTAAATCTGAAGATGTCAAAAATCTACCACCTATCAAAGAGATCTATGGTCTCGATAACCCGATACATTTAGTAGAAGTAAATTCTCTGCGTAGGTTTGATGAGAGTGATATTCCTTTTGATAAACCCGCTAGCTTATTCTTGGATGAATTTGATAACTTCGTTGCCAAACAACAAAGTTTCAATGATTTTGTTAGCAAACAATTGGAACAAAATGCTCGTATGCTTAGTCATTTAAGTGCTTGTGTGGACAGAAACGTCAATGATCTTAAACTTCTGAGTAAACATGCTTCTATGGTTACTACTCAGGTAGAACAAGTACATAAATCTCAAAATGACTTGCTCAATGAGTTGAATGATAATTCCGTCAGAGTCGTCACTAGAGGCGGTAGAATGACCCAGGAACCTCTGTATCCTGAGGGTCATCCGAAGAGAATTGAACAAGATTCTCAAGGAGTTAGCACTGATGCACCTAGTCATCCTAGAAGGAAGAAGAAAGATGATAGGAACATGCACGCTAGCAACCCTGTTGCTGCTACACCTGAGAGTCCAAACGATTCCTCTGTCTCTGATGCTGAAACACAATCTGGTGATGAACATGAGCCTAATGATAATATCAATAGTGATGTTCATATTGATGCTCAACCTAGCAATGATAAGGATGTGGAGATTGAACCTGTTGATCTTGATAACCCACAACCTAAGAACAAGAGATACGATAAGAATGACTTCGCTGCTAGGAAGCATGGTAAAGAAAGGGAACCGTTGGTTCAGAAACCTATGCCCTTTCCTCCCAAACCATCCAAGAAAAAGGATGATGAGGATTTTGAGTGATTTGTTGAAATGATCAGACCTGTCTTTCTGCAAATGCGTTTGACAGATATGCTCAAGATGTCTCCCTATGAAAAGTACATGAAAGATATTGTGACTAATAAGAGGAGGATACCTGAGGTTGAGATTTCCATGATGCTCGCCAATTATACCTTCAAGGGTGGAACTCCGAAGAAACTAGGTGATCCCGGTGTGCCCACTATACCTTGCTCCATTAAAGGCAACTACGTTAGAAATGCGTTATGCGACCTTGGAGCCGGTCTTAGAGTTATGCCTCTCCCTCTTTATCGTAGACTTGAACTGGATAAGTTGACACCCACTGAAATCTCTCTGCAAATGGCCGACAAATCAACTGCTTTCCCTATCGGCATTTGCAAGGATGTGCCTGTTGTGGTTGCTAATGTCACTACCTTAACGTACTTCGTTATCTTGTATATTCCCGAGGACGATGCCATGGCTGTCATCCTCGGAAGACCCTTTTGAAACACTGCAGGGGCTGTTATAGAGTTCATTTGTAGTGTTTTTCAATTTATGGGTCATTTAGCTCAAAAACAATCACTAAATGCATGAAAATACCAAATGAGGTCAGAAATAGTTAAAAATTGATGATGTGTCTTTGAATGGTGCATTTTGAACACACAAAAAGTCTGGAGTTCAAATAAGTTCAAAAAAATGAAATCCCTTTGTAACAGATGAGTTTTCGTATGAAATCGTGATACTTTGAAAGAGATTGTCCGGTTTGTACACGAAGTGCATCCAGTTTTTGCCGCAACCCTCTCAACTTTTTAGCACATGCTATGTGGGTGAAATGATGATACCATGCCAACTTTCAACATTTTCAGAGTTCATTTGTAGTGCTTTTCAATTTAATGGTCATTTAGCTCAAATTTGTTTTAGTAAATGCATGAAAAATACTAAATGAAGTCAGAAATAGTTGAAAATTGATGATGTGTCTTTGAATGGTGCATTTTGGACACACAAAAAGTCTGGAGTTCAAATAAGTTCAAAAAAATGATATCCCTTTGTAACACATGAGTTTTCGTATGAAGCCCTAATACTTCAAAAGAGATTGTGTGTTTTGTACATGATGTGCATCCAGTTTTTGCCGCAACCCCCTCAACTTTGTAGGCCAACTATCTGGGTGAAATGATGATACCATGCCAACTTTCAACATTTTTAGAGTTCATTTGCAGTGCTTTTCAATTTAAGGGTCATTTAGCTCGAAACAAATCAGTAAATGTATGAAAAATATCAAATGTGCCGACGGACCTTTTGTCCCGGTTCCAGCCACCAACCGGTACGAAAGTACTATTCTTCCCGCCCTTTTGGGCCAGCGGAAGTGTGGCTTTGGTCCCGGTTGGTGCCACCAACCGGAACCAAAGGTTTTGCATATAGTGCGGGAGTTGTTCAAATTGACCTTTAGTCCCGGTTGGTGTAACAAACCGGGACTAAAGTGATGCTTTGGTCCCGGTTTGAGCCACCAACCGGAACAAAGGGGTTCGTACATTGCAGGAGTTGTCAAAATTTCCACCAACTTCCATTCCCCCTCGTTCTCTCTTCGTCGCCGTCGCACCCGAGCACGTCGCCACCGGCCCGTGCCTCCTCCATGATCCTGTCATTGCTGTCGCCGTCGCTCACGAGCCCGTCGTCGCCCCGAGCCCATCACCGTCGTCGTCGCTCCTGAGCCCGCCGTCGTTGCTATCACCGTCGCCCCCGAGCCCATCGTCGTCGCTGTTGTCCCTGAGCCCATCGTCGTCCCCGAGCCCATCGTAGTCGTCGTCGTCCCCGAACCCATCGTTGTCGCCGTCACGCTGTCGCCGTCATCATCGTTGCCCATCGCCGCCCATCGTCGCCGTAGCCCCCGTGCCCGTCGCCATCGTCGTCGTCGCCCGTCGCCCGTCGTCATTCCGAAGCCCACCGTCATCGCCCGTCGATGCACCGGTAGCACGTCCATCAATCTCCATCTCCCTATTTGCGAATCCATGTGTGTGATCGAATGCGAATCCATGTGTGTGTATTTAAGTCGTATTAGAATATGTTGGGTACATTTTTGAACTCCCCAATGTGACACAAGTTATAAAAATATAAAAATATTTAGATTAGATAAAGTTACAATAGCAAATAAAGTTATAAAAATTATAAAAATATTTAGATTAGATTAAGTTACAAATTAAGTTTTATCTTAATATTTGGGATTATGTATAAAGGGCTTCCCCCACTTTGTAATATTTGCAGAAACAATGGATATTCCAAGAGACATGGAAAAAGAACAAATTTTGGGGGATATAATCCACGGCGACGGTAATGTCGAATTTTTGCTTAGCGACATCGATGGTCTGGAAGGAGAGGATTACGGCTTCGGTGATCGAACAATGGAGGAGGAAGGACATTATCATGATGGCTTTGGTGACTACCGAATCCCGAAGGAAGGAGACAATGATGACGACTCCGGTGACTGAACGGAGGAGGGAGCTATTGAAAAGCCCGAATCGAGCCAAACTTCGGTAACGAGACGAGGCCCTACGAGAAGGTTGGGCCAGGATCAAAAGTTCACAATCACAAAACTCTCGAACGATGGCCTACCGATTGAACCCAAGTGGACCAGGGACGCATTTTCTGCTCATTGCGGAGCTATTGTCAGGCACAACATCCCGATCAACATCAAGCAATGGAATAAGCCTAAGGGCGACAACGTCACTGAAGTTGATTATGTCACCTATAGGCTGAAAGATGATCTTTGGACCGTGTTGAAGGAAAATTTCACCCTGCCGCCAGAGGAGGATCCGAATAAGCCAGTTATAGAGCCACTGGTCAAGGCATGTGCTCTTAAGAAGATGGCAGAACTATTCAGGAGGTGGAAGAAAGAGTTGAAATCAAAGTATGTCAACAAAGGGAAGACTCCTGAATTCGTCGGCCGATCTGAGAAGATGAAAGATCACTGGACCGCATTTGTGGCTTACAAGACATAGGACAAGAATAAGGAAATGTCAGAGAGAAACAAGAACAATGCTGCAAAGAAGAAGTATCACCATCACACGGGGTCAGGTGGCTACCTCAAAGGCCGTCCTTTGTGGGACAAAGCTGATAATGACCTGATTGCTAAAGGGGTCCAACCATAGACATGGAACTGGCCCGATCGTTCAAGGAATTGGTTCTTTGGGGTTGGGGGAACTTTGGACCCTGAAACAGGGGAGTGTCGTTGGACGGACGAGCAACTTGCAACACCCATCAACAAGCTTCAACAGTGTATCACCGCAGCGCAGGAAGGGGCGTTCTTTCCCGAAAGAGAGAAGGACGAGCTGACTGAGGCCCTAGGGAATGCTGAGGCCCTAGGGAATGCTGAGCACCCTGAACGAACACGAGGCACAACAAGCTCCATTCCATGGAAGGTTGGGTTTCTCGACGCAGCCGCTTACAGAAGCCGAGCGACAAAGAGGAAAGTGGAGCTGAGAGACATGTAGAAGACCAATGCAAGACTAGAAATTCTAGAGGAACTTGAGAGCCAGCGAGCTGCCGACCAACCATCTTAGCGGCACGAAACTACCCCGGAATTTACCCCGCCATCTCAGCGGAGAAGCAGCGTGGCTTCCACGGAGCTCGTTCAGCCTGACTTCACGGCTCCTAGCTACCCTGTGGATACTATCACCGAGTCTCAAACGTGTGCGATTTTGACGAAATGTCGGAACCTCACTTTCAAGGCTGCTATCGGCGTTGTTGCACCTCCTCAATCCAACGGAACTCTTCACTGCCTTCCGATTACACGTGGCTTGGCTGTTGTGATCGTGGATGAAGTAAAGGAGGCATTTGAGCAGCTCGAGCATGACTACCCTATAGGTGAAGAAGAGAATAAGCTGGTTCATGCTTTGAGGAGTACATGTCTATGGCCGAAGGAGTACATCAAGCTTCCAAACTAGACGCCTCCTCCTCCTCCGGCGAGTGATCAGGGCACTCCTCATCCTCCTCCGACGACGGATGAGGGCACTCCTCATCCTCCACCGGTGAATGATCAGGGCACTCCGGCTCCTCCAACGCATGAGGGCACTCCGGCTTCTTCTTCGGCTCCTCCCCTGGCGCGTGAGGGCACTCTGCCTCCTTCTTTGACTCCTCCTCCGGCGCGTCGGAGCAGTCCGCCTTCTTCTTCGGCTCCTCCTCCGGCACGTGAGGGCACTCCGCCTCCTTCTTCGACTCCTCCTCCGGCGCGTCGGAGCAGTCCGCCTCCTTCTTCGGCTCCTCCTCTAACGCGTCGGAGCACTCCGCCTCCTTCTTCGACTTCTCCTCCAGCGCGTCGGAGCAGTCCTCCTCCTTCGGCTCCTCAGGCGCGTCGGAGCAGTCCTCCTCCTTCGCTCCTCCTCAGGTGCGTCAGAGCAGTCCGCCTCCTCCGCAACGGCGGAAGACAGACTTTGTCGCCGCTCCGTCGAAAATTACACAAGTAAGAAAGATGTTGCCTCCTCCTCCTTCTCTCAAGCGGAAGACATACTCCGCCACCGCTCCGGCGGCTAGAAGTGATGTAATGTTAGCAAAATGAAGAAGTGGGAAAACAACTCCCCAGCTCAGCCAACGGAAGAAGCAATCCTGCCCCCCGCTCAAGGTGTCTAGCGATATCGTCGTCTCTAATGATTCGGGGTTGCTGCCCGGTACCAATCCTAGTGATTATGTGAATGATTCAGTAATTTTTGAGATAACTGATGCAACAAATAAAGAAACATATGAATACGTGCTCAGGAAGCCTCTCGTCAAACCTGGCCAGCCTCCTCTAACACCGAGGATGCACGAATTGCATGAGTGGTACATGAACATCTTCAGGGAGACTAGGAAAGACTATATCTATATGAGAGTAAAAAAAGATCACGATTTCATTGTAGCTTCAGTGCTGCTTGTTCAATTTGAGGAGTTATTTCAGTTATACAATCAACTGGCCCTCGACAAACAACTTCTGACTTCTACTGTTTGTAAGTATTACTTATATAGTTAAGTCTCTAGCTCAGCTCGTTCATTGCATGTATCTATAATTATCCCCACTATATATATTATGCAAACTCGAGATCGTCGAATTAAAAAGCAGTAATCTTTGACACTGGGTTCATTAGCCTAGAATCGATAAATGTATTGTCGGTATGAAATGAAACCAAAGAGACCGAGGTTAAGTTGCTAAAGTCGTTGCTTGTAAATCAAAACAAAAGGGAAATACTCTTTCCTTACAACTTCAAGTGAGTGTTGCTGTCTTCTTTGTATACTCGGTTTCGCTTACTCCAGGTTAAGTAAATGTAATTGATGAGTTATATATGCATGCGCAGTTACCACTTTATTCTCCTATCCATTAAGCTTGACGGGGCAACAGTAACTGTCTTAGACTTGAGACGTAAAGATCTCGAGGATTATGCGGACATGACTGCAATGCTCAAGAAGTAAGTTCACTCAATGCCGGGACCATACCGGCATGCAACTTTCGTTAATTTCCTGATATCAAGTAATCATTTTCTTTGCCTGGCAGGGTTTGGAAGAAGTTCATCAAGCTTGCTCCCGGTCTAAAGAAAGAGTTGCAATTTACGCACCCCAGTAAGTAGTACTAGGTAGTTCCGTGCATCTCTAATTGATTCAAATTTTCATCAATATATCATTACCATGCTTGCTTATCAGTTTGATTGAACTCTATTCTCGTAAAGTGCTTGTACGAGGTAGTTGGGACTGAAAAATGTGCATACTACGTATGCGAGTTCATTCGCCTGTCGACCTCTGGGCGGGGCATCTCTGACGAACAATTTGAAGTACGTAAATAATATTCACAATTTAATTTTATATATGACCATCAATTGTGTTGAGTTTTATTCATATATATGCATGTATTGACCCCCTTCTTTAAATTAGGTCTGGAAGAAGCGGGATGAACCCCTATCAGATGATGGCATACGAGCAATTCAAGAGGAATTGGCGGGATTCTTTCTTGACCACGTCATACCTAAAGACGGAGAATACCATGTGAGCTATTTGTGATTTGATCTTAGGTCGATGATGTTAGGTATTGTATAATTATGATGTTATATTGTAAAATATGTTAAGGATTGTAAATGGTTTCCTTCATTTTCTTATTAGCTAGCGTCATGTTTTCTCTAGATGTATAGTAGCTAGCTAGCGTCGACCAAGCACGGAGAAAGAGAGAACACTTCACTCTATTAGCTTGCTAACACAATATGAAACCGCTAAATTAACCCTCCAACCCCCCCCCCCCACCATTCAAAAAAACCCAGCTCCGGCCAAATGCTGACGCATGGATGCCATGTTGTTCCGGTTGGTGTGACCAACCGGGACTAAAGGCCGTTCTGCCCGGGCTCCCCGCAGCGGCCATGTGGAGACCATTCGGTCCCGGTTCGTAAGTGAACCGGGACTAAGTGTTTTGGGCTTTAGTCCCGGTTCAAGAACCGGGGCAAATGGCCTTCTAGAACTGGGACAAATGGGCCATTTTCTACTAGTGAGTGTAAGACTTTCTTCTTCATGGTCCTTCTATGTTACGGTGTGACCTACCTCATCGATCATCCTCCCCCACCCAACGCCTCGGCCCACTATCTTGAGCTGGACGCCCATGTCGCCCTGTGGATCTACGCCACCCTCTCCGACACTATGTGTGATCACGTCATCGGTGCGACCACCACCTTTGATCTGTAGAGCAAGATGAAGGACTTCTTTCTCGCCAATCGCGCCATGCGATTCATGGTCCTCAACCGCTAGTATCGCAAACTCAAACAGGTAGACCTCTCCATCTTCGACTACGCCAACCGCATGAAGCTTCTAACCAACGGCCTCGCAGACATCGACCACGCCGTCACTGAGGTGGATCTCACCACTCAGTTTCTTCACGGCCTCGACAAACGGCCCGACACCATCCGGGTTGTCCTCGATGATTAGTCCCTTCCCTTCGACACCGTCCTCTTCCGCGTCATCCTCGCCGAAGAATCGCAGGCCCAACGTGCCTCGAGGAGAGCGCGTCCGCGTTCGCACTCTCTGGCGCGGGCACACCGGGTGGCTCCACTAGTGTGGCCGGCCGTCCTCCGCCGGATCGCTCCGCTGATCACCCCTCCAGGGCGATCCCTTCATCGTCTCCGCCCTCTGGTCGCGGCCGTGGTTATCGCTCTGGTGACAGCGGTGACCGTGGACATGGCCGTAGCCGCGGCCGTGGACGTAGACGCGGCAACCACCAGCATGAACCTGCCCCGTTCACCGGCTACTTTGGGCCATACGGGATGGCGCTCCCTTCTTCGCACTCCGACTGGACCCCCCCCCCCCCCCCCCCAACGCGGCCGGGGTGCTCGGCCCTCCTTCGGGCTCTCACGCTCACGCCTATCCGATGTACGCACCAACTCCACCACCAGCTGCTCTGATCTACCCAACCCCCTAGTCCTGGTGGGATCACATTGCCATGCTCAACGCCGCCTACAACAATGGTGGTCTCACCTACGCTCCACCTCGTGAGTGGTACCTCGACAGTAGTGCATCGTCTCACGTTACCGGCAGTCAAGGTACCTTGACTTCGTCTAGTTCCCCGTTAATGCAGTTACCCTCCAGTATACTGGTCGGCAATGGGCAGCACCTTCCCGTCACCGCCACTGGCTCCACCACTCTCCCACCCTACGACTTCCGCCTCACTGACATCCTTGTTTCTCCCCATGTCATCACTAGCCTTATTTCGGTTCGCAAATTCATTAAAGATAACTCTTGCTCTATTGAATTTTACCCGTGTGATTTTCTTGTGAAGGATCTACGCACTCGGAAAGTTCTCATGGTCTCCGTTAGCAATGGCGATCTTTACCCCTTCATCGGCAATAAAACAACCGCGGTGTCCGCTCTGCTTGCCACCAACGCCTCAGACTTGTGGCACCGCCGGCATGGACACCCTGGCGTCAACACCCTTTCGGCGATTTCTCGAGATTTTCTTAGTGATTGTAATAAGGCTCCTCACTCCCCATGTAGTGCATGCCAACATGCCCGTCAGCCACGGCTCCCCTTTCCCTCCTCCTCCAGCAAAACTTATGCCCCCTTCAATCTTATTCATTGTGATTTATGGACATCTCCAGTTGTAAGCTTCTTTGGTTTCCAATATTATCTTGTGGTGTTAGATGATTTTACTCATTTTTCATGGACGTTTCTGCTTCGCAACAAGTCTGACACGTCCATCGTACTACGATGCTTTTGCTCCTTCATTCACACCCAATACAATGTCATCATCAAGAGCATGCAATGCGACAATGGTGGTGAATTCATCAACACCTCCCTTCACACTTTCTTCTCTTCAACCGGCGTTGCCTATAACTTCTCATGTCGCGACAAATCTCCGCAAAACGGCAAAGCGGAACGCCTCATTCGAACCACCAACGACATTGTCCACACTCTCCTTCTCCAAGCCAACCTCACTCCTCCCTTTTGGGTTGAAGCTCTCCACACTGCTACCTACTTGCTCAATCGTCGTCCCTCTCGTGTCACTGCCCCTTACACGCCATTCTTCCTCCTCCATGGTGTCGCGCCTACCTACGACCATCTTCGTGTTTTCATCTGCCTTTGGTTCCCGAATCTCCATGCCACCATGGATCACAAGCTCACCCCTCGCTCCTCCCGCTGTGTGTTCCTTGGCTACCCTCTCGAACACAAAGGATATTGTTGCTCCGACCTCACTTCCCGCGGCGTCATTGTCTCTCATCATGTTGTTTTTGACAAAATGGTGTTCCCTTACAGCCCTGCCACACGAGGCCACACCAACCCCACGTCCACATCCGATCCCCATGCACCCCGTGCCCCCACCCGCCTCTTCCCCATCTACCTCGGACGGCCCCCCCACTATCCATCAATAGATCCTCCCCGGTCGCCAGCCCAATGATACGTCTCCAACGTATCCATAATTTTTGATGGTTTCATGCTATTATCTTGTCAAACTTTGGATGTTTTGTATGCCTTTCATTTATTTTTTGGGACTAACTTATTAACTCAATGCCAAGTGCCAGTTCCCGTTTTTCCCGTTTTTTCACCCTTTTCAGCGGAGGATTTGAAATGGAGTCCAAACGGAATAAAACTTCGGAAAAGATTTTTTCCGAAACAGAAGAAGATCGGGAGACTTGAGAGCCAAGGTAGGGGGTCCTCAGGGACCCCACAAGCCCTCATGGCGCCGCCAGGGGGGCCCGCGCCACCCTGGCTTGTGGGCTCCCTGGGCCACCTCTTCCCTAGGTTTTGCGCCTATATATTCCCTAAAATCCCAGAAAAAATCAGGAGATCACTGAAAGTACTTTTCCGCCGCCGCAAGCTTCTGTCTTCGCAAGATCCCATCTGGTGCGCTGCCGGAGGGGGGGTTCAGATATGGAGGGCTTCTTCATCAACACCATGACCTCTCCGATGATGCGTGAGTAGTTCACCATAGACCTACGGGTCCATAGCTAGTAGCTAGATGGCTTCTTCTCTCTCTTGGATCTTCAATACAACAGTTCTCCATGATCTTCATGGAGATATATCCGATGTAATCTTCTTTTGCGAAGTGTTTGTCGAGATCCGATGAATTGTGGATTTATGATCAGATTATCTATGAATCTTATTTGAGTTTCTTCTTATCTCTCTTATGCATGATTTCATATCCTTGTAATTCTCTTCGAGTTGTGGGTTTTATCTAGCCAACTAGATCTATGATTCTTGCAATGGGAGAAGTGCTTGGTTTTGGGTTCAAACCGTGCGGTAACCTCACCCAGTGACAGAAGGGGTAGCGAGGCACGCATCGTGTTGTTGCCATCAAGGGTAAAAAGATGGGGTTTTCATCATTGGTTTGCGATTATCCCTCTACATCATGTCATCTTGCTTAAGGCGTTACTCTGTTCGTCATGAACTCAATACACTAGATGCATGCTGGATAGCGGTCGATGTGGGGAGTAATAGTAGTAGATGCAGAAAGTATCGGTCTACTTGTCTTGGACGTGATGCCTATATGTATGATCATTGCCTTAGATATCGTCATGACTTTGCGCGGTTCTATCAATTGCTCGACAGTAATTTGTTACCCACCATAATACTTGCTATTTTGAGAGAAGCCTCTAGTGAACACTATGGCCCCCGGGTCTACTCTACACCATATTTTCAGCCTTACACTTTTTACTTCGTTGCACTTTCTGCCTTCAGATCTCACTTTGCAATCAATCATGAAGGGATTGACAACCCCTTTATAGCGTTGGGTGCAAGCTCTTTTGTGTTTGCGCAGGTACTCTGAACTTGACGAGATTCTCCTACTGGATTGATACCTTGGTTCTCAAACTGAGGGAAATACTTACTGCTCCTGTGCTGCATCACCCATTACTCTTCAAGGGAAAAAACCGACGCAAGCAACAGAAGTAGCAAGAAGAGTTCCTGGCGTTGCCGGGGAAGGACTTTTGTTGCTGTCACTAGTAGAAAACGGGCCTTTGGCCTGGACCCTTTAGTCTCGGCCTGCCTCTGGGCCGAGACTAAAGGCCCGGCCACGTCACCCAATTCTCATATCCTCCCTCGAGGCTTTAGTTCCGGCCCGTAAGGAGCCTTTAGTCCCGGTTCGTGTCCCAAGCCGGGACTAAAGGGCTACGCGGTGGGCAGCCCGCATGTGCGCCACCTTTAGTCCCGGTTTGTGTCTCAAACCGGGACTAAAGTCCTCTGCCTATATATAGCACAACCCCCCTCTCCCATCTTCCTTGCATTTGTCTTGGATGGAGGATTGTGGGTGGGTGCTTGCTCTCCACTTTTTTTGATGCACTAGAGGTGTTTGTTGAAATGTGTGTTAGAGCGATGCCGCTTCAGTTCACCGAACACAACTACAATATGAGATGCCTGAGCCACGCTTAAACCTCTTCCTATTTATTTCTACTTATTCTAAAAGGTTAGCAACTATATTTCCTCGTTTAGACCGTGCGGTACAAATTTTTAGGATCGTGATTGTAGTTGATATACTGTCGTATAACACAGATGAGCCATCCATGGATGTACGGTGATCGACGCACAGCCACTTACAGAGAAGGCGTGCATTCTTTTCGAGATGCAGCCGATGCGAACAAGCATGGTGGTGGCTATATGTTTTGTCCATGTGTTGAATGTCGGAATGAGAAGGATTACACTTCCTCAAGAGTCATTCAGAGCCACCTGCTTCGATCCAGTTTTATGTCGGGCTATAATGTTTGGACCAAGCACGGAGAAAGAGGGGTTATGATGGAAGACGACGATGAAGAAGAAGAGAACGATGATGACAACTACCGATCTATGTTCCCTGAGTGTGCTGATACCGCAATGGAAGACAATGAAGAAGAAGATCAGGATGAAGAACGGGAACCAGATGAGCCCGCTGATGCTCTTGGCCGGGTCATTTCTGATGCACGGCTAGGTTGCGACACAGAAAAGGAGAGGTTGCAGTTCGAGCAGATGTTAGAGGACCACAACAAATTGTTGTACCCAACTTGTGAAGATGGCCAGAAGAAGCTGGGTAGCACACTGGAATTGCTGAAGTGGAAGGCAGAGACCGGTGTGACTGACTCGTCATTCGAAAAGTTGCTGGTACTGATGAAGAAGATGCTTCCAAGAAAGAACGAATTGCCCGCCAGCACGTACGAAGCAAAGAAGCTTGTCTGCCCTCTAGGATTAGACGTGCAGAAGATACATGCATGCCCTAATGACTGCATCCTCTACCGCGGTGAGAAGTACGAGAATATGGATAAATGCCCGGTATGCACGGCATTGCGGTATAAGATCAGAAAAGATGACCCTGGTGATATTGAGGGCGAGCCACCCAGGAAGAGGGTTCCTACCAAGGTGATGTGGTATGCTCCTATAATACCACGGTTGAAGCGTCTGTTCAGAAATAAAGATCATGCGAAGTTGTTGCGATGGCACATGGAAGATCGTATGAAAGACGATAAGTTGAGGCACACCGCTCATGGTCGGCAGTGGAGAAAAATCGAGAGAGAGTTCCCGAGATTTGCAGCTGACGCAAGGAACTTATGATTAGGTCTGAGTACAGATGGCGTGAATCCTTTTGGGGAGCAGAGTTGCAGTCACAGCACCTGGCCCGTTACTCTATGTATCTACAACCTTCCTCCTTGGTTGTGCATGAAGCGGAAGTTCATTATGATGCCAGTGCTTATACAAGGTCCAAAGCAACCCGGCAACGATATTGATGTGTACCTAAGGCCATTAGTTGATGAACTTTTACAGCTGTGGGCCGAACCAGGTGTACGTGTGTGGGACGAGCACAAACAAGAGGAATTTGACCTTCGAGCGTTGCTTTTCGTAACCATCAATGATTGGCCTGCTCTTAGTAACATTTCAGGACAGTCAAACAAGGGATACAATGCATGCACACACTGTTTGGATCAGACAGAAAGTATATATCTCGACAACTGTAGGAAGAATGTGTATCCGTACAATCGTCGTTTTCTTCCGCCCAAGCATCCCTTAAAGAAAAAAGGCAAGCATTTCAATGGCAAGGCAGAACCCCTGGGGAAGCCTGTCATCCGTACTGGTGCTAAAGTATTTGATATGGTCAAAGATTTAAAAGTAATCTTTGGAAAGGGTCCTCGCAGCCAACCTGTTCCTAACGGGGCTGATAAGCTCCTACCCATGTGGAAGAAGAAATCTATATTTTGGGAGCTACCCTACTGGGAAGTCCATGAGGTCCGCTCGGCAATCGACGTGATGCACCTGACGAAGAATCTCTGCGTGAATATTCTAGGCTTCCTGGGCTTGTATGGGAAGTCAAAAGATACACCGGAAGCACAGGAGGACCAGGAACGTCATAAAGGAAGAGATGGCATGCATCCAGGGCAGTTTCAAGGGCGTGCCAGCTACGCTCTTACTAAGGAAGAGAAGGAAATCTTCTGTGAAGTCCTTTTCAGTATCAAGGTCCCGACTGGCTTCTCGTCGAATATAAAGAGAATTGTAAATATGAAATACAAAAAATTCGAAAACCTAAAGTCTCATGACTGCCACGTGCTTATGACGCAATTGCTTCCGGTTGCATTGAGGGGGAATTCTACCGGAAAATGTTCGCCTGGCAATTGTGAAGGTATGTGCATTCCTGAATGCAATTTCTCAGAAGGTAATCGATCGAGAAAGTCTATCAGGGTTACAGATTGATGTGGTCCAATGTCTGGTCAGCTTTGAGTTGTTGTTCCCGCCATCCTTCTTCAATATAATGACACACCTCCTAGTTCACCTAGTCGAAGAGATTAGAATTCTCGGTCCTGTGTTTCTACACAATATGTTCCCCTTCGAGAGGTTCATGGGAGTCTTAAAGAAATATGTTCGTAACCGTGCTAGGCCAGAAGGAAGCATCTCCAAGGGCTATGGAACAGAGGAGGTCATTGAGTTTTGTGTGGACTTTCTTCCTGACCTTAAGCCGATTGGCGTTCCTGAATATCGGTATGAGGGTAGGCTGACAGGAAAAGGCACACTAGGAAGGAAAGCAAAAGTATGTATGGACGGGCATTCCTTCTCTCAAGCACACTACACAGTTCTACACAATTCCACCGTGGTGGCTCCGTATATCGTGACACACAAGAATATTCTACGCTCCGAAAACCCGGGGAAGGCTGACTCTTGGATTAAAGGGGAACACAAGAAGACTTTCGGCAGTTGGTTGCAGACACATCTCATGAATGACGACACCGTTGAAGATGAGTTGTACTGTTTGGCCAGGCCACCATCTTCGACTCTATGTACTTTCCAAGGGTATGAGATAAATGGGAATACATTTTACACGGTTGCCCAAGATAAAAAGAGCACCAACCAAAATAGTGGTGTCCGCTTTGATGCAACAGACGAGAATGGGCACTGTTTGGAAACATATTACGGGTACATAGAGGAGATATGGGAACTTGACTATGGACCTACTTTTATGATCCCTTTATTTCGGTGCAAATGGGTGAAGCTGACAGGAGGCGGGTTAGTTGTAGACCAAAAGTACGGCATGACAACAGTGGATCTTAACAATCTTGCGTACATGGACGAACCATTTGTCCTAGCCAATGATGTCGCTCAGGTTTTCTATGTGAAGGACATGTCTACATTAACGAGAAAAAGAAATCAGCAAAAGAAGATATCATCCGTTGAGCCAAAACGCCACATAGTTCTTTCAGGGAAAAGAAACATCGTGGGAGTAGATGACAAGACAGACATGTCAGAAGATTATAATAAGTTTCATGAAATTCCGCCCTTCAAAGTGAAAACTGACCCACGCATCCTACTGAATGATGAAGATTCTCCATGGCTACAACCCAGAAGAAAACAGAAATAATAGATAGGAATATTGGTGCAATAATATAATAATGTATTAAACCTTTTATGTAATGCATGTATGGAACGTACTAAATTTCAAACACTTTTCATTTTCATATTATCCATGTAAGAGATGAGTTCTCGTTCGAAACCCTGATACTTCGAGAGAGATTGTCCGTTTTGTACACGAAGTGCATCCAGTTTTTGTCGTAGCCCTCTCAACTTTTTAACACATGCTATGTGGGTGAAATGATGATAGCATGCCAACTCTCAACATTTTCAGAGTTCATTTGTAGTGCTTTTCAATTTCAGGGTCAACTTGCTCAAAAAAAAAAAAGTAAATCCACGAAATATACCAAATGAAGTCAGAAATTGTTGAAATTTTGTGCTGTGCCTTTGAATGGTGCATTTTGAGCACACAAAAAGTATGGAGTTCAAATAAGTTCACAAAAATGAAATCCCTTTGTAAGAGATGAGTTCTCGTTCGAAACCGTGATACTTCGAGAGAGATTTTCCGTTTTGTACACGAAGTGCATCCAGTTTTTGTCGTAGCCCTCTCAACTTTTTAGCACATGCTATGTGGGTGAAATGATGATAGCATGCCAACTTTCAACATTTTCAGAGTTCATTTGTAGTGCTTTTCAATTTTAGGGTCAACTAGCTCAAAAAAAAGGTAAATCCACGAAACATACCAAATGAAGTCAGAAATTGTTGAAATTTTGTGTTGTGCCTTTGAATGGTGCATTTTGAATACACAAAAAGTATGGAGTTCAAATAAGTTCACAAAAATGAAATCCCTTTGTAAGAGATGAGTTCTCGTTCAAAACCCTAATATTTCGAGAGAGATTGTCCGTTTTGTACACGAAGTGCATACAGTTTTTGTCGTAGCCCTCTCAACTTTTTAACACATGCTATGTGGGTGAAATGATGATAGCATGCCAACTTTCAATATTTTCAGAGTTCATTTGTAGTGCTTTTCAATTTCAGGGTCAACTAGCTCAAAAAAAAAAGTAAATCCACGAAATATACCAAATGAAGTCAAAAAGTAAGGAGTTCAAAAAACCATATTATGAAATTAGATATTATCATTGGCGATTCATCTCTATTATGAAATCAAATATATCAAAAAACCATTGCAGAACATAAGACCAAATTAATACAAGTTCATCATCACATTAAAGCCAAAGAACAGTAGTGATCAAATGTTATTATTGCAAAAAATAAATACATAAAGTTCTCTCATAAAACAACATACAACTATGTAAAACATTTAAATGCAACAACAAACGCGATCAAAATCGCAACTAAGGTAACAATTGACCCAATAGCATAATGATACCAAGCCTCTTTATCAATGGCATATTTTCTAATATTCCTAATCTTCAACCGCATTTCATCCATCTTCAAGCGCATTGCATCCATCTTCAACCGCATCGCATCGATCTTCATCTTGCGATCATCGATGACATCGGCGACATGCAACTCTAGTTCCATATTCTTATCATCAATTATTTTCAATTTTTTCTTCAAGTATTTGTTTTCTTTTTCAACCAAATTTAACTTCTCGACAAGAATTTTTATGTGGGTTGGAATTTCCGGTTCACATACCTCCTAGATTAAAAAATATATGTCACATTGGTCGTCATAGTTGTCATAAACACTAAATAAAACAAATAGTTATAAAAGATAATATATACCACATCCGAATCATAGACAGGATGAGGGCCGACCGAGGCGGATACCAAAACCATCGCACTATATAATAACAAAAAATAATAAAAGTGAGTAATTTATACAAGTATGTATGTAAATCATACAAGTAAGATTTTTTTCATTTTAAAAAGAAGATAAGAACAAGAGGCTCACCACGGTGGTGCTCGTAGTTGGTGCACGGCCAAACCTAGACAAATATTAAGGAAAATGGAGCTTGGAGGTCGAGCTTGAGAGGAGAAAGCTTAAGTAGAGTGGCTCGGGCATTTCATCGAACACGTCATGTGCATGAACTAGAGTGGCAAGACCATGGCATGGTCACACTTCAACAACCAAAAAACAGGGGATATGGTGGGCAGGGGCGATGGTTTATATAGGCAAAACTTAAGTCCCGGTTCTTTCCACGCCCCGGGACTAAAGGCCCCTGCTTCCCGCCTTCTGGTCAGCCGAAAAAGGGCCTTTAGTCCCGGGTCGTGGCTCCACCCGGGACTAAAGGAGTGTATTTATTCCTGGTTCTTTCCACGCCCCGGGACTAAAGGCCCCTGCTTCCCGCCTTCTGGTCAGCCGAAAAAGGGCCTTTAGTCCCGGTTCGTGGCTCCACCTGGGACTAAAGGGGCTTTAGTCCCGGATCGAGCCACGAACCGGGACTAAAGATCCACCTGTATAAGCGGGAGATAGAAAATTTCGAACCCAAATCGTCCATTTCTCTTCTTCTTCCTCTCGTTCTCTCTTGCCCGGCGCGGCAAGCGACGAACTCGACGACGCCGTCAGGCTGCCCGCCGTCCTGCTCGCCGCCGCCTGCCGTCCTCCTCGCCGTCGACTTTGTCCTGCTCGCTGCCGCCGTCCTCCTCGCCGCGCGCCGCCCCGTCCTCCTCACCGTCGCCGTCGTCCTGCTCGCCGCCGCCGTCCTCCTCGCCGCGCGCCGTCGACACCTCCGGCTGGTAAGCCCCATGCCCCCTCCTCCCCAACACTCCGGCCAGCCGTCCTCCTCGCCGCCTGCCGTCCTCCTCGCCGTCGCCGTCGTCCTGCTTGCTGCCGCCGTCCTCCTCGCCGCGCGCCGCCCCGTCCTCCTCGCCGTCGCCGTCGTCCTGCTCGCCGCCGCCGTCCTCCTCGCCGCGCGCCGCCCTCCTCGCCATGCGCCGCCCTCCTCGCCGCGTGCCGTCGACACCTCCGGCCGGTAAGCCCCACGCCCCCTCCTCCCCAACACTCCGGCCAGCACAAGCAAAGAAGAAAAAGGAGAAGAAAGGAAGAAAAAGGAGAAGAAAGGAAGAAAAAAGAGAAGAAAAGAAAAGAAAAGGATAAGAAAGGAATAAAAAGGAGAAGAAAAGAAGAAAAAGGAGAAGAAAGGAAGAAAAAGGAGAAGAAAGGAAGAAAAAAGAGAAGAAAAGAAAAAAAAGGAGAAGAAAGGAAGAAAAAGGAGAAGAAAATAAGAAAAAGGAGAAGAAAGGAAGAAAAAGGAGAAGAAAGGAAGAAAAATAGAAGAAAGGAAGAAAAATAGAAGAAAGGAAGAAAAATGGAAGAAAGGAAGAAAAAGGAGAAGAAGAGGAAAAATAGAAGAAGAGGAGAAGTAGAAGTAGAAGAAGAAGTAGAAGAAGAGGAGAAATAGAAGAAGAGGAAAAATTAGTTTAGGGTTAATAGAACTAGTTTAATTTTGCTATTGTATATGCTTAAGTGTCCGGGACTGGGCTCCGCCCGGCTGGTATTTTAGAGTTTAGGTTCTAGCCAAGACCCGGGACTAAAGGTCCTCCTATATAAAATGAACCTTCGAAGTTTCCAACCCCTCTTATATAGTTTGTTAGTTTATTAGTTAATCAAATGTCCGTTTTCTGTAGAACTATGGATCCACATATCAGGAACCTCGTAGAGGAAGAACTTCTCGAAGATATAATCAAAGACGGCCCCGACGTTGAACCAGCCGAATCTCCGTCGTCATATCTAAACGACTCCGGATATGGAATGGAGGTCGAGCGACACGAAGATGAAGCCGCCGATGGGGCAGGAGATAGTTCCAATGACGGAGAAGGTGATAGCTCCACTGATGGAGAAGCCGGTGGAGAAGCCGGTGAAGAAATAATAAAGTCCGGCGAGGTATACATATGAAGTTCGACAATCACTTGTAATATGTGAAAAATATTGGAGATAGCTCTATATTGTATACATATACATTCATTTGACGAATGTTTCTCCCTCTTAGGCCTCCACATCGAGCAAATCTACGAAACGAGGCCCGACTAGAAAGTTGGATGCACGGACGCATTACACCTTTGAGGTGATAATGCCTACGGGCGAACCCAAGCTTCCTAAGAATGCTGCTGACACATTCAAGAAGCAATGCGGAGTTCTCGTTGGGGATCATGTCCCGATCAGCGTTCGGGAATGGGACAAGCGCAAAGGGGCAACCGATAGTGACTATGTCGCCGAAAGGTACAAAGATAATCTTTGGAATGATCTCATGTCACATTTCAACCTGCCAGAATGTGACAATGAAGACGCCGCAGACAAACTGAGGGCCAAAATCAAGCAGTGGACTCTAAAGAAGATGGCCGAACTGTTCCGTAGCTGGAAGAAGAAGCTATGGAAAAACTATCTGAAGACAAAGAAAGTGCCAGTATTCGAGGGGTATCTAGCCAAGCAAGCGAATCACTGGAAGGAATTTCAAGAGTACAAGGAGTCAGAAGATGCCCAGGAATTATCAGAAAAGAACAAGATAAATGCCGACAAGAAGAAATATCACCACAAGCTGGGGCCAGGGGGCTATGAGACTGCCATCCCAAAGTGGGAAAAGAAAGAGCAAGATCTGATAGATAAAGGCATCGTACCTGAACCACTCCGTCATGAGTGGGAATGGAGAGCAAGAAATTGGTTCCTTGCGCATGGTGGGTCGTACGACGAAAAAACAGGGGACCTCATCTGCAATGACAATCTTAGGATACCCAGGGAGAATTGGAAAAGGATAGTGAAAGAAATTAAGGAGGGACAAAGAAAGTTCACTGCAGATAGAGATAAAGATTTGCTCACACTGGTCCTCGGCAATGACGAACATGGAGGACGAACGCGAGGCTTCGGTCCATCTTACCCGTGGTGGCTTGGGTTTGCCAGAGACCAAGACACTTACAGAAGCCGAGAGAGAGCAAAGAAGTGGCAGCAGGATGAGGAGAATGACAAGTTCAACCAGTTGCTTGCCAGGATTAACGAGCAACAGAAGCAGATTGATGAGCTTAGAGGAGTACCGCGCCAGGAAGATCCTGCACTTGATATTACCGGCGCTCCATCTAAGCAGAAAAGCAGCGTGGTTGAATCTGAGGCCCCGCCCGACGATGAACGAAGAATGATAGAGGGCGGTCCCAGCTACCCTGTGGATGGAATCAAGGATTCAACATCATGTGAACTTCATCAGAAATTCAAGAACATATCCATGAAGGTGGCCGTCGGACAAGCTTTACCTTCTGGCCCTAATGCACGCTGGCATGGCCGTGAGATTCCAGCTGGCTTTGCTAAAGTCGGGGTGGATGAAATCATGACGGGGTTTAATGATATGGAGCTCAACATAGCTGGACCCGAAGATGAAAGGACACTCGGAGAAGTACTACATGGAGTCATCCTATGGGACAAGAACTACATCAAGCTTCCAAGCTCGGCCCCAAGGACAACACCGCCTCCGAGTCGTCGCAGGTCACCTACACCTCCATTACCTCCAAGCCCTCCACATGACGTCGGCCAGCACAACACGAGTCCATCTCGATCACCGCCGCCGGACTTGGGTCGTCCGTCTCCGCCGTTGCCCGCTCCGGATACAAACCCTGAGCCTGGCACGGATACAAAGCGGGAGCGTGCCACCAAGAACGCTCCGCCGCGGCCCGCTCCGGATACAAACCCTGAGCCTGCCACGGATAGAAAGCGGGAGCGTGCCACCAAGAACGCTCCGCCGCCGCCCGCTCCGGATACAAAGCCTGAGCCTGCCACGGATACAAAGCGGGAGCGTGCCACCAAGAACGCAACGCCGCCGCCCGCTCCAGATACAAAGCCTGAGCCTGCCACGGATACAAAGCGGGAGCGTGCCACCAAGAACGCTCCGCCGCCGCCCGCTCCGGATACAAAGCCTGAGCCTGCCACGGATACAAAGCGGGAGCATGCCACCAAGAACGCAATGCCGCCGCCCGCTCCGGATACAAAGCCTGAGCCTGCCACGGATACAAAGCGGGAGCGTGCCACCAAGAACGCTCCGCCGACGATTCCTAAGCCACAGAGCACCCCAAAGCGCAAACGGTCGCCCCTCCCAAAGGTACGTTATGCTAATCTTCCTATCGGACCTTATGATCGTACCCCCGAGGAAAATGCCAGGATAGCAAAGGAACATCATGATGCGCAGACGAAAAAGAAGGAACCCGACCCTTCTATCACAATATGACTTATACCATAAGCCTGATGACTATACACGCACATTGCAGAAGGAACTGAAAAAGAGAAGATCTCGATCACCGCCGCCGGACTTGGGTCGTCCGTCTCGGCCGCCGCCTGCTCCGGATACTAAGCGGGAGCGTGCCACCAAGAACGCTCTGCCGACGATTCCTAAGCCACAGAGCACCCCAAAGCGCAAACGGTCGCCCCTCCCAAAGGTACGTCTGCTAATCTTCCTATCAGACCTTATGACTTACACCATAAGCCTGATGACTATACACGCACATTGCAGAAGGAAGTGAAAAAGAGCAGTTCAACTACAAGCAAGAAAATATCAGACGTTCCTCAGCTTGGACAACAGGCCAAACAGTCGATCCCACCCCTCAAGGTGTTAACCGAGAATGTTCCCCCTCCGGTGCAGGGGCTAGCTTTAGAAACAGCAAAGGAGTTGGTGGCTCAATGTGGTATCTCGGTTGAAGAATTGTTGTCTTCCCAAGACGAAAAGATACCCAAGGCTGTGGTAGCCCCTAAGCCAAAGTTTGTCATGGTGAGCCTTTGGTCAGCAAAGATGATCTCCCAACAAATATGCGTTACTTGCATACATGGTACTTAAGTGAATCAAAGAAGGGGAGAACTATGATCGTGCTGAGTGTGCCACGGGAGTACTACGGCCGCCCCGAAGAAATCCATATCGACTTTGATGAACTCTTCCAGATGACAATGCCGACGCCCTCGACAAATCGCTTATGAGTTGCTATTGTCTGTAAGTTTTTCAATTCGTTGTCTACATATAACTTGTTTAGTTATTTCAATTCATTGTCTATATATAACTTGTACTCTATTATGCAGAATGAAGATTCTGGATTGTAAAAGTAAGAGCATCATAAATATTGGATTTATTGACCCAGATAAAATACATATAACGACGCTAACTAATTATCCGAAGGAGACGGAGGAAAACCTTCTAAGGTTTCAAACAGATCAAAATTTCTGTGACCACATACTGTTTCCATACAACTTCAAGTGAGGGTCTTTACTCTGTTGTGTCCATTCACTTATAAGTGTAACTGATAAGTTACTGACACATATGTATATATATATACATGTGCACCTTCCATTGGATTCTGTTGGACATTCAAATTGATAAGGGAAGAATTGATGCTTTCGACCCATTATCGAGACCCTTGGAACAGTTCCAAAGCCTGCAGGACATGCTCCAAGGGTAATTTTAATCATTCTTGCGCTCTATCGGTCTCTTTCGATGATTTTCTGATATATCAATTAATGAAAAACTTAGCAAATCATTATCCTTGTCGGGCAGGGTTTGGAAGCGGTTCAAGTGCGTGACTCCCGGTAAATTTCCTCAGAAGCTGACCTTTAGAGCGGCTCAGGTAAGTAGTAGTATGATATACTTGTATTAATTTTCAATACATTTATGATGCTATATTATTATTTTGATTATATATATTCTATTCTCGTAAAGTGCGACCAGCAGCCACGGGGAACGCATCTATGCGGATACTATGTTTGCGAGACCATTCGCACGTTTACCTCTGAACTCAATGAACATTCACACCTCTATTTTTACCCGTCATTCTTTGTTATCATGATTGATATTCATATTCATCTCCTCTTCTTATATAGCACACGGCCATGAGGACGAAGGTCCTACCAGAGCAACGTGCGATTGCTGTTGCAGAGGAGCTTGCGGGATTTCTGAGAACGGAAGCTATAGATGACAAAGGACGATTTAGTGTAAATAGGGGCCATTACCGATGTTCGTTCATGTAATCGAATAGACGGGCTCTAGTCCCGATAATTCAGATATGCATATAATTGTATATATATGCTCGCTTGTAAGATAAGTTAATCTTATATATATACGCATAATTATTTATATTTAAATTATATGAAAACTAATTCCCGAACACCAAACGAGGCATCACGTTAATCTCCCGAACACCTAAACCCTAAAACCCTAAAATCCAAAAATAATTTTCATTCAAAAAAAAAACCCAAAAACCAGCAAAATCTGAAAATCTTTAGTCCCGAACCGTGTAACGAACCCGGACTAAAGGGCCTTCCCCTAGGGCGCTACGAGGCGCACACGTGGAGCACCTTTAGTCCCGGCGTGTAAGAGGACCGGGACGAAAAGGTTAGGCCTTTAGTCCCGCCCCTTTAGTCCCGGTTGGTGAACCAGGACTAAAGCCCCTTACGGGCCGGGGCTATAGGCCCTGTCCCCACTAGTGTGTAGCACCCAACCACCTACTGTCGCGTCGCCTGCTTCCTCCCACGTCGCGCGCTCCCCAACGATATCCTCCTCGACTGCCGTTACCACCAATCCCGTGTCTACACCCACTCCCCGAATACTCGGATCTCCCGCCCACTAGCCCTGCCAGCTCCACTACTGGACCCACCGAATCTTCCTCCGACTCTGCGCTACCCACAACGCCATCCCAACGATTTCCCCCACATGCAATACCGGCTCCACCACCCCACAACCCCCACCACATGCGCACTCGGGCCAAATCAGGGTTCCTCCTCACTAAACGCCTCTTCCTTGCCGATGCCTATTCTACCATCTCACCCTTGCCTCCCACATATAAGTCTGCACTCAAGAACCCCCATTGGCGTCAGGCTATGCTAGATGAGTTTACAGCATTAATGAGAAACTTTACTTGGTCTTTGGTGCCTAAGCCTGCAGGTGCTAACATTGTCACGGG
Organism: Hordeum vulgare subsp. vulgare; assembly: GCF_904849725.1. Taxonomy (NCBI): domain Eukaryota; kingdom Viridiplantae; phylum Streptophyta; class Magnoliopsida; order Poales; family Poaceae; genus Hordeum; species Hordeum vulgare. Next base: position 502,915,127 of record NC_058518.1, read on the forward strand.
CAAGTGGATCTTTCTTCACAAGTTCAACACAGACGGTTCCTTGGCCCGCTACAAAGCACGGTGGGTCGGGCGTGGCTTCAAGCAGCAAGAGGGAGTCGACTATGATGAGACCTTCAGCCCCGTCGTCAAGCCTGCTACCATTCGGGTTGTGTTAAGCCTTGCCACCTCCAACTCATGGCCTATCCACCAACTCGATGTAAAGAATGCATTCCTACATGGTGAACTCACAGGGACGGTGTATTCCTCTCAACCTGCCGGTTTTGTGGATCCTTCCAAGCCGGATCATGGGTGTCTCCTACACAGGTCCCTCTACGGTTTGAAGCAAGCACCTCACACTTGGTTCCTTCGCTTTCAGACTTTCCTCCTTTCCCTTGGGTTTCGGGCCGCCAAGAGTGACACATCTCTCTTCATCCTCCGTCATGGTAATTCCATTGCATAGTTACTCATTTAACTTGATGATATCATCCTTAACGCAAGCTCACCTACCTTGCTGTCCCACATCGGCCCCCTTCACCACTTCTTGGGCATCAATGTCACTCACAATTCCACATGCTCAATTGCAAACCTGTTCCTACACCGGTCGACACCAGCTCCATATTGTCCTCCATCGACGGCCGGCTCCTCTCTAATCCCACCTACTACCGCAGCCTCACTAGAGCCCTCCAATACCTCACTCTCACTCGCCCCGACATTACCTATGCGGTTCAGAAAGTGTGTCTCTTCATGCAGGCCCCTCGCGACATTCATTTGACACTTGTGAAGTGCATTCTCACGTATTTGGAGGGCACATCTCACTATGACCTCCAGATTTACAAATCCTCCACCAGGGATCTCATCGCCTATACCGATGAGGACTGGGCCGGTTGTCCGGATACCCGCAAGTCCACCTCTGGTTTCTTTGTCTTCATCGGCACATACCTCGTCTCCTGGTCCTCCAAGCGCCAACCCACCATCTCACGTTCCAGTGTTGAAGCAGAGTATCGGGGTGTGGCAAATTGTGTCACCGAGTCCTGCTGGTTACGCCAGCTTCTGTTCGAGCTCCAGGTTCCGCCGACCCGTGCTATTGCGACAACATCAGTGCCTCATATCTTGCGAGCAACCCCGTGCAGCATCAGCAGACCAAGCACATTGAGATAGACCTGCATTTTGTTCGTGATCGTGTCTCTCTCGGTGAAGTACGTGTTCTGGATGTGCCATCCAGCTCTCAATACGCAGATATCTTCACCAAGGGACTGCCATTGCAAATATTCTGAGTTCCAACTCCAACATCAATCTGAACTCGTAAGTCTGAACAGCCGGATCATTTTATGGTGCTCAAGCCTGTGGCCAAATGTCACCAGACAAGAAAACATCATCATGAAACACCGTTGCGGGTCTAAGTGGCAGCAAAAGAAAACTGACAGATTTAGCCATTGATCTTCTTGTAATATATACATGAATATATAACAGCAACGAATTCATTAAAAAAACTAATAATACTATTTTATTTCAAAGAACTGATGATGTGTCGATAGTCAAATCTAGGGAATTTTGGTTGCACGCACTAGTAAGTACGCTAATTATTTTGGAACAAAAGTAGCATTCGACATGATGAGATGCATCCCTGTCGTCAGAATCAGAAGCATCCATGGTATAATCAGAATGATGGCAGTAAATGTACAGTCAGTCCAGTGAAATAGCGTCCACTAAGTGTTTGCTCAACTTGAGGTGGCAAATTCCCTGGCTGAAACTGCAATAGTGGATCTCCTATCTTTTCCTTTTGGGGGAGAACATCAGAGTGTAATCCAATGAGATTGCCAGCTGCTAGCCATAGCCACAAGTATATCTCATCTCTTTCTGGCTCTGGCATTCTCGTTAAACCAATGTACATCCATGATATAGATTTTGTGGCCACTAGCGTTTCCGAGATTCCTTGGCTGCAACTGCAATAATGAATTTCCGATTTATTCCTTTTGCAGGAAAAGACATGACACGCTCACATACACCAGCGTGTAATTCAATCATGGTACTCCAAGGCCAAGGGGATTGCCGGCTGCCAGCCATAGCCACAAAAGTATATCTCATCTTTTTGTGGCTATCGGATTCTCGCTGCACCAGTGGCATCCAAGACACAAATTTCTTGCTCTGAAGCTCTCACTTGTTAGTTTACGCCAGTCAAATTCTTCTGTCTCACCACTTCCTATCATCCTCAAGCCAACTTCACACTCACTCCTCATTCTTGGAGAACACACCGGACCTCCGGTCTTACCATCATGATGGCCGCAGCAACCATGCATGTCACTCTCTTCCCCAGTTTTCACTGCAAGAACTTGCCATCCTCATCTCTTTTCAGCAAGGCCCCGTCACCTGCGCAATGGAAAAAACCGAATATAAATTAATCGTACAATTCTTGTGACAGATAAACCACGTGTTTTGGTTAAATTCATGGTCAAATATTCTTCGATAAAGGGCATTTTCATTTGACTCATAAAGTAGGATCATGAGAATACAAGCATCATGAGCACATGCCCGGTCTCTACATAACTAGGATGCACATAACCAACATCAACGCACACACATAACAGATATTTTTTAAGCAACCCACGAAAGTCCTTTCAAAGTGAACTCAAGCATGTAGTGAAAAGATCATTGTGTGCCTTCCTTTTGTGATGTTTGATGAGCGATTGTGCTAGACACTGACCAATGCTTATATATAACCTGCATGCATGTGTGCATGCTTCGCGTCTTATTTTTGTACAAGCAGAGGAGTATAGAGCTAATTGATTGGTGGTCACGAAATCAACTTGGTCTTCCCACCGGTCTGTCCACACATGTTTCACTGGTTTGCCTTGGTTTCCGGCCGACCCCTAGTAATTTTTAGGGATAGACAAATCACAAGAGGCAAAGAAAAACATATTTACTCTTGTAGTCATGTCATATAGCTTTCATATTATATACTTTGCTAGTTGTTGGCATTGCTAGTGCGTGTGTTGGTATTGGTTGTGTGTATTTATGAGGAGGGCTTGGTGTGTCCTCATTGTGTATGGATCCTCTTGATGCCCCCTTTTGAGCTAACAATATTCATCCTTTGTCGAAAAACATGTGTGCCAACCATATGAAAATTTTCTGGAACGATTAAACTCAGCGTGCAGTCGCCAGATACCAAATTTGTTCGGCAAGCGCCCAGGGTGATGTACGTTGGGAAAATATGCAAGACGATGTGGCCAAATGAACTGGTAAACTATCCCGTGCCAGTGGCCTTCACTTTTTAAATCAGCAGTCTCTTTCGACCGGTCTTACTAAAGCTGGTCCATCCATGAGCCTTAGCTCTAACCATAGCCACAAGTCTATCTCATCCATTTAAGGCCTCTGGCTGCACCAATGGCATCCAATCTACAGATTTCTTTTCACCTCTGCCTCTCTTGTCAGCATACACCAACCAATTAATTCCTCTATGTTCCCTCAAGGCTCAAGCTCTTTAAATAGCTCGCTACAATGTCCTCACAAACCATCTCCACACACTCAAGCCTCATTCTTGGAGAACACACAGCACACTATTAGTCTCTGCAGCGCAATGGCGGCCACCACCATGTCTCTTTCCTCTTCGTCCTTCGCCGGCAAGGCCCTGAAGAACTTGCCCTCGCCGGCTCTCATTGGCGAGGCACGTGTGACCATGCGCAAGACAGCCGCGAAGGCCAAGCAGGTTTCGTCGGGCAGCCCATGGTACGGCTCTGACCGTGTGCTCTACCTCGGCCCCCTTTCCGGCGAGCCACCAAGCTACTTGACTGGTGAGTTCCCCGGTGACTACGGATGGGACACCGCCGGGCTCTCGGCTGACCCTGAGACCTTCGCCAAGAACCGGGAGCTCGAGGTGATTCACTGCCGATGGGCCATGCTCGGTGCTCTTGGTTGTGTCTTTCCCGAGTTGCTTGCCCGCAATGGCGTGAAGTTCGGCGAGGCCGTCTGGTTCAAGGCTGGCTCTCAGATCTTCAGCGAGGGTGGCCTCGACTACCTTGGCAACCCCAGTCTCGTTCATGCTCAAAGCATCCTCGCCATCTGGGCTTGTCAGGTTGTGCTCATGGGTGCCGTTGAGGGGTACCGCATTGCTGGTGGTCCGCTCGGCGAGATCGTTGACCCACTCTACCCTGGTGGCAGCTTTGACCCGCTTGGCCTGGCCGACGACCCCGAGGCATTTGCGGAGCTCAAGGTTAAGGAGATTAAGAATGGTCGGCTTGCCATGTTCTCCATGTTTGGCTTCTTCGTGCAGGCAATTGTCACTGGCAAGGGCCCATTGGAGAACCTTGCAGACCACATTGCCGACCCTGTCAACAACAATGCGTGGGCATTCGCCACCAACTTCGTGCCTGGAAAGTAAGACAGGAGTGATGAATGCGAGTTGTATGTGAGTGTGAGATGAATTGTAACACCAACATGTAAATTATGAGAATTGTGTGCGAAGACATTGTTTGGTTTGTCCACACCGGAAGTGCCCCTGCTTGCTGTCTTGTTTTCACAAATCACTAAGCACTCATTGGTAGTCATTCCTCACAGGATATCCATAACTTGTGATGACAAATACATCGCTATATGGATCCAACTAGCCCACTCTAAACCCCTAATTTTGCATCTAATGATCATTCAACACGCTCTCTGTCAGCCTCAAAATCAACCCCAAGCTTTCCATTCTAATCCTCATACACCTCAAAAGACTTATGCCAAGAAGAGAGGAATAACTTTTACATGATTTGGATATTGACATGCATGGTCCTTAATGTGACACTTGGACAATCAAATGTTTTTTAGTCATGGTTCTTCATGTAAAGTATTTAAGTATACTACAATAGTCATGATAATTTAGTACTATCAATTTGATGTTAATTCTGTTGAAACCGTAGTTGAAGTGAAAATATTTGACTCACTTAAATAAGAGGAATTTAGCAAAAAATGAAGCAAAAATATAGTCGCTAAAATAATCAAATGTACTCAGTTATTCGAACCAACACTACTTCAAACGGCTGATGTTACTCAACGTGTACACCAAAATATGAAATGTCTTACTAAGTGTCCCATGGAACGTATGGAAAATATTAATTGTCTTACTAAGTGTCTCATGGAACGTAAAGACCAAATGCCTTTGTACTATGTAAATGTATTTTTATTAGTATTCCTTTAATTGTAGAGACAATTTTATTCTCTGTGTGATATTCTCTTGTAGGAAAAGCAATATGCATTATCACCTTTGAGTAATTAAAGAAACATCTAGGCAAAGCCATGTACTCCCTTCGCTCCTAAATATAAGTCTTCTTAAACATTCCAATAGAAGACTACATATAAAACAAAATGACTGAATCTACACTGAAATATGTCTATGTACATCCGTACGTAGTTCAATAGTGAAATTTCTTAAAATATTTATATTTAGGAACGAAGAAAGAATATACTTTCTGGCACACATTGTTTTATGACCTTGATAAGTGCCACACGTGTGGCACGAACACATCGCAGCTCCAAATGGTAATTTATGGCAAATTTTAGTTTAATTTTTTGCGTTCCTTTTGGATGACAACTTTAGTTTAAAAAGGTCAGGCCGGAGTGCTTCGTGCTACTCTTGTGGCACTTTTCATTAGGGCTGCCTTAAGAATATAAGCATTGAAAAGTAAATATTTTTGTAAAATACTTTGTTAAGTAATAATAATTCTTCAGAGATTTCATTCTGAAATAATTTTCTAAAAAAATCTGTATTTATGACATGCGAAAAAAGTAACTTGTTAGTCTTACTTCTGCACATATAAAAAACGGTCATGTTGTTTTGAACCTTGTAATCACAAGTTTGTCCTTCCAGAAACTTTGAGATATATATATGCATGGTAGGAAAACAAGAGTTTTTACTTTTATCTTTCCAAGGAATCTTTCCGCCTTCCATAATAAACATTATATGCACTGTAACTGTTTTCGGCAAACAATGTCTTTCAGCAAGCTTCCATCTACTGTTTCTAGCAAAGTAAAAAGATTTGTACTTTGTACATAGTAACTTCTCTTCTTGCTTGCAAACCGTACAGTTCTAATTTTGCTTATTAGCCGGTCTTACTAATGTGTGATCCAATCAGCTAGCCGTCTCTAAGAAGATCCTGGACCTTAGCCGGTCCTAGCCACAAGCTAATAACTATCTCATTTCTTGGTTCTTGCTGTGCCATGTGTTCTGAGACAACGAGATCTATCCTGCACCAATGGCGTCAAAGCTCCAGATTTTTCTGCTATCTACCTCTTATCTTGTCAGCATGCACACTAAACCAAACCCATATCCTATATATGTCACCTCCGCTGCCTTAAATGAGCATCTCCTCTTCTTCTCTAAAGCCATCTCCACAATCACACCTCACTTGGAGAACAAACACATACAGCAGACACATTAACACTCCAATGGCGGCCACCACCATGTCCCTCTCCTCATCGACATTCGCCGGAAAGGCGGTGAAGAATGTCCCATCATCGGCTCTCTTTGGTGAGGCCCGCGTCACCATGCGCAAGACCGCGGCGAAAGCTAAGCAAGTTTCCTCCGGCAGCCCATGGTACGGAGCTGATCGTGTGCTCTACCTCGGCCCACTCTCTGGCGAGCCCCCAAGCTACCTCACTGGTGAGTTCCCCGGTGACTACGGGTGGGACACGGCTGGACTCTCTGCTGACCCCGAGACCTTCTCGAAGAACCGCGAGTTGGAGGTGATCCACTGCCGCTGGGCTATGCTCGGCGCACTGGGCTGCGTGTTCCCTGAGTTGCTTGCCCGCAATGGCGTGAAGTTCGGCGAGGCTGTCTGGTTCAAGGCCGGCTCGCAAATCTTCAGCGAGGGTGGCCTCGACTACCTCGGCAACCCAAGCCTCGTCCATGCTCAAAGCATCCTTGCCATTTGGGCTTGCCAGGTTGTGCTCATGGGCGCTGTTGAGGGGTACCGTGTTGCCGGCGGCCCACTCGGCGAGATCGTCGACCCTCTCTACCCGGGCGGAAGCTTTGACCCACTCGGTCTGGCCGATGACCCTGAAGCATTCGCCGAGCTCAAGGTGAAGGAGATCAAGAACGGCCGCCTTGCCATGTTCTCGATGTTTGGCTTCTTTGTCCAGGCCATAGTCACCGGCAAGGGCCCTCTTGAGAACCTCGCTGACCACATCGTCGACCCCGTCAACAACAACGCCTGGGCATTTGCCACCAACTTCGTCCCCGGCAAATAAGGTGTCCTGGAGCTACTCATGTTGAAGTGTGAGGTTGTGTGGTTTGATTTGTACTACCATGATGTAAATTATGAGAATTCTATGGAGAAGCATTGTTAGATTTGACCATCTTCATTGTCTTGTCTTGCGTCAATCTAGCAATTTGTTAGGATCATCAGAACAGTGAAAAAGCCGAAAAACCATTGCCACGCAGTTCTCAGATTAGCGACAAACTTATGCGGCATACATATTCACTAGTGAATTTGTTGGCTCTATGCTTTAATTTCGCAACAGTCACAACTCGCATGGCCACACTTTTCTCTCGTTTTTATTTGCAACAAAATCGTGTGAGTAAGTAGGCGCCTCAAAGCAAGATATGTGCTGCACAGGACTGCACTAATCTGTTCAGATCTGTCTGCATTTATATTGTACGATTTGGACAGTCAGCGACAGGCAGACATTGATCTAGCAGTCTGGGAAATAAGTATATATGAATAAATCTAGAAAACCTGAACTTTGGGAAAACTAAGAACTTACTTGATCGTGGGAAAAGAGCATACAGGCAGAATAAGGGAGCTCAATTTATGTCTGAACAGCCTGATCTAAGGATATAACCTACTACCCATGATGCAGTTTAACAAAGAATGCAGTTCCCACATATATCTGAACTCTTATGTCTGAACGGCCTGATCAATTTATGATGCTCAAGCCTGTGGCCAAATGTCATCAGTCATCACACGACACAAGAAAACATCATCAGGAAACACCGTTGCAGGTCTAGGTGGCAGCAAAAGAAGAATGACACATGTGTCCACATGATGAAACTTTAATCCCATTATAATATATATGAATATATAAACATAAGAGAAAATATAACGAAAAACTTCTCATAAGAAAACTCATACCACTGTTTTATTTCGCCGACTGATAATCTGTCGAAAGTCAGAGCAAGGGAATTTTGGTGCCATGCATTAGTAAGTACGCTGTACGCAAATTAGTTTGAAACAAAAATAGTATAGCATGGCACATGGATTTGAGATGCATCCCTATTTTTATTTAGAATGCATGAGAAGCATACATGGTAAAGCCAGAATGGTGCCAATAAATGTACAGTCAATCCGAAAGAAATAGCGTCCACTAAGTGTTTGCTTGCTGAACTTGCCGTGGCAAATTACCTTGGCTGCAACTGCAATAGTGGATCTCCTATCTTTTCCTTTTGGGGGAAAGTACACGTCATTCTCACATACTCCAGTGAGATTGCCAGCTGCTAGCCATAGCCACAAGTATATATCTCATCTCTTTGTAGCACTGGCATTCTCGTTAAACCAATGGCATGCATGATACGGATTTAGTGGCCAGCGTTTCGCAGATTCCTTGGCTGCAACTGGAACATTGGACTTCCTGTCTATTCCTTTTGTGGGGAAACACATGACATGCTCACATACATAAGTGTGTAATCCAATCATAGTACTCAAAGGGGATTGCTAGCTGCAAGCCATACCCACGAGTACGGTGCCGCGCGATCTAAAACCAACTTGGTTTCTAAGTTGTATACTTACCGAACAAGAAATAATTAATTTGTTTGTAAAGACATAAAAATAAAACGGTAAAAGGAAGCCGGGCTTCCGCAAGGCAACACACCCGTTTTTGTTGGACCATTCACGCGCATGTTGCACGTAGGCGGTGCCCTGTCCCACCCCGGTTAGGCGACGGAGCACACGGGTAGTCTTCCCCTTTCTCTTATGAACACACATTTGAAGTGGTGGAGAGAACTCACTATATAAAGAGGACTGACTCTTCCTCACCTAGCAGTATGTGACTAAACTTTAGCCCCACCACGACAGCACTTGTCATTTTATTGATGAGCTCATCTTATATTTCAGAATTTTTACACGAGCCAAGCCCATTCTCTATTCTTAAATAGCTACAACCCATTACTTAATTTTCCTCTCCATGCAACAATGCCACATCATCAAGCCATGCATGGAGTCACAAGTTATTTTTTTCCATTAATTTCTTCATGCAAATCATACCACCTCATGCATGCCTTTTTTCCCAAGGAATTAAGTCATGTAAGACACGTCTATATATTTTTGCATTAATATTAGTCTTATATCACTTAATCATACATTATTTTAATAAGGTTTCTGCAGCAACGTGCGCGGCATCGTCTAGTTTATTATAACAACTACTTCCAATATGATGGTGTTGTTACGACCGGTACAACGTACCAACGGAGGAGGCCCAATGGGCAGGGTTAATTACGGGCTTAGCCCAAGTTATCTTACCTATCTTAGAAGTCCAAGTTATATTAGAGTCCAAGTTAGAGTCCAAGTTATCTAGGGTTTAGTGGAGGCTGTCCTCCTTTATAAACACATGTACCCCTTCGATATTAATCAGACAATAAACGGTATATTCTGTTGTCGTCTCCCTCAGGAGACGAGAGCCCCAAACCCTAGCCGCCTCTCTCTCTATCTCTCTCACGCCGCGACGGCGCCTAACCGTTGGCGCCGGCGTCCCCAACCTCGCAACCCGCCATTCCACCCCTACAACCTACGTCCGAGACCTGGTAGAACCCTAGCCTCTACCAATTTGGTATCAGGTAGCTTGGGTTCGATGAGTTTATCGGACCTTCCCACCACCACCGCCTTCCCCGCCACCTCACATCAGCCGCCGCCGCCGCACCACTCACCGCCGCCGGCCACCTCAGGTCCGGCCGCCTCCGGTCCCGCGGCCCTGGCGGCCGAACCCGCCCCCGTCCTCTCCCCGGCGGAGATGTCCTCGGCGATCCGCGACCTCAACCTGGCGGTCTCGAACCTCCGGACTCTCCTCCAGGCTCCGTACGCAACCCCGCCAACACCGCCTCCGCCGGCGGCGCCCTTCGCGCCACCGCCCCCGGCGACTGTTGTGCCCCAGGGCCTGCCGATCACCCAGGTCCGGTGGCCGCCGTCGCCGTCCCCGCTACCGACGTCGATGGACACGCCGACCTACACGACGGCGTCACTACAGCCGACGGTGTTGCAGCCACCCGCCCCCACCTTCGGGGGGTTCGGCAGGTACACTGATCCGTACGCCGGGAGCTCCGTGGTGCCGCAACACTCTCCTTCCGCCGCGCTGGGCCGTCACGAGGGCACCTACGCGGCCTCGCCACACGTGTAGCAGCCACCCCGCTTCACCAAGCTGGAGTTCGCCACCTACGACGGCACCGTCGACCCCCTGAACTGGCTCAATCAGTGCGACCAGTTTTTCAGGGGGCAGCGGACCATGGCGTCCGACCGCACATGGATCGCCTCCTACCACCTCCGTGGCGCCGCCCAGACTTGGTACTACGCCCTCGAGCAGGACGAGGGTGGGATGCCTTCATGGGACCGCTTTCGCGACCTGTGTCTCCTCCGGTTCGGCCCCCCCATACGTGGGAGCCGCTTCGCCGAGCTCGGTCGCCTTCCCTTCACCACCTCGGTGCAGGACTTCGCCGACCGCTTCCAGACGTTGGCCTGCCATGCGCTTGACGTCACGGCTCGCCAACGCGCCGAGCTCTTAGTCGGCGGCCTTCCCGACCACATCCGCATCGACGTCGAGATGCGCGACCCCCAGGACCTGCAGACGGCCATGTTGGAATTATGCCCTAGAGGCAATAATAAATATAGTTATTATTATAATTCCTGTATCAAGATAATCGTTTATTATCCATGCTATAATTGTATTGAATGAAGACTCATTTACATGTGTGGATACATAGACAAAACACCGTCCCTAGCATGCCTCTAGTTGGCTAACCAGTTGATCAAAGATAGTCAGTGTCTTCTGATTATGAACAAGGTGTTGTTGCTTGATAACTGGATCACGTCATTAGGAGAATCACGTGATGGACTAGACCCAAACTAATAGACGTAGCATGTTGATCGTGTCATTTTGTTGCTACTGTTTTCTGCGTGTCAAGTATTTATTCCTATGACCATGAGATCATATAACTCACTGACACCGGAGGAATGCTTTGTGTGTATCAAACGTCGCAACGTAACTGGGTGACTATAAAGATGCTCTACAGGTATCTCCGAAAGTGTTAGTTGAGTTAGTATGGATCAAGACTGGGATTTGTCACTCCGTGTGACGGAGAGGTATCTCGGGGCCCACTCGGTAATACAACATCACACACAAGCCTTGCAAGCAATGTAACTTAGTGTAAGTTGCGGGATCTTGTATTACGGAATGAGTAAAGAGACTTGCCGGTAAACGAGATTGAAATAGGTATGCGGATACTGACGATCAAATCTCGGGCAAGTAACATACCGAAGGACAAAGGGAATAACATACGGGATTATATGAATCCTTGGCACTGAGGTTCAAACGATAAGATCTTCGTAGAATATGTAGGATCCAATATGGGCATCCAGGTCCCGCTATTGGATATTGACCGAGAAGTCTCTCGGGTCATGTCTGCATAGTTCTCGAACCCGCAGGGTCTGCACACTTAAGGTTCGACGTTGTTTTATGCGTATTTGAGTTATATGGTTGGTTACCAAATGTTGTTCGGAGTCCCGGATGAGATCACGGACGTCACAAGGGTTTTCGGAATGGTCCGGAAACGAAGATTGATATATAGGATGACCTCATTTGATTACCGGAAGGTTTTCGGAGTTACCGGGAATGTACCGGGAATGACGAATGGGTTCCGGGAGTTCACCGGGGGGGGGGGGGGGCAACCCACCCCGGGGAAGCCCATAGGCCTTGAGGGAGGCACACCAGCCCTTAGTGGGCTGGTGGGACAGCCCACAAGTGCCCTATGCGCCATAGAGATAAAAATCAAAGAGAAAGAAAAAAAAAAGGAGGAGGTGGGAAGGAAGGGGGACTCCCTCCCACCAAACCAAGTCCAACTCGGTTTGGGGGGAGTCCTCCCCCCTTGGACTCGGCCGACCCCCTTGGGGCTCCTTGAGCCCCAAGGCAAGGTCCCCTCCCTCCCACCTATATATACGGAGGTTTTAGGGCTGATTTGAGACGTTTTTTTTTTCCACGGCAGCCCGACCACATACCTCCACAGTTTTTCCTCTAGATCGCGTTTCTGCGGAGCTCGGGCGGAGCCCTGCTGAGACAAGGTCATCACCAACCTCCGGAGCACCGTCACGCTGCCGGAGAACTCTTCTACCTCTCCGTCTCTCTTGCTGGATCAAGAAGGCCGAGATCATCGTCGAGCTGTACGTGTGCTGAACGCGGAGGTGCCGTCCGTTCGGCACTAGATCGTGGGACTGATCGCGGGACTGTTCGCGGGGCGGATCGAGGGACGTGAGGACGTTCCACTACATCAACAGCGTTCTCTAACGCTTCTGCTGTACGGTCTACAAGGGTACGTAGATCACTCATCCCCTCTCGTAGATGGACATCACCATGATAGGAAAAATTTTGTTTCCCGTGCGACGTTCTCCAACAGGCCATGTATTACGCACGCGCGTACGAGCAGCGTGCCAACGCCCTGCAGCAGGCGATCCCGGGCCGCGGCACGTGTTCCCCGACCCGCCCCACCCCGGCGGACGCCACCCCGACCCGCCCCGCCCTGCCGGCCGCTACGGCGGCTGCCCCCGCGCCGACACGCACCCTCCGGCGCTTGACGTCGGCCGAGCAGCTCGAGCGGCGCCGCAAGGGCCTGTGCTTCAACTGAGACGAACCGTATGCGCCGGGTCATACGTGCGCCCGCTTGTTCTACTTGGAGACCATCGACGACGCGGAGGTGGAGGCCCTCACCGCGGAGCTCGACGCCACCACACTCTCCGAGGCCGGCGTCACGACCTACGGGCCGGTCGACGCGACCGCCTTCATCGTCTCCCTTCATGCCATGGCTGGCATCAAGACGGCAAAGACGATGCTCCTTCCGGTGACGATCAACGGGGAGCGTCTAACCGCGCTCGTGGACACGGGTTCGACGCACAACTTCCTGTCCGGGGACGCCATGCGCCGCCTCACACTCCAACCGGCGGGCTAGGAGAAGTTCAGCGTCACCGTCGCCAACGGGGACCGCCTTGCTTGCCAGGGGTGGCGTGGCAGGTTCCCGTCCTCATCGGCGACGAGCCGTTCTCCATCGACTGCGTCGGCATCGACCTGGGCTGCTACGACTTCATCCTCGGCATCGACTTCCTGTCCACTCTCGGCCCCATCCTTTGGGACCTCGATGTGCTGTCCCTCATCTTCTGCACGAGGGCGGCCGTCGTGTTCAGTGGACAGGCATCGGCGGCTCCGGCGCCGTGACTCCACAACTCCAGTTGATGGCGTCCGCACTGGACGAGGCGCATCCCCTCCTGGCCGACCTCCTGCAGCAGCACATCGACATCTTCGACGAGCCACAGGGCCTCCCTCCCGTGCGGCCCTGTGACCACCGCATCCACCTGCTGCCGGACACGGCACCTGTAGCCGTGCGTCCGTACCGGTACCCTCAGCTGCAGAAAGATGAGCTCGAGCGTCAGGTGGCGGTCATGCTCGCGCAGGGCATCATCCGGATTTCGACATCGCTGTTCTCCGCCCCGGTGCTCCTTGTGCGCAAGTCCGACGGCACATGGCGCTTCTGCATCGAGTACCGCGCCCTCAACACCCTGACGTCCAAGGACAAGTTCCCCATCCCCGTTGTGGATGAGCTCTTGGACGAGCTACACGGAGCGCGCTTCTTCACCAAGCTCGACCTTCGCTCGGGCTACCATCAGGTGCGCATGCACCCTGACGACATTGAGAAGACGGCGTTCCGCACTCACCATGGCCACTTCGAGTTCCTGGTGATGCCGTTCGGCCTCTCCAACGCGTCGGCGACCTTCCAGGCCCTGATGAACGACGTGCTCAGCCCATACTTGCGCCGCTTTGTGCTTGTTTTCTTTGATGCCATTCTCATCTACAATGCATCTTGGGCGGAGCATCTACAACATGTGGCCATCATCTTCAACGAGCTTCGAGCGCATCGTCTTCACCTCAAGCGCTCGAAGTGCTCGTTCGGCACGACTTCCGTCGCGTACCTGGGGCATGTCATCTCGGCGGACGGGGTAGCGATGGACGCGGACAAGGTCGCCGCCGTCGCCGCGTGGCCGATCCCGCGGTCACCACGGGCGCTCCGCGGCTTCTTGGGCCTCGCCGGCTACTACCGGAAGTACATCCGGGACTTCGGCCTCATCGCCGCGCCACTGACGCGTCTCCTTCGACGCGACGCCTTCTCCTGGGACGAGGAGGCGACTACGGCATTCGAGGCTCTCCAGCAGGCGCTCACGACGGGACCCGTCCTCCAGATGCAGGACTTTGATATGCCGTTCATCATCGACTGCGACGCCTCTGGCATCGGCTTCGGCGCCGTCCTTCACCAGGGCGAGGGACCGCTCGCCTTCTTCAGCCGCCCCTTCGCCGCTCGCCATCACAAGCTCGCGGCCTACGAGCGCGAGCTTATTGGGCTGGTTCAGGCGGTGCGCCACTGGCGGCGTTATCTTTGGGGCCGGTCATTCCGTGTGCGCACGGACCACTACAGCCTCAAGTTCTTGCTGGACCAGCGCCTCTCCACAGTTCCGCAACACCAGTGGATCAGCAAGCTCTTTGGCTTCGAGTTCACTGTTGAGTACCGCCCCGGCCGTCTCAACACGATCGCCGACGCCTTGTCCCGCCGCGACACTGAGGATGTCGCGGACGACGTCGCCATGGCTGGCACTATCATGTGCATTCACTCCGGGCCATCTTTCGCCTTCATCAACGAAATTCGCCGGGCAACTTCGACGGCCGTGGACGCCCAGGTCCTGCTCCAGCGCCTTGACGCCGGCGAGCTGGACGCACCCTGGCGCTTGGACGAGGGGCTACTCCTACATGGCCGCCGCATCTTCGTGCCCCACCATGGTGACCTGCGCCACCAGGTCCTGACCTTGGCGCACTCTGCAGGGCACGAGGGCGTGCAGAAGACTCTCCATTGTCTCCGTGCTGATTTTTTACATCCCCGGTGATGGCGCGATGGTCCGCGACTGGGTGCGGTCGTGCGTGACGTGCCAGCGGAATAAGACGAAGACACTATGACCCGCGGGTCTACTGCAGCCGCTGGACGTACCCTCCCAGGTGTGGGCGGATATTTCCATGGACTTCATCGAGGGCCTTCCCAAGGTGGGCGGCAAGTCCGTCATCCTCACGGTGGTTGACCGCTTCTCCAAGTACGGGCACTTCATCGCCCTGGGTCATCCATATACAGCCGCCTCCGTTGTGCGGGCCTTTTTCGACGGCATCGTTCGCCTCCATGGTTTTCCCTCGTCCATCGTCAGTGATCGTGATCCCGTGTTCACGGGACATGTCTGACGGGATCTCTTTCGACTGGCGGGCGTGAAGCTCCGCATGAGCACGGCGTTCCACCCTCAGACAGACGGCCAATCCGAGGTGGTCAACAAGGTGATCGCCATGTACCTGCGCTGTGTTACTGGTGATCGTCCACGAGCTTGGGTGGACTGGTTGGCGTGGGCGGAGTACTGCTACAACACCTCCTATCACTCCGCCCTACACACCACGCCTTTCGAGGTGGTCTACGGGCGCCCACCTACGGCGATGCTCCCTTACGAGCCTGGGACGGCTCGGTCCGAGACGGCGGGCGACTTACTCCGCACCCGCGAAGACATTCTGGCTGAGGCACGCCAGCGTCTTCTCCAAGCACATCAGCTGGCTCGGAAGTACTACGATGCTCATCATCGCGAGGCGGAGTTCGCGGTGGGCGATTGGGTGTGGCTGCGCCTCCTCCACAGGACCACGCAGTCTCTGGACCCGCGCTCCAAGCGCAAATTGGGACCTCGCTACGCCGGTCCCTTTCGTGTGCTGGAGCGTGTCGGCACACTCGCATACCGCTTGGAGCTGCCAGCTGGTTCTCGCCTCCACGACGTCTTCCATGTCGGCTTACTGAAGGCCTACCGCGGGGACCCTCCTGCAGCGACACCGGCCCTTCGTCCTACTTCGGGTGGCCGCCTCCTTCCAGCTTCCGCACAGGTGGTGAAGGTGCTACAGGCGCAGCAGCGTCGCGGTGTCTGGCATGTCTTGGTACAGTGGACCGGCCTGCCAGACGAGGAAGCGACTTAGGAGAAGCTCGACGATTTTTGCCAGCAGTTTCCAGATGTTCAGCTCGAGGAGGACGAGCTGTTTGAGAAGGCGGGGAGAGATGTTATGACCGGTACAACGTACCAACGGAGGAGGCCCAATGGGCAGGGTTAGTTATGGGCTTAGCCCAAGTTATCTTACCTATCTTAGAAGTCCAAGTTATATTAGAGTCCAAGTTATATTAGAGTCCAAGTTAGAGTCCAAGTTATCTAGGGTTTAGTGGAGGCTGTCCTCCTTTATAAACACATGTACCCCTTCGATATTAATCAGACAATAAACGGTATATTATGTTGTCGTCTCCCTCAGGAGACGAGAGCCCCAAACACTAGCGCCTCTCTCTCTCTCTCTCACGCCGCGACGGTGCCTAACCGTCGGCGCCGGCGTCCCCAACCTCGCAGCCCGCACTTCCACCCCTACAACCTACGTCCGAGACCTGGTAGAACCCTAGCCTCTACCAGGTGTTCTCTTTGGTGTGAAGTTGATACATTCCTTACAAACCTTTGAGGCAGTTTTTCCATTGCCAATGCATATAATCAACTGATCCAAGCATTCCTGAAAATCACATGGCCTCTTTAATAGAGAACGACTTTTATGTGTCCTGCATATTTGGTCGGACAATGTGTGGAACACACAGAACACAAGGGGAAACTTGAGAGTTGCCGAACGTACCGTCCTGGCGTCTGGGCCCGCGATGACGTCCCCGGCTACAAGGACGGGAGAGAGAATGCGGTGCCCGTAGTGGCGGCGCAGAGGCTTGGAACGGCTGTCGAGCACGCGTGGCGGTGCAGCTGCGAGACGGACATCTTGCGGGAGGAAAAAGATAGGAGGGAGAATGTATCTGGTAGGTCGACAGCTGGATTTGTTGAAATCTGACGTGTGGTGGGGCTGTCGGGTTTGATTAGTTAGATGTTCTCTAGGTGCCCAGTCCTTTTTTCGATAAAGGGCATATTTATTATCTCAAAATGTAGCATCAAGCAGATACATAGCATTATGATTAACACCCGACCTCTGCATAACTAGGATGCACACAGCAAAACTCCAAAGGTCTAATAATAAGAAAGGGAAAAACGACAAATCAACAACAGTAAAGTCCTATAGATCGACACTATGCCTATGTCGAAAGCGGTGGTGGACCGATCTGGAGATTATGCTGCCACCCATGTTGGGTAAAATCCTCCGTAGCCACATGCTCCAACCGCATACACACCGCCTTGAACAGCCATTAGTAGTCCGCTTGTTGTAGCGTAGACCACGTACGAAGCAAGTGCGTATAACAGAAAATAACCTGCAGAGGAGAAACGTTTTTGTCATTAAAAACCAAATCATTTCTACATATCCAAAGCGGCCATAGTAAGGCATACGCTCCCACCCTTATTAGCGTTTTAAATTTATTTAGTATACCGTCCAACCAATGACCAAATATATTGGAAACACTTGTAGGCGGATACAAACTTGACGCTATTTGGATGACTCGCCATGTAGAACGTGCGAACTTGCAATGGAAAAATAGGTGTTTGATTGTCTCGTCATGAGTACAAAAACAACATGTCTTACTCCCTTGCCAGTTGCGACGTGCAAGGTTGTCTTTGGTTAGAACAACTCCCCTACGAAGATACCACATAATTTTTTTGACTTTTAGTGGAATCTTTGACTTCCATTTTTTTTATTATTACTCATCGGTACCTCATCATGCATAAGTGTATGGTGCATAGAGTCTACTGTGAAAGACCCCGATGTAGTAAGGTTCCAGCGAAACACATCTCGACCTTGTGTCAGATTAATCGAATCCAGACGGGACAAAAGATTATGCCATGACGTAAGTCGGGGGGCATTCAAATCCCGCCTAAATGAAATATTTGGTGAGGATGAACTGAGCACCTACACAATAGTATTATTCTTAACGCGAGCAATATTGTATAAGGTTGGATATTGTTCTCGGAGACTCACATTGCCTAGCCATATGTCCTCCCAAAATCGAATCTCCGACCCGTCCTTTATTGCGAAAGACCCAAAGCGGAAGAGAGGGATCACTTGGTTCTCAAACTGAGGGAAATACTTACTGCTCCTGTGCTGCATCACCCTTTCCTCTTCAAGGGAAAAACCAACACAAGCTCAAGAGACGACAGAAGGATCTCTGGCACCACTGCCGGGGAACGACTTTTGTTGACGTAGAAAGGATCACCCCCCCCCCCCCCCCGCCTCCACTCGCTTGAGATCGCTTTGAAAAAATGCAAATTATGATTTCACGTCATGGAAGATCCACACCCTTCCACTCACACTTGATCACATCACCTAACCCAAGATCCTTCTTACCCCTTTCCTCAAAGAAAATCACTTCATAACATGTGACATATATCCTAAGGTCTAGCATGACAACAAGTTCTCTAGCCACCCCGCCACTTGAGACATACCGAAACCCACCCCACCATGTGACATTAGACATACATGTAAGAAAGCGAGGGGTGGGCTTGGGACTTATGAGAGGTCATGCGAGAGATAGAATGCTTGGGCTATCATTCCACTTTATTCTCCTCCTTCGTGAATCCAACAGTTCCACCCACTGGGGTGTTTATTGTAATGAACTTCGGCCGTGGGCCTTTTGAATGCTTTCAAATGTAATATATTCTGCATTGAATTCGTAAACACCATGCTTGCTGCCTTGTATTTTCATCTTTTGATTCCTGTTTGACTCCTTTTTCTCCAACTCCTTTATTCCCTCTAACATCCACCTCGCCAACCCTATAGCCAGGAGCCGATCTATGACTGGGACGAGACTTCTGCCTTTAAGAATATTGGACTTAGATTTTTCGAAGCCATCAAGACTTTAAGATTCAAACACAAGCCAGCATAGGCCGGCTAGAATAATAAGATCGAAAGATGATCAAACCAACCCGAGCCGACAACCCTTTTTGTAGTTGAACTTTTCATGCAGCCAGCCTTCCCTGCCACCGCCTCGTTAGCCACACAGCCAGGAGCAGGTCTGTAGCTGTTATGAGACGGCAAGGGTTCGACCCAGTGTACACTATACGCTCATCTACAACTAAGGAAATCGTTCGAGCCGGCGAGCGAGCCCCCGAGCCCGTGGAGCCAGACCAAGGGACTCACAAATAAGTGAAAACTCTTGCCATGAATCCAAAAGAGACGTGTCCCAAGCATCGACTTAAGACACCCATTGCATTCATTGGAAATCCTGAAAAGGAAGGAAGAGATATACGTACATGCTCTTTTCACTTTTCTTTCTTGCATTCTAGCAACAGAACGGACGAAGCAATGCCGCGTTTCATGGACCCTCCGTCTCCTGGCCGGAGTCATCTCTCTTGCGCTTCCTTGGCTTCTGGGCATCGATCAGATAGTATGCATTGTTATGCAGTGCCCGACTGATGATGAAATGTCCCTCCCATGGGGACGAGAGCTTGTGCTGGCCGGTTGTTCGTTGGATTCTTCTGAGCACTAAGTCCCCCTCTCTGAAAGAGAGAGGCTTGATCTTCTTGTTGTGGTAGTACCTCAGCTTCTGTTGGTATATGGCCGTCCGGCTCAAGGCTAGATCCCGTGCCTCCTCGAGCAGGTCGACGCCGTCTTCTCTTGCCTCCTTCGCTTCTGTCTGTGTGTATAAGGTGACCCGAGGCGAGTCGAACTCGACATCCGTGGGGATGATTGCCTCAGACCCGTATACTAGAAAGAATGGTGTGAAGCAGGTTGACCGGTTCGCCGTGGTGCGGAAGCTCCACAACACAGCCGACAGCTCTTCGATCCAGCAGCCGGATGACCTGACAAGTGGTGCCGCCGGCCTTGGCTTGATGTCGGCCAGGATCAGACCGTTAGCCCTCTCCACCTGGCCATTGGACTGCGGGTGCGCCACCGAATCCAAGTCGAGCCGGATGCCTTCCTTGGAGCAGTATAGTACCAAAGCACCCTTGGCGAAGTTGGTGCCATTGTCAGCGATGATGTTGTGGAGGACGCCGTAGTGGAAAGCAATGTCCTTGATGAACCTGACGGCCGTGGGGCCGTCAAACTTCTTGATGGGCCTAGCCTCGATCCACTTGGTGAACTTATCGACAACCACCAAGAGATGCGTCATGCCGCCTCGAGCGATCTTGAATGGCCCCACCATATCCAACCCCCAGACGGTAAACGTCCATGACAGGGGATGGTTTTGAGGGCTAAAGTCGGCATGTGGCTCTACGCGCCGAAGCGTTGGCAGCCTTCACATTTGTTGACCATGTCCAGGGCCTCCTCGAGGGCCGTGGGCCAGTAGAATCCATGGCGGAACGCCTTGGCCACCAAGGTTCTAGAGGCGACATGATGCCCACACTCACCCTGATTTATGTCTCTGAGGATCTCCTGCCCCTTTTCTGACTCGACGCAGCGCTGGAATACACCAGTCACGCTACGCCGAACTAGCCCGTGATTGATGATGGCGTAGGCTGCTGATCTGCCCTGAATCGCCTTGCCTCCGCCTCATCTTGTGGAAGCTTGCCGCGAAGAAGGAAGGCCAAGATGGGTTGAGCACACGACGGAGCCGATACAAGGGCTGGATCCGTCTCGACCTGAGTATCAGGGGCTTCTGCAGCCCCCATGCTTGATGAAGGAGTCGCAGGCTCGAGACTTTCTTTCTATGATGCCGTCATGGCAGCCGGCACGCTGTCTACCTCCATGACGTCCACCCACTGGGTGTCGAGACGACATGATTCGAGGCTTGGCGTAGCCAAAATCGTTGTTGTAGCCGGCGAAGCAGTCGTAGCCGGTGAAGTAGTTGTAGCCGGCACAACACTTGGAGTCGGCAGAGCCAGTGTAGCCGGCACATGAGCTGTAGCCGGTACAGCTGGCATAGCCGACGACGCTGGTACTGAGGGATCTGCCGGCATAAAAATTGATGCCGACTCCGGAGACGACTTGATGGATGGCTTGTGCAGTTGCTCGAGGGAGACGCCGGCTGGAATTACTTTTCTTGTAGAGCCGATCTTGGCCAATGTATCAGCCGCCTCATTATCCGCCCTGGGAACATGATGAAACTCACACCCCTCGAAAGGGCCGCTGAGCTGTTGGATGAGGAAGCGATAGCTCGCCATGTTGGCATCCCTGGCGTCCCATTCGCCAGAGAGTTGCTGCACCACGAGATCCGAGTCGCCGAAGCAAAGGAGCCTCCGGATGCCAATCTCTCTGGCATGTCGGAGGCATAAGCGAGCGCTTCGTACTCGGCGACATTGTTGGAGGCGGCGGAGTGTATCTAGAGAGCATACTTGAGTTAGTCTCCTTTCGAAGACGTCAAGACAATACTGGCTCCCAGACTAGTTCACATCTTCAAGCCGTCGAAGTGCATCCGCCAATGAGTGGAGTCTGGAGGCGGCGTCTCGAATTGGGTTTCGGCCCAGTCGACAAGGAAGTCGGCCACCACCTGGGACTTGAGGGCAGTGCGTGGCTCGTAGCGGATGTCGTAGTCGGCCATGGAGATGGACCACTTGGCAATCCGGCCATTTGCATCACGATTGCCCATGATTTCTGTAAGTGGAGCAGTGCTCACCACAGTGATGGCATGCTCTTGGAAGTATTGCTTTAACTTCTTTGCGGCAAGGTAAACACCATAACACATTTTTTGGTAGTGGGGGTAGTTTTGCTTGGAGGCGGACAAGACCTCGCTGAGGTAATAGATAGGGCGTTGCACTAATAGTACCTTGCCCTCCTCCTTGCGTTCTACTACCAACACCACACTAACCACGTGAGTGGTCACTGCAATGTATATGAGAATGGGTTCCCTTTCAGCTGGCACCGCCAAGATTGGCAGGCTTGAGATGGCACGCTTGAGGTCGCGGAAGGCTTCGTCCGCCTGGTCGCTCCACTCAAACTTGGTTGTTTTCTTCATGAGTTGGTAGAGTGGAAGCTCTTTTTCGCTGAGCCGGCTGACGAACCACCTAAGGGATGCCAGGCAGCCGACGAACTTCTGGACGTCGAGGATTCGAGCTGGCTTGACCATCCGCTCGATGGTTTCGATCTTCTCAGGGTTCGCTTTGATGCCACGAGCGGACACGAAGAACCCCAAGAGCCTTCCGCCTGCAACTCCAAAGACGCATTTCTCCAGGTTGAGCCGGATCTTGTACTCGGGCAGGTTGGCGAACGTCTGCCGCAAGTCGTCAAGGAGACTGAAGTGCTGCTTGGTCTTGACAACGATGTCATCCACATAGATGTGGATGTTTCTTCCAATTGTGGCAGGAGGCACTGCTGCATGCAGCATTGGAATGTAGCACTAGCGTTTTTCAGACCGAACGTCATGGTGGTGTAGTAGTAGGCCTCAAAGGGCGTGATGAAGGAGGCCTCCAGGCGATCAGCTGGATCCAGCTTGATTTGATGGTAGCCTGAATAAGCGTCCAAAAACGACAGTAGTTCGCAGCCGGCTGCGGAGTTGATCATTTGATATATCCTGGGCAAGGCGAAAGGGTCTTTCGGGCACGCCTTATTTAGGCTTGTGTAGTTTATACACATTCACCATGTATTGTTCTTCTTCAGCACCAGGACTGGATTGACCAACCAGTCTGGGTGGAAAACACCCATGATGAAGCCGGCTGCCAGCAGTAGGGCAATCTCTTCTCCAATTGTGCGTCGCTTCCCCTCGGCAAAGCGCCTTAAAGGTTGTTTCACCGGCTTTGTATCCGGCCGCACGTGAAGTTTGTGCTCGACATACTTCCTCGGAACCCCTGGCATGTCTTTTGGAGATCATGCAAAGATGTCCCGATTCTCACGGAGGAAGTCGACGAGCTCGCCTTCCTATTTGGGGCTGAGGTTAGCCCTAATGGTGACGCACTGCTTGGGGTTCGCAGGGTCGAGTGGCACCTGCTTGGTTTCTTTGGCCGGCTTGAACGAGCCTTCGCCGGCCGACTAGGATAGTGGAGTAGGGATCGCCGGCTGCTCGGTAGCCTGAGCCACGAGCCGGTCGATCTGCCTTTTCTCCTCAGCAATCACCATGGCGTCGGCCAGACGGACGCTGTCTTCTGCACACTCGAGCGACTTCTTGTAGTTGCCAGCAATGGTGATGATGCCCTTTGGACCCGGCATCTTCATTTTGAGGTAGGCATAGTGGGGGATGGCCATGAATTCAGACAAAGCTGGCCTGCCCAACACCGCGTGATACAGGTTGTTGAGATCCACCAGCTCAAACCATATTGACTCTCGGCGGAAGTGTGCCTTGTCACCGAAAAGAACGTCTAGCTGGATTTTGCGGATCGGCGAGCAGGACTGTCCCGGCACAATGTCGTGGAAGACAGTGCTGGTTGACTGGAGGTCCTTCTCCTTGAGCCCAAGCTTGAGCAAGGTGTCGATGTAGAGGATGTTGGTGCTGCTGCCGCCGTCGACCAACACCCGGGAGAACTGACAGGTGAGCCTCTGGGAGGCGAAAGTGGGGTCGAGGACGAGCGCGTATGAGCCAGGATTTCGCATCACCGTAGGATGGTCAACCCGGCTCCATGTAATTGGCTTCTTAGACCAATAAATGTATTGGGGAACCAGGGGGACCGTGGCATTCACCTCAAGCCGGCGTTGTCGCTGGCTGTGCTGGTCATCACCCTCGCTGGTGAAGACAACATATGCTCCGTCTTGATGGGGGTACTCGTCGTGGACATGGCCGTCGTTGTGAGGCGGCGGTGGTGGAGCCGGAGCCGCCCCAGGAGCCGGAGCATGAGGAGCCGCAGCTGCACTTGGGGGAGCCGGTAGGCCCTCTCCTTGCGACAGTCGCCGTGCAAAGCTGCACTGTCGAAGGGTATGGGTAGCGGGCTTTGCCCCAGTGTGCATCTTGCAGGGCGCGTCGAGCATTTTCTCGAAGGTGAGCTTGGGCTGCCAGTCGTTCTTGCCGGTCCGCCTCCGTTGAAATCCGGCTTGAGTAGCCGGCGCATCTCCCTCCACGTTAGTGACCATCAAGTTGTTGGAGCGCGAACCAAGCTGATCCGCCTCGCGCTTGTTGTTGTTCTGGCCGCCTCGATTGTCGCCAGCCGGCTTGGGAGTAGTCGGCGTGGGGAAAATCTTGTCCTAGGCGGTCACCTTGACCTGCATTGCGGAGTCGTCCGTGGCGTACTTGTCCGCCTTGGCCATGAGCACCGCCAGAGAGGTGGGCTCGGAGCACATGAGCTTGTGCTTGAGGAGAGTGTCGTCTTGGCAGCCGTCAATGTACTGAATGGCCTATACCTCATGCACTCCGTTGCAGGAGTTGTCGAGCTCGGTCCAACGCGTGACGTAGTCGCGAAGGGGGTTGTGGGCCTCTGGACACACATGGCTAGCTCGCGAGGCCCGCCAGGGAGCTTGTAGGTGCCAGTGAAGTTGCGGACGAACGCCTCCTCGAAGTCAACCCAGGAGTTGACGCTGCCGGCTGGAAGGCTGTTAAGCCATGTTCTAGCCGAGCCGCCCACCATGAGAGGCACGTAGCGGACGGCTACGTGCTTGTTGCCTCGAGCAATGCCAACGTAGTGGTGTAGTCGATCAGCTAGTCTTCTAGCTTGGCAGTGCCGTTGTACTTGGGGGTGTCCCGAGGGAGAGTGAAGCATCGGGGAAACGGCTCCCCCCCGGATCCGTGGGCCGAAGCACGTCGGACCGATGGGGTCGTCCTCTTCCAGGAGAGCCGACTGCGCCAGGGTGTTGAGGTGCGTGCGAGCATCGTTGTCACTGTGTGGGACGCGAGGGCCGATCCGAGCCTTGATCGGAAGGGTGTCTTGTGAGCCAGTAGCATGGGCCCTCCCCGAACGAGGAACCTCATACAACGAATCACTCTCATCACCACCATCTCTGCAACGCCGGCTTGAAGTTGGCTCGCTCTGGCGTTGCGAACGCCTGTCTTCGCTGCCCTCGCCCTTCCGGCTGGAAGTGCGATGCGAGAAATATCCCTCGGCTTGATGACGACCGCTAGGAATACGACGTGCTCCGGGATTTGGTCCCAGAGACTCTGATTATGCTTGACCAGGGTCAAGCAGCATCTGCTGCTCATTTGCGGCGTCAAGAAGATCCTTGACCCACTTCTCAAAATATGGCATTTCTGCCATGGCCGCCTGAGCAGCCTGTAAGTTGGCCGCAGGGGTCTCGTAGATGGGCTGCTTGCTACCTAGGATTTCGGCAATGACCCGGCTGCGGCCGTGGACTGCGCCGAGCCGGCTAGGACCCTCAGTAACTGGAGTGAGGCCGTAAGCGGAGTTATACTCACGCTGCGCGGTCTCCATCCGGTGTTTTTCCGCGGCGATGGCAATGCCCTCCTCCAAGATCTGCCTGCGCGCCTCCTCCAGTGAGGCTCGCGCGTCAGTGGGGTTTGTAGAGGTGGCGATGGGCGTCTTCAAGCCGGCACGGGCAGCATGAAGCGTGTCGGCTTTTACCACAGTGGGATCAGCAGCGTCGGCTGACGCCTTGCCGTGAGCCTTGCTGGTGCAGACACCAATGACCATCACCTCCACGACGTTGGAGACGACGACGACGTGATACGGGGTAAAGCACCCCGCAGATGATGGTGGACCTTCGAAGACGAGCACGTCGCTGGGGTACTCATCAAGCGCAGGCGTCTCCGCGAGAGAGAGCCTACTGAAGCTGGCGCACAACATGTCGACGTCGATGTCCTCGTCATGGTAGCGAGGACCATCGTCGAGGCGCAAGTCGCTGAAGAGAATGATAACCCACAAGTATAGGGGATCGCAATAGTTTTCGAGGGTAGAGTATTCAACCCAAATTTGTTGATTCGACACAAGGCGAAGCCAAAGAATATTCTCGAGTATTAGCAGTTGAGTTGTCAATTCAACAACACATGAAAGACTTAGTATCTGCAGCAAAGTTTCAGTAGCAAAGTAGTGTGATAGTAATGGTAGCAGCGGTAATAGTAGCAACAGTGATAGCAGTAGCGGTAACAGTAGGAAAAGCTCGTAGGCATTTGATCAGTGATGGATAATTATGTCGGATGACATTCATCATGTAACAGTTATAACATGGGGAGATATGTAACTAGCTCCAGTTCGTCAATTTAATGTAGGCATGTATTCCGTATATAGTCATACATGCTTATGGAAAAGAAATTGCATGACATCTATTATCCATCCCTCCCGTGGCAGCGGGGTCCTAATGGAAACTAAGGGATATTAAGCTCTCCTTTTAAAAGAGAACTGGAACAAAGCATTAACACTTAGTGAATACATGAACTCCTCATACTATGGTCATCTCCGGGAGTGGTTTCGGCTATTCTCACTCCGGGGTTGCCGGGTCATGACACATAGTAGGTGACTACAACTTGCAAGATAGATCAAGAACACACATATATATTGATGAAAACATAATAGGTTCAGATCTGAGATCATGGCACTCGGGCCCTAGTGACAAGCATTAAGCATAGCAAAGTAGTAGCAACATCAATATCAGAACACAGTGGATACTAGGGATCAAACCCCATCAAAACTAACTCGATTACATGATAGACCTCGTCGAACCCATCACCGACCAGCAAGCCTATGATGAGATTACTCACAAACGGTGAAGAGCATCATGGAATTGGCGATGAAGGATGGTTGGTGATGACGACGGCGACGGTCTCCCGTCTCCGGAGCCCAGAAAGGACTCCAGATCTGCCCTCCAGAGGAAGAAAAGGTGGTGGTGGCGCCTCCGTATCGTAAAATGCGATGAACTCTTCTCTCTGATTTTTTTTCTGGGCAAGGGAGAATATATAGAGCTGGAATTGGAGGCTGCGGAGCCATGAGGGGCTCACAAGCTTGCGAGGCCCGGTCAGGGGGGGGGGGGCTCCTGGGCTTGTGAGCTCCTAGCTCCGTCCTTCCACGTGATTCTTGCGCCAGTATTTTTTATATATTCCACAAAAAATCCTCGTAGATTTTAGGTCATTCCGAGAACTTTTATTTCTGCGCAAAAAATAACACCATGGCCATTCTGCTGAAAACAACATTAGTCCGGGTTAGTTCCATTAAAATCATGCAAATTAGAGTCCAAAACAAGGGCAAAAGAGTTTGGAAAAGTAGATACGATGGAGACGTATCAACTCTCCCAAGCTTAAAGCCTTGCTTGTCCTCAAGCAATTCAGTTTGACAAACTGAAAGAGACAAAAAGAAAAACTTTTACGAACTCTGTTTGATCATGTTGTTTTAATTATGTCTAACTCATATTCAGATTTTCAGCAAGATCATAAGCTAACCACATAAGCAATGACATTTAGGTCTCATGGTGAACTGATATCAAAATCATAATCAACTAGCGAGCAATAATAATAAGTTTCAAATGTCAATACTTCAATGAAACAATCATAACACAATATGAACATATGGTATCTCGCTAGCCCTTTCTGAGACCGCAAAACATAAATGCAGAGCACCTTCAAAGACCAAGGGCTGACTGAATATTGTAATTCATGGAAAAGAAGATCCAGTCACAGTCATACTCAATATCAATTAATAGCAAAGCATAAAAATGACGGAGGTGCTCTCTAATTGGTGCCTTTTATAAGAAGAGGATGACTCAACAGAAACGTAAATAGATAGGCCCTTCGCAGAGGGAAGCATTGATTTGCGGAGGTGCCAGAGCTCGCCACAAGATGGAATTTCTCACGTCCATCTCGTCTCCCTCGCCGCAGGCGCTGCCACGGCGTCGCTGCTCATCGCCGGCGACTCGGGCCGACGCGCAGGAGAGGGCGACCGTGGGGAGCATCCACGTGCCCCTTCACAATCGTGTGCCGCAAGCCACACCCGAGTTGGGCATTCTCGGGCCTAGGCCCGAGTCACACGTCGGGCAGGGGGAGGCCTCGGCCCCGCTACGGGAAAGCCCGCGTGCTACAGGGAGCGGGGGTAGGGCTTCGGCGATATCCCCACCCACTCCCGCAGCGTCACCCATTCCAGATCTCGCTTCCCTCTTCGGCCACTTCTGGGGAAAAGCTAGAGTTTCGCCACCTAGGGTTTCGCCTTCCTTTGGCTGGTGGGAGGGGAAGGTAGGAGGATATAGCAGATCATTCGCTGAGGTGACGGCGTCGCCACCGCGGAATCCACCCATGGCAGGACTAGAGATGGTTGGCCGTGGGTTCCGCGGAGATGGAGGTGGCGAAGGTCGATTCGGGTGCGGCGGAGGTGGTGGTCAGATCGGACATGGAGGAGGTCGCGGCCGTGGCGGAGGCGGAGGCGTCCGCAACAAGGTGTGGACGCGCGAGGCCGAAGACGGCGGGCAAAACTCCTCCAACGTAGATCCACGTCAGGGTGGATTTGACAAGGCCATATGGGAGGTGGCTGCCATGGAAGCACAAGGAGAAGCCCGCGGGGAGAAGTAGGGCAACAACAGTACCCAGGTCGCCGCGGGTGGATCTGCGGGAGGACGCCTTCAGGAGATGCGTCAACAACAACTTCATCAACCTCCTGATCGTCGACATACTACTCCCGGCAAGAGGAATGTCTCTCCACTAGTGGGAGGCGCTGAGGTTTGCGTTACTTGCAAGGACCCTGGACACCTACTAGTTTGTTGTCCTCGTGCTATTTGTGGTAGATCTAGGATTCATGGCCATCTAGCTCCTATCTGCAATACTGTGCTTCCGTGGGATTGTGTAGCACCCATGTGTGGGTTCCAGGCAGAGGGGAAAGGCTTCTTCTATATTCATGATCATAGCACGCCTAGCCAGACTACTGATAGAAATAGATTTATTGTGATTTCTGTGGTTGAGGGACATGCATCTGGGAGACAGCTAGAGGAATTTTTTAATGCTTACATCAATACTAACTGGAGGTGCTCGGCTAGATCTATTGGCCCTTATACCTTTGTGATGAGATTTCCTTCTCCTAGAGATGTGGACAAGGCTTGCTTTGCTGAGAGTATGGACGTGAAGAGTTGTGGTGTTGTGATTAACCTTAGAAAATGGTCTGAATCTGTGGGGGCTAAAGGGGTTCTGAATGTTTCTTGGGTTAATGTGAGTAACATTCCTTTAGATAAGAGGCATGAGAAGAATATTGCTTATGTGGGATCTCTGGTGGGGGTAACCTTGGAAATTGGTAAAGCCACTATAAATAGGCTTGAATCTGTTAGAATTAAGCTGGGCTATAGGGATGCTGAGGACATCCCAGCTTCAGCAAAAGGGGTGCTGGGAGGACACTTTTATGATTTCTTCTTCTCCGTTGATAAAATACTGATTAAAAATCCTCCGAGAGAGAAAATGGGAGTGCAGCAAGAAACTGAGGAAGGTAATGCTGCTAAAAAAGCTAGGTTCAATACTGATGTTCGTGTGGAAAGGAATATTGCATCCTCATCTAATATGGGGGAGTCTTTGGCTCCCCCAAGAACAGTTGGAGGTGGTTATGGAATAAATGTGGTGATGAATCCTGTGGAAGAAAACATTGAGGAGGAGAAGAAACAAAATGAGAGTGAGGAGATGTTGTCTGAGGAGGAAAGTGAAGAAGTGGGTAATGAATTGCTTATTGATACTATGGTGGAAGAGGCTGAAAAGAATCAAAACAATGAGGAAGGGGGGAATGTGGACTCTCGTATGGTATCCTATGATGAAATTATAGTGAACTATATGCAGATTGTACCAAGTTCTGTTTCTGGTAAAAAATTCTCATCATATCTTGATGCATGTATGGGGGAACCTGTGGTAACTGAGATGGATCCTAGTGAAACTCCTGGTCATCAAAAAATACAATCCTATTTGGTGCAGTCCCCTGATAACTCTGGTGAGGAAGTGGAGGTGATTCCTACTCCTCGTGTGAGGGAGGAAATGCAAGTCAGGTTTAGTAAGAGGAATATGGAGGCCAATGTGGAGCATGTGGGTGTCAGAGTTGACAGGATGGCTCAAAAGAGAGATCTACAAGGTAACAGAATATCCCCTGGTAATTCTTTTGAAGTTTTATCAAATTTTGAGATTGTATCTGCTGCTGCCAAAATGGGTGTAAATATTCCTGATGATACCTTTGAAACTATAGACATTATTAGAGAACTTGAGATTTCCACAGCTAATATTGCTAAAAAAGTTGATAAGAATGATAAAGAACAAGATAAAATTTTGTTTATCACTAATGCTGTTGGAGAAGCATCTCCCTTAGACACTGAGTGGGTAGGAGATGAGGGCTTAGATGTTGATTACTTTACTATGGTTAGATCCAGGAAGAAAGAAAGGAAAAAAGTTAATATTACTATCTCGAAACCTGTGACTAGAAGTCAAAAGCAAAAAGTGGGGGATGGTGCAGGTAAGGCTATGGCTCCTCGCAAACCTAGCACCAAAACCCAACTTCCGAAAAATAGGAAAAATGATTAGTCTCTTTTGAAATTGTAGGGGGATTGGGAAGAGAGGCATGGGGACATATATATCTGACTTGATCACAGATTATAAGCTTGATTTTATTGGGATTCAAGAAACTATGAAGAAGGATTTTTCTTCTAAATTCTTGAGGAAATTTGATCCTGGAGAAGTTTTTAGTTGGAAGTGGATTCCTTCGGAAGGGAAGTCGGGTGGGATATTAGGTGGCTTTAGAAATAATGTGTTTGATCTGGTGAGCTGTGTTGAGGGCAAGTATCTTATGAATTTCGAGTTATGGAACAAGAACCTTAAGATGAAATGTTGTATTCTGGTGGTGTATGGATCAGCGCATGAAGAGTTCAAAACTGATTTCCTGACAGAGCTTGCGACAATGTGCAGTCACATTACCTGCCCCTACATAGTGGGGGGGGGGCTTTAATATCCTTAGATTTGTTGGGGAGAAAAACAAGAGGGTGAGACTAGGACACTCCTTAGACATTTTTAATTCCATTATTAATGCTCTTTCCTTGCGTGAGGTGGATATGAGTGGTGGCATTTATACCTCATCTAATAACCAACAGGAGCGTACTTTGGAGAAACTGGATAGAGTTTTCATGTCCAAATCCTGGGAACATATGTTTCCTTTTACTTTTGTTAGGAAGATTATAAGAGAGGTCTCGGACCACTGTCCCCTGATTTTAAATACTTATGATAATATACCAATTAATGTGGGCAAGAGAGAATTCAGATTTGATTTAAACTGGTTGAACAAACCTGAGTTTAATACTCTGGTGGCTAAAATCTAGATGCAACCTGTACATTCTGTTAATCCCATTGATATCCTTAATATCAAGCTGAAGAGATTTAAAAAGTATTTTAAAGGGTGGGGCTCAAATAATTTTGGGCAAGCCAGGAAGAGAAGAAAATGGTTAAGGGAGGAGTTAGGGCACATTGAAGAGTTGCAAGTGACTAATACATTGAGCCGTGAGCTTTATTGCAAAAAAGTGGAGATGCTACTAGAATTAAATATCTTGCTGCTGGAAGAGGAGGTAGCTTGGCTACAGAAGTCACATGATAATTGGTTACTGAAGGGTGATAGTAACAGTGAATATTTCCATAGGATGGTGAATGGGAGGAGAAGGAGGAATATTATCGTTTCGCTTAGCTGTGGGGATATGGTGATAGAAGGGAATATGAACATGCTTAAACATGCCACTGATTTTTATAAAGATTTATTTGGCCCAGCTCCTGGAAACCTTTGTAAGATAGCTGGGAATATGTGGGATGATAAAGAGAACTTGGGAGATATTGAGAATTTTCTCTTATTAATCCTTTTTCGGACACGGAAGTTAAAAATGCTTTGTTCTCGATGAAACATAACAAGGCCCGTGGACCTGATCATATTCCGATTGAATTTTTCCAATCCTACTGGGATATTGTTAAGAAAGATGTGATGTTACTTTTTGATTGGTTTCACGAAAATAATCTTGATGTGGAAAGACTTAACTATGGTATAATAACACTGTTGCCTAAAGTGGCTGGAACTGACAAAATGCAACAGTTCAGACCTATATGCTTGTTAAGATGTATCTACAAGTTGATTACTAAGGTGCTGACTATCAGATTAGAGCCCCATGTAGACATCTTGTTTAGTCGACATTAGTATGCCTTTATCAAAAATAGAGATATTATGGATGGGATCATGTCATTACATGAAATTTTGCATCATACGTATGCCCATAAGAAAACAGGGATTGTGCTTAAACTTGACTTTGAAAAAGCATATGATAAGGTTAACTGGGAATTCTAGTTGGATTGCCATAGTAAAAGAAACTTTGACGCACGTTGGATTGATTAGATTCGGAGAATTTCGGTAGGTGGTACCATTAGTGTGAAGTTAAACGATGAGGTGGGGGAATACTTCCAGAGTGCTAAAGGAGTGAGACAGGGTGATCCCCTATCTCCTTTCCTCTTTAATTTGGCTGCTGATTGTCTTACAAAGATGGTCCTGAAAGCACAAGAGAATGGCCTGTTTACTGGGTTAGCGGCGGATTTAGTGGAAAATGGGGTGGCGATACTTCAATACGCTGATGATACTATTCTATGTTTTGAAGACAATGCTAGCAATGCTTTGAATATCAAACTGCTGCTTTATCTCTTTGAGGTTATGTCAGGTTTGAAAATCAATTTTTTGAAGAGTGAGATTTTCTTAGTAGGTGCTGATGATGATACTATGAGAAATTATGCTGAAATGTTCAATTGTGAGATTGGGTCTTTTCCTATTAAGTACCTAGGTATGCCTGTTAGTTATGCTGGTCTTAAATGTAGTGATTGGCTTTTTGTGGATGACAAATTTATTAGTCATGGGAATCCTGGATTAGTGAGTCTCTATCCAGTGGGGGTAGACTTATTAAAGTTAACGCGGTGTTATCCCGTATTCCTTCATACTATATGTTCATGGCCCTGATAAAAAAAACTACGCTTGAAAAATGGGACAAACCTAGAAGAATATTTTTTTGGCATCGCAACGGGAGAAAAGGGTATCATATGGTGAAATGGACTCGTGTTTGTAGATCTAAAGCAAAGGGGGGTCCGGGGGTTAAGGATTTGAGGAAGCAGAATATCAGCTTGCTAGCTAAGTGGTGGTGGAAGCTGGAGAAAAAGAAGGGATTATGGCAGGTTATAGTGAAAGCTAAGTACCTTAGAAGAACATCTGTAGCTAAAGTTAAAAAGAAAGCTACTGATTCTCCCTATTGGAAACATATTTTGAAAGTTAAGGAGCATTACATGGCTGGCAGAGGGGTGGTGCTTAAAAGAGGTAACATTGCTAGCCTATGCCTAGATGATTTGGGTGATAATATCCTTCTAAAAGACAGATATCCTGATCTTTTCGAAATTTGCTTAGATGAGGAATGTACTGTTGATAAGATGGAGAGTATGAATAATTTAACTTCTTTTAGGAGAAGATTATCTCCAGTTATGCTCCAGAAATGGGATGAAATGAAGCAATACGTATTGGATAAAATTTGTGCAGATAAAGATGATGAAATTTACTGGAAGTTAGATAATTCCAGAGAATATTCCACTAAAACTATGTATAGATGGTTAGAGAGAAACCTTGCGGGGGCCAACTATAAGTGGATTTGGGGGACTAAGATTCCTTTGAAGATTCAAATATTCCTGTGGCCGTTATTTCAAAACTCCATTCTTACTAGAGATAATATGAGGAAACACCAGTGGCAGGGGGACCCTAAATGTTCTTTTTGTGATGAACTTGAGTCGGCGCAGCATCTGTTCTTTGGGTGCTCGATGGCCAAGGTTGTTTGGAGAACTGTTGGTGCTGTCTTTGGTACCAGTTATATTCCGAAAAAGATTGGCAGGTTTATTCTTGGCTGTATGCTTTTTTGACGGGCTTATGCGAGATTTATACTGTTGGCTTAGCTGAAGTTTGCTGGTCTATATGGTTGGCTCAAAATCGGGCTACTTTTGAAAAGAAGTGGATTAACACTCCTTTTGAAATTGCTTTCACAACGTGTGCGTTTGTTGAATACTGGGCAGGTATGCAAAAGCCGGCGATGGTGGAGACTGTCAAGAAGGGGGCTCAGTTGCTGAAAGAGAGCGCAGCCCAAATGCTGCTGCTATGTGGACCACCAAGGCCAGAATCGACCGAGCAGGCAGATGAGGAAGAAGCCTCGGAGGAGTGGTAAGTGCAGGGAGAAGATGTCGATTCCTTGGCGATGGACCTTGCTGGTTACATTGCAGATAACTTGGTACCATGGTGGTGATTAGATCTGTGTTAGTTTGTGAAACTTCCGTTTTAGCTTGTGCTCTTTTGTGAGCCTGGTCCGGTTATGGTTGTTGGGACCCCCTGGTAGCGGTGTTGGTCCATGGTAGTGTAACTTTTGATCTTTTGCGTAGTTTCGGATGATATCAGGTTTTCGCCCCGCAGTTTGTGTTCCTGATGACAGGCATAAACGGTGGGTTTCCTCATATTGTCTCGAACTCGCTTTTTTCCCTTTCCCTCTCTATTTGTTTCTGGTTTAAAAACATTGTATTTCCGTTATGAAAGTAATGGAAAGGGGAGAAAGCCCGGTTCGAAAAAAAGGTGCCAGAGCTCAAGCTTTTAAAACAGAGATAAATAATTTTGAGTGGTATGCTCTCATTGTCAACGCGATGACGAAGAGTTTTCACCATCTTCCATGCTACACAGACTACAGGCGGTTCCCAAACAGAAAAGTAAATTTTGACTCCCCCACCACCAATCAATCACACTCCACGTCTAGCCGCATCCTCGGGTGCCGTCCATACCAACAACGATCCAGGGGGAGTTTTGTTTGCAATTATCTTTTCGATTTGAGCATGGAACTGGGCATTCCAATTACCGGCCCCTTTCTCGTGAGTGATATTGAATAAACACGTATTGAGGATAACACGCCTAGCATGGAAGATAATGACCGCCCCTTGTCACCACATGAGCAGTTCAGGCATACAAAACAGATTATTAGTTGAAGAATTAGAGAGTGGCACATGCAAATTTACTTGGAACGGCAGGTAGATACCGCATATAGGTAGGTATGGTGGACTCATATGGAACAACTTTGGGTTTATGAAAGCGGATGCATAAGCAGTATTCCCACTTAGTACAAGTGAAGGCTAGCAAAAGACTGGGAAGCGACCAACTAGAGAGCGACAACAGTCATCAATATGCATTGAAATTAACCAACATTGAGTACAAGCATGAGTAGGATATAAATCACCATAAACATGAATATCATAGAGGCTATGTTGATTTTGTTTCAACTACATGCGTGAACATGTGCCAAGTCAAGCCACTTGAATCATTCAAAGGAGGATACCATCCTATCATATTACATCATAATCATTTTGAAATCCATGTTGGCATCCAAGGCAAACCATTATAAGCTCCTAGCTAATTAAGCATGGTATCAGAAACTATGATCTCTAAGTTGGCATTGCAAACATGTTTCTCTCATAACAAAGCTGAACTGGGAACGATGCGCTAGTCATATTTACAAAAACAAAATCGGTCGAGTTCATACCAGATTTTCCAGGCTCAGTCACTTCATCATATAGCGTCATTATTGCCTTTCACTTGCACGACCCAATGATGCGAATCATAATGAGAGTGTTCGTGCATTGGACTAAGCTGGAATCTACAAGCAAACACAGAGGAGAAGACAAAGTAATATGGCTCTTTGACGGATAAACAAATATGCATGTGAGAGCCACTAAACATTTTAACCATGGTCTTCTACCTTGACCCAAAGAAAAAGAAAACTATTTACACGGGAAAGCTCCCAACAAACAAAAGAAGAAAGGGAAATCTTTTTGGGTTTTACTTTTAAATACCACTAAGCAAGCTGGGAAGCAAACTTACAACTAATGTTTTTTGTTTTTCTCAATTTAAACAAATATACGAGAAGAAAGTGAGAAAAAGAAATAAACTAGCATGGATGATACATTCGCAAGGTGTGAACACCGACTATCAAAGTGAAAGTGTGAGCATGAATATACAGTCGGTGAGAAACACGTACTCCCCCAAGCTTAGGCTTTTGGCCTAAGTTGGTCTACTCCCACGGAGGGAAGTAACCGTCTCCAGGGTACTCCAGAGTGTACTGAGGGTGCCACTGCTGGGTGAGCTCCTTTGGCTCCCACTGATAAACGGGCGTCTCGTACTCGACTAGTAGCTCGGGCACGGGCGCCTGTGTTGGCGCTATGCCCCAATATGCGTAGATGTCCGAGGGCATAATAATGTACCTGCCTAGACGAAGATTGAACAAAGAAGGAGCAGGCAAAGTAATAGTCTCACGAGTACCCTGACTAAATACCAAGTTATAAATCATCCTCTTATTTATATCTCTATCAACAAATTCATGGCGAACCATGCTATCATAATCTAAATATCTCTCAGGAAGAAGCATCTCTTCTTCCTCGTGCAGTCTAATAGGTATCTCAAAATGTCTAGCAAGACGGGTAGCATCGATACCTCCATAAACAATGCCTTTAGTACTGTTCATGTTCAACCGTTGAGCCACTATAGCGCCCAAGCTATAAGTTTTATCATTATAAAGAGCTTTGCGCAAAACCACAATATCTGGGGAGCTAAGAGCCCCAGCTTTCCCACGGCCAATCAAATAATGAGAGATACCGAAGCACGGGAAAATGTACACTAGCAACTCTAGCACAAGATACTCCTCTCTCCTCTCCTACAGCAATAGTATAAATGTAAGCCTCCAAGTCCCGTGGACGAGGTTCATGAATATCCCCAACATAAGTCAATTTTCGAACATTGCAAAAATCCTGAAGTGACATGCGCTCGGGATATCATATAACTTGAACTCAACCATAGGAGGATCCTTCCTTGGAGTCACGGCTTGAAGAGCCTCTTAGGAACCTCCTCATCTTTTCCTTTTTCTTTCTTTGAAATTTTTTGAAATTTTTAGTGACTGAAAAGAAAAGTGAATGAGGCTCAACAAAACTCATAGCAACTACTCCTACGAGTGTCTAGAGGCCATATCATGCATCAAAACTACTTGGGACGAACTAAAATTGACATGCAAAGCTCAAGAACAGAGTCACCAAGACAACAAAAATATGCAACGAATAAAGCACTACAGAAAAAACTAATTGGACCAATGGAGGAGTCACATACCAAGGAACAACTCCCCAGAACAGTTTGGTGAATGGGGCTTTGCACAAGGAGATCGAAAAATGTAGCAAGAGGAGCAAGAACACGTGTTTGAGCTATGGAATGATTTTTTATGGAGGTAGGAGAAGGAGATGGGAGCTGGAATAAGTGGAGGAGGGGCACGTGGGACACACAAGCCTACCAGGCCCGACCAGGGGGGTGGCCGGGCCTCCTGGGCTTGTGAACCACTGGTGCATCCCCGTGACTAGCTTTCTATCTCACAAATTTTCAAATATTCCAGAAAAAATCATACTTGAATTTTAGGGCATTCGAAGAACTATTATTTTCGGGACACTTTTCTAAGGGATGGAGAAAGCAGGAAACAGGAAAAGAAAGCTAAATTTATCATTTTTCTTCTAAGCAACAGAAAGTACAAGTTGGGAATAGAGGGTTGTGACTCCTAGATTCATCCATCTCATGGTCATCAAAAGAAATCCGTCAATGAGGTTGATCAAGTCTCCTTGACAAACTTTTTTCAAATCACATAGAACCGAAGAATTTTCGAATAATCACTAGGTTACCTCAACGGGGATGCGCATATCCCCAACAAGTAAATCATACTTCATCTTGATAGTAGGTATAGGGCATTCAAAGCTTCCAATAAGAATTGATGAAGTTTTTTCAATAGCATTGATGCAATTAACATGGAAAGTGACATTGCCTTTGTTGCAATCAATAACAACCCCTGCAGTGTTTAAAAAGAGTCTTCCAAGGATAACCGCCATGACATCATCCTCGGGAATATCCAAAATAACAAAGTCCGTTAAGATAGTAATGTTAGCAACCACAACAGGCACATCCTCGCAAATGCCGATAGGACAAGAAGTTGATTTGTCAGCCATTTGCAAATGTATTTTGGTGGGTGTCAACTTATCCAATTCAATCCTACGGTAAAGAGAGAGAGGCATAACACTAACACCAGCTCCAAGAGCGCATAAAGCAGTTCTAACATAATTTCCTTTAATGGAGCAAGGTATAGTGGGCACTCCGGGATCACCTAGTTTCTTAGGAGTTCCACCCTTGAAGGTGTAATTAGCAAGCATGGTGGAAATCTCAACCTCAGGTATCTTCCTTTTATTAGTCACAATATCTTTCATGTACTTAGCATAAGGAGACATTTTGAGCATATCTGTCAAACGCATTTGCAGAAAGACAGGTCTAATCATTTCAACAAAGCGCTCAAAATCCTCATCATCCTTTTTCTTCGATGGTTTGAGAGGAAAAGACATGGGTTTCTGAACCCATGGTTCGCTTTCTTTACCATGCTTCCTAGCAATAAAGTCGTTCTTATCATATCTCCTGTTCTTAGGTTGTGGGTTATCAAGATCAACAATAGGTTCGATCTCCACATCCTTATCATTACTAGGTTGAGTATTATCATGAACACCACTATCAATAATATCACTAGACTCATGTTCATCACCAGATCGTGTTTCGGCATCAGAAACAGAGACATCATTTGGATTCTCAGTTGTAATAGCAACATGTTTGCTAGCATGCAAGTTCCTATCATCTTTCCTTTTCTTCCTATTACCAGGATGACTAGGTGCCTCAGTGTTAACTCCTTGAGAATCTTGTTCAATTCTCTTAGGATGGCCCTCAGGATACAAAGGTTCCTGAGTCATTCTACCACCTCTAGTGACGACTCTAAAAGAATTGTCATTCAACTCATTGAGCAAGTCATTTTGAGCCTTAAGTACTTGTTCTACTTGAGTAGTGACCATAGAGGCATGTTTACTCAAAAGATTAAGATCATTGACATTTCTATCCACACAAGCACTTATATGACCAAGCATACGAGCATTCTGTTCCAATTGTTTGCTAACATAATCATTGAAACTTTGTTGTTTGGCAACGAAGTTATCAAATTCATCTAATCATAAGCTAGCAGGTTTATCATAAGGAATATCACTCTCATTGAATCTACGAAGAGAATTTACCTCTACTACCTGTGTCGGATTATCAAGACCATGTATTTCTTCGATAGGTGGTAGATTCTTAACATCTTCAGATTTAATACCTTTCTCTTGCATAGATTTCTTGGCTTCCTGCATATCTTCAGGACTGAGGAATAGAATACCGATTATCTTCGGAGTTGGCTTCGGAGGTGGTTTGGGAATGGTCCAAGCATTATCATTGCTCAAGATATTATTCAATAGGATTTCAGCTTGTTCCACAGTTCTTTCCCTGAAAATACAACCAACACAACTATGTAGGTGGTCCCTAGAAGCATCAGTTAGTCCATTATAAAAGATATCAAGTATTTCATTCTTCTCAAGAGGGTGATCAGACAAAGCATTTAGTAACTGGACAAGCCTCCCCCAAGCTTGTGGGAGACTCTCTTCTTCAACTTGCATAAAATTATATATATCCTACAAGGCAGCTTGTTTCTTATGGGCAGGAAAATATTTCTAAGAGATGTAGTATATCATATCCTGGGGACTACGCACACAACCAGGAGCAAGAGAAGTAAACCAAGTCTAAACATCACCCTTTAGCGAGAAAGGAAGCAACTTAAGGTTATAGTAATGGCGAATCTTTTCCTCACTCGTGAATAGGGTGGCCATATCATTCAGCTTAGTAAGATGTGCTACAACCATTTCAGACTCATAACCGTGAAAAGGATCAGATTCTACCAAAGTGATTAACTCAAGATCAACAGAGAATTCATAATCCTTATCAGTGACAAAGATGGGCGAAGTAGCAAACCTAGGATCGTATTTCATTCTAGCATTTAGAGATTTTTCTTTCCACTTGCGCAATAAATTCTCAATATTATAGCTATCCTTACAAGCAAGAAAGTCTTCAGCTACCTATCCCTCCATTACATAACCCTCAGGTATATCAGGCTATTCATATCTAGGAGAGCTAGTTCTAACAGGTGGAACAACAGGTTCCACTTCAATAATTTCATCAGTTTCAGAAGTATCATCACATTCAGCAGCAACTCTAGCAATTTGTGCATCAAGAAATGCACCCAGTAGCAAAGCAGTATCAAGCAAAGCATCATCATAAGCATCATGGATAGCAGAAGTAGCATCATCAAGCAGAGGCGACATATCAGAATTTCTATTAGGTGGTGGTGTCGCAAACTTACTCATAACGGAAGGTGAATCAAGTATAGAGCTAGATGTCAGTTCCTTACCTGTCCTCGTAGTTGAGGGAAGACTTTAGTTTTTGGATCTCTCAGATTCCTCATAGTGATCAACAGACGCAAATTCCAAGTGACTCAGAGAATAGAGCTATGCCTCCCCGGCAACGGCGCTAGAAAATAGTCTTGATAACCCACAAGTATAGGGGATCGCAACAGTTTTCGAGGGTAGAGTATTCAACCCAAATTTGTTGATTCGACACAAGGGGAAGCCAAAAAATATTCTCGAGTATTAGCAGTTGAGTTTTCAATTCAACCACACCTGAAAGACTTAGTATCTGCAGCAAAGTTTCAGTAGCAAAGTAGTGTGATAGTAACGGTAGCAGCGCTAAAAATAGCAACGGTGACAACAGTAGCGGTAACAGTAGGAAAAGCTCGTAGGCATTGGATCGGTGATGGATAATTATGTCGGATGACATTCATCATGTAACAGTTATAACATGGGGAGGTATGTAACTAGCTCCAGTTCGTCAATGTAATGTAGGCATGTATTCCGTATATAGTCATACGTGCTTATGGAAAAGAACTTGCATGACATCTATTGTCCATCCCTCCTGTGGCAGCGGGGTCCTAATGGAAACTAAGGGATATTAAGGTCTCCTTCTAATAGATAACCGGAACAAAGCATTAGCACGTAGTGAATACATGAACTCCTCATACTATGGTCATCTCCGGTAGTGGTTCCGGCTATTGTCACTCCGGAGTTGCCGGGTCATAACACATAGTTGGTGACTACAACTTGCAAGATAGGATCAAGAACACACATATATATTGATGAAAACATAATAGGTTCAGATCTGAGATCATGGCACTCGGGCCCTAGTGACAAGCATTAAGCATAGGAAAGTAGTAGCAATATCAATCTCAGAACATAGTGGATACTAGGGATTAAACCCCATCAAAATTAACTCGATTACATGATAGATCTTGTCCAACCCATCACCGTTCAGCAAGCCTACGATGAGATTACTCACGAACGGTAAAGAGCATCATGGAATTGGCGACGAAGGATGGGTGGTGATGACGACGGCGACGATCTCCCCTCTCCAGAGCCCAGAACGGACTCCAGATCTGCCCTCGAGAGGAAGAACAGGTGGTGGCGGCGCCTCCGTAACGTAAAACGCGATGAACTATTCTCTCTGATTTTTTCTGGGCGAGTGAGAATATATAGAGCTGAAATTGGAGGTTGCGGAGCCACGAGGGGCTCACAAGCCTGCCAGGCCCGACCAGGGGGGGGGGGGGCTCCTGGGCTTGTGAGCTCCTCGCTCCGTCCCTCCAGGTGATTCTTGCGCCAGTATTTTTTATATATTCCACAAAAAATCCTCGTAGATTTCCAGGTCATTCGGAGAACTTTTATTTCTACCGCAAAAACAACACCATGGCAATCCTACTGAAAACAGCGTCAGTCCGGGTTAGTTCCATTCAAATCATGCAAATTGGAGTCGAAAACAAGGGCAAAAGAGTTTGGAAAAGTAGATACGATGGAGACGTATCACAGAACACTGAAGTTCGCAACAGCCGCATGACGCACTGAGACGTCGATCAACATCGGAGAAGCCTCCTCAAGAGCAGGCTCCACGGGCATGCTCATCGGTCTGGACGCGATGCATCCGGCGGTGTAAGCGTAGGTCCCCGCCGAGCGCGTAAATCCAGCCGATGCCGCAGACGGCCCCACAGTGGGTGCTAAATGTCGGTGTTTACTCACAACATAGGCCATGGGTAGGCTAAAGATGGTGGGAACCGAAGTGACACCAGAGGGCGCTGGGACCAAGGTTGGTACAAGCGTGGGACACACGATGTACCCAGGTTCAGGGCTCTCCATAGAGACTACACCCCTAATCCTGCCGGAGTGTATAATGTATCAATGAGGCTACAATGTGCTCCTGGAGCTGTTCTGCAGAGGAAGAAGAAGGAGCAGCCGGCTCGCGTCGACCTCTCCTGTGTGGTGTGTGTATGAAGGATTGACCGACCCTCTGCATGGAGGGAGGCCGGGGGGTTTTATAGATGAACCCACCGACCTACAATAAGGATAAAAGTACATGAGTGGGACCCGGCTGGCAGGCTCGCCGGCTGGCCAGGGGACCCACGGGGGTCTTGTCTTGTCGCTGGAGGGGCCTGGCGGCTGCGAGGTCCCATTTGGCTATGGGGCCCGCCGGCTAGCCAGTAAAGCTCTTGCGTAAAGCCGACGCATGACACGCGTAGTACGTTCAGCGTCGTCATGTGAGATTCGTCATGGGATGCCAGTACGGCCGTCTCCACTGTTTCCACGCCGAGTGCAGTAATGGAGTGGGAGTTTGACGGGCCGACACTGTGCAGGATGATGGATCAGAGCCGGAGTAGGTCAGCGGCATTGCCGCCGACGTTGTACCCGTTGTGCACTCTAATCCAGCACATTGGCTGATGCGTAGCCACCTTTAACCGTAGGGTCTCGTCATGACCTACGGTCTAATGTGACTTGATCTCCCTAGCCGGCTAGTCACATTACTAGCTGGCTTGGGCACGACCGCCTCGCCTCTAGCCGGCCGGCGTGGCCTAGACGGCAAGTGGGAGGTAGCCGTCTCGCCTCTAGCCGGCAGGAGCTTCCTGGCAGGCCAGAGAGATTGGGTCGTCTTGCCCCCAGCCGGCAGGTTCTTCCTTGCCGGCCAGGGTGACTTGGGCTTCGTAGAATGATTCACGATGTTCCTTCAAGGTAGAAGGCAAAGGAGTAGGCTTGATGAGCCTACCCCGGGGTTATACCCCCGACATATAGAGTACGACACAATAGGGCCATGGGAGAGTGTTGTTTGTAAGTAGGCGGTAACTGTGTACAAGACATACAAGACAATCATTAGCATAGAGCCTATACCATACATATGCAAATAAAGTGCAAAAGGAAGAAATTTTGTTTAACTATAAAGCAAGAAGCCACTTAACTACACTATTTAGGCGGGCCAACATGTGTGGGAGGACTAGGTGGTATTTTTGGGGTGAATTTCCATGTTAAGCTCATTGGAACTCGATGGGGATGTTTGCTTTTTAGGTCTGCCCCATGGATAGCTAGCCAGCAAATGCTATCATTGTAGATGTGCCCTTAGTTTTTTTTCCCGTATTTCAAGACAGATATGAA
The DNA here is from genome assembly GCF_904849725.1 of Hordeum vulgare subsp. vulgare. Classification (NCBI taxonomy): domain Eukaryota; kingdom Viridiplantae; phylum Streptophyta; class Magnoliopsida; order Poales; family Poaceae; genus Hordeum; species Hordeum vulgare. The sequence continues at coordinate 502,958,571 of NC_058518.1, forward strand.
TTTTTTCTTAAATTGGTTAAGAAAAAATGGAAATAACTAGCAACAATGAAAAACACATCACGTCATTGAAGATCCCCCTGCCCCCTCTCCCTCCCCGCCGCCTCCACTCGCTTTTGATTGCTTCGAAAAAAATGCAAATATTCACTTCACATCATGGAAGATCCACACCCTTCCACTCACACGAGATCACATCATCTAACCCAAGATCTGTCTTACCCCTTTCCTCACAAAACATCATGTCATAACGTGTAACATATATCCAAATTTCTAGCATGACAATAAATTCTCAAGCCTCCCCGCCATTTGAGACATACCAAAACCCACCCCACCATCTCACATTAAACATACATGTAAGAAAGCGATGGGTGGGCTTGGGCCTTATGAGAGGTCATGCGAGAGCCACCATGCTTGGGCTATCAATCCCCTTTCTCCTCCCTCGTGAAACCATGCTCGATGGTCCCACGCCCATGTTGTATACCTCATGTGACAGAGCCTGGCATTTGGTTTTTCTTTGTTAGTAAGTTTTGCCATTTCATATTTCCTTTTTGATTCAGTTTTCGATTTATACTGAAAGGGTAGCCTATGTTGGGTTCAGCAAGGATATGGATACCTTCCACGCATGGCATACCGCCCTATTTAATTGTCAAGCTCCTGCCGCATTTTATGTAGCCTGGTGATCTGGTACTAATCACCAAACGGACAAGACCGAGAGGAGAGACTGATTGGTGCGTGTAAGAAAAATAAGTTTTGTAGAGTATTGGGCATTGCCTAGTTGCATACAATATTGAGGTGGATGGCCCACGTGAGTGATTAGTTCATCCCCAACTCCCACACACACACACACACTACCACATGACACCCACCTTATCCTTAGGGGAGCGACTATGAGTCGACTATTGTGAGTCCAAACAAGGTGTCGATTGGAGTCTTACGAAATGGGCTAGCACAATATGCTGGGGGACCATCGGCCTTCAGAGTTGGGGTTTTATCTTATTTTTTTATTTCTTTTATATTTATATCCACAGTTTTTTTTATTCTATTTCATAGTTTATACTCATACATGTCCACCCGTTTAACTGCTCAACTATCGACCAACTACAATCACTAGGAAAATGCTCATGCATTGCTAAATACAGAATGATCAATTAATCACAACTTAGCAACTCCATCCACCAATAAGTGAAGCATTATTTGATATCATAGTTGAATATCCATTATTCGATATCATAGTATAATATCCATCAATTGCGACCAGATATATATTACTATGATGACCAAAGGCGTGGGAAACACAAAAAACAAGCACTACAAAACATTTCCCAACAACTGCCAAAAAATATTGCAACTCAAAAATTAAATAAACCAACATCACAACATCTAAAGTGAACAAAACTAAGACTCCTTTGAACAAACCAAGATTTAACATGATACTAATACTAGTTAATGAGGAAACAAGTTTGTGCTGGGTGGTACAAGTTTGGTCTATTCGATAAAACATATCAAATTTCCCGACTTAGGAATTTATCTCTCACGTATTGAAAGTGTTAGTTTCTGTATGTAGATATTTCCAGCAAAATATAGGAGGATGAGAACTTCCAAATAACCTTGTAGATTGTGAATCTAGCAAAATGAGTATCAGTTCTACACTTTCCACATAGGCAACACAATTTTAACTAGTGGGTTGTATTTGTTTCCCGAAACAAGATCAAGCGTGAGGATGGTGTTAATTCACCTACATGTAGAACCTTTCTTTCACTGAACACCAATCAAAAGCACCATTCTTGTTGCTTCGGAGATCGCTTGTTGAGTCGGTACTTCTCGGGACGATGAGAGACTTGAAGAGTAGGTGGCACTATTTTTCCTAGAGGCGGGCCTACTACTGGTGAGGTTAGACTCTGATGCACATCACAATCCACGCTCTTGTTTGGAATTGAAGAGGGGTCCCGAGGCAGGATGGGGCTCACACAAGGTCTTGACGAGCTGCATTGGAGCTTGCTTTGGAGATCACTTGAAGACTCAGATAGGCACCGATTAGAGAGAGCATGGAGCATTCTTGGGTTCTTGAAGGCTATGTTTTTTTTCTAGAGGACTTAGATGTGGTCAAATGGAGTTGGGCCATGAAAATATCTTGAGAAGATGAAGGGAGAAAGTTAAGGGAAACTTTGAGGTGTTCTTTATGGAGGGCGATAGGCCCAAGTGGCATCTTTATTGGTTTTTGGGAGATGAGCATGGGAGATAGGAAGAAAAGAGGATATGTTATGTTAGAAAACAAACATTGAAGATTCCGAGTTTGGCTATATCAGCATGAACTATTATGTCCGGCCTTCATAATCAATTCCGTGCCCAACACTTCTTCCCAAACTAGTTTTAATCCTGTTTCGTAGTATGTCACAGTTTTTAGAATGGAAACTCACACACCGCTAGTGACCAATAAACTAGAATCTACTTATTGTGGCTTTTCCTTGTCTAGCCACACTGCATGACCAAAGATCTAAATGATATATCTGTTTTTCCACGCCTTCAGTAAATGTTTCTTTTTTTGGAAGTCTAGGTTAGTTTCAAAATGCGCAAGTTTAGTTAGTCGGAAATACAAGATCCATTTTTTTTAAAAAGAAAGTGTAAAATGGATTATGCACATTTCGATAAAGTGTGAGATACACTTTTTTTGGAAAACATTAGTAATCATATGAAAATTAACTTATTACTACTTAGTAATGAAATTTGTGTGCGAGGGTTATTGATTATTTAGAGCCTAGTGTCGTATCCATTGCCTGTCCAATCCTCTATCCAAACTTCAAAACATTATTACCGTAACACCAAGTAACAAACCAATGCCTTTTGAAGTCATATATACACGTTGATTTGATAAGAACTGTTATCCTCAACCACAAGGGGATGCGCCTCGTGTAATGAGCTCCACCCGAAACTACATACTTACGTGAAAAAACATTATGACTCATTAGCATAGTTTGCTTGTATTGAAATTACAATAGGATATCATACTTCAAATACACAAGGGGGGAATGTTGTTTGTAGTTAGGTATTGTGTACAAGACATCCAAGACAATCATTGTCCTAAGACTATACCAAAAAATTGCAAATGAAGAGCAAAAGATAGATATTTTGCTTAATTGTAATGCAAGAAGCCACTTAACTACACTATTTAGGCGGGCCAACACGTGTGGGAGGACCAGGTGGTATATAATATTGGGGTGGATTTCCATTTCAAGCTCATTGGAACTTCATGGGGATGTTTTGTTTTTTGGGTGTGCGCCGTGGACAGCTAGCAACTAAATGTTTGCTTTGTAGATCTGTCCTTTGTTTCTTCCCATATTTCATGTCGCATGTGATTTGCTTTCTCAAAATGTTTAAGAAAAATGAAAATAACTAACAAAAATGAAGAAAAAAACATCATGTCATGGAAGATCCACCCATTCCGCTCGCACGATATTTCTTTGCAAAATGGAAATAATCCCTTCACGTCATGGAAGATCCACATCCTTCCACTCACGCGAGATAGCATCATCTAACCCGGGTCCATCTTCCCCCTTTCCTCATAGAAAATCACGTCGCAATGCATGAGATATATCCTGAAGTCCACTTATTTTTGCATGACAATAAATTCTCTAGCCACACTGCTATTTGAGACGTACCGGACACTACAAGAAGAATGCTCAATTATGACCAAAAATAATGACGATGGTTTAATTGGTCATTGATCCATGACCAAAATGCCAAAAATAGTCATGGCAAGTCTAAGAGGGTCCAGAGCCCATAATGTTATGACGTTTTGTGTCCATTAGGTCATGATACTATTGCACAAATTGGTCATTAAGTGCTACCGATTGAAAAAAAGAAGAGAAAAAAAATGATAGAGTGTGTTGGATGAGGGGAGGGTTTTGAAGCGTTGGAAGTAGCAGGAATGAATGGTCAGGATCTGTTTTAGGGGAGTGATCTATGGCCTCGCATGTGATAGGCTGGCTGCCCAAAGTGAAAATAAACGAGAAAAAAGTGAAAGACAATATCTCTCTTGTCGATCCCCATCTCTCTCTCCCCCACGACCACATCTCTCTTGGCGATCCCCAGCTCTCTCCCCCACGACCTATGGCGGCCGATCCTTCCCTCGACCCAGATCCAGCGGCAATCGACGGCTCCCAGCGCACAGCCGTGATCACCTTCCTCTGCCCCCTCCTCCCCTCAGCCCGCATCACTTCCTCCCACTACGGTTTCAGTGGTGGGGTGGACCTCGTCGCCGGCGGCCTCCTGCTCATGTGACGCTAGTCATAGAGGTATTAATACATTGGTACCACAACCTCGGCTCATTCTGTGTATACTATATATTATACAAAAAAAGGAAGAGTAAAAAAGGTTAGGACATGTGTAAAATGTATAAATACATATATGATGTTTGGCTAAACATGTATGTTTGTATGTATTTCCCTATTTATAGAAAAGTTCACTGTAGTGTTTTTAATATACAATGATCTTATTTAAATATAAGAAGAACATTTGTTAAATATACAATGTGTGTTTTGTGTTATAAAAAGTTCTTCATATATTATTAAACATTTTTTAGTATACAATGTATATATATGTGTATAATTTTTTCTATGTACAATACACACGCTTTATATGGTCCAAAGAAAAGATAAAAGAGACATGAAAAAAAGATTAACAGAAAAAAAAACCGATACGAGCCTAAAAAAAAGAGGAGAAAACATAGACCAGAGCACGCGCGGCGAGAAAAAAAATTTATAGTCGCGAGGGCGGGGAGACAAAATTTTCGAGACTGCACATTTAACCCTAGTTCCCGTTCCCGATTTCCCATCTCCCGTACAAACCATCAGCCGCCGCTAGTTCAGCTATCCTCCTCGCGTTCCTCCAGGTCGTCACAGGCGGCGCCGGCGCTAAACCTGTAAACCACCTCGCGTCGGGCCCCTCCTCGTCTATGCCGAGACGGGTGCCTCCACATCTATCCCACGCAAGCCCCTCCCCGTCTTCCCACGCCATGCCCCTCCCGATTCAGATCACACCATGAGATACGGCGGCCCAGTGCCACCCCTCGAGCTGAGGCGGCAGTGGTGGTGGCAGTACTGACTGCCGAATTTCAAAGTCCCCGAAGTCACGGGTGACGCGCACGGATCCCACTTCATCCGACAGCGGGCACAGATCCAGCTCCATCCAGCGGTAAGCCAACGTGAGTGAGGAATTACCCAGCCCCCACACTCTTCTACTCATCTAGTTATTCGTTTGGGTTGAGTTATTAAACACTTTCTCATTTGGGTCGGGGGATCTAGAGGTCAGTCTTGTATGGATGCATAGTCAACGGCAAGGCGGAGCACAACACGGACGTGTCCTTCACACTTGATGACGGCATCGGCCGCACCGATTTCATCAGATGATGAGTGCAGCTCAGCAAATGGCTTGCTTGTACTTGAGTTCTGGATGTATGTTAAAGGGTACATTTTTACACCTTTTTTTGGATTCCATTGATGGATGTTGACTGTGGGATTTGTCCAATGCTGCAACTTCAATCTTCACTAGATGGAAATGTTGTTGGGTTCTTAACCATCTTCAGTTAATTCAGTTATTGAGTTCCAAGCTGAACGTGGTTTCCTCATAGACTAGTGATTAACCAATCGCCCTTGGATAAACTGGTTGTCCTCCAGCCTGAAAATAAAGGGAAAAAACTGCTTCAGATTTAGGACTGTTTGATCGTCTATATAGTGCATTTGTTCATTCTCAAAATTTCAGTGTTATGACTAGCATATTGTCTACTTTTTAGTGTTAAGTCACGCCACCTACTAAAAAGAATAGTTAATCAATGGTGTGCTAAGTTAAACTATAATGTTATGTGTACAACCAGAACCAAAAAAATGAGATCTATGTATATTCCCTTTAATTATTTATTTTATACATTTTTGTGTGAGGGCTGTTTACAAGAAGAAAATGATTCATTTAGAAAATCATGTTAATATTTTTTGTCTTATAGCGGTCATGCTGCGGGCGGCAGTGGTGCGGTCTGGCGTCGGCACCAACGGAGTTCCCGTCTTCTCCCCTGCATCGCGAGCGCAGTGCCAGACTGCCCACATCGGGGTTTCTCGCCACATGGCCGACTCGGAGGTGGAGGCTCTGTGACTTGGTTCATCACCCTTGAACCTCCATAGCCAACGCTGTAGGTCAGTTTTTTTTTGTATTACCGACTCTGCTGCTTCAGTTGGCAGCCAATTAAGCTGCAACTTGTATTCCCTCCAACTTCTCACGTGGATGTTGCAATAGCATACTTTATTTCCACGATTACTTTTTTGTGGCAATAACCTATTACCATGCGTCCAATCGCAACGGCTGCCAACGAATGTCGTTTTGTGGCAATAGGTACTTATCGCCACAAATCGGTATGTATTACAACAAATGATTTTGTTGCAATAGACCCGAATTCTCGTAGTGTTGATAAGTTGATTCTCTGGCATCTAAAGTTTCTTGCTATAGGCCTCTGACTAGGCTTACTGATGAATACGGAGAACTATGGTGCTGTTATTCATTAGCCCACTAATCTATTACCATGCATGTCTACTTTTGTACAACTATTTTACCAAAACTTGATTGTTTATACGACACAAGGTGCACTACAGACGATTAGGGAGCAGAAAATAAAAACCACGTGCCCAAATTTATAAATTTAACTCCAATACTGCACTATTATGGTGCGATGTATTATTCTTATATGAACCAATGTTAGTTTCCCTTTATTTTTTCCGGAACTTTTCCATGGACAATATAATCTTAAACTTTTCCCTTTGTAAGTACCAAATTAACAACATGATCAATGTTCATAAGTCAACAAATTAAGTGCTACAAACCATTAATGTGCAGTTTCTGTTTCATGATGTCATGACTCGATTTCAATGTAAGTCATTAGATTTTACAGGTGAGGTTGCCGTCTTTTCATTTTTGCAAGGTGAGGCTGCATTCATCAAAAGAATATGGTTAATTTATAATTGATTAATTTAAGTGTAATATCTGTTTAGTGCTATTTAAAATATACATTTTCGCTTTTTAATAGGGACAAATTATGCCCTGCTCTAAACACCCGTCAGTGATGCAACATGGCTGGCAGAAATAGATTTAGCCCAGTAATGTGGCATAGTCATTATCCCTTTGTCATTTCAAGTGACTGCACCTTTGTTGTAGACATATCAAAAGAGGCGTGCTCTGTAATTGCAGTGACTTGTTTGGCTGCCCTTTTCATTGCTAAGTTGTCCAATGCATACATTCTTCTGTAATTTTTCACCACAATTTAGGCATTGCCATGATCTGACCATTTCGTCGGTACTCTTCACCTTATTTGTGAAAAGCAGCTCTAGTGAGCATGGTCACATGCATGGGTACTAAAAAAGTAAGATGTGGAGCGATGACATGCCTGCCTTCATCAACCTGGGTTCTTCCTCTCTTTGATCCAATGGTGCACACCAGGCATCAGCGACAGCCTCATCACCTATAACTCCAAAGATATTCTAGCGTGGGAGGTGAGACATAGTGATGTATATGCTTTAGATTTGTTTCGTGTATTAGCTGTTTGAATCTGTAACCTGGTTTGTGCATGCAAAGATTTCCGTTACTGTTGGATTAAGCATGTCTGATATATTCTTGGTCTTTCGAGCTTGTTTATCTCGGTCATTATTCACTGTTTACAGGAGCTAATAGAGTAATATATGTTCCGTTTAAGATCAACCTGTTGACAGTATTAGGCATAAACCATTGTATGTGCAGTGCACATTGCAGGTGCCAGTTATTCCAATTTCTTTCTTTAGCTAGGTTGTTTGTTAGTTCATGTATGATCTGGACAGTTTAAGTGTAGTGCTAATCTGGACTGAGGTTGTACAACAGTAGTATCGCAATGTTTTTTTTCACTACACAACACTATCTAAACAAAATGCAGATTTTGACAGGGTGTAATGAGATTTATCTCTTCCCTTGTAGCTTGAGATGGATTCTACTTTTCAGTTTATGATACAGAAATGCTTAACAATATGCCATATTAGGTGCACTTATTACTCCAGCTTGTATCGAGTATATATATATATAGTTTTGTTGTACCTTCCAAATATGAGCTATCATTGTAGCCCAGATGGAGTTTCATTAGTTTTTTTCCGTATAGTCTTGCTTTGCTTCATCATCTTCTTTTTTCCAGATAACGCGGATGATTTTATTAGGTTATCTGATCTTCTACAACCTTTGCTTCCGCAACCTCAATAGTGGCGCCCGCCACTTCCTCGGTTTAGGTGAGTCCTTGGTCTCCTCTCTCTTTCTCTCCCTGATGGTTCGGCCATCAAGCCGTGGGTAACTGGTGCTGGTTATCACTCCGATGATTGTGTCTTCGAATGTGTGGTTGTGATAATCTACAGGGCTTAGTAATGGTGTCCATGTTCAGTTTTGACAGGTTTATTATGTTGGGATTTTAAGTTTTTAATGGCTATCAAATAGAACAAAATGCTTGCATGTCGTGAAGGGCTGCGTATTGATAGAACAAGTGCTATCCTTCTCTTGGAAATGATCATATCATGTGTTGCGCTTCAGTCCCAAGGATAAATTCTCTAGTGTTAGCTATTAGTCATGTGTATGTGTCTTCAGAAGTAGAACTGATAGGAGCGAAAATACTAGATTAATCATGTGTTATTGGTGCTATTAGATGTAACAGCTGAATATGCGAAAATAAGATAAATGCGCACATGCCCACCTAGGTGGCGCCACCCTAGTACATGCAAACATACGCGTAGTCAGAGCTCAATACACTGCCACTGTTGGAGGATGAAATAGTTCTAATTTATTTATTGCTTGTATATTATAATATTTGATTATTTTGTATGCTTTCTTTTGTTTGATTATTTGAATTACCAGGATGATCTGAAGCACCCAGAAGAAGTAGAGGACAGGTCAGGAGGAGGGAACAAGAAGCTTCGTTTATCATTGATGTTATGCGTGATCAATAAAAACTTGTGCTTCTCATCCAATCTTTGTCGAACTATGTTGATGTGTGATTATGCACTTGTTGAGCCCTTTTGTTGTGCACCTGCACTTGTAGAACTATTTTGTTGTGCACTTGTTGGGCCTTAAACCTTTATGTGTAGAGGACTCGATAGATGATGTATTGTAATTCATGTGATGTGCTACTGAAATGAAATATATACAACAAAATTGCAATCTTATATTCTTTTGTATTTCTCTTTTTAATGGGCCTATCCTTAGATATACATGCTTTTGGAAAATTATGCATCAGCCTAAGCAATTTAGACATTTTTAATAATAAAATAGTATTGGTGGAGGCCCATGTAGACAAGATTATTGAATTGGGATGCGAAATTTATGATGATTTCATTTGGTCACTAGCAATGCCATGTCAGCACAGCCACGTCAGATCCTACGTGGCTCACACAAATGGGTAATGACCAAACCAAAATTTTGGTCAATAGAGCCCTATGACCAAAATTTTAGAAAGGTCAAGTTTGTTCATTCTTGACGGGCAACTGTTGACCTTGTAAATTTGGTCAAAAAAAGTCAATAAACAACAACAATGATGAATCAATGACCAATATAGGGAGTCATAATTAACCTTATTTCTTGTAGTGGGAACACTCCCCACCATACGAAATTGAACACATATGTAAGGACAGTGAGGGGTGGGTCTTGGGCCTTACCAGAAGTCATGCGAGAGCTACAATGCTTGGGTTGTTGACCCCATTTATTCTCCCTCGTGGATCGTTGCTCGATATTTTGACGCTCTATTGCGCAGCTCCCATATCTAAGCCTAGCATTTGGTATAAACTAAACTTCGGTTAGTAAATTTTGGTGTTTCTATATTTGTTGTTTGATTGGGTTTTCAATTTATACCAAAAGGGTAGCATGCGTTGGGCTAACTAAGGATATGGATATCTTTAACGCTTGGCACATCACCATATTAAATAGACGGGGTCCCGACCCGATTTTGTGTAGCCAGATGATGTGGGACTAATCACCAAACGGACGCCTAACGGGAGAGACTTATTGGTATGGGCGAGAAGAATAAGTTTTTTGAGTATTAGGCCTTGCGTAGTTGCATACAATGTTGAGGTGGACGGGCCCCCATGAGCCACTAGGTTTTCCTTGACTCTCACATGACCACATGTGACACTCAACTTATCCTTAGGGGCGCGACTATGTGTTGCCTATTGCGATACCAAACAAAGTCTCACCTCAAGTGCTTACGAAATGGGCCATCCGAGCATGTCGGGGGCTCCTAGGCCATAAGAGATCATTTTTGTTTTCTTTCTTATTTTTCTTTGTTCATCTATTGCTTCTTTTTTTACCTTTTCATATTTACTTTCATAGGTGTGCGATTATATTTCACAGTTTACGCTCTTATATGTCCACCCCTTTAATTGCTCAACTACAGATCCACTAAATACACTTGGAAAATTCTTGTGCATTGCTACAGGCAACATGAATAAATTAATCACAATTTAGAAATTGTGTCCACCCATAACTGAAGCATTATTTGATCTAATAGTGGAATGTCCATTATTTGATATCACAGTTTAATGTCCATTAATTGCGACAAGATATATATTACTACGATGATCAAAGGCATGAGGAAGACAAAAATGCAGCACAAAAAATATTTGGCAAGAGTTGCCAAAAAATGAGACTGCAACTTAGAAACTAAGGAAGCCGAAAGCACAAGTTTTTGACAGTGTAGATTGCAAAGCTAGTAACATGAGTATCAATTCTACACTTTCCCTAGAGGGGGTCCTACTCTAGTTTGGTCGCACTCTGCTATGCATCGCGATCCCTGATCTTGTTCAGAATAACAGAGGATCCCCAGGGCGGGGTGAGGCTCAAGCGCGGGCTCGATGAGGCAGGTTCAATTGTGCTTTCGAGATAACTTGAAGATTCAAAGAGGCGCTGGGTAGAGAGATCAAGGGGCATGCTGGGTTTCTCGAAGGTTATGCTTTGTTTTGTGCTAGAGGTTAGAGATGTCGTCAGATGGAGTTGGGCCATGAAAATATCTTGCGAAAATGAAGTGAAAAAGTCAAGGGAAACTTAGAGTTGTTCTTTATGGAGGGGATATGACCAGGTGGCCTCTCCGTTGCATTTAGTGTGATGAACATGGGAGATTGTTAGGAAATAAGACATGTTATGTTAGAAAACAAACATTCAAGGCTCTGAGTTTTGCCACAACTATTTGGTTCAGCCTTCCAATTCACTTTCGTGCCCAACACTTCTCCTGCAAACTGGTTTTGATCCCGCTTTTGTATTTATTGTGCAGTTTGTGGAAAAGAGACTCATGCAACGTTCATGACCGATCATCTGGACTTGACATATTATGGTTTGTCTTTGTCTAAGCATCTTACATGATCCAATGTCTAAATAATATATCAGTTTTGCCAAGACTTAAGCAAATGGTATCTTTTTTGGAAAATCTCGGGTTACTTTTCAAATGTGCAAGTTTAGTTATTCAAAAATGTAAGTTTCATATTTTTAATGCGTAAAGTGGATTTTGTACATTCTTACAAAGTGAAAGTTATATATTTTTCGAAAACATTAGTACTTAAGAAGAAAAAAGTTAATATGAACATATCAATGCTTAGTATTGAAATGGGTGAACTACGGTTATTGATAATTTAGAACCCACTATCGTATCCATCGCCCCTCCAACCCACATCTAAACTTCAACTCATTATTACCACAATACAAAGTAACAAAGCAATGCTTTGTGAACGCATATTTACATCTCGAACTGGTAATAAATACTTTGTGAACGCATATTCACAATCTATAAGATTATTTGGGAAATATAGAAACACCAAAATTACTTGTCGAAGTTTGCTATATACCGAATGCCAGGCTCAGCCACGTGAGGTGTCCAACATGGGCGTGGGACCGTCGAGCAGCGATTCACGAGGGAGGAGAAAGGGGATTGATAACCTAAGGACTGTGGGTCTCGCATGACCTCTCATAAGTCCCAAACCCACCCCTCGCTTTCTTACATGTATGTTTAATGTCACATTGTGTGGTGGGTTTCCGTACGTCTCAAGTGGCGGGGTGGCTAGAGAATTTATTGTCATGCTAGACCTTAGGATATATGTCACACGTTATGATGTGATCTTCTGTGAGGAAAGGGGGAAGATGGATCTTGGGTTAGATGATGTGATTTCTAGGCCACAATTATTGGGTTAGATGATGTGATATCTAGATAAGGCCATGGAAGAGTGTTGTTTGTAATTAGGCGGTCATTGTGTACAAGATATACAACACAATTATTGGCCTACAGGCTATACCATACATTTGCAAATAAAGTGCAAAAAGGAAGAAATTTGGTTTAACTGTAAAGCAAGAAGCCGCTTAAGTACACTATTTAGGCGGGCCAACACGTGTGGGAGGACTAGGTGGTATTTTCGATGGTGGATTTACATATTAAGCTTATTGGAATTTATGGGGATGTTTGTTTTTTAGGTGTGTCCCATGGATAGCTAGCGAGTAAATGTTAGCATTGTAGATGTGCCCTAAATTTTTATCCCCATATTTCAAGACAAATATGCACTTTTTCTTCCGTTGGTTAAGTAAAATGGAAATAACTAGCAATAGTGAAAAACCCATCACATCACTGAAGATCTGTTGGGAAATGTTTCATGGGAAACAAAAAATTTCCTACGCACACGAAGACCTATCATGGTGATGTTCAGCTACGAGAGGAGATTAGATCTATGTACCCTTGTAGATCGCTAAGCGGGAAGCGTTAAGAAATGCGGTTGATATAGTGGTACAGCTTCGTGATTCAAATCACCGTTGTCCCACGATTATCCCCACGATCCGTTCTGATATAGCGCCGAACGGACGACACCTCCGCGTTCCGCACACGTACAACTCGACGATGATGATCTCGGCCTTCTTGATGCAGCAAGCAAGACGGAGAAGTAGATAAGTTCTCCGGTAGCGTGACGACGCTCCGGTGGTGATGATGATATACTCCTGCAGGGCTCCGCCCGAGCTCCGCAGAAATCCGATCTAGAGGTAAAACTATGTGGAATAGGCTTGAGTTGCACGTGGCAAAGTTGTGTCTCAAAATGCCCTAAACAACCAATATATATAGGAGGGGCTAGCCTTGGGGCACAAGGGCCCCAAGGGTGCGCCGCCCGCAAGGGTGGAGGAGAACTCCTCCAATTCGGTTTGGGAAGGAGTCGTCCTCCTCTTCCTTCCCACCTCCCTCTTTCCTTTTTTTCTTCTTTCCATTGGTATTTTGCTTGTGGCGCCATAGCCCTCTTGGGCTCACTCCACCTGGCCACTAAGGACTTGGTGCGCCACCCTAAGGCCATGGCCTCACTCCCGGGTGGTGGGCCCCTCCCGGTAAACACCCAGAACCCATTCCTTACTCCGAGTACACTGCCGGAAATGCCCGAAACATTCCGGTGACCAAATGAAACCATCCTATATATCAATCTTCGTTTGCGGACCATTCCGGAAACCCTCGTGACGTCCGTGATCTCATCCGGGACTCTGAACAACATTAGATAACCACACATATAACTCAACTATACTAAAACATCATTGAACCTAAAGTGTGCAGACCCTGCAGGTTCGAGAAGTATGTAGACATGACCCAAGGCACTCCTCGGTCAATATCCAATAGCGGGAACTGGATGCCCATATTGGATCCTACATATTCTCCGAAGATCTTATCGGTTGAACCTGAGTGTCAAAGATTCATATAATCCCGTATGTCATTCCCTTTGTCCTTCGGTATGTTACTTGCCCGGGATCCGATCAACGGTATCCGCGTACCTATTTCAATCTCGTTACCGGCAAGTCTCTTTACTCATACCGTAATACAAGATCCCGTGACGTACACTTAGTCACATTGTTTGCAAGGCTTGTGTGTGATGTTGTATTACCGAGTGGGCCCCGAGATACCTCTCCGTCACACGGAGTAACAAATCCCAGTCTTGATCCATACTAACTGAATGGACACCTTCGGAGATACCTGTAGAGTACCTTTATAGTCACCAAGTTACGTTGCGACGTTTGATACACACAAGGTATTCCTCCGGTGCCAGTGAGTTATATGATCTTATGGTCATTGGAATAAATACTTGACACACAGGAATCGATATGCTACGTTCATAGTTTGGGTCTAGTCCATCACATGATTCTCCTAATGATGTGATCCAGTTATCAAGCAACAACACTTTGCACATAGTCAGAAAACCTTGACTATCCTTGATCAACTAGCTAGCCAACTAGAGGCTTGATAGGGACGTTGTTTTGTCTATGTATCCACACATGTATCTATGTTTTCATTCAATACAATTATAGCATGGATAATAAACGATTATCTTGTAACACGAAATATAATAATAACTATTTGATCATTGCCCCTAGGGCATATTTCCAACAGTCTCCCACTTGCTGTAGAGTCAATCATCTAGTCCTCACATCGCCATGCGATTTACATTGTAATAAATCTAACACCCATACAGTTCTGGTGTTGATCACGTTTTGCCCGTGGAAGAGGTTTAGTCAGCGGGTCTGCTACATTCAGATCCGTGTGCACTTTGCAAATGTTCACGTCCCCTCCTTTGACGTAGTCGCGGATGAGGTTGAAGCGTCGTTTGATGTGCCTGGTCTTTTTGTGAAACCTTGGTTCCTTTCCGAAAGCAATGGCACTAGTGTTGTCACAGAACAGAGTTATTGGATTTAGTGCGCTCGACACAACTCCAAGATCCGTCATGAACTGCTTCATCTAGACACCCTCCTTTGTTGCCTCTGTTGCAGCCATGTACTCCGCTTTACATGTAGAATCTGCTACGACACTTTGCTTGGAACTGCACCAGCTTACCGCACCCCATTAAGAATAAATATGTATCTAGTTTGAGACTTAGATTCATCCGGATCAGTGTCAAAGCTTGTGTCGACGTAACCCTTTACGACGAGCTCTTTGTCCCCTCCATAAACGAGAAACATTTCCTTAGTCCTTTTCAGGTACTTCAGAATATTCTTGACCGTCGTCCAGTGATCCACTCCTGGATTACTTTGAAACCTCCCTGCCATACTTATGTCCAAGCTCACGTCTGGTCTAGTGCACAACATTGCATACATGATAGAACCTATGGCTGAAGCATAGGGGACGGAACTCATTTGTTCTCTATCTTCCGTAGTTGCTGGACATCGAGTCTTACTCAATTTTATACCTTGTAATACTGGCAAGAACCCCTTCTTGGACTGTTCCATTTTGAACTTCTTCAAAACTTTATCAAGGTATGTGCATTGTGAAAGTCCTATCACGCGTCTTGATCTATCCCTATAGATCTTAATGCCTAGAATGTAAGCAGCTTCTCCTAGGTCCTTCATAGAGAAACTTTTATTCAAGTAATCCCTTACACTCTCCAAAAACTCCACGTTGTTTCCAATCAACAATATGTCATACACATATAATATTAGAAACGCCACAGAGCTCCCACTTACTTTATTGTAAATACAAGATTCTTCAACAACTTGTATAAACCCAAATGCTTTGATCACCTCATGAAAGTGCTTATTCCAACTCCGAGATGCTTGCACCAGTCCATAAATGGATCGCTGGAGCTTGCACACTTTGTTAGCATTCTTTGGATCGACAAAACCTTTGGGTTACATCATATACAACTCATCCTTAAGAAAACCATTAAGGAACGCCGTTTTGACATCCATCTGCCAGATTTCATAATCGAAAAATGCAGCTATTGCTAACATGATTCGGACGGACTTAAGCATCGCTACCGTTGAGAACGTCTCATCGTAGTCAACTACTTGAACTTGTGAAAAACCCTTTGCCACAAGTTGAGCTTTATAAACGGTCAAATTACCGTCTGCGTCCGTCTTCTTCTTAAAGATCCATTTGTTCTGAATAGCCTTGCGGCCTTGAGGTAATACTTCCAAAGTCCACACTTTGTTTTCATACATAGATCCTATCTCGGACTTCATGGCCTCCAGTTGTTGGAATCCGGGCCCACCATTGCTTCTTCATAATTCGAAGGTTCTTTGTTGTCTAACAACATGATTGATAAGACAGGATTACCGCACCACTTAGGAGTAGTACGTGATCTTGTCGACCTGCGAGGTCCGATAGGAACTTGATCCGAAGTTTCATGATCATCATCATTAACTTCCTCCTCAACTGGCGTCGCTTTGACAGGGGTTTCCCCTTGCCCCGCGCCACCATATAGAGGGACTAAAGGTTCGACAACCTCATCAAGTTCTATCTTCCTCCCACTCAATTCTTTCGAGATAAACTTCTTCTCAAGAAAAGCTCCGTTTTTAGCAACAAACACTTTGCCCTCGGATTTGAGATAGAAGGTGTACCCAACTGTCTCCTTTGGGTAACCTATGAAGACGGACTTTTCCGCTTTGGGTTCCAGCTTTTCTGGCTGAAGCTTTTGGACGTAAGCATCACATCTCCAAACATTAAGAAACGACAACTTCGGTCTTTTGCCATACCACAGTTCGTATGGTGTCGTCCCAACGGATTTTGATGGTGCCCTATTTAAAGTGAATGCAGCTATCTCTAATGCATAACCCCAAAACGATAATGGAAAATCGGTAAGAGACATCATAGATCGCACCATTTCTAACAAAGTACGATTACGACATTCAGACACACCATTACGCTGTGGTGTTCCAGGCGGTGTCAACTATGAAATAATTCCACATTGTCTTAAGTGAGCACCAAACTCGAAACTCAGATATTCACCCCCACGATCAGAACTTAGGAAATTGATCTTCTTGTTACGATGATTTTCAAATTCACTCTGAAATTGCTTGAACTTCTTAAATGTCTCACACTTGTGCTTCATCAAGTAGATATATCCATACCTACTCAAATCGTCAGTGAAGGTGAGAAAATAACGATATCCGCCGCGTGCCTCCACACTCATCAGACCGCACACATCGGTATGTATGATTTCCAACAAGTCACTTGCACACTCCGTTGTTCCCGAGAATGGAGTCTTAGTCATATTGCCCATGAGGCATGGTTCGCATGTGTAAAGTGATTCAAAGTCAAGTGACTCCAAAAGTCCATCAGAATGGAGTTTCTTCATGCGCTTTACACCAATATGACCTAAGCGGCAGTGCCACGAAAACATGGCGCTGTCATTGTTAACTCTACATCTTTTGTTCTCCATGTTATGTATATGTGTATCATCTCTATCAAGATTCAATATGAACAATCCTCTCACATTGGGTGCATGACCATAAAAGATATTACTCATAGAAATAGAACAACCATTATTCTCTGACTTAAACGAGTAACCATCTCGCAATAAACAAGATCCAGATATAATGTTCATGCCTAACGCAGGCACTAAATAACAATTATTTAAGTTCATAACTAATCCTGATGGAAACTGAAGTGAAACTGTGCCGACGACGATTGCATCGACCTTGGAACCATTTCCCACGCGCATCGTCACTTCATCCTTCGCCAGCCTTCGTTTATTCTGTAGTTCCTGCTTCGAGTTGCAAATATGAGCAACAGAACCGGTATCAAATACCCAGGCACTACTATGAGAGTTGGTTAAGTACACATCAATAACATGTATATCAAATATACCTAATTTTTCCTTGGCCGCCTTCTTATCAGCCAAATACTTGGGGCAGTTGCGCTTCCAGTGACCCAATCCCTTGCAATAATAACACTCCGTTTCAGGCTTAGGTCCAGCCTTGGGTTTCTTCGTTGGATTGGCAATAGGCTTTCCGCTCTTCTTGGAGTTAACCTTCTTGCCTTTGCTGTTTCTCTTGAAACTAGTGGTCTTATTGACCATCAACACTTGATGCTCTTTCCAGAGTTCTGACTCTGCGACTTTCAGCAACACGAATAACTCGCCGGGTGACTTGTTCATCCCTTGCATATTATAGTTCAACACAAAGGTCTTCTAGCTTGGTGGCAGTGATCGAAGAATTCTGTCAGTGGTAGCATCTTGCGGGAGTTCAATCCCTAGCTCAGCTAGACGGTTTGAGTACCCACACATTTTGAGCACATGTTCACTAACAGACGAATTCTCCTCCATCTTGCAAGCATAGAATTTATCGGAGGTCTCATACCTCTCTATCCGGGCGTTCTTCTAAAAGATAAACTTCAACTCCTGGAACATCTCATATGCTCCATGACGCTCAAAGTGACGTTGAAGTCCCGGCTCTAAACCATACAAGACTGCACATTGAACTACTGAGTAGTCCTCCTTACGTGTTAACCAGGCGTTCTTAACATCTTGGTCAGCCGTAGCGGTTGGTTCATCTCCTAGCGCAGCATTAAGGACATAATCCTTCTTCCCAGCTTGCAGGAGCAACTTAAGATTCTGAGCCCAGTCTATAAAGTTCCTTCCATCATCATCCAACTTAGCTTTCTCTAGGAACGTATTAAAATTCAGGGTGACTGTTGCGTGAGACGTTGATCTACAACACAAATATTGCAAAGTGGACTTAGAATATGTTTAAGATAATTAGAGTTTAACTAATCAAATTACTAATAAACTCCCACTCAAAAAGTACATCTCTCTTGTCATTTGAGTGGTTCATGATCCAAATTCACTAACTCAAGTCCGATCATCATGTGAGTTGAGAATAGTTTCAGTGGTAAGCATCCCTATGCTAATCATATCAACTATACGATTCATGCTCGACCTTTATGTCTCATGTGTTCCAAGGCCATGTCTGCACATGCTAGGCTCGTCAAGTTTAACCCGAGTGTTCCGCATGTGCAACTGTTTTGCACCCGTTGTATGTGAACGTTGAGTCTATCACCCCCGATCATCACGTGGTGTCTCGAAACGACGAACTGTCGCAACGGTGCACAGTCGGGGAGAACACAATTTCACCTTGAAATTTTAGTGAGAGATCACCTTATAATGCTACCGTCTTTCTAAGCAAAATAAGGTGCATAAAAGGATTAACATCACATGCAATTCATAAGTGACATGATATGGCCATCATCTTGTCCTTCTTGATCTCCATCACTTAAGCACCGGCATGATCTTCTTGTCACCGGTGCCACACCATGATCGCCATCAATGTGTCGCCATCGAGGTTGTCGTGCTATCTATGCTATTACTACAAAAGCTACAACCTAGCAATATAGTAAACACATCTGCAAACACAAATGTTAGTTTAAAGACAACCCTATGGCTCCTGCCGGTTGCCGTAGCATCGACGTTCAAGTCGATATTAACTATTACAACATGATCATCTCATAAATCCAATATATCACATCACGTCATTGGCCATATCATATCACAAGCATACCCTGCAAAAACAAGTTAGACGTCCTCTAATTTGTTGTTGCATGTTTTACGTGGCTGCTATGTGTATCTAGTATGATCGCATCTTACTTACGCAAAAACCACAACGGAGATGTGCAAATTGATATTTAACCTCTCTCCAAGGAACACCTCGGTCAAAACCAATTCAACTAAAGTTGAAGAAAACGACACCCGCCAGTCATCTTTATGCAACGAGGTTGCATGTTAGTCAATGAAACCAGTCTCTCGTAAGCGTACGAGTTATGTCGGTCTAGGCCGCTTCAATCCAACAATACCGCCGAATCAAGAAAAGACTAAGGAGGGCAGCAAATTGAACATCACCGACCACAAAACCTTTTGTGTTCTACTCGAGATAACATCTACGCATGAACCTAGATCATGATGCCACTGTTGGGGAACGTTGCATGGGAAACAAAAAATTTCCTATGCACACGAAGACCTATCATGGTGATGTCCATCTACAAGAAGAGATTAGATCTACGTACCCTTGTAGATCGCTAAGCGGGAAGCATTAAGAAACGCGATTGATGTAGTGGTACAGCTTCGTGATTCAAATCACCTTCGTCCCACGATCAGTCCCACGATCCGTTCCGATCTAGCGCCGAACGGACGGCACCTCCGCGTTCAGCACACGTACAACTCAACGATGATATCAGCCTTCTTGATCCAGCAAGAAAGACGGAGAATTAGATGAGTTATCCGGTAGCATGATGGCGCTCCGGTGGTGATGATGATCTACTCCTGAAGGGATCTGCCCAAGCTCCGTAGAAATCCGATCTAGAGGTAAAACTATGTGGAATAGGCTTGAGTTGCACGTGGCAAAGTTGTGTATCAAAAAGCCCTAAACCACCAATATATATAGGAGGAGGGGAGGGGCTATCCTTGGGGCACAAGGGCCCCAAGGGTGTGCCGGCCGCAAGGGTGGAGGAGGAGGACTCCTCCAATTCGGTTTGGGAAGGAGGAGTCCTCCTCTTCCTTCCCACCTCCCTCTTTCCTTTTTTTCTTCTTTCCTTTGGTCTTTTTGCTTGTGGCGCCATAGCCCTCTTGGGCTCACTCCACCAGCCCACTAAGGACTTGGTGCGCCACCCTAAGGCCATGGGCTCAATCCCGGGTGGGTGGGCCCCTCCCGGTAAACACACGAAACCCATTCATTACTCCCGGTACACTGCCGAAAATGCCCGAAACTTTCCGGTGACCAACTGAAACCATTCTATATATTAATCTTCGTTTCTGGACCATTCCGGAAACCATCGTGACGTCCGTGATCTCATCCGGGACTCCGAACAACATTAGTAAACCACACATATAACTCAACTATACTAAAACATCATCGAACTTTAAGTGTGCAAACCCTGCAGGTTCCAGAACTATGTAGACATGACCCGAGGCACTCCTCGGTCAATATCCAATAGCGGGACCTGGATGCCCATATTGGATCCTACATATTCTCCGAAGATCTTATTGGTTGAACCTCGGTGTCAAGGATTCATATAATCCCGTATGTCATTCCCTTTGTCCTTGGGTATGTTACTTTCCCGAGATTCGATCGTCGGTATCCGCATACCTATCTCAATCTCGTTACCGACAAGTATCTTTACTCATTCCGTAATACAAGATCCAGTGACTTACACTTAGTCACATTGCTTGCAAGGCTTGTGTGTGATGTTGTATTAACAAGTGGGCCCCGAGATACCTCTCCGTCACACGGAGTGACAAATCCCAGTCTTGATCCATACTAACTCAACGGACACCTTCAGAGATACCTGTAGAGTACCTTTATAGTCACCAAGTTACGCTGCGACGTTTGATACACACAAGGTATTCCTCCGGGGCCAGTGAGTTATATAATCTCATGGTCATAGGAATAAATACTTGACATGCAGAAAACAATAGCAATAAAATTACACGATCAATATGCTACTTTCATAGTTTGGGTCCACTCCATCACATGATTCTCCTAATGATGTGATCCAATTATCAAGCAACAACACTTTGCACATAGTCAAAAAACCTTGACTATCCTTGATCAACTGGCTAGCCAACTAGAGGCTTGCTATGGACATTGTTTTGTCTATGTATCCACACATGTATCTATGTTTTCATTCAATACAGTTATAGCATGGATAATACATGATTATCTTGTAACAGGAAATATAATAATAACTATTTAATCATTGCCTCCAGGGCATATGTCCAACAAGATCACCCCCCACTCCACTCACATGAGAACCCTTTGAAAAAATCAAAAATTATCACTTCACATCATTGAAGATCCACACCCTTCCATTCACACAAGATTGCATCATCTAACCCGAGATCTGTCTTCCCCTTTTCCTCACACAAGATCATGTCATAACATGTGACATATATCCTAATGTCTAGCATGACAACAAATTCTCTAGCCGCCCTGCCACTTGAGATGTACCGAAACCCACAAAACCATCTGACATGAAACATACATGTAAGAAAACGAGGCATGTGTTTTGGGCCTTATGAGAGGTCATGCAAAAGCCACAAAGCTTGGGTTTTAAATCCCCTTTATCCTCCCTTGTGGATCGCTGCTCGACTATCCCATGACCATGTTGGGCACCTCACATGGCTGATCCTGGCATTTGTTATATAAACTTGGGTTAGTTAGTTTTGGTGTTTCTATATTTCCTTTTTGACTCGGATTTCGACTTATACTGAAAGAGTATCCTATGTACGGTTCACCAAGGATATGGATGCCTTCCACCCGAGGCATACCACCCTATTAAATAGTCAAGCTCCTGCCCCCCATTTTCCGCAGCCTAGTGATATGGTATTAATAACCAAATGGACAAGCCCCACGGGAGAGACTCATTGGTGTGGGTAAGAAAAATAGGTTTTGTAGATTATTGGGCATTGCCTATTTGCATACAGTATTGAGGTGGATGGCCCACATAAGTGATTAGGTCGTCCCTGACTTGCACACATGACCACATGGCACTCACCTTATTCTTAGGAGAGCGACTCTGTGTCAACTATTGTGAGACGAAACAAGGTGTCGCCTAGAGTGCTTACGAAATGGGCTAGAACACCATGTTGGGCGACCATCGGCCTTAAGAGTTGATTTTTTATCTTCTTTTTATCTTTATTTTATATTTATTTTAACAGTTGTCCAGTATATTTTACAGTTTATGCTAATATGTATCTACCCATGTAACTGCTCAACTACCGACCCACCACAATCACTAGGAAAATGCTCGTGCATTTCTACATGCAACATGAATCCATTAATCACAATTTAGCAAATGCCTACACCATTAAGTGAAGCGGTGTTTGATATCATAGTTGAATGTCCATTATTTGATATCATAGGTTAATATCCATGAATTGCGACCAGATATATAGTAGTATGATGACCAAAGGCATGAGAAACACAAAAATAAAGCACAACAAAATATTTCCCAACAACTGCCAAAAAAAAGATTGCAACTAACAACTTAAAGAAACCAACATCACAACATATGAATGAAACAAGACTAAGAAGAATTTGAACAAATAACATTTAACATGATTCTAATTGGGTATGCTTAATTTGCACGATACAATGGTTCACGAGGAAACAAGTTTCCGCTGAGTGATAAAAGTTTGGTCTATTCAACAAAACACATCATATTTCCTGACTTAGGCATTTATCTCAAAAGTATTCAAAGTCTTTATCTAGATAGATCAAAACAAATATACAAGGATGAGAACTTCCAAATAATCTTATAGTGAATCTAGCAACATGAGTATCAATTCTACACTTTCCACATACGTAATACAATTTTAACTAGTGGGTGGCGCTTGTTTCCCGAAACAAGATCAAGCGGGAGGTTGGTGTTAATTCACCTAGGTGTAGAACCTTCTTTAGTTTAACACCAATCCAAAGCACCATGCTTGTTGCTTTGAAGATCACTTGTAGAGTTGGTGCGTCTCGGGACGATGAGGGACTAGAGGAGTAGGCGACACTACTTTTCCGAGAGGCGGGCCTACTACTGGTCGGGTCAGACTCTACTTTGCATCAAAATTCTTGATCTTGTTTGGAATTGAAGAGGGGTACCGAGGCAGGATGGGGCTCACACGAGGGCTTGAGAAGTTGCATTAGACTGTGCTTTGAGGATCACTTGAAGACTCAGAGCGGCACCGATTATAGAGAGCATGGGGAATGCTTAGTTTCTTGAACGCTATGATTTGTTTTGTGCTAGAGGATTTAGATGTTGTCGTATGGAGTTGGGCCATGAAATTATATTGAGAAATTGAAGGGAAAAAGTTAAGAGAAAGTTAGAGTTGTTCTTTATGGAGGGCGATAGGCCCAAGTTGCATCTTTGTTGGTTTTGGGTGATGAGAATTGGAGATTGAGAGGAAAGATGATATGCTACGTTAGAAAAAAAACATTGAAGATTTCGAGTTTGGCTATATGAGTGCGAACTATTATGTTCAGCCTTTAGATTCAATTCTGTGCCCAACACTTCTTCCGAAACTGGTTTTGATTCTGTTTTTGTTGTATGTGTGGAGTTTTCAGAATGGAGACTCACGCACCGCTTATGACCGATCAACTAGACTCTACTTATTATGGCTTTTCCTTGTCTAGCCACCTTGCATGACCAAAGATCTAAATGATTTATTGCTTCTGCCATGCCTTAGGTAAATGTTTCTTTTTTTTGAAGCCTACGTTAGTTTCAAAATGCGCAAGTTTCGTTAGCCGAAAATGCAAGTTCGATTTTTTTTCAAAAACAAAGTGTAGAGTGGATTTAGGACGTTTTTACAAAGTGTGAAATACACTTTTTAGAAAACATATGTACTTATATGAAAAAATAACCTATTACTGCTTAGTATAGAAATGTGTGTGCGAGGGTTATTGATTATTTAGAGCCCAGTGTGGTATCCGTTGCCTATCCAACACTCTGTCCAAACATCAAAACACTATTACCGTAACACCAAGTAAGAAATCAATGCCTTGTGAACGTATATATACACATTTATTTGATAAAAAAATTATCCTCAACCACGAGGGAAAGCGCCTCGTGTTACGATCTCCAACCAAAACTACATATTTACGTAAATAAACATTGTGACTCATTAGCACTGTTAGCTTGTATTGCAAGTATAATATGATATCATACTTCACATGCACAAGTGTGGTGTACTTGGATAAAGCATATATAAGTGACCATTGTAATTACGTGTGAGAATATATAACAAGATTTTCAGTTTTGGGCAACCAAGGGAAAGTAATGCAATGAACCTCGCATATGTATACCTCCTCTGGAATGCATTCATCCATCCTCTCGTGCTCCGACATGTATAGAGTAGGCTACAATAGGTTAATGGGGGGAAAGTTGTTTGTAATTAGGTATTGTGTACAAAACATTCAAGATAATCGTTGGCCTAAAAATATACCAAAATTTTGCAAATGAAGAGCAAAAGGTAGATATTTTGTTTAATTGTGATGCAACAAGCCGCTTAACTACACTATTTAGTTGGGCCAACACGTGTAGGCGGACGAGGTGGTATATATTGTTGGTGTTGTATTTCCATTTTAGGCTCACTGGAACTTCATGGGGTGTTTGTTTTTATGGGCGTGCGCCATAGATAGCTAGCGAGTAAATGCTTGCTTTGTAGATATGTCCTTAGTTTCTTCCCATATTTCATGTTGGATATGATTTGTTCTCCTAAATTGGTTAAGAAATATTGGAAATAACTAACAAATATAAAAAACATCATGTCATCGAAGATCCACCCCCTCCGCTCGCACGATATTGCTTTGAAAATGGAAATACTCCCTTCATGTCATGGAAGATGTACATCCTTCCACTCACGCGATATCGCATCATCTAACCTGGGTCAGTCTTCCCCCTTTCCTCACAGAATATCGCGTCGTAATGCATGAGATATATCCTGAATTCCAATTATTGTAGCACGATAATAAATTCTCTAGCCACCCCGCCATTTGAGTCGTACCGGAAGCCTCCCCACCGTCCGGAATTAATGACACATGTAAGCAAAGTGAGGGGTGCGTCTTGGGACATACGAGAGGCCATGTGAGAGCCGAAATGCTTGGTTTGTTGACCCTATTTATTCTCCACGTGGATCGCTTCTTGATGGTCTCACGTTCGAGTTGGTCACCTCCCATGGCTAAGCCTCGCATCTGGTGTATACTAAACTTAGGTTAGTAAATTTTGGTGTTTCTATATTTGTTGTTCGATTCTGTTTATATTTATTCCTAAAGGGTAGAATGCATTAGGCTAACTAAGGATATGGATACCTTCAACGCTTGGCACCCCACCATATTAAATATAAAAGGTCTCTACCCCATTTTGTGTAGCCACACGATGTGGGAGAAATCATGAAACGGACAAGCCACACGGGAGAGACTAATTGGATTGGTTGAGAAGAAGAGGTTTTGTAGAATATTAGGCCTTGCGTAGTTGCATACAAAGTTGAGGTGAAGATCCATACGGTGCAGATCTTTCCTTATTAAACGGTCCAAATATCCCCTAAATGGGTCATCGGACGATAAAATCGATCTTCGGACACTACCGATTTGTCTAACGGCTTATCAAATCCCTAGTATTTTTAAGTTGGGTTTGAGTTAGAGGAGCGAGAGTCGATGTGTTTCCGGTTCTAGAGGATTGCCAAAGATGCCCTAAGAGACTTTATAACTTGTTCTCACATGTTGCACGTATTAAAACTACAATAGGAAATCATACTTCACATGCACAAATGTGTGGTGTACCTAGATAAAGGAATAGAGACAATTGTAGTTACGTGTGAGAACATATTAAAAATAATTTCAGTTTTGTGCAATCAAGGGAAACTAAAGTAATGTCCTTCTCATATTTGTTTCTTGCACTGATCACATTCATACATCCACTCATCCTTATAGTTGTATAGAGTAGGTCACAATAGGGCCATGGGAGAGTGTTGTTCTAATTAGGCGGTAACTGTGTACAAGACATACAAGACAATCATTGACCTAGAGCCTATACCATCCATATGCAAATAAAGTGCAAAAGTAAGAAATTTTGTTAAACTGTAAAGCAAGAAGCCATTTAACTATACTATTTAGGCGGGCCAACATGTGTGGGAAGACTAGGTGGTATTTTTGGGGTGAATTTCCATTTTAAGCTCATTGGAACTCGATGGGGATGTTAGCTTTTTAGGTGTGCCCCATGGACAGATAGCCAGCAAATGCTAGCATTGTAGATGTGCCCTTTGTTTTTTCCCGCATTTCAAGATAGATATGCATTTTTTTATTAAATTGGTTAAGAAAACATGGAAATAACAAGCAAAAATGAGAAAAACATCACATCATTGAGGATCACCCTCCCCCCCACCGCCTCCACTTGCTTGAGATCACTTTGGAAAAGTGCAAATTATGACTTCACGTCATGGAATATCCACACCCTTCCACTCACACGAGATCACATCATCTAGCCCAAGATCCGTCTTACCCCTTTCCTCACAGAAAATCACATCATAACATGTGACATATATCCTAAGGTCTAGCATGACAACAAATTCTCTAGCCACCCTGCCACTTGAGACACACCGAAACCCACCCCACCATGTGACATTAAACATACATGTAAGAAAGCGAGGGGTGGGCTTGCGAATTATGAGATGTCATGCGAGAGATAGAATGCTTGGGCTATCAATCCACTTTCTCCTCCCCTGTGAATCGTTGCTCGATGGTCCCATGCCCATGTTACACACCTCACGTGGCCGAGCGTGGCATTGGTATATACCAAACTTCAGTTAGTAAGTTTTGTTGTTTCTATATTTCCTTTTTGATTTCGTTTGTTAAGTAAAATGGAAATAACTAGCAACAGTGAAAAACCCATCACATCACTGAAGATCACCCCCAACTCCACTCACATGAGATCGCTTTCAAAAAATGAAAATTATCACTTCACATCATTGAAGATCCACACCCTCCCACTCACACGAGATCACATCATCTAACCCGAGATCAGTCTTCCCCTTTTCCTCACACAAGATCATGTCTTAACGTGTGGCATATATCCTAATGTCTAGCATGACAATAAATTCTCTAGCCGCCCTGCCACTTGAGACGTACCGAAACCCACACCACCATCTAACATGAAACATACATGTAAGAAAACGAGGCGTGGGTTTTGGGCCTTATGAGAGGTCATGCAAGAGCCACAAAGCTTGGGTTGTCAATCCCCTTTATCCTCCCTAGTGGATCGCTGCTTGACGATCCCATGACCATGTTGGGCACCTCACATGGATGACCCTGGCATTTGCTACATAAACTTCAGTTAGTAAGTTTTGGTGTTTCTATATTTCCTTTTTGATTCGGTTTTCGACTTATACTGAAAGAGTATCCCGTGTCCGGTTCACCAAGGATATGGATGCCTTCCACCCGAGGCATACCACCCTATTAAATAGTCAATCTCCTGCCCCCATTTTCTGCAGCCTCGTGATGTGGTACTAATAACCACATGGACAAGCACCACGGGAGAGACTCATTGGTGTGGGTAAGAAAATATGTTTTGTAGATTATTGGGCATTGCCTATTTGCATACAGTATTGAGGTGGATGGCCCACATGAGTGATTAGGTCGTCCCTTACTTGCACACACGACCACATGGCACTCACCTTATCCTTAGGGGAGCGACTCTGTGTCGACTATTGTGAGACGAAATAAGGTGTCGCCTAGAGTGCTTACGAAATGGGCAAGAACACCATGCTGGGCGACCATCGGCCTTAAGAGTTGGTTTTTTATCTTCTTTTTATCTTTCTTTTATATTTATTTTAACAATTGTCCATTATATTTCACAGTGTATGCTCATATTTATCCACCGCTGTAACCGCTCAACTACCGACCCACTACAATCACTAGGAAAATGCTCGTGCATTTCTACATGCAACATGAATCCATTAATCACAATTTAGCAAATCCGTACACCAATAAGTGAAGCATTGTTTGATATCATAGTTGAATGTCCGTTATTTTATATCATAGGTTAAGATCCATGAATTGCGGCCAGATATATATTACTATGATGACCAAAGGCATGAGAAACACAAAAATCAAGCACAACAAAATATTTCCCAACAACTGCCAAAAAAAATATTGCAACTAACAACTTAAAGAAACCAACATCGCAACATATGAATGAAACAAAACTAAGAAGCCTTTGAACAAACAACATTTAACATGATACTAATTGGGTATGCTTAATTTGCACGATAAAATGGTTCACGAGGAAACAAGTTTGTGCATAGAGATACAAGTTTGGGCTATTCATCAAAACACATCATATTTCCTGACTAAGGCATTTATCTCAAAAGTCTTCAAAGTCTTTATGTAGATAGATCCAAACAAATATGCAAGGATGAGAACTTCCGAATAATCTTATAGATTGTGAATCTAGCAACATGGGTATCAATTCTACACTTTCCACATAGGCAATACAATTTTAACTAGTGGGTTGTGCTTGTTTCCTGAAACAAGATCAAGCGGGAGGTTGGCGTTAATTCACCTAGGTGTAGAACCTTCTTTTGCTGAACACCAATCCAAAGCACCATGATTGTTGCTTCGAAGATCACTTGTAGAGTTGGTGTGTTTCGGGATGATGAGGGACTAGAGGAGTAGGCGGCACTATTTTTCTGATAGGCGGGCCTACTACTGGTCGGGTCATACTCTCTTGTGCATCAAAATTATTGATCTTGTTTGGAATTGAAGAGGGGTCCCAAGGAAGGATGGGGCTCACACGAGGGCTTGATAAGTTGCATTAGAGTGTGCTTTGAGGATCACTTGATGACTCAGAGCGGCACCGATTATTGAGAGCATGGGGAATGCTTAGTTTCTTGAAGGTTATGATTTGTTTTCTGCAAGAGGATTTAGATGTTGTCATATGGAGTTGGGCCATGAAATTATATTGAGAAATTGAAGGGAAAAATTTAAGAGAAAGTTAGAGTTGTTCTTTATGGAGGGCGATAGGCCCAAGTTGCATCTTTGTTGGTTTGGGTGATGAGAATTGGAGATTGAGAGGAAAGAGGATATGCTACGTTAGAAAGAAAACATTGAAGATTTCGAGTTTGGCTATATGAGTGCGAACTATTATGTTCAGCCTTTAGATTCAGTTCCGTGCCCAACACTTCTTCCGAAACTGGTTTTGATTCCGTTTTTTGTCGTATGTGTGGAGTTTTCAGAATGGAGACTCACGCACCGCTTATGACCGATCAACTAGACTCTACTTATTATGGCTTTTCCTTGTCTAGCCACCTTATATGACCAAAGATCTAAATGATTTATTGCTTTTGCCATGCCTCAGGTAAATGTTTCTTTTTTTCAAAGCCTACGTTAGTTTCAAAATGCGCAAGTTTAGTTAGCCGAAAATGCAAGTTTGATTTTTTTTAAAAAGAATGTGTAGAGTGGATTTAGGACGTTTTTACAAAGTGTGAAATACACTTTTTTAGAAAACATATGTACTTCTATGAAAAAATAACCTATTACTGTTTAGTATAGAAATGTGTGTGCCATGGTTATTGATTATTTAGAGCCGAGTGTGGTATCCATTGCCTATCCAACATTCTATCCAAACATCAAAACACTATTACCGTGACACCAAGTAAGAAATCAATGCCTTGTGAACATATATATACACATTTATTTGATAAGAAATGTTATCCTCAACCACGAGGGGAAGCGCCTCGTGTAACGATCTCCAACCAAAACTACATACTTACGTGAATAAACATTGTGACTCATTAGCGCAGTTTTCTTGTATTGCAAGTACAATATGATATCATACTTCACATGCACAAGTGTGGTGTACTTGGATAAAGCATAAGTGACCATTGTAATTACGTGTGAGAATATATAACAAGATTTTAATTTTGGGTAACCAAGGGAAAGTAATTCAGTGAACCTCGCATATGTATTCCTCCTCTGGAATACATTCATCCATCCTCTCGTCCTCCGATATGTATAGAGTAGGCCACAATAGGTTAATGGGGGGAAGTTGTTTATAATTAGGTATTGTGTACAAAACATTCAAGATAATCGTTGGCCTAAGACTATACCAAAAATTTGCAAATGAAGAGCAAAAGGAAGATATTTTGTTTAATTGTGATGCAAGAAGCCGCTTAACTACACTATTTAGGTGGGCCAACACGTGTAGGTGGACCAGGTGGTATATATTGTTGGTGTTGGATTTCCAGTTTAGGCTCACTGGAACATTATGGGGTGTTTGTTTTTATGGGCGTGCGCCATGGATAGCTAGCGAGTAAATGTTTGCTTGTAGATGTGTCCTTAGTTTCTTACCATATTTCATGTTGGATATGACTTGTTCTCCTAAATTGTTTAAGAAATATTGGAAATGTAACTAGCAAAGATAAAAAACATCATGTCATCGAGGATCCACCCCCTCAGCTCGCACGATATTGCTTTGAAAAATGGAAATAATCCCTTCATGTCATGGAAGATCTACATCCTTCCACTCACGCGATATCGCATCATCTAACCTGGGTCAGTCTTCCCCCTTTCCTCACAGAATATCGCGTCGTAATGCTTGAGATATATCCCGAAGTCCACTTATTGTAGTATGGCAATAAATTCTCTAGCCACCCCGACATTTGAGACGTACCGGAAGCTTCCCCACCATCCAAAATTGATGACACATGTAAGCAAAGTGAGGGGTGGGTCTGGGGACTTACAAGAGGCCATGCGAGAGCAGCAATGCTTGGGTTGTTGACCCCATTTATTCTCCACGTGAATCGCTTCTTGATGGTCTCACGCTCGAGTTGGTCACCTTCCATGGCTAAGCCTCGCATCTGGTGTAAACTAATCTTAGGTTAGTAAATTTTGGTGTTTCTATATTTGTTGTTCGATTCTGTTTTCAATTTATTCCTAAAGAGTAGAATGCATTAGGCTAACTAAGGATATGGATACCTTCAATGCTTGGCACCCCGCCATATTAAGTAGAAAAGGTCCCTACCCCATTTTGTGTAGCCACGTGAAGTGGGAGAAATCACGAAACAGACAAGCCCCATGGGAGAGACTGATTGGATTGGTTGAGAAAAAGAAGTTTTGTAGAATATTAGGCCTTGCGTAGTTGCATACAATGTTGAGGTGAAGATCCATATTGTGCAGATGTTTTCTTGTCAAACGGACCAAATATCCCCTAAATGGGTCATCGGATGATGAAATCGGTCTTAGGACACTACAGATTTGGCTAACGGCTTATCAAATCCCT
The DNA here is from genome assembly GCF_904849725.1 of Hordeum vulgare subsp. vulgare. Taxonomy (NCBI): domain Eukaryota; kingdom Viridiplantae; phylum Streptophyta; class Magnoliopsida; order Poales; family Poaceae; genus Hordeum; species Hordeum vulgare. The sequence goes on from NC_058518.1 coordinate 502,990,132, forward strand.
AGTATTTTTAAGTTGGGTTTGAGTTAGAGGAGCGAGAATCGAGGTGTTTGCGGTTCTAGAGGATTGCCAAAGATGCCCTAAGAGACTATATGACTTGTTCTCACACGTTGCTCGTATTAAAACTACAATAGGAAATCATACTTCACATGCACAAATGTGTGGTGTACCTAGATAAAGCAATAGAGACAATTGTAGTTACGTGTGAGAACATATTAAAAATAATTTCAGTTTTGTGCAATCAAGGGAAAGTAAAGTAGTGTCCTTCTCATATTTATGCTCGCACTGATCACATTCATCCATGCATCCACTCGTCCTTATAGCTGTATAGAGTAGGTCACAATAGGGCCATGGGAGAGTGTTGTTTGTAATTAGGTGGTAACTGTGTACAAGACATACAAGACAATCATTGTCCTGGAGCCTATACCATCCATATGCAAATAAAGTGCAAAAGGAAGAAAGTTTGTTTAACTCTAAAGCAAGAAGCCGCTTAACTACACTATTTAGGCAGGCCAACATGTGTGGGAGGACTAGGTGGTATTTATGGGGTGAATTTCCATTTTAAGCTCATTGGAACTCGATGGGGATGTTTGTTTTTTATGTGTGCCCCATGGACAGCTAGCCAGCAAATGCTAGCATTGTAGATGTGACCTTTGTTTTTCCCGTATTTCAAGATAGATATACATTTTTTTCTTAAATTGGTTAAGAAAACATGGAACTAACTAGAAAAAATGAGAAACACATCACATCATTGAGGATAACCACTTCACGTCATGGAAGATCCACACCCTTCCACTCACACGAGATCACATCATCTAACCCAAGATCCGTCTTACCCCTTTCCTCACAAAAAAATCACATCATAACATGTGACATATATCCTAAGGTCTAGCATGAAAACAAATTCTCTAGCCACCCCGGCACTTGAGACATACCGAAACCCACCCCACCATGTGACATTAAACATACATGTAAGAAAGGGAGGGGTGGGCTTGGGACTTATGAGAGGTCATGCAAGAGATAGAATGCTTGGGCTATCGATCCACTTTCTCCTCCCTCGTGAATCGCTACTCGATGGTCCCACGCCCATGTTGGACACCTCACGTGGCCGAGCGTGGCATTTGGTATATACCAAACTTCGGTTAGTATGTTTTGTTGTTTCTATATTTCCTTTTTGATTCCGTTGGTTAAGTAAAATAGAAATAACTAGCAACAGTGAAAACCCCATCACATCACTAAAGATCACCCCACTCCACTCACATGAGATCGCTTTGAAAAAATGAAAATTATCACTTCACATCATTGAAGATCCACACCCTTCCACTCACACAAGATCACATCATCTAACCCGAGATCTGTCTTCCCCTTTTCCTCCCACAAGGTCATGTCATAACGTGTGACATATATCCTAATGTCTAGCATGAGAATAAATTCTCTAGCCGCCCTGCCACTTGAGACGTACCGAAACCCACACCACCATCAGACATGAAACATACATGTAAGAAAACGAGGCGTGGGTTTTGGGCCTTATGAGAGGTCATGCAAGAGCCACAAACATGGGTTTTCAATCCCCTTTATCCTCCCTTGTGGATCGCTGCTCGACGATCCCATGACCATGTTGGGCACCTCACATGGCTGACCCTGGCATTTGGTATATAAACTTCGGTTAGTAAGTTTTGGTGTTTCTATATTTCCTTTTTGATTCGGTTTTCGACTTATACTGAAAGAGTATCCCGTGTCCGGTTGACCAAGGATATGGATGCCTTCCACCCGAGGCATACCACCCTATTAAATAGTCAATCTCCTACCCCCATTTTCTACAGCCTAATGATGTGGTACTAATAACCAAATGGACAATCCCCACGGGAGGGACTCATTGGTGTGGGTAAGAAAAATAAATTTTGTAGATTATTGGGCATTGCCTATTTGCATATAGTATTGATTGAGGTGGATGGCCCACATGAGTGATTAGGTCGTCCCTGACTTGCACACACGACGACATGGCACTCACCTTATCCTTAGGGGAGCGACTCTGTGTCGACTCTTGTGAGACGAAATAAAGTGTCGCCTTGAGTGCTTACGAAATGGGCTAGAACACCATGTTGGGCGACCATCGGACTTAAGAGTTGATTTTTTTATCTTGTTTTTTCTTTATTTTATATTTATTTTAACAGTTGTCCATTATATTTCACAGTTTATGCTCATATGTATCCACCCCTGTAACTGCTCAATTACCGAGCCACTACAATCACTAGGAAAATGCTCGTGCATTTCTACATCCAACATGAATCCATTAATCACAATTTAGCAAATGCGTTCAACAATAAGTGAAGCATTGTTTGATATCATAGTTGAATGTCCATTATTTGATATCATAGGTTAATAACCAAGAATTGCGACCAAATATATATTACTATGATGACCAAAGGCATGAGAAACACAAAAATCAAGCACAACAAATTATTTCCCAACAACTGCCAAAAAAAGAGAAACCAACATCGCAACATATGAATGAAACAAAACTAAGCCTTTGAACAAAAAACATTTAACATGATACTAATTGGGTATGCTTAATTTGCACGATACAATGGTTCACGAGGAAACAAGTTTGTGCTGAGTGATACAAGTTTGGTCTATTCAACAAAACACATCATATTTCCTGACTTAGGCATTTATCTCAAAAGTATTCAAAGTATTTATCTAGCTAGATCAAAACAAATATACAAGGATGAGAACTTCCGAATAATCTTATAGTGAATCTAGCAACATGAGTATAAATTATACACTTTCCACATAGGCAATACAATTTTAACTAGTGGGTTGTGCTTGTTTCCCGAAACAAGATCAAGCGGGAGGTTGGTGTTAATTCACCTAGGTGTAGAACCTTCTTTCGCTGAACACCAATCCAAAGCACCATGCTTGTTGCTTCAAAGATCACTTGTAGAGTTGGTGCATATCGGGACGATGAGGGACTAGAGGTAGGCGGCACTATTTTTCTGAGAGGCGGGCCTACTACTGGTCAGGTCCGACTCTATTGTGCATCACAATTCTTGATCTTGTTTGGAATTGAAGAGGGGTCCCGAGGCAGGATGGGGCTCAGACGAGGGCTTGATAAGTTGTATTAGAGTGTGCTTTGAGGATCACTTGAAGACTCAGAGCGACACCGATTATAGAGAGCATGGGGAATGCTTAGTTTCTTGAAGGATATGATTTTTTTGTGCTAGAGGATTTAGATGTGGTCATATGGAGTTGGGCCATGAAATTACATTGAGAAATTGAAGGGAAAATGTTAAGTGAAACTTAGAGTTGTTTTTTATGGAGGGTGATCGGCCCAAGTTGCATCCTTGTTAGTTTTGGGTGATCAGAATTGGAGATTGGGAGGAAAGAGGATATGCCACGTTAGAAAAAAAACATTGAAGATTTCGAGTTTGGCTACTCGCGAACTATTATGTTCAGTCTTTAGATTCAGTTCCGTGCCCAAAACTTCTTCCGAAACTGGTTATGGTTCCATTATTGTTGTATGTGTGGAGTTTTCAGAATGGAGACTCACGCACCACTTATGACCGATCAACTAGACTCTACTTATTATGGCTTTTCCTTGTCTAGCCACCTTGCATGACCAAAGATCTAAATGATTTATTGTTTTTGCCATGCCTTAGGTAAATGTTTCTTTTTTCGAAGCGTACGTTAGTTTCAAAATGCGCAAGTTTAGTTAGCCGAAAATGCAAGTTCGATTTTTTTCAAAAAGAAAGTTTGGAGTGGATTTTGGACGTTTTTACAAAGTGTGAAATACACTTTTTTAGAAAATATTTGTACTTATATGAAAAAAGAACCTATTACTGCTTAGTATAGAAATGTGTGTGTCAGGGTTATTGATTATTTAGAGCCCAGTGTGGTATCCATTGCCTATCCAACACTCTATCCAAACATCAAAACACTATTACTCACCAAGTATGAAATGAATGCCTTGTGAATGTATATATACACATTCATTAGATAAGAAATGTTATCCTCAACCACGAGGGGAAGCGCCTCGTGTAACGATCTCCAACCAAAACTACATACTTACATGAATAAACATTGTGACTCATTAGCACAGTTAGCTTGTATTGCAAGTACAATATGATATCATACTTCACATGCACAAGTGTGGTGTACTTGGATAAAGCATAAGTGACCATTGTAATTACGTGTGAGAATATATAACAAGATTTTTAGTTTTAGGTAACCAAGGGAAAGTAATGCAATGTCCCTCGCATATCTATTCCTCCTCTGGAATACATTCATCAATCCTCTCTTTCTCCGATATGTATAGACTAGGACACAATAGGTTAATGGGGAAAGTTGTTTGTAATTAGGTATTATGTAAAAAACATTCAAGATAATTATTCGCCAAATACTATACCAAACATTTGCAAATGAAGACCAAAAGGAAGGTATTTTGTTTAATTGTGATGCAAGAAGCCGCTTAACTACACTATTTAGGTGGGCCAACACGTTTAGGCGGACCAGGTGGTATATATTGTTGGTGTTGGATTTCCATTTTTGGCTCACTGGAACATTATGGGGTGTTTGTTTTGATGGGCGTGCGCCATGGATAGCTAGCGAGTAAATGTTTGCTTTGTAGATGTGTCCTTAGTTTCTTCCCATATTTCATGTTGGATACGATTTGTTCTCCTAAATTGGTTAAGAAATATTGGAAATAACTAACAAAGATAAAAAACATCATGTCATCTAAGATCCACCCCCTCCGCTCGCACGATATTGCCTTGAAAATGGAAATGCTCCCTTTATGTCATGGAAGATCTACATCCTTGCACTCCCCCTTTCCTCACAGGTATATCCTGAAGTCCACTTATTGTAGCACGACAATAAATTCTCTAGCCACCCCTCCATTTGAGACGTACGTACCGGAAGCCTCCCCACCGTCCGAAATTAATGACAGATGTAAGCAAAGTGAGGGGTGGGTCTTGGGACTTACGAGAGGCCATGCGAGAGCCGCAATGCTTGGGTTGTTGACCCCATTTATTCTCCATGTGGATCGCTTCTTGATGGTATCACGCTCGAGTTGGTCACCTCCCATGGCTAAGCCTCGCATCTGGTGTAAACTGAACTTAGGTTAGTAAATTTTGGTGTTTCTATATTTGGTGTTCGATTCTGTTTTCAATTAATTCCTAAAGGGTAGAATGCATTAGGCTAACTAAGGATATGGATACCTTCAATGCTTGGCACCCCGCCAAATTAAATAGAAAAGGTCCCTACCCCATTTTGTGTAGCCACATGACGTGGGAGAAATCACGAAACAGACAAGCCCCATGGGAGAGACTGATTGGAATTGTTGAGAAGAAGAAGTTTTGTAGACTATTAGGCCTTGCGTAGTTGCATACAATGTTGATGTCAAGATCCATATTTTGTGGATGTTTCCTTGTCAAACGGGCCAAATATCCCCTAAATGGGTCATCGGACGATGAAATCGATCTTAGGACACTACCGATTTGGCCAACGGCTTATCAAATCCCTAGTATTTTTAAATCTGGGTTTGAGTTAGAGGAGCGAGAGTCCAGGTCTTTGCGTTTCTAGAGGATTGCCAAAGATGCCCTAAGAGACTATATGACTTGTTCTCACACGTTGCTCTATTAAAACTACAATAGGAAATCAGACTTCACATGCACAAATGTGTGCTGGACCTAGATAAAGCAATAGAGACAATTGAGGTTACGTGTGAGAACATATTAAAACTAATTTCAGTTTTGTGCAATCAAGCGAAAGTAAAGTAATGTGCTTCTCATATTTATGCTTGCACTGATCACATTCATCCATCCACTCGTCCTTATAGCTGTATAGAGTAGGTCACAATAGGGCCATGGGAGAGTGTTGTTTGTAATTAGGCGGTAACTGTGTACAAGACATACAAGACAATCATTGTCCTAGAGCTTATACCATCCATATGCAAATAAAGTGCAAAAGGAAGAAATTTTGTTTAACTCTAAAGCAAGAAGTCGCTTAACTACACTAATTAGGTGGGCCAACATGTCTGGGAGGACTAGGTGGTATTTTTGGGGTGAATTTCCATTTTAAGCTCATTTTAACTCGATGGGGATGTTTGCTTTTTAGGTGTGCCCCATGGACAGCTAGCCAGCAAATGCTAGCATTGTAGATGTGCCGTTTGTTTTTTCCCATATTTCAAGGTAGATATTCATTTTTTATTAAATTTGTTACGAAAACATGGAAATAACTAGAAAAAATGAGAAACACATCACATCATTGAGGATCAGCCCCCCCCCCCCCCCTACACTCGCTTGAGATCGCTTTGGAAAAATGCAAATTATGACTTCACATCATGGAAGATTAATACGTCTCCAACGTATCTATAATTTTTGATGGTTTCATGCTATTATCTTGTCAAACTATGGATGTTTTGTATGGCTTTTATATCTTTTTTGGGACTAACTTATTAACTCAGTGCCAAGTGCCTGTTCCTGTTTTTTCCGTGTTTTTGACCCTTTTCAGAGGAGGATTTTAAACGGAGTCCAAACGGAACGAAACTTTCAAAAAGATTTTTTCCGAAACAGAAGAAGATCGGGGAACTTGAGAACCAAGGCAGGGGACCACCAGGTACCCCACAAGCCCCGTAATCGCGGCCAGGGGGCCCGCGCCTCCCAGGCTTGTGGGCTCCCTGGGCCACCTCTGCCCTAGGTCTTTCGGCTATATATTTCCAAAAATTCCGGAAAATATCAGGAGATCATCGAAAGTACTTTTCCGCCGCCGCAAGCTTCTATCTCCGCAAGATCCCATCTGGGGCACGTTCTACTGCCCTGCCGGAGGGGGGATTCGGATACGGAGGGCTTCTTCATCAACACCATGACCTCTCCGATGATGCGTGAGTAGTTTTCCATAGACCTACGGGTCCATAGCTAGTAGCTAGATGGCTTCTTCTCTCTCTTGGATCTTCAATACAAAGTTCTCCATGATCTTCATGGAGATCTATCCGATGTAATCTTCTTTTGCGGTGTGTTTGTCGAGATCCCATGAATTGTGGATTTAGGATAACATTATCTATGAATCTTCTTTGAGTTTCTTCTGATCTCTTATAAGCATGATTTCATATCCTTGTAATTCTCTTCGAGTTGTGGGTTTTCTTTGCCCAGCTTGATCTATGATTGTTGCAATGGGAGAAGTGCTTGGTTTTGGGTTCATACCTTGCGGTGACATCACCCAATGACAGAAGGGGTAGCGAGGCACGCATCTTGTTGTTGCCATCAAGGGTAAAAAGATGGGGTTTTCATCATTGGATTGAGATTATCCCTCTACATCATGTCATCTTGCTTAAGGCGTTACTCTGTTCGTCATGAACTCAATACACTAGATGCATGCTGGATAGCGGTCGATGTATGGAGTAATAGTAGTAGATGCAGAAAGTATCGGTCTACTTGTCTCGGACGTGATGCCTATATGTATGACCATTGCCTTAGATATCGTCATGACTTTGCACGGTTCTATCAACTGCTCGACAGTAATTTGTTCACCCACCATAATATTTGCTATTTTGAGAGAAGCCTCTAGTGAACACTATGGCCCCCGGGTCTACTTCACACCATATTTTCAGCCTTAGTCTTTTACTTCGTTGCACCTTCCTCCTTCAGATCTCACTTTGCAATCAATCTTGAAGGGATTGACAACCCCTTTATAGCGTTGGGTGCAAGCTCTTTGTGTTTGTGCAGGTACTCTCGACTTGACGAGATTCTCCTACTGGATTGATACCTTGGTTCCCAAACAAAGGGAAATACTTACTGCTCCTGTGTTGCACCACCCTTTCCTCTTCAAGGGAAAAACCAACGCAAGCCCAGTCTCCGTCAACGTGCCAATTTTTGGCGTTGTTGTCTGTTGCCGTAGCAAAGATCCACACCCTTCCACTCACACGAGATCACATCATCTAACCCAAGATCCCTCTTACCCCTTTCCTCACAGAAAATCACATCATAACGTGTGACATATATCCTAAGGTCTAGCATGACAACAAATTCTCTAGCCACCCCGCCACTTGAGACATACCGAAAACCACCCAACATGTGACATTAAACATACATGTAAGAAAGCGAGGGGTGGGCTTGGGAGTTATGAGGGGTCATGCAAGAGATAGAATGCTTGGGCTTTGAATCCACTTTCTCATCCCTCATGAATCGCAGCTCGATGGTCCCACGCCCATGTTGGACTCCTCACGTGGCCGAGCCTAGCATTTGGTATATACCAAACTTCGGTTAGTAAGTTTTGTTCTTTCTATATTTCCTTTTTGAATCCATTGTTTAAGTAAAATGGAAATAACTAGCAACAGTGAAAAACCCATCACATCACTGAAGATCACCCCCACTCCACTCACATGAGATCGCTTTGAAAAAATGAAAATTATTAATTCACATCGTTGAAGATCCACACCCTTCCACTCACACGAGATCACATCATCTAACACGATATCTGTCTTCCCCTTTTCCTCACACAAGATCATGTCATAACGTGTGACATATATCAAAAAATAGGAATTGTAGATTATTGGGCATTGCCTATTTGCATACAGTATTGATTTGGATGGCCCACATGAGTGATTAGGTCGTCCCTGACTTGCACACACGACCACGTGGCACTCACCTTATCCTTAGGGAGCGACTGTGTCGACTATTATGAGACGAAATAAGGTGTCGCCTAGAGTGCTTACGAAATGGGCTAGAACACCATGCTGGGCGACCATCGGCCTTAAGAGTTGATTTTTTTATCTTCTTTTTTTCTTTCTTTTTTATTTATTTTAACAGTTGCCCATTATATTTCACAGTTTATGCTCATATGTATCCAGCCCTGTAACTGTTCAACTACCTACCCACTACAATCACTAGGAAAATGCTCGTACATTTCTACATGCAACATGAATCCATTAATCACAATTTAGCAAATGCGTACACCAATAAGTGAAGCGTTGTTTGATATCATAGTTGAATGTCCGTTATTTGATTTCCATTTTAGGCTCACTCAAACTTCATGGGGTGTTTGTTTTTATCGGCGTGTGCCATGGATAGATAGCGAGTAAATGTTTGCTTTGTAGATGTGTCCTAAGTTTCTTCTCATATTTCATGTTGGATATGATTTGTTCTCCTAAATTGGTTAAGAAATATTGGAAATAACTAACAAAGATAAAAAACATAAGGTCATCAAAGATCCACCCCCTCCGCTCGCACGATATTGCTTTGAAAAATGGAAATAAACCCTTCATGGCATGGAAGATCTACATGCTTCCACTCACGCGATATCGCATCATCTAACCTTGGTCAGTCTTCCCCCTTTCCTCACAGAATATCGCTTCGTAATTCATGAGATATATCCTGAAGTCCACTTATTGTAGCACGGCGATAAATTCTCAAGCCACCCGGCCATTTGAGACATACCGAAAGCCTCCCCACCGTCCGAAATTAATGACACATGTAAGCAAAGTGAGGGGTGGGTCTTGCGACCTACGAGAGGCCATGCGAGAGCCGCAATGCTTGGGTTGTTGACCCCATTTATTCTCCACGTGGATCGCTTCTTGATGGTCTCACGCTCGAGTTGGTCACCTCCCATGCCTAAGCCTCGCATCTGGTGTGAACTGAACTTAGGTTAGTAAATTTTGGTGTTTCTATATTTGTTGTTCGATTCTGTTTTCAATTTATTCCTAAATGGTAGAATGCATTAGGATTACTAAGGATATGGATACCTTCAACGCTTGGCACCCCACCATATTAAATAGAAAAGGTCCCTACCCCATTTTGTGTAGCCACACGAGGTGGGAGAAATCAAGAAACGAACAAGCCCCACGGCTGAGACTGATTGGATTGGTTAAGAAGAAGAAGTTTTGTAGAATATTAGGCCTTGCGTAGTTGCATACAATGTTGAGCTGAAGATCCATATGGTGCGGATCTTTCCTTGTCAAACGGGCCAAATGTCCCCTAAATGGGTCATCGGACGATGAAATCGATCTTAGGACACTACCGATTTGGCTAACGGCTTATCAAATCCCTAGTATTTTTAAGTTGGGTTTGAGTTAGAGGAGCGAGAGTCGAGGTGTTTGCAGTTCTAGAGGATTGCCAAAGATTCCCTAAGAGACTTTGTGAATTGTTCTCAGACGTTGCTCGTATTAAAACTACAATAGGAAATCATACTTCACATGCACAAATGTGTGGTGTACCTAGATAAAGCAATAGAGACAATTGTAGTTACGTGTGAGAACATATTAAAAATAATTTCAGTTTTGTGCAATCAAGGGAAACTAAAGTAATGTCCTTCTCATATTTATGCTCGCATTGATCACATTCATCCATCCACTCGTCCTTATAGCTGTATAGAGTAGGTCACAATAGGGCCATGGGAGAGTGTTGTTTGTAATTAGGCAGTAACTGTGTACAAGACATACAAGACAATCATTGGCCTAGAGCCTATACCATCCATATGCAAATAAAGTGCAAAAGGAAGAAATTTTGTTTAACTGTAAACCAAGAAGCCGCTTAACTACACTATTTAGGCGGGCCAACATGTGTGGGAGGACTAGGTGGTATTTTTGCGGTGACTTTCCATTTTAAGCTCATTGGAACTCGATGGGGATGTTTGCTTTTTAGGTGTGCCCCATGGACAGCTAGCCAGTAAATGCTAGTATTGTAGATGTGCCCTTTGTTTTTTCCCGTATTTCAAGATAGATATGCATTTTTTTCTTAAATTGGTTAAGAAAACATGGAAATAACTAGCAAAAATGAGAAATGCATCACGTCATTGAGTATCACCCCCTGCCTCCACTCGCTTGAGATCGCTTTGAAAAAAATGCAAATTATGACTTCACGTCATGGAAGATCCACGCCCTTCCACTCACACGAGATCACATTACTTAACCCAAGATCCGTCTTACCCGTTTTCTCACAGAAGATCACATCATAAGGTGTGACATATATCCTAAGGTCTAGCATGACAAGGAATTCTCTCGCCACCCCACCACATGAGACATACCAAAACCCACCCCACCATTTGACATTAAATATACATGTAAGAAACCGAGGGGTGGGCTTGGGACTTATGAGAGTCATGCGAGAGATAGAATGCTTGGGCTATCATTCCCCTTTCTCCTCTCTCGTGAATCGCTGCTCGATGGTCCCACGGCCATGTTGGACACCTCAAGTGGCCGAGCCTGGCATTTGGTATATACCTAACTTCGGTTAGTAAGTTTTGTTGTTTCTATATTTCCTTTTTGATTCCGTTGGTTAAGTAAAATCGAAATAACTAGCAACAGTGAAAAACCCATCACATCACTGAAGATCACACCCAATCCACTCACATGAGATCGCTTTTAAAAAATGAAATTTATCACTTCACATCATTGAAGATCCACACCCTTCCACTCACACGAGATCACATCATCTAACCCGAGATCAGTCTTCCCCTCTTCCTCACACAAGATCATGTCATAACGTGTGACATATATCGTAATGTCTAGCATGAAAAAAAATTCTCTAGCCGCACTGCCATTGAGATGTAACGAAACCCACAGCACATCCTGACATGAAACATACATGCAAGAAAACGAGGCGTGGGTTTTGGGCCTTATGAGAGGTCAAGCAAGAGCCACAAAGCTTGGGTCGTCAATCCCCTTTATCCTCCCTTGTGGATCGCTGCTCGATGATCCCATGACAATGTTGGGAACCTCACATGGCTGACCCTGGCATTTGGTATATAAACTTCGGCTAGTAAGTTTTGGTGTTTCTATATTTCCTTTTTGATTCAGTTTTCGACTTATACTGAAAGAGTATCCTCTGTCCGGTTCACCAAGGATATGGATGACTTCCTCCCAAGGAATACCACCCTATTAAATAGTCAAGCTCCTGCCCCCATTTTCTGCAACCTGGTGATGTGGTACTAATAACCAAATGGACAAGCCCCACGGGAGAGACTCAAGTGTGTGGGTAAGAAAATTAGGTTTTGTAGATTATTGGGCATTGCCTATTTGCATACAGTACTGAGGTGGATGGCCCACATCAGTGATTAGGTCGTCCCTGACTTGCACACATGACCACATGGCACTTACCTTATCCTTAGGGAGCGACTATGTGTCAACTATTGTCAGACGAAACAAGGTGTCGCCTAGAGTGCTTACGAAATGGGCTAGAACACCATGTTGGGCGACCATCGTCCTTAAGAGTTGATTTTTTATCTTCTTTTTTCTTTCTTTTCTATTTGTTTTAACAGTTGTCCATTATATTTCACAGTTTATGCTCATATATATCCACCCCTGTAACTACTCAACTACCGACCCATTATAATCACTAGGAAAATGCTCGTGCATTTCTATATGCAACATGAATCCATTAATCACAATTTAGCAAATGTGTACACCAATAAGTGAAGCATTGTTTCATATCATAGTTGAATGTCCATTATTCGATATCATAGGTTAATATCCGTGAATTGGGACCAGGTATATATTACTATGATGATCAAAGGCATGAGAAACACAAAAATCAAGCACAACAAAAGATTGCAACTAACAACTTCAACAAACCAACATCGCAACATATGAATTAAACAAAACTAAGAAGTCTTTGAACAAACAACATTTAACATTATACTAATTGAGTATGCTTAATTTGCACGATACAATGGTTCACGAGGAAACAAGTATGTGCAGAGTGATACAAGTTTGGTCTATTCAACAAAACACATCAAATTTCCCGACTTAGGCATTTATCTCAAAAGTATTCAAAGTCTTTATCTAGATAGATCCAAACAAATATACAAGGATGAGAACTTCCAAATAATCTTATAGATTGTGAATCTAGCAACATGAGTATCAATTCTACACTTTCCACATAGGCAATACAATTTTGACTAGTGGGTTGTGCTAGTTTCCCGAAACAAGATCAAGCGGCAGGTTGGTGTTAATTCACCTAGGTGTAGAACCTTCTTTATCTGAACACCAATCCAAAGCACCATGCTTGTTGCTTCGGAGATCACTTGTAGAGTTGGTGCGTCTTGGGACGATGAGGGACTAGAGGAGTAGGCGGCACTATTTTTCTGAGAGGCGGGCCTACTACTGGTCGGGTCAGACTGTGCTATGCATCACAATTCTTGATCTTGTTTGTAATTGAAGAGGGGTCCCGAGGCAGGATGGGGCTCACATGAGGGCTTGATAAGTTGCATTAGAGTGTGCTTCGAGGATCACTTGAAGACTCAGAGCGGCACCGATTATAGAGAGCATGGGAAATGCTTGGTTTCTTGAAGGCTATGATTTGTTTTGTGCTAGAGGATTTATATGTGGTCATATGGAGTCGGGCCATAAAATTTATTTGAGAAATTGAAGGGAAAAAGTTAAGAGAAACTTAGAGTTGTTCTTTATGGAGGGCGATAGGCCCAAGTTGCATCTTTGTTGGTTTTGGGTGATGAGAATTGGAGATTAGGAGGAAAGAGGATATTCTATGTTAGAAAAAAAACATTGAAGATTTCTAATTTGGCTATATGAGTGCGATCTATTATGTTCAACATTTAGATTCAGTTCTGTGCCCAACACTTCTTCCGAAACTGGTTTTGATTCCGTTTTTGTTGTATGTGTCTAGTTTTTAGAATGGAGACTCGCGCACCGCTTATGACTGATCAACTAGACTCTACTTATTATGGATTTTCCTTGTCTACCCTCCTTGCATGACCAAAGATCTAAATGATTTATTGCTTTTGCCATGCCTTAGGTAAATGTTTCTTTTTTCGAAGCCTACGTTAGTTTCAAAATGCGCAAGTTTAGTTAGCCAAAAATGTAAGTTCGATTTTTTTCAAAAAGAAAGTTTAGAGTGGATTTTGGACGTTTTTACAAAGTGTGAAATACACTTTTTTAGAAAACATTTGTACTTATATGAAAAAATAACCTATTACTACTTAGTATTGGAATGTGTGTGCGAGCGTTATTGATTATTTAGAGCCCAGTATGGTATCCATTGCCTATCCAACACTCTATCCAAACATCAAAACACTATTGACGTAACACAAGGTAAGAAATCAATGCCAGTGAAGGTATATATACATATTCATTTTTTAAGAAATGTTATCCTCAACCACGAGGGGAAGCCCCCGTGTAACGATCTCCAACCAAAACTACAAACTTACGTGAATAAACATTGTGACTCATTAGCACAGTTAGCTTGTATTGAAAGTATAATATGATATCATACTTCACATGCACAAGTGTGGTGTACTTGGATAGAGCATTAGTGACCATTGTAATTCCATGTGAGAATATATAACAAGATTTCTAGTTTTGGGTAACCAAGGGAAAGTAATGCAATGTCCCTCACATATGTATTCCTCCTCTGGAATACATTCATCCATCCTCTCGTCCTCCGAGATGTATAGAGTAGGGCACAATAGGTTAATGGGGGAAACTTGTTTGTAATTAGGTATTGTGTACAAAACATTCAAGATAATCATTGGCCTAAGACTATACCAAAAATTTGCAAATGAAGAGCAAAAAGGAAGATATTTTGTTTAATTGTGATGCAAGAAGCCGCCTAACTACACTATTTTGGTGGGCCAACACGTGTAGGCGGACCAGGTGGTATATATTGTTGTTGTTAGATTTCCATTTTAGGCTCACTGGAACTTCATGGGGTGTTTGTTTTTATGGGCGTGCGCCATGGATAGCTAGCGAGTAAATGTTTGCTTTGTAGGTGTGTCCTTAGTTTCTTCCCATATTTCATGTTGGATATGATTTGTTCTCTTAAATTGGTTAAGAAAAATTGGAAATAACTAACAAAGATAAAAAATATCATGTCATCGAAGATCCACCCCCTCCGCTCGCACGATATTGCTTAGAAAAATGGAAATAATCCCTTCATGTCTTGGAAGATCTACATCCTTCCACTCACGCGATATCGCATCATCTAACCTGGGTCAGTCTTCCCCCTTTCCTCACAGAATATCACGCCGTAATGCATGAGATATATCCTGAAGTCCACTTACTGTAGCACGACAATAAATTCTCTAGCCACCCCGCCATTTGAGACGTACCGGAAGCCTCCCGACCTTCCAAAATTAATAACACATGTAAGAAAAGTGAGGGTGGGTCTTGGGACTTACGAGAGGCCATGCAAGAGACGCAATGCTTGGGTTGTTGACCACATTTATTCTCCACGTGGATCGCTTCTTAATGGTCTCATGCTCGAGTTGGTCACCTCCCATGGCTAAGCCTGGCATCTGGTGTAAACTAAACTTAGGTAAGTAAATTTTGGTGTTTCTATATTTGTTGTTTGATTCTGTTTTCAATTTATTCCTAAAAGGTAGGATGCATTAGGCTAACTAAGGATATGGATACCTTCAACGCTTGGCACCCCACTATATTAAATAGAAAAGGTCCCTACCCCATTTTGTGTAGCCACACGATGTGGGAGAAATCACGAAACGTACAAGCCCCACGGGAGAGACTGATTGGATTGGTTGAGAAGAAGAAGTTTTGTAGAATATTAGGCCTTGCGTAGTTGCATACAATGTTGAGGTGGACGGCCCCCCATGAGTCACTAGATCGTCCTTCATTCGCACACAACCACACATAACACACACCTTATCGTCAGGGGCGCAACTATGTGTTCCCTATTGAAATACCAAACAAGGTCTCGCCTGAAGTGCTTACGAAATGGACCATCCCAGCATGTCGGGGACTCATGGGCCTTAAGAGCTCATTTTTATTTTCTTTATTTTTTATTATTTTCATCTTTTCCTTCTTTTTTACTTTATTCTATATTTATTTTCATAGTTGTGCCATTTATATTTCACAGTCTACGCTCTTATATGTCCAACCCTTTAATTGCTCAACTACCTACCCACTACAATCACTAGGAAAATTCTTGTGCATTGCTACGGGCAACGTGAATAAATTAATCATAATTTAGAAATTGTATTGACCCATAAGTGAAGCATTATTTGATCTTATAGTTGAATGTCCATTATTTGATATCATAGTTTAATGTCAATGAGTAGCGACAAGATATATATATTACTATGATGACCAAAGGCGTGAGAAAGACAAAATTGGAGCACAACAAAATAGTTTCCAACAATTGCCAAAATACGATCTTGCAACTTAGAAAATAAATAAACCGGGAGCACAACATTTGAAGTCAACATAACTGACACTCCTTTGCGCAAACAAGATTTAACATAATCCTAATTTAGTATGCCTCACTTGGATGGTACTAGTTCACGAGGAAACAAGTTTGTGATGAGTGTTACAACTTTGGTCGATTCAATAAAACACATGAAATTTCCTGAATTAGGCATCTATCTAATAAGTATTGAACGTGTGAGTTTCTTTGTCTAACTATAGCCAAATAGATATGTTAGCATGAGAACATCAAAATGACATTGTAGACTGCAAAGCTAGTAACATGAGTATCAATTCTACACTTTCCACTTGGCAATGCAAGTTTAATTAGTGGGTTTTTCTTGTTTCTTCAAACAACATCAAGCCAGAGGTTGGTGTTAATTCACCTTGGTATAGAACCTTCCTTTCCCTTAACACCAATCCAAAGCACCATGGATGCTGGTTTGGAGATAGTTTGTAGAGTCGGAGCTCCTCGGGGCGATGAGGGATTGGAGGAGTAGGTGGTGCAATTTTTCCTAGAGGGGGTCCTACTCTGGTCTGGTCGGACTTTGTTATGTATCGCAATCCCTGCTCTTGCTCAGAATAAAAGAGGAGCCCAAAGGCGGGTGGGCGCTCACACGAGGGCTCGGTGAGGTAGGTTTGAGTGTGCTTCGGAGATAATTTGAAGACTCAAAGTGGCACCGGGTAGAGATATCATGGGGCATGCTGGGATTCTTGAAGGTTATCATCTCTTTTGTGCTAGAGGATAGAGATGTGGTCGGATGGAGTTGGGCCATGAAAATATCTTGCGATAATGAAGGGAGAAGTCAAGGGAAACTTAGAGTTGTTCTTCATGGAGGGGTATATTACCAGGTGGCCTCTCTGTTGCATTTAGTGTGATGAACATGGGAGATTGGGAGAAAATAGAACATGTTACGTTAGAAAACAAAAATTCAAGACTCTGAGTTTGGATGTATCATCACGAACTATTTGGTTCGGCCTTCAAATTCACTTTCGTGCCCAACACTTCTCCCCCAAACTGGTTTTGATCCTGCTTTTTGTAGTTATTGTGTACTTGGTGCAATGGAGACTCAAGCACCATTCGTGATCGATCAACTGGACTTGACTTATTATGGCTTCTCCTTGTCTAAGCATCTTACATGATCCAAGATCTAAATAATATATCAATTTTGCCAAGCCTTAAGAAAATGGTTTCTTTTTTTGAATATCTCGGGTTAGTTTTCAAAACATGCAAGTTTACTTATTCAAAAATGTTAGTTTCATATTTTTAATGCGTAAAGTGTATTTTGGACATTTTTACAAAGTGAAAAATATACTTTCTTAGAAAACATTGGTACCTAGGAATTTATCTCAAAATATTAGAAGTGTCACTTTGTTTGTCTCACTACAACCAAAAATTTCAAATGTAAATAATTTATCGTTATTACCCATAATCAAAGGTTTTCAAATGTGAATTCTCGTATCTAAAAAGTGATGCTCGCATAAGAACTTCCAAACAATATTGTAGATTGCAAAGCGAGCAACATGAGTATCAATTCTACACTTTCCGCATAGGCAATATAAATTTAATTAGTGGATTGTATTTCTTTTATCAAAAAATTAAAATCAAGAGGTTGGTGTTAATTCACCTAGGTGTAGAATCTTCCCATTGTCGAACACCAATCCAAAGTAATATGGCTTGTTGCTTCGGAGACTTCTTCTAGATTCAGAACTCCTCGGAGCAATGATGTATTGGATGAGTAGGCGGCACAATTTTTCCTAGAGGGGGTGGGGCTACTACTAGTCGAGTCACACTCTGTTTTGCATCACAAGTCATACTGGTCCCAGGGATGGTTGGGACTCACGCAAGGGATCGATGAGGTGCGACAAGTGTGCATTGCATATCGCTTGTAGACTCGGAGAGGCACTAAGAATAGAGTTCATGGGGTAACACGAGTTCATGAAGGATGTGATTTGTTTCGTGCTAGAGGATAGAGATGTGGTCATATGGAGTTGGGACCGTGCATATGGGATCAAGTTTCATAGTCAAATTGGCAAAATATCCTCTAGATGGGTCATCGGTCGATGAAATCGGTCTTAGGACACTACCAATTTGCCAAACGGCTTATCAAATCCCTGGTATTTTTAAGTTGGGTTTTGGTTATAGGTGAGAGAGTCTAGGTGTTTGCGATTCTAGAGGATTGCCAAACATGCCCTAAGAGACAATATGACTTGTTCTCACACCTTGCTAGTATTCAAAGTACAATAGGAAATCATACTTCACATGCACAAATGTGTGGTGTACCCGGATAAAGCAATAGAGACCATCGTAATTACGTCTAAGAACATATTAAAAAGAATTTTAGTTTTATGCAATCAAGGGAAAGTAATGTAATGTCCCTCTCATATTTATTCCCGCTCTAAATACATTCATCCATCCACTCGTCCTTACAGTTGTACAGAGTAGGGCACAATAAGGCCATCGAAGAGTGTTGTTTGTAATTAGGTGGTTATTGTGTACAAGACATACAACACAATCATTGGCCTACAGGCTATACTATACATTTGCAAATAAAGTGCAAAAGGAAGTATTTTGTTTAACTATAAAGCAAGAAGTTTCTTAACTACACTATTTAGGCGGGCCAACACGTGTGGGAGGAGTAGGTGGTATTTTTGGTGGTGCATTTCCATTTTAAGCTCATTGGAACTTGATGGGGATGTTTGTTTTTTAGGTGTGGCCCATGGACAGCTAGCCAGCAAATATTAGCATTATAGATGTGCCCTTAGTTTTTTCCCGTATTTCAACACAGATATGCATTTTTTATTAAATTGGTTAAGAAAAAATGGAAATAACTAGCAAGAGTGAAAACACATCGTGTCATTTAAGATCACCCCCTCCACTCGCTTGAGATCGCTTTGAGAAATGCAAATTATCACTTCACGCCATGGAAGATCCACACCCTTCCACTTACACGAGATCACACCATCTAACCCAAGATCTGTCTTCCCCCTTTCCTCACAGAAGATCACATCATAACGTGTGACATATATCCTAAGGTCTAGCATGCCAATAAATTCTCTAGCCGCCCCGCCAATTGAGACGTACGAAACCCACCCCAGCATGTGACATTAAACATACATGTAAGAAAGCGAGGGGTGGGTTTGGGACTTATGGGAGGTCATGCGAGACCCACAATCCTTAGGCTATCAATCCCCTTTCTCCTCCCTCGTGAATCGCTGCTCGATGGTCCCACGCCCATGTTGTACACCTCACGTGGTTGAGCCTGGCATTTGGTATATACCAAACTTTTGTAAGTAAGTTTTGTTGTTTCTATATTTCATTTTTGATTCAGTTTTCGATTTATATTGAAAGGGTAGCCTATGTTGGGTTCATTAAGGATATGGATACCTTCCACGCGTGGCATACCGCCCTATTAAGTAGTCAAGCTGTCGCCCCCATTTTGTGCAGCCTGGTGATGTGGTACTAATCACTAAACGGACAAGCCCCATGGGAGAGACTGATTAGTGCAGGTAAGAAAAATAAGTTTTGTAGAGTATTGGGCATTGCCTAGTTGCATACAATATTGAGGTGGACGACCCACATGAGAGATTTGGTTGTCCCTGAATCGCACACACGACCACATGGCACTCACCTTATCCTTAGGGAAGCGACTATGTGTCGACTATTGTGAGGCCAAACAAGGTGTCGCCTCGAGTGCTTATGAAATGGGCTAGCACAGTACTCATGGGAACCATCGGCCTTCAGAGTTGGTTTTTTATCTTTTTTTTTGCTTTCTTTTACATTTATATTCACATATGTCCATTATATTTCACAGTTTATGCTCATATATATCCACCCCTTTAACTGCTCAGCTACGGACCCACTACAATCACTACGAAAATGCTCGTGCATTGCTACATGCAACATGAATCAATTAATCACAATTTAGCAACTACATCCACCAATAAGTGAAGCACTATTTGATATCATAGTGGAATGTCCATTATTCGATATCAAAGTTTAATATCCAAGAATTGCGATCGGGTATATATTACTATGATGACCAAAGGCGTGAGAAAAACAAAAAATCAAGCCCAACAAAATATTTCCCAACAACCACCAAAATAGATTGCAACTAAGAAATTAAAGAAACCAATATCACAACATCTGAAGTGAACAAAACTAAGACTCCTTTGAACAAACAAAGATTTAACATGATACTAATTGGGTATGGTCAATTTGCACAATACTAGTTCACGAGGAAAGAAGTTTGTGCTAAGTGATACAAGTTTGGTCTATTCAATAAAACACATCAAATTATTGACTTCGGCATTTATCTCAAAAGTATTGAAAGTGTTAGCTTCTTTATCTAGAAATAGCCAAAAAAATATAGTCGGATGAGAACTTCCAAATAACCTTGTAGATTGTGAATCTAGTAACATGAATATCAGTTCTACACTTTCCACATAGGCAATACAGTTTTAACTAGTGGGTTGTGCTTGTTTCCTGGAAAAAGATCAAGTGGGAGGTTGGTGTTAATTCACCTAGGTGTAGAACCTTTCTATCGTTGAACACCAATCCAAAGCACCAAGCTTGTTGCTTCGGAGATTTCTTATAGAGTCGGTGCTTCTCGGGACGATGACGGGGTGGAGGAGTAGGTGGAACTATTTTTCCTAGAGGCGGGCCTACTAATAGTTGGGTCAGACTCTAGTGCACATCAGAATCCATGTTATTGTTTGGAATTTAAGAGGAGTGTCGGTGCAGGATGGGGCTCACAGGAGGGCTTGATGAGCCGCATTAGAGTGTGCTTTGCAGATCACTTGAAGACTCATAGAGGCACCGATTAGATAGAGCAGGGGGCATTCTTGGGTTCTTGAAGGCTATGTTTTGTTTTGTGCTAGAGGATTTAGATGTGGTCATATGCAGTTGGTCCATGGAAATATCTTGAGAAAATGAAGGGAAAGTTAAGGGAAGCTTAGAGTTGTTCTATATGGACAGTGATAGGCCCAAGTGGCATCTCTATTGGTTTTTGGGAGATGATCATGGGAGATTGGGAGGAAAGAGGATATGTTATGTTAGAAAAAAAACTGACGATTCCGAGTTTGGCTATATCAGCACGAACTATTATGTTCAGCCTTCAAATTCAATTCCGTGCCCAACACTTCTTTCAAAACTAGTTTTGATCCCGTTTTTCTAGTATGCGTGCAGTTTTTAGAATCGAAACTCACGCACCACTTGTGACCGATCAACTAGAATCTACTTACTATGGGTTTTCCTTGTCTAGCCATCTTGCATGACCAAAGATCTAAATGATATATTAGTTTTGCCATGCCTTAAGTAAATGTTTCTTTTTTTAGAAGTCTATGTTAGTTTCAAAATTTTGAAAGTTTAGTTAGCCGACAATGTAAGTTCCTTTTTTCAAAAAGAAAGTGTAAACTGGTTGGACGCTCTTACAAAGTGTGAAATACATTTTGTTAGAAATCATTGGTACTTATATGAAAAAAACAACCTATTACTTCTTAGTATTGAAACATGTTTTCTAGGGTTATTGATTATTTCGAGCCTAGTGTCGTATCCATTGCCTATCCAACACTCTATCCAAACTTCAAAACATTATTACCGTAACACTAAGTAACAAATCAATGCCTTGTGAAAGTATATATACACATTGATTTGATAAGAAATATTATCCTCAACCACGAGGGGAAGCGCCTCTTGTAACGATCTCCACCCGAAAGTACATACTTACGTGAAAAAACATTGTGACTCATTAGCACGGTTAGCTTGTATTGAAAGTACAATAGTATATCATACTTCACATGCACAAGTGTGGTGTACTTGGATAAAGCATTAGAGACCATTTTGTAATTCCATGTGAGAATATATAATAACAATTTTAATTTTGGGTAAGCAAGGGAAAGTAATGCAATGTCCCTCACACATTTATTCCTCCTCTGGAATACATTCATCCATCCTCTCGTACTCCCATGTGTATAGAGTAGGGATCAATAGGTTCAAGGGGGGAATATTGTTTGTACTTAGGTATTGTTTACAAGACATACAAGGCAAGTATTGGCCTACGACTATACCAAAAATTTGCAAATGAATTGCAAAAGGAAGATATTTTGCTTAATTGTAATGTAAGAAGCCACTTAACTGCACTATTTAGGCGGACCAACACGTGTGGGAGGACCAGGTGGTATATATTGTTGGGGTGGATTTCCATTTTAAGCTCATTGGAACTTCATGGGGGTGTTTGGTTTTTTGGGCGCGCGCCATGGATAGCTAGCGACTAAATGTTTGCTTTGTAGATGTCTCCTTAGTTTCTTCCCATATTTTATGTCCGATATGATTTTTTTATTAAATTGGTTAAGAAAAATGCAAATAACTAACAAAACTGAAGAAAAAAAACATCATGTTATGGAAGATCCACCCCCTCTGCTCGCACGATATTGCTTTGAACAAATGGATATAATCCCTTCACCTCGTGGAAGATCCACATCCTCCACTCATGCGAGATTGCATCATCTAACCCGAGTCCGTCTTCCCCCTTTCCTCATAGAAAATCACATCGTAACGCGTGATATATAACGTGAAGCCCACTTATTGCAGCATGACAATAAATTCTCTAGCCACACCACCATTTGAGACATACGAGATTCCTCCCCACCGTCCGAAATTAAACACACATGTAAGGAAAGTGAGGGGTGTGTCTTGGGCCTTACCAGAAGTCATGGGAGAGCCGCAATTCTTGGGTTTTTGACCCCATTTATTTTCCCTCGTGGATCGTTGCTCTATGGTCTCATGATCGTGTTAGGCACCTCCCATGGCTAAGTCTGGCATTTGGTATAAACTAAACTTTGGTTAATGAATTTTGGTGTTTATATATTTGTTGATCGATTCGGTTTTCAGTTTATACCTAGAGGGTAGCATGCGTTGAGCTAATTAAGTATATGGAAATCTTCAAGGCTTAGCACTTCACTGTATTAAATAGAAGAGGTCCCAACCGCATTTTGTGTAGCTTGAAGATGTGGGACTAATCACCAAACGGGTAAGCCCCACGGGAGACAGATATTGGTCTCGGAGAGAAGAAGTTTTGTGGAGTATTAGGCCTTGCGTAGTTGCATACAATGTTGAGGTGGACGGCCCCCCATGAGTCATTAGGTCGTCCTTGACTCGCACATGACCACAGATGACACTCATCTTATCCTTAGGGGCGCGACTATGTGTTGCCTATTGCGATACCAAACAAAGTCTCGCGTGAACTGCTTATGAAATGGGCCATCCCAGCATATCGGGGGCTCCTAGGCCTTAATAAATAAATAAAATTCATTGTTATTTTTATTTTTTCATCTATCGCTTCTTTTTTTGATTTTTTATATTTAATTTCATAGGTGTGCCATTATATCTCACAGTTTACGCTCTTATATGTCCACCCCTTTAATTTCTCAACTACCGACCCACTACAATCGCTTGGAAAATTCTTGTGCATTGCTACGCGCAACGTGCATAAATAAAGCACAATTTCGCAATTGTGTCGACCCATAGGTGAGGCATTATTTGATCTCATAGTTGAATGTCCATTATTCGATACCATAGTTTAATGTCCATGAATTGCGACAATATATATATATATATATATATATATATATATATATATATATATATATATATATATATATGTTATTGAGATGACCAAAGGCGTGAGGAAGACAAAAATTGAGCACAACAAAATATTTGCCAACAATTGCCAAAAACAAGCTTGCAACTTAGAAAATAAAGAAACCAGCAGCACAATACCTGAAGTTAACATAACTGACACTCCTTTGCAGAAATAAGATTTAACATGATACTAATTTGGTATGCCTCACTTGGAGGGTACTAGTTCACGAGGAAACAAGTTTGTGCTGAGTGATACAAATTTGGTCGATTCAATAAAACAGATGAAATTTCCTGAGTTAGGCATTTATCTAATAAGTATTGCACGTGTTAATTTCTTTGTCTAACTATAGCCAAAAAAGTTATGTTAGCATCAGAACTTCGAAATGAAAGTGTCGACTACAAAGCTAGTAACATGATCAATTCTGCACTTTCCACTTGGTAATGCGAGTTTAATTAGTGCGTTTTCCTTATTTCCAGAAATAACATCAAACCAGAGGTTGGTGTTAATTCACCTAGGTGTAGATCCTTCCTTTCACTCAAAACCAATCCAAAGCACCATGATTCCTGCTTTGGATATAGTTTGTAGAGTTAGAGATCCTCGGGGTGATAAGGGATTGGAGGAGTAGGAGGCGCGGATTTTCCTATAGGAGGTTCTACTTTTGTCTGGTCAAACTCTATTGCGCATCGCGATCCTTGCTCTTGTTCAGAATAATACAGGATCCCCAGGGCGGGGTGGAACTCAAGCGAGTGCTCGATGAGGTAGGTACGAGTGTGCTTTCGAGATAACTTGAAGACTCATAGAGGCACCGGGTATAGAGATCATGGGGCATGCTGGGGTTCTTGAATGTTATGCTTTGTTTTGTGCTAGAGGATAGAGATGTGGTCGGATGGAGTTGAACCATGACAATATCTTGCAAAAATGAAGGGGAAAAGTCCAGGGAAACTTAGAGTTGTTCTTCATGGAGGGGGGTATTACCAGGTGGCCTCTCCGTTGCGTTAAGTGTGATGAACATGCGAGATTGGGGGGAAATAGGACATGTTACATTAGAAAGCAAACTTTCAAGACTCAGAGTTTGGCTATATCATTATGAACTAGTCGGTCGGGCCTTCAAATTCACTTTCATGCCCAACACTTCTCCCCCAAATTGGTTTTGATCCCGCTTTTGTTGCTATTGTGCAGTTTGTGGAACGGGGACTCACGCACCATCCGTGACCGATCAACTGGAGTTCAATTATTATGGCTTCTCCTTGCCTAAGCATCTTACATGATCCAATATCTAAATAATATATTAGTTTTGCCAAGCCTTAAACACATGGTTTCTTTTTTCGGAAATCTCAGGTTAGTTTTAAAAACCGCAAGTTTAGTTATTCAAAAATGTAAGTTTCATATTTTTAATGCGTGAAGTAAAAAATATATATATTTAGATAACATTGGTCCATAAGATGAAAAACAATCAATAGGAACATATCAATGGTTAGTATTGAATGGGTGAATTACGGTTATTGATAATTTAAAACCCTCTATCATATCAATTGCCCCTCCAACCGTCGATCTAAACTTCAACTCATTACGACCACAATACAAAGTAACAAATCAATGCTTTGTGAAGGCAGATATACATGTTGAACTGATAATAAACGTTATCCTGAACAATGAGTGGAAGCGCCTAATGTAATGAGCTCCACCCGGAAATGCATACTTACATGAAAAACTCATTGTGACATGTTTAAGAATCTGCTTAAGTACAATATTTCTATAGTGAACAAAAGTAAGACTCCTTTAAGAAGTCAAGATTTAACATGTTACTAATTAGGTACACCTGATTTGCACGGTACTAGTTCACGAGGAAACAATTTGCGATGAGTGATACTTATTCCGTCTATTCAATAAGACAGGTCAAATTTCCCAACTTAAGAATTTATCTAAAAAGTATTAAAAGTGTCACTTTGTTTATTTAACTATAGCCAAAAAATTGAAATGTAATTAATTTATCTTTATTACCCATAATCAAAGGTTTTCAAATGTGAATTATGCTATCGAAAAAGTGATGCTAGCATGAGAACTTCCAAATAATTTTATAGATTGCAAAGCGAGCAACATGAGTATGAATTCTACATTTCCGCATAGGCAATATAAATTTAATTAGTGGATTGTGTTTCTTTTATCAAAAAAGTAAAATCAGTAGGTTGGTATTCATTCACCTAGGTGTAGAACCTTCCCTTTGTTGAACACCAATCCAAAGCAACATGGCTTGCATCTTTGGAGACTTCTTCTAGAGTGAGAACTCCTCGGAGCAATGAAGTATTGGAGGAGTAGGTGGCATTATTTTTCCTTGAGGGGGTGGGGCTACTACTGGTCGGGTCAGAATCTATTTTTCATCACATTCCATACTCTTGCTCGTCACACAAGAGGGGTCCCAGGTCTGGTTGGGACTCGGGCGAGGGATCCATGAATTTCTACAAGTGTGCATTGCATATCGCTTGTAAACTCAGAGAAGCACCAAGGAGAGAGGTCATGGGGTCAGACGAGTTCATGAAGGATGTGCTTTGTTTCATGCTAAAGGATGGAGGTGTGGTCATATGGAGTTGGGCCGGTCCATATGGTGCGGATGATTCCTTGTCACACGGGCCAAATATCCCCTAAATGGGTCATTGGACGATGAAATCGATCTTAGGACACTACCGATTTGGCTAACGGCTTATCAAATCCCTAGTATTTTTAAGTTGGGTTTGAGTTAGAGGAGCGAGAGTCGAGGTGTTTGTGGTTCTAGAGGATTGCAAAGATGCCCCAAGAGAGACTTTATGACTTATTCTCACACGTTGCCCGTATTAAAACTACAATAGGAAATCATACTTCACATGCACAAATGTGTGATGTACCTAGATAAAGCAATAGAGACAATTACGTGTGAGAACATATTAAAAATAATTTCAGTTTTGTGCAATCAAGGGAAAGTAAAGTAATGTCCTTCTCATATTTATTCTTGCACTGATCACATTCATCTATCCGCTCGTCCTTATAGATGTATAGAGTAGGGCACAGTAGGGCCATGGGAGAGTGTTGTTTGTAATTAGGCGGTAACTCTGTACAAGATATACAAGACTATCATTGGCCTAGAGACGATACCATACATATGCAAATAAAGTGCAAAAGGAACAAATTTTGTTTAACTGTACAGCAAGAAGCCGCTTAACTACACTATTTAGGCGGGCCAACATGTGTGGGAGGACTAGGTGGTATTTTTGGGGTGAATTTCCATTTTAAGCTCATTGGAACTCCATGGGGATGTTTGTTGTTTAGGTGTGCCCCATGGACACCTAGCCAGCAAATGCTAGCATTGTAGATGTGCCCTTAGTTTTTTCTCGTATTTCAAGGTAGATATGCATTTTTTATTAAATTGGTTAAGAAAACATGGAAATAACTAGCAACAATGAAAAACACATCACGTCATTGATGATCACCCCCCCCCCCCACCGGCGCCTCCACTCGCTTGAGATCGCTTTGAAAAAATGCAAATTATGACTTCACGTCATGGAAGATCACATCATAACGTGTGACATATATCATAAGGTCTAGCCTGACAATAAATTATATTGCCACCCCGCCACTTGAGACATACCGAAACCCACCCCACCATGTGACATTAAACATACATGTAAGAAAGCGAGGGTTGGGCTTGGGACTTATGAGAGGTCATGCGAGAGATAGAATGCTTGGGCTATCAATCCCCTTTCTCCTCCCTCGTGAATCGCTGTTCGATGGTCCCACGCCCATGTTGGACACCTCACGTGGCCGAGCCTGGCATTTGGTATATACCAAACTTCGGTTAGTAAGTTTTGTTGTTTCTATATTTCCTTTTTTGATTCAGTTTTTGAATTATACTAAAAGGATAGCCTTTGTTGAGTTCATCAAGGATATGGATACCTTCCATGCGTGGCATACCGCCGTATTAAATAGTCAAGCTCTCGTCCCATTTTGTGCATCCCGGTGATGTGGAACTAATCACCAAATCGACAAGCCCCGCAGGAGAGACTAATTGGTGCGTGTAAGAAAAATAAGTTTTGTAGAGTATTGGGCATTGCGTAGTTGCATACAATATTGAGTTGTACTACCCACATGAGTGATTATGTCATCCCTGACTCGCACACAAGACCACATGACACTGACCTTATCCTTAGGGGAGCGACTATGTGTCGACTATTGTGAGACCAAACAAGGTGTTGCTTGGAGTGCTTACGAAATGGGCTAGCACAATACGCTCGGAGACCATCGGCCTTCAAAGTTGGTTTTTTATCTTCTTTTTGTGCTTTCTTTTATATTTATATTCATAGTCGTTGATTATATTTCATAGTTTATGCTCATATATGTCCACCCCTTTAACTGCTCAACTACGAAACCACTACAATCACTAGGAAAATGCTCGTGCATTGCTACATGCAACATGATCAATTAATCAGAATTTAACAGATGCATCCACCAATAAGTGAAGCATTATCTGATATCATAGTTGAATATCCATTTTTCGATATCATAGTTTAATATCCATGAATTGCGACCAAATATATATTACTATGATGACCAAAGGCGTGAGAAACACAAAAATCAGCCACAACAAAACATTTTCCAACAACTGCCAAAAAAAGATTGCAACTAAGAAATTAAAGAAAACAACATCACAACATCCGAAGTGAACAAAACTAAGACTCCTTTGAACAAACTGTTGGAATTATGCCCTAGAGGCAATAATAAATGTAGTTATTATTATAATTCCTGTATCAAGATAATCGTTTATTATCCATGCTATAATTGTATTGAATGAAGACTCATTTACATGTGTGGATACATAGACAAAACACCGTCCCTAGCAAGCCTCTAGTTGGCTAGCCAGTTGATCAAAGATAGTTAGTGTCTTCTGATTATGAACAAGGTGTTGTTGATTGATAACTGGATCACGTCATTGGGAGAATCACGTGATGGACTAGACCCAAACTAATAGACGTAGCATGTTGATCGTGTCATTTTGTTGCTACTGTTTTCTGCGTGTCAAGTATTTATTCCTATGACCATGAGATCATATGACTCACTGACACCGGAGGAATGCTTTGTGTGTATCAAACGTCGCAACGTAACTGGGTGACTATAAAGATGCTCTACAGGTATCTCCGAAGGTGTTAGTTGAGTTAGTATGGATCAAGACTGGGATTTGTCACTCCGTGTGACGGAGAGGTATCTCGGGGCCCACTCGGTAATACAACATCACACACAAGCCTTGCAAGCAATGTAACTTAGTGTAAGTTGCGGGATCTTGTATTACGGAACGAGTAAAGAGACTTGCCGGTAAACGAGATTGAAATAGGTATGCGGATACTGACGATCGAATCTCGGGCAAGTAACATACCGAAGGACAAAGGGAATGACATACGGGATTATACGAATCCTTGGCACTGAGGTTCAAATGATAAGATCTGCGTAGAATATGTAGGATCCAATATGGGCATCCAGGTCCCGCTATTGGATATTGACCGAGGAGTCTCTCGGGTCATGTCCACATAGTTCTCGAACCCGCAGGGTCTGCACACTTAAAGTTCGACCTTGTTTTATGCGTATTTGAGTTATATGGTTGGTTACCGAATGTTGTTCGGAGTCCCGGATGAGATCACGGACGTCACGAGGGTTTCCGGAATGGTCCGGAAACGAAGCTTGATATATAGGATGACCTCATTTGATTACCGGAAGGTTTTCGGAGTTAACGGGAATGTACCGGGAATGACGATTGGGTTCCGGGAGTTCACCGGGGGGGGGGGGCAACCCACCCCGGGGAAGCCCATAGGCCTAGGGGGTGACACACCAGCCCTTAGTGGGCTGGTGGGACAGCCCAAAAGGCTCTATGCGCCAAGGAGAAGAAAATCAAGAGAGAAAGAAAAAAAAGGAGGAGGTGGGAAGGAAGGGGGACTCCCTCCCACCAAACCAAGTCCAACTCGGTTTGGGGGGGGAGAGTCCTCCCCCTTGGACTCGGCCGACCCCCCTTGGGGCTCCTTGAGCCCCAAGGCAAGGTCCCCTCCCTCCCACCTATATATACGGAGGTTTTAGGGCTGATTTGAGACGACTTTTCCACGACAGCCCGACCACATACCTCCACGGTTTTTCCTCTAGATCGCGTTTCTGCGGAGCTCGGGCGGAGCCCTGCTGAGACAAGGTCATCACCAACCTCCGGAGCGCCGTTACGCTGCCGGAGAACTCTTCTACCTCTCCGTATCTCTTGCTGGATCAAGAAGGCCGAGATCATCGTCGAGCTGTACGTGTGCTGAACGCGGAGGTGCCGTCCGTTCGGTACTGGATCGTGGGACTGATCGCGGGATTGTTCGCGGGGCGGATCGAGGGACGTGAGGACGTTCCACTACATCAACCGCGTTCTCTAACGCTTCTGCTGTACGATCTACAAGGGTACGTAGATCACTCATCCCCTCTCGTAGATGGACATCACCATGATAGGTCTTCGTGTGCGTAGGAAAATTTTTGTTTCCCATGCGACGTTCCCCAACAGTGGCATCATGAGCTAGGTTCATGCGTAGATGTCTTCTCGAGTAGAACATAAAAGTTTTTGTGGGCGGTGATGTGCATTTTGCTGCCCTCCTTAGTCTTTTCTTGATTCCGCGGTATTGTTGGATTGAAGCGGCTTGGACCGACATTACTCGTATGCTTACGAGAGACTGGTTTCATCGTTACGAGTAACCCCCTTTTCTCAAAGATGACTGGCAAGTGACGGTTTCTCCCACTTTAGTTGAATCGGATTTGACCGAGGAGGTCCTTGGATGAGGTTAAATAGCAACTCATATATCTCCGTTGTGGTGTTTGCGTAAGTAAGATGCGATCCTACTAGATACCCTTGGTCACCACGTAAAACATGCAACAACAAAATTAAAGGACGTCTAACTTGTTTTTGCAGGGTATGCTTGTGATGTGATATGGCCAACGATGTGATGTGATATATTGGATGTATGATATGATCATGTTGTAATAGAAATATCGACTTGCACGTCGATGGTACGGCAACCGGCAGGAGCCATAGGGTTGTCTTTATACTAACGTTTGTGCTTGCAGATGCGTTTACTATTTTGCTAGGATGTAGCTTTAGTAGTAATAGCACGAGTAGCACGACAACCCCGATGGCAACACGTTGATGGATGATCATGGTGTGGCGCCGGTGACAAGAAGATCGTGCCGGTGCTTTGGTGATGGAGATCAAGAAGCACGTGATGATGGCCATATCATGTCACTTATTAATTGCATGTGATGATAATCCTTTTATGCACCTTATTTTGCTTAGAACGACGGTAGCATTATGAGGTGATCTCTCACTAAAATTCCAAGACGAAATTGTGTTCTCCCCGACTGTGCACCGTTGCTACAGTTCGTCGTTTCGAGACACCACGTGATGATCGAGTGTGATAGACTCAACGTTCACATACAACGGGTGCAAAACAGTTGCGCACGCGGAACACTCGGGTTAAGCTTGACGAGCCTAGCATGTGCAGACATGGCCTCGGAACACATGAGACCGAAAGGTCGATCATGAATCATATAGTTGATATGATTAGCATAGGGATGCTTACCACTGAAACTATACTCAACTCATGTGATGATCGGACTTGGGATAGTGTAAGTGGATCATGAACCACTCAAATGACTAGAGAGATGTACTTTTTGAGTGGGAGTTTAGCATATAATTTGATTAAGTTGAACTCTAATTATCTTGAACATAGTCTAAGTCCACTTTGAATATATTTGTGTTGTAGATCACGGCTCACGCGACAGTCATCCTGAATTTTAATACGTTCATAGAGAAAGCTAAGTTGAAAGATGATGCAAGCAACTTTGTAGACTGGGCTCATAATCTTAAGCTAATCTTACAAGCTGGGAAGAAGGATTATGTCCTTAATGCTGCGCTAGGAGATGAACCACCCGCTACTACTGATCAGGATGTTAAGAACGCTTGGTTAGCACGTAAGGAGGACTACTCAATAGTTCAATGTGCAGTCTTGTATGGTTTAGAACCGGGACTTCAACGTCGCTTTGAGCGTCATGGAGCATTTGAGATGTTCCAGGAGTTGAAGTTTATCTTTCAGAAGAACGCCCGGATCGAGAGGTATGAGACCTCCGATAAATTCTATGCTTGCAAGATGGAGGAAAACTCGTCTGTCAGTGAACATGTGCTCAAAATGTCTGGGTACTCAAACCGTCTAGCTGAGCTGGGGATTGAACTCCCGCAAGAGGCTATCACTGACAGAATCCTTGAATCACTGCCGCCAAGCTATAAAGGCTTTGTGTTGAACTACAACATGCAAGGGATGAACAAGTCTCCCGGCGAGTTGTTTGCGATGCTAAAAGTCGCAGAGTCTGAACTCCGTAAAGAGCATCAAGTGTTGATGGTGAATAAGACCACTAGTTTCAAGAGAAACGGCAAAGGCAAGAAGGGCAATTCGAAGAAGAGCGGCAAGCCTGTTGCCAATCCGCCGAAGAAACCCAAAGCTGGACCTAAGCCTGAAACGGAGTGTTACTATTGCAAGGGTATGGGTCACTCGAAGCGCAATTGCCCCAAGTATCTGGCAGATAAGAAGGCGGGCAAAGAAAAATCAGGTATATTTGATATACATGTTATTGATGTGTACTTAACCGGCTCTCGTAGTAGTGCCTGGGTATTCGATACCGGTTCTGTTGCTCATATTTGCAACTCGAAACAGGAACTGCGGAATAGACGAAGGCTGGCGCAAGATGAAGTGACGATGCGCGTAGGAAATGGTTCCAAGGTTGATGCAATCGCCGTCGGCAGAGTGTCACTTCAACTACCATCAGGATTAGTGATGAACTTAAATCATTGTTATTTAGTGCCTGCGTTGAGCATGAACATTATATCTGGATCTTGTTTACTGCGAGACGGTTACTCTTTTAAGTCAGAGAATAATGGTTGTTCTATTTCTATGAGTAACATCTTTTATGGTCATGCACCGAATGTGAGAGGATTGTTCATATTGAATCTTGATAGCGATACGCATATACATAACATTGAGACCAAAAGAGTTAGAGTTAACAATGACAGCGCCATATTTTTGTGGCACTGCCGCTTAGGTCATATTGGTGTAAAACGCATGAAGAAACTCCATGCTGATGGACTTTTGGAGTCACTTGACTTTGATTCACTTGACATGTGCGAACCATGCCTCATGGGCAAGATGACTAAGACTCCGTTCTCCGGAACAATGGAGCGTGCAAGTGACTTGTTGGAGATCATACATACCGATGTGTGTGGTCCGATGAGCGTGGAGGCACGCGGCGGATATCGTTATTTTCTCACCTTCACTGACGATTTAATTAGATATGGTTATGTCTACTTGATGAAGCACAAGTCTGAAACATTTGAAAAGTTCAAGCAATTTCAGAGTGAAGTGGAAAATCATCGTAACAAGAAGATCAAGTTCCTACGGTCTGATCGTGGGGGTGAATATCTGAGTTTCGAGTTTGGTGCTCACTTAAGACAATGTGGAATTGTTTCACAGTTAACACCGCCTGGAACACCACAGCGTAATGGTGTGTCCGAACGTCGTAATCGTACTCTATTAGAGATGGTGCGGTCTATGATGTCTCTTACTGATTTGTCGTTATCATTTTGGGGCTATGCATTAGAAACAGCTGCATTCACTTTAAATAGGGCACCATCAAAATCCGTTGAGACGACACCATACGAACTGTGGTATGGCAAGAGGCCAAAGTTGTCGTTTCTTAAAGTTTGGGGATGTGATGCTTATGTCAAAAAGCTTCGGCCTGAAAAGCTGGAACCCAAAGCGGAAAAGTGCGTCTTCATAGGTTACCCAAAAGAGACTGTTGGGTACACCTTCTATCTCAAATCCGAGGGCAAAGTGTTTGTTGCTAAAAACGGAGCTTTTCTCGAGAAGGAGTTTCTCTCGAGAGAATTGAGTGGGAGGAAGATAGAACTTGACGAGGTTGTCGAACCTCTCATCCCTCTGGATGGTGGCGCAGGGCAGGGGGAAACCTCTGTCGTTGCGACGCCAGTTGAGGAGGAAGTTAATGATGATGATCATGAAACTCCAGTTCAAGTTTCTGTTGAACCACGCAGGTCGACAAGATCACGTGCTGCTCCAGAGTGGTACGGTAATCCCGTCTTGTCAATCATGTTGTTAGACAACAAAGAACCTGCAAATTATGAAGAAGCAATGGTGGGCCCAGATTCCAACAAATGGCTAGAAGCCATGAAATCCGAGATAGGATCCATGTATGAGAACAAAGTGTGGACTTTGGAGATACTACCTGAGGGCCGCAAGGCTATTCAGAACAAATGGATCTTTAAGAAGAAGACGGACGCTGACGGCAATGTGACCGTTTATAAAGCTCGGCTTGTGGCAAAGGGTTTTTCACAAGTTCCAGGAGTTGACTACGATGAGACTTTCTCACCCGTAGCGATGCTTAAGTCCGTCAGAATCATGTTAGCGATAGCTGCATTTTTCGCTTATGAAATCTGGCAGATGGATGTCAAAACGGCGTTCCTTAACGGTTTCCTTAAGGAAGAGTTGTATATGATACAACCCGAAGGTTTTGTCGATCCTAAGAATGCTAACAAGGTGTGCAAGCTCCAGCGATCCATTTATGGACTGGTGCAAGCATCTCGGAGTTGGAACAAACGTTTTGATGAGGTGATCAAAGCATTTGGGTTTATACAAGTGGTTGGAGAATCTTGTAGTTACAAGAAAGTGAGTGGGAGCTCTGTGGCGTTTCTAATATTATATGTGGATGACATATTGCTGATTGGAAACAACGTGGAGTTCTTAGAGAGCATAAAAGGTTACTTGAATAAAAGTTTCTCTATGAAGGACCTAGGAGAAGCTGCTTACATTCTAGGCATTAAGATCTATAGGGATAGATCAAAACGCCTGATAGGACTTTCACAAAGCACATACCTTGATAAAGTTTTGAAGAGGTTCAAAATGGAACAGTCCAAGAAAGTGTTCTTGCCATTTTTACAATGTACGAAATTGAGTAAGACTCGGTGCCCAGCAACTGATGAAGATAGAGAGCATATGCGCTCCGTCCCCTATGCTTCAGCCATAGGTTCTATCATGTATGCGATGTTGTGCACTAGACCAGATGTTAGCCTGGCCATAAGTATGGCAGGTAGGTTCTAGAGTAATCCAGGAGTGGATCACTGGACAGCGGTCAAGAATATCCTGAAGTACCTGAAAAGGACTAAGGAGATGTTTCTCGTATATGGAGGTGACGAAGAGCTCGCCGTAAAAGGTTACGTCGATGCAAGTTTTGACACAGATCCGGACGACTCTAAGTCGCAAACCGGATACGTATTTATTCTTAATGGGGGTGCAGTAAGCTAGTGCGGTTCCAAGCAAAGCGTCGTAGCAGATTCTACATGTGAAGCGGAGTACATGGCTGCCTCGGAGGCGGCTAAGGAGGGTGTCTGGATGAAGCAGTTCATGACGGATCTTGGAGTGGTGCCAAGCGCACTGAATCCAATAACCTTGTTCTGTGACAACACTGGTGCCATTGCCTTAGCAAAGGAACCACGGTTTCACAAGAAGACCAGACACATCAAACGACGCTTCAACCTCATCCGCGACTACGTCGAGGGAGAGGGCGTGAATATATGCAAAGTGCACACGGATCTGAATGTAGCAGACCCGCTGACTAAACCTCTTCCACGGCCAAAGCATGATCAACACCAGAACTGTATGGGTGTTACATTTATTACAATGTAATTCACATAGTGATGTGAGGGCTAGATTATTGACTCTAGTGCAAGTGGGATACTGTTGGAATTATGCCCTAGAGGCAATAATAAATATAGTTATTACTATAATTCCTGTATCAAGGTAATCAATTATTATCCATGCTATAATTGTATTGAATGAAGACTCATTTACATGTGTGGATACATAGACAAAACACCGTCCCTAGCAAGCCTCTAGTTGGCTAGCCAGTTGATCAAAGATAGTTAGTGTCTTCTGATTATGAACAAGGTGTTGTTGATTGATAACTGGATCACGTCATTGGGAGAATCACGTGATGGACTAGACCCAAACTAATAGACGTAGCATGTTGATTGTGTCATTTTGTTGCTACTGTTTTCTGCGTGTCAAGTATTTATTCCTATGACCATGAGATCATATGACTCACTGACACCGGAGGAATGCTTTGTGTGTATCAAACGTCGCAACGTAACTGGGTGACTATAAAGATGCTCTACAGGTATCTCCGAAGGTGTTAGTTGAGTTAGTATGGATCAAGACTGGGATTTGTCACTCCGTGTGGCGGAGAGGTATCTCGGGGCCCACTCGGTAATACAACATCACACACAAGCCTTGCAAGCAATGTAACTTAGTGTAAGTTGCGGGATCTTGTATTACGGAACGAGTAAAGAGACTTGCCGGTAAACGAGATTGAAATAGGTATGCGGATACTGACAATCGAATCTCGGGCAAGTAACATACCGAAGGACAAAGGGAATGACATACGGGATTATACGAATCCTTGGCACTGAGGTTCAAACGATAAGATCTTCGTAGAATATGTAGGATCCAATATGGGCATCCAGGTCCCGCTATTGGATATTGACCGAGGAGTCTCTCGGGTCATGTCTACATAGTTCTCGAACCCGCAGGGTCTGCACACTTAAAGTTCGACGTTGTTTTATGCGTATTTGAGTTATATGGTTGGTTACTGAATGTTGTTCGGAGTCCCGGATGAGATCACGGACGTCACGAGGGTTTCCAGAATGGTCCGGAAACGAAGATTGATATATAGGATGACCTCATTTGATTACCGGAAGGTTTTCGGAGTTACCGGGAATGTACCGGGAATGACGAATGGGTTCCGGGAGTTCACCGGGGGGGCAACCCACCCCCGGGAAGCCCATAGGCCTAGGGGGTGACACACCAGCCCTTAGTGGGCTGGTGGGACAGCCCAAAAGGCTCTATGCGCCAAGGAGAAGAAAATCAAGAGAGAAAGAAAAAAAAGGAGGAGGTGGGAAGGAAGGGGGACTCCCTCCCACCAAACAAAGTCGAACCCGGTTTGGGGGGGAGAGTCCTCCCCCTTGGACTCGGCCGACCCCCTTGGGGCTCCTTGAGCCCCAAGGCAAGGTCCCCTCCCTCCCACCTATATATACGGAGGTTTTAGGGCTGATTTGAGACGACTTTTCCACGGCAGCCCGACCACATACCTCCACGGTTTTTCCTGTAGATCGCGTTTCTGCGGAGCTCGGGCGGAGCCATGCTGAGAGAAGGTCATCACCAACCTCCGGAGCGCCGTTACGCTGCCGGAGAACTCTTCTACCTCTCCATCTCTCTTGCTGGATCAAGAAGGCCGAGATCATCGTCGAGCTGTACGTGTGCTGAACGCGGAGGTGCCGTCCGTTCGGTACTGGATCGTGGGACTGATCGCGGGATTGTTCGCGGGGCGGATCGAGGGACGTGAGGACGTTCCACTACATCAACCGCGTTCTCTAACGCTTCTGCTGTACGATCTACAAGGGTGCGTAGATCACTCATCCCCTCTCGTAGATGGACATCACCATGATAGGTCTTCGTGTGCGTAGGAAAATTTTTGTTTCCCATGCGACGTTCCCCAACACAAACAAATATTAAACATGATACTAATTGGGTATGCTCAATTTGCAGGATACTAGTTCATGAGGAAACAAGTTTGTGCTAAGTGATACAAGTTTGGTCTATTAAATAAAACATATAAAATTTCCCAACTTAGGCATTTATCTCACAAGTATTGAAATTGTCGGTTTCTTTATGTAGATATTGCGAGCAAAATATAGTAGGATGAGAACTTCCTAATAACCTTGTAGATTGTGAATCTAGCAACATGAGTATCAGTTCTACACTTTCCACATAGGCAATACAATTTTAACTAGTGGGTTCTCCTTGTTTCTCGAAACAAGATCAAGTGTGAGGTTGGTGTTAATTCACCTAGGTCTCGAACCTTTCTTTGGGCGAACACCAATCAAAAGCACCATTCTTATTGCTTTGGATATTGCTTGTAGAGTCGGTGTGTGGCATCTCCGGATTAGGCTATAGTAATCACACGTTAATGGTGCCACGTCAGCAAGATTAAATCGGCCAAATTGCCACTTGTTAACTATCAAAGCCATTTTAAAATTTGAAAATAAAGTGAAGTCGTTATCACTTCAAACATAAAAACAAAAATGTTTGTAATGTTGTAAATAAACCATTGTTATTTATGGTGAAGTAACCAACATTTTATCATGTGGTCTTGTGCCTCAAAACTATTTTAGCAGAGCAAAAACCATTTAATTAACTGCCTTTTTGCTTTTTGAAAATAAAAAATTCATCCAAAGCCCCCCCCCAAACTTGTTGTGTCAATACCAAATACCACAATGCAAATATTAGGCCAAGTGCCATATTTTACTAAAAGTCGTCTAACCCTAAAATTAAATAAGTAACCGAAAGATTTAAACAGAAAAACAAATAAAAAAAGAAAAAGAAAAAGGAAATAAAACTCTTCCCCCCCCCCACTAGACCAGCCCCAACTGGGCCAACCGGCCCATCTAAACCCCAGCTGGCCCATCCCCCGACCGGTGGTATATAAACACCCTCCCCACCCCTCGAAACCCTAGCCTCTCACTCATCCCTCCCCAGCCACCACAACCCCCGCAGCCAACTCCCACCAGCCCCCACGAGCCCCCTCTCCCTCGCTCATCCCTCCCTCTCCCACTCGATCTAGGAGGGATCGAGCTCGGGAGGCCAACCCCACCATCGCCACTCCCCACCAGCCCCAGCGCCACCCCCGGCCTCCTCCTATCCCCGCGCAGCCCCGCCGGCCCTCCTCTAACCCTGCCTCCGTCGCGCACCACCCCGCCGCTGACCTCCTCTCCGGCCGCCATGACCCGGCCGGCATGGGCCTCCCCACCGGCCGCCCCCTCCTTGTCTGATCCTCCCTCGCCCCCGGCCACCACCACCACCGGCCAGCCCCTCCTCATCGGCTCCTCCCTCGCCCCCGGCCACAACCACCACCACCGATTGGCCTCCTCCTCGCCGGTCCTCCTCACCCCGGCCACCTCTACACCAAGCCGCAGTAACAACTACAACGGTGGTGAGGCACCGCGGCTCCGGC
This sequence comes from Hordeum vulgare subsp. vulgare, assembly GCF_904849725.1. Lineage (NCBI taxonomy): Eukaryota > Viridiplantae > Streptophyta > Magnoliopsida > Poales > Poaceae > Hordeum > Hordeum vulgare. Next base: position 503,029,078 of record NC_058518.1, read on the forward strand.
CACCCTCCCCGTAGTTCCCACATCGTCGTTCGACCCCTCGGGTCGCGGCCGCACCCCCCTGCGCTCCCCTTTCGGCCTCCCCCACGCCAGTGGCAGCCGCTGCTCCCACCGCCGGCCCCGTGCTCGCATGCACCCTGGCCACCTCCTTGTTAGGCATGGGGATAACCCCCCATGTGTGTCTATGTAAAAAAAGAAAAAAAGATATATATATATATATATATATATATATATATATATATACATATATATATATACATATATATATATATATGTATGTATGTATATGTGCAGATGTCTGTATGTGCAATATATGTATACATGTGTAAATGAATGTATGTATGTATGAATAAAAATGGTGTATAGAGAATGTGTGTGCGTTTAGTGTATGTGTGTGCTTGCTGTCCCAATGACATGCGGGGCCACGCCTCTAAAACAGAAAAGTTAAAATAAGTAAAAAAAATAGTTTTATAAATATTTAATATTATTAAATTAATTAATTGGATTAATTATTTAGTTAAGCATTAATTACTGTTTTGGAATATTTAGGATTTAATATAATACATAAATAAATAAGTATTTAGCTAATTGTAAAGTTTAAAGATTATGTAAATTAATTAAATAAACTGTTAACTAAATCTGTTAACTAAAATAAATTAATTAGCCTAAGCAGTGTATGACAGCTGGGTCCCACCCTACTAATTTAACGTGATTAAATATTTACTAAACCCTAAAAACAGATGTGCCTATCACACATGGGACCAACTGGTCATATTTGATGATTCAAAACCCTGTTGACTGCTGATGGCATGCTGACATCACAATGATGTCATATTTAATTATCTAAATTGTTTAAATCTGTTTAATTCCTAATAAATTATAAAACTTTAAAAATAATATAAAATAAACTGTAAGTCACATGAAAATATTCTTAACATGAAAATTGATCAGCAGAACGAGACGAACCCGGATACGCTGTCCATTCATGTGTCTCGCGTCCCTAGCATAGCAAATGTGGAACTTTTCCATCGTTTTCGTGTGACCAGTGGTAGCAAGAGACCCGGGAAATATTAGCTGATATTTTCCTAATCCGTCTATGACGGATAACACTGCGTTTGCTCATGCCTAGCCCTACATATTGACATGTTATGCTTAGTGATTGCATCTGTGTTTATATTTGTTGTTTCTTCCACCCTCTTCTTACCGGTAGCCCCAAAGACCTATGATGATCTGGTGATCGACTACTTCGAGGTCGAGGATCTGTTTTTGTCTGCAAAGCAACAAGGCAAGCAAACCCCCTTGATCATCCCTATATTGCCTATTTCATTCTCCCTCATGCTTGCATTAGAATTTTGCTACTGTTGTAGTTAGCTCCTATATCTGATGCATAGCCTAACTTTGATGAACTGGTACATTATTTTACTTCACCATAAAACTGTTTAGTATAGGTGGAGCAGTCATCCCCTCCGACCCTTAGTCCAGTTGCCCCCGCTTTATCATCAAGTCTCGATCCCTGATCGACGAGCCAAGACCCGACACAGCTCTTACACCCCCTTAGTTGTACGACGCTGCAGAGCTACTATCGGGTACCGAGGGTGACACCTCGTGAAGTACTCATGATGATATCTCTGTAGTGCAGCTAGTCGGTCGTGGTTATGGAGGGTGATTCCTCCTTCACCACTCCCGACGATGACTCTGTCATGCAACCCCTCAAGTGTGAGACCCTCGAGGGTGATTTCTCTAAGTCCACCTTTACGGTTACATCATTCGGAATCCAACGAGGGTGATACCACGGATCCCCCTGATGTTACAACCACACAGTTACTTGATCGTGTTACTGGGGACATTGATAAATAAATGTTAGGCGGGTGGATTCCCACGTGGATGTGTCGATGTGTTAATTAAAATGTTAATGGATTTGGGTATTTGATCTGGGTTGGTCGGAGACCTTTTCGCACTAACCGGCTACGCGGGAGAAGTTATGGATACTCGACGTCATGGTATTAGCCGAACCTCTTCAGCCGTCAGCAATGGAGCGGCGCGCGCCCGAGTGGTTTGGATTATCACCGTTCTTATACAAGAGGTGCCAGGACTAACCTTGGCCGCCCATGCAACATGCAGGAGTGCAATGGGCGATGGGCCCACGACCCCTGCGCGCTGAGGATTTAGACCGGCGACCTGGCCTCTCTGTTTAGTCTATGTGGGGCTGTAATGTGTCGATGTTCCAAGGCAGGCATGATCCATAAAAGTGTGCCCGTCCAGAGTTTATCAAGCGTGACGGGAAACTTGGTGCACCCCTGCAGGGATGAAAATTAACTATTCGGGTAGCCGTATCCATGGTTACAAGACGACTTGGAGTTGTGCCCCGATCGTATACAACTACAAATGTTACTTAACTGGAATGTTTGGTCCGGGATTGCTTCCTCACATGGAGTCAAGGAAGAATCTCTGGGCGTGACTTTAATTAATATTGCTGCAACAATATGACTATTAATTGTGTTACCTGTTCTACTCTCGTCTATTGCTGCAAGACCCCTGGAAGATGCTAGTCTTCGATAGGACTAGGCCTTCCCTCTCTTTCTCGCATTACTGCAGTTAGTCCACATATAACCCCTTCCTTTGATACTGATGCATACTTAGCATAGTTCTGATGTCAGTCTTGCAAGTACTTTGGATGATTACTCACCGTTGCTTTGCTCCCCCTTCTCCCCTTGATCCGTTGCTGCGACCAGATGATGGAGCCCACGAGATGGCGTATCCCGCCAACGACGACTGCTACCCCGACGGTGCCTACTACTATGTGGAGGCCGCTGAAGACCAGGAGTAGTTAGGAGGATCCTAGGCAGGAGGCCTCGCCTCGTTCAATCATTGTATCTTTGTGCTAGCCTTCTCTAAGGCACGTCATGTTTTATGTCTGTACTCGGATATTTGTTGCTTCCGCTGACTCGCGTGTGTATCAAGCTTCTATATTCTAGCCCTTGAGGCCCCTGGCTTGTAATATGAAGCTTGTATGTTCTATTTGTGTCTAGAGTTGTGTTGTGATATCTTCCCGTGAGTCCTTGAGCTTGTTCGTACGCATTTGCGTGTATGATTAGTGATGGGGTCATAGTCCTAGGGTAGGGTCATAGGCCTGCCTTACGTGTCCTACCCAAGGACTACCCCACACAAAGAACAGGACCCTAAGTCTGCACCGATTGAATTAAGGAATCCCCATCATCCAGTCGGTGACAGGCCCTGAATCATCCAGTCGGGGACTGGCATTCGGAGGACACCAGGCTAACCGACTGGATACACTCGGTACATCGTAACCTCTCCGGAGGGAAACTGCCGTACGTTTCCGGGTGCCTTTATTAGCATTTAGAGCATACGTTACCTGTAACGTACGCATTCAATCGCCACTACTCCACCCGTGAATTAGAACCGTTGTGGAGGGCAGCGCACTCTATATAAGCCGCCCTCCCCCACTGGTAAAAGGGTTAGCACATCATTGTATTCCATATTACACTCGGTAACAAGCTCCGAGAGCACTGAGACGTAGGGCTGTTACCTCCACCGCAGAGGGGCCTGAACTCATACAACCTCGCCGTAGCTAGCACTCTGCCCATCTCATTCGTACCCCACACATCTACTGTCAGGCTTACACCCACGACAGTTGGCACCCACCGTGGGGCAGGCGTCTAAGTGACTTCCAGCGAGTTTGCGACTACGTCCTTTCATCATGTCCCCTGGTGGAGATCGGAGCATGGGTCATCATATCCTCTTCGGCGCTCTCTCCTTCACCGTCGACGATTCGGCATGGCTTCGGGAGGTGCCTCTCGACGTCGAGGCGCTTCCCCGTCGCAGGGCCACGCACTTCCGTGCTGGCGCTCGCAGCGTTCTTATTCTCCAACAATCGGCTCCATTATCGGCTTGCACCTCCGTCATGCGCCGCAACAAGCGTTCCCGCAGTCCGCGTGTCCAACGTTGGGTGCAGCATGCCCGAGCGCGTCAGATCGCGTCCTCTCAAGTGGCAGTTCTGGAGTCTGTTGTGGTTGCCCCGCGCTCCCAGTGCTCGGGCTCGGTTCCGACTGAGCTCCCCTCCAAGTACACGGGCCGCGGGCCTGCAGCAGAAGTCCACATGGCCAACACCCATGAAGATCCCCCTCAAGCCGGCCGGAGCGAGCACGAAGTCGGTGAAGCATCCGGTGCACGCCATCCGCCTCGTCGTTCCGCCAGTCGGCACACCCGGCGGAGCAACGTGGAGTTGTTCCGCAAACCTCTCCTCAACTTGGCTGCAGCTGCCAAGATCGCCGATTCCCTCCAACCGACTGATTCAGAGGCAGGAAGGGGAATTGAGCAGATCCGTCCTTTGTTGCACACGGCGCAGCAGCAGAATTCGGCAGTCTCCCAGTCGCACAATCGGATCCACAATAGTTCCGTCCATGCAAACACGCATCGGTCGGTTCACAGCCCTGGTTCCCATCAGCACCACAGGGGAGGCAGCCGTACCATGATCCGTGAAGATCGCCGCCGCTCGCGCACCCCTCCGCGGGGTGGACCCTATGGGTCCCGACATCATGATGATCGGCGTTCAGTCGACGACACTTACGACCCAAGACCTGACGCAAGAGGGCGAATCGCCCAGCGAAGAGTCGACAGAGGTCGAGCCCACCGCGATGGTCACAATCTGGATCGTCCGAGTGGCAGCAGGACCATCGTGTCCGGCCCCGAGTGTTTTAGTCGAACCATCCGCTCGGCTGACATCCCGCCCAACATCCGATTGGCAGCGGGAATCGGTAAATTTACGAGGGAATCCAAGCCTGAAACATGGCTAGACGACTACCGAGTGGCAGTCCAGATCGGAGGAGGGGACGACCATGTCGTTATGAAGCACCTCCCTCTGATGCTCGACGGCTCGGCGCGAGCTTGGCTGAACCAGTTGGCCCCCTCAAGCATCTACAGTTGGGCAGATCTGGCCCGAGTGTTCATCAGGACCTTCGAAGGGACGTGCAAACGCCCTGCAGGCCTTGTGGAGCTTCAACATTGTGTCCAGAAGCCGAACGAGCCCTTGCGTGACTTCATCCAGCGATGGACAACTCTCTACCACACGGTGGAGAACGTCGCCGAACATCAAGCGGTCTGCGCATTCAAGGCAGGCGTACGGTATAGGGAGCTGTACCTAAAGTTCGGCCGGACAGGCGACATCTCCATGAGCAAGATGATGGAGATAGTGGCTCGCTATGCAAATGGCGAGGAAGAGGACCGCATCCGGAGTGGCAAACACAAGACAGTCGGCGATGCCGACGGAGGTAACACTCGGAAGCAAAAACAGAAAGTTCCGCCCACACCGCAGGCAGAAGCTGCAGCTGTGACCAGCGCCAAGTTCAAGGGTAAAGGGAAAGCGCAGTCTGCCACCAAGAAGAAACCGTTCAACAATCCCATCCTGGACCAACCTTGTCCGGTTCACACAAAGATGGACGAAGAAGGCAACCCCATATACGTGAAGCACACCACTCGGCAATGTCGTCTCCTGATCTAGGGGTTTAGCGAAGGGAAACCGAGTGAGAAGAATCCTGAACAAGATGAGGAGGATAAAGAGGATCCGTTCCCCCAAGTCCATGCAACCCTCATGATTTTTGCTGACGTCGAAAGCAAGAGTCGACTGAAGTTGGTGAACAGAGAGGTCAATATGGCCGTTTCGACTGCTCCCAAGTTCCTTAAATGGTCTCAGACTGCGATCACCTTTGATCAGTCGGATCATCCAACGCATGTCCCCACCCCAGGAAGACAGGCTCTGGTCGTCGACCCGGTGGTGGAAGGAGTCTGACTGTGCAAAGTCCTCATGGACAGTGGTAGCGGACTGAACATCATGTACGCTGACACTCTCAAGGGAATGGGCATTCCGATGTCCAGACTCAGCGAGAGCAGTATGCAGTTCCATGGAGTCGTCCCTGGACGGAAGGCCAGGTCACTCGGCCAGATCGCGTTGGACGTCACCTTCGGCTCCGACAGAAATTTTCGCAAGGAGAAGCTCACATTTGAGGTGGTGGATTTCCAGAGCGCTTACCATGCAATTCTGGGCCGCCCGGCATACGTGAGTTTCATGGCACGTCCATGCTATGTGTACTTGAAGTTGAAGATGCCGGGCCCAAAAGGCGTTCTCACCATCACCGGCAACCGCCAGCGAGCCGAGGAGTGTCTGCAAGAGGGATCAAGAATCGCCGACCATCAGATGGCGGTACTCGAGCTCGACGAATACAAGAAGACAGTCGACCCTGCCGACCTGATGCGCTCAAAGAAACCAGCTTCTGAGTCCGCGTTCCAGTCGGCGGGAGAGACGAAGAAAGTCAGCATCCACCCGATAGACGATTCTGCCGCCCCGACGAACATCTCCACCACCCTCGATCCTAAATAGGAAGCCGAGCTCACCCAATTCCTCCGTGAGAACTGGGACATCTTCGCGTGGAAACCATCTGACATGCCAGGTAACCCAGGGAGTTGGCTGAGCACCGACTGCATGTGGATCCCACTGCTCGGCCCGTCCGAGAGCGCCTGCGCCGGTCCGCCGCACACAAGAGGAAGGCAATTGGAGAAGAGGTGGCCAAGTTGTTGGCAGCCAACTTCATTCGCAAGGTTCACCACTCCGAGTGGCTCGCCAATGTCGTCATGGTGCCCAAGAAAGACAAATCACTCCGAATGTGCATTGACTTCAAGCACCTCAATAAGGCCTGCCCGAAAGATCACTTTCCGCTCCCCCGCATAGATCAAATTGTCGATTCGACTGCGGGATGCGAGCATTTGTCATTTCTTGATGCCTATTCGGGCTATCATCAGATCCATCTGTATGGTCCCGATGAGTTGAAAACAGCCTTCATCACCCCGTTTGGGTGTTTCTGCTACATCACTATGCCCTTCGGTCTGAAAAATGCAGGAGCCACCTTTATGCGCATGATCCAAAAATGTCTCCTCGACCAGATCGGTCGCAATGTGGAAGCGTACATGGATGATATCGTAGTCAAGTCACGCAAAGGTTCCGACCTGCTGACTGACTTGGCAGAAACATTCGCCAACCTTCGTAGGTATGATATCAAGCTCAACCCAGCCAAATGTTCATTCGGTGTTCCCAGCGGAAAGTTACTCGGTTTCTTCGTTTCCGAACGAGGGATCGACGTCAACCCCAAAAAGATCGGGACCATCGTCCGAATGGAGAGGCTGGTCAGAATACATGATGTCCAACGGCTCACAGGTTGCCTGGCGGTTTTGAGCAGGTTTATCAGTCGACTCGGCGAAAAAGCACTTCCTATGTACCGACTCATGAAGAAGTCAGATACCTTCGAGTGGACATACGAAGCCCAACTCGCATTCGACGACCTCAAAGTCCTACTTTCCACCCAGCCGGTTCTTACTGCTCCGCTCAGTAAAGAGCCCCTTCTTCTATATATCGCGGCTACAAATCAAGTCGTCAGTACTGTTCTTACAGTCGAGCGAGAAGAAGAAGGCAAAGCGTACAAAGTTCAGCGGCCGGTGTACTACGTCTCCGATGTCGTGACCCCTTCCAAGCAGAGGTATCCCCATTATCAAAAACTTATCTATGGGATCTATATGACTGCGAAGAAGGTGGCCCATTATTTCCAAGAGCACTCGGTATCTGTCGTTTTTGATGCTCCGTTGTAGGAAATTCTCCACAATTGGGACGCATCAGGCCGAGTGGCGAAGTGGGCAATGGAGATGTTGTACTGTGACATCAAGTTCGAGGCCAAGAAAGCTATTAAGTCTCAAGCCCTGGCTGACTTTATAGCAGAATGGGTAGAACAACAGCAACCGACTCACATCTACTCGGCTCATTGGACAATGTTCTTCGATGGGTCTAAGATGTTGAATGGATCCGGCGCCGGTGTTGTGATCATATCGCCAAAGGGTGACAAGCTCAAGTACGTGCTTCAGATACACTTTGATTCCTCCAACAACGAGGCAGAGTATGAAGCTCTCCTCTATGGATTGTGCATGGCCATCTCACTCGACGTCCGTCGCCTGATGGTCTACGGCGATTCAGATTTGGTGGTCAACCAAGTGATGAAGGAGTGGGACGTAAGGAACCCCACCATGACAACATACTGCAACGCAGTGAGGAAGCTGGAGAAGAAGTTTGAAGGTCTAGAGCTCCATCATGTTCCGAGACTGAAGAACCAAGCAGCTGATGAGTTGGCGAAACTCGGATCCACTCGGAGACCAGTCCCGAGTGATGTCTGCCTTGAGCACCTCCATCTTCCCTCAGTCAAAGAAGATCCCTTCACAGAAGAACCGGTACAACCCAAGAGCGCAACAGAAGATCCCTCCATCTTCACTGAAGTCGATGTACCTGCTGTGGTTGATCTGGTCACAGAGATTCTGGTTGTCATTCCCGATTGGACTGAGCCGATCATTGCATATATCCTAAGACAAGAACTTCGAGAAGATGAAGTTCAAGCCCGGCAAATAGTTCGCAGGTCGAAGGCATTCACTGTCATTGACGGTCAATTGTACAAGGAGAGTGTTTCAGGCGTTCTTCAATGCTGCATTTCCCCAGAAGAAGGGCAGTTGATCCTAGAGGATATTCACTCGGGAACCTGCGGCCATCACGCTTCCTCGAGAGCAATCGTCGCCAAGGCGTTCAGAGCTGGATTCTTCTGGCTACAGGCTAACGAGATGGCTAAAGCTATGGTTGACCGATGTGAAGGCTGTCAGTTCTACTCCAACAAGTCCCATAAGCCAACATCTGCACTAAAGACGATCCCACTTGTGTGGCCATTTGCAGTTTGGGGGTTAGACACAGTCGGACCATTCAAGACAGGCCAAGGAGGCTACACACATCTGTTGGTGGCGGTCGACAAGTTTACAAAATGGATAGAAGCCAAGCCCATCAAGAAACTCGACGCCTCAACAGCTGTCAAGTTTGTCAGGGACATCATCTCCTGATTCGAGGTACCTCACAGCATAATCACGGACAATGGGACAAACTTCAACTCAGACAGGTTCAAAGGCTTTTGTGCGAGTCAGGGTATCCGAGTGGATTTTGCTTCCGTAGCACATCCATAATCCAACGGACAAGCTGAGCGTGCGAATGGACTTATCCTTCAAGGTTTGAAGCCCCGACTCTTGCGAGAGGTAGGACACGCTGCTGGTGCATGGGTCACCGAGTTACCTTCAGTCCTTTGGGGCCTCCGCACCACTCCGAACAGATCAACGGGGCGATCACCGTTCTTCCTCGTTTATGGAGCAGAAGCGGTCCTTCCGAGCGATCTGCTTCACAATGCCCCACGAGTCGAACTCTTCTCCGAAGCTGAAGCAGAGCAAGCAAGGCAAGATGGAGTCGATCTTCTGGAGGAGGAACGCGAGATGGCACTCACTCGTTCAGCAATTTACCAACAAGATCTGCGACGTTTTCATGCGCGTCATGTCAGGAGTCGCACATTCCAAGCAGGCGATTTAGTGCTACGAGTGGATCAGCAAAGATCCCACAAGTTGGCTCCGGCCTGGGAAGGGCCTTTCATCGTCTCCAAGGTGCTGAACAACGGAGCATACAGACTCTACAACATTCAGAAGGAGACAAACGAGCCGCGCGCATGGAACGGGGATCTCCTCAAGCGTTTTTATACGTGATCGTCGACTAAAGCAGTGTAACGAACAAGTTTTGACGAAACAACATATACAGCAGATTCAGTTTTGTGCAAATTCAGAGTTCTCCCACAGACGCAGACTCCGGACAAAAAAAAACTTAGCTGCGATCCTGAATCGCCTAAGTACTATCATCCTCCGAGTGTGCACTACACGTCGCACTCGGGGACTTAGCTGCGATCCTGAATCGACTAAGTAATAACTTCCTCCGAGTGTGCACTACACGTCGCACTCGGGGACTTAGCTGTGATCAAGAATCACCTAAGTAATAACTTACTCCGAGTGTGCACTACACGTCGCACTCGGGGACTTAGCAGTGATCAAGAATCACCTAAGTAATAAATTCCTCCGAGTGTGCACTACACGTCGCACTCGGGGACTTAGCTGTGATCAAGAATCACCTAAGTAGTAACTTCCTCCAAGTGTGCACTACACGTCGCATTCGAGGACTTAGCTGTGATCAAGAATCACCTAAGTAATAACTTCCTCCGAGTGTGCACTACACGTCGCACTCGGGGACTTAGCTGTGATCAAGAATCACCTAAGTAATAACTTCCTCCGAGTGTGCACTACACGTCGCACTCGAGGACTTAGTTGTGATCAAGAATCACCTAAGTAGTAACTTCCTCCGAGTGTGCACTACGCGTCGCATTCGGGGATTTAGCTGTGATCAAGAATCACCTAAGTAATAACTTCCTCCGAGTGTGCACTACACGTCGCACTCGGGGACTTAGCTGTGATCAAGAATCACCTAAGTAGTAACTTCCTCCGAGTGTGCAATACACGTCGCACTCGGGGACTTAGCTGTGATCAAGAGTCACCTAAGTAGTAACTTCCTCCGAGTGTGCACTACACGTCGCACTCAGGGACTTAGTTGTGATCAAGAATCACCTAAGTAGTAACTTCCTCCGAGTGTGCAATACATGTCGCACTCGGGGACTTAGCTGTGATCAATAATCACCTAAGTAGTAACTTCCTCCGAGTGTGCACTACACGTCGCACTCGGGTACTTAGCTGTGATCAAGAATCACCTAAGTAATAACTTCCTCCGAGTGTGCACTACACGTCGCATTCGGGGACTTAGCTGTGATCAAGAATCACCGAAGTAATAACTTCCTCCGAGTGTGCACTACACGTCGCATTCGGGGACTTAGCTGTGATCAAGAATCACCTAAGTAATAACTTCCTCCGAGTGTGCACTACACGTCGCACTCGGGGACTTAGCTGTGATCAAGAATCACCTAAGTACTAACTTCCTCCGAGTGTACACTACATGTCACACTCGGAGACTTAGATGTGATCAAGATCTAAGTATTAACATCTTCCGAGTGTGCACTACGCGTCACACTCGGGCACTTAGTTGTGATTGAGAATCACCTAAGTATTAATCTTCTCCGAGTACGCACTAAACGTTGCACTCAAAAAAGCATTCAAACATAAGACTAAATGTTTTCACTCCGATTCAAAAAATCTAGAAATGATAGCTGACTCGGTGCAGATCAAGCTTACCCGCACCGATTTAAAAGTATGACAGCCAACAGAAGTGGCCAAAGTATCTTACAGGTAAACACTTGGCATACCGAGGATAAAGCTTTATTACGCGTCAGCTGGGCCGGCGCCAGGACTGGAGGGCTCCACAAAAGTGTCCAAGTCGATTCCATCAGCGATGCGGGTAGCAGTCTCAAGGAACGTCTCCATGAAGTCTTCGAATCGAAGCTTCTTCGTGTTGGCGACCTTCAGTGTCTTCAGCTTATCTTCCCGCACCTCCTTGCAATGGACGCGGACCAAGGACAGCGCAACATCAGCACCGCAACGCGCTGCCGATTTCTTCCACGATTCCACTCGGCTCGGAATCTCCTCTAGTCGCGCCAATAGAGTCTCCATCTCCTGCCGCAGCTCGTCTTCCGGCCAAAGTTCCTTGTCAATTCGGCCGATGGCTTCTCTCAGTCGGCCGATGAAAGGACTCACTTTGCCCACGCGGATATGCGCCCGGAGCAGATCCCGGTTGGCGTCCTCGCCGAGTGGAACATTGTCCTTAATGGACCGCTCCACAGCCGCCGTTTTAGGCTCAGCGTCACCGCAAAAGTCTGCAACAAACGGGCAAGCAGACAATAAAAATCGAGTGTAGAGCACAGGTACAAGCACTCGGCAAAACATAAGACTTACCAGCGAGACGAGTCATCATCTGCACAGCCCAGTCGTTGACATACTTCTCCTGAGCTGTCCATCGTCTGTTCCGAACGGCCATCTGATTGTGCAGCTCAGTCCTCTGTTTCTTCAGTCTCTCCACCTCCTCTATCAACACCTTGTTCGCCTCCCGAGCCTCCTCTAGGGACTTCTCTCGTCCCTCCAGAGCATCCTTCATGCCGGCCATGGCGAGCATAGAAGCATCAAGTTCTCCAGCGACCTGGTTCCTCTCCGCCATCAGGGCCTCATAGGCCGTTCCCATTTCACAAGTTTTCTGCCACCAAGAAACAAAGGGTAATCGGCAAGTTTACCAGTTCACAGTCTCAGTTCTTCAGACCCCTGCCGACGCAAGCAGTCGACAGCGGTCTCGGGGACTACACCCAGTGGGTTCACTAAGAGTGACCCCACTGGCATGCACCTCAAGCAGGCCTGCCCTATTGAGATGCATATTTTTACCTACGCCTCAGAGGCCAACTCTATCCGACCTGCGTGCAACTTACTCTCGGAGACTCTTACCGCAAGAGCGCTCCGACTGCAACAAGTACTCGCACTCTTCAATCCTATCCACAGACACAACCAAACTAAAGGCAAAATGTGTAAAGACAACTGTCGGTGCAAGCACTGGACAGAAGTCTCGGGGACTACACCCACTGGGTTCACTCCGAGTGAACCCATTGCAGGAAATACAACACCACCTAGTGGGTTACAGGATAAAAGTAAGTACTTACTAGACTACTTACTCGGATGTCATCGCGCAGATCCAAGCTCCACTGGTACAAGGCCGCAACGGAGTCATAAGCCCTCTTGGCTTCTCCAGCCATGAGCTCTGCCTGCACCATGGCCCCCTTGGCCGCTCCCACCTGCTCCTCCAGAAGGCGCCGGATGCTGAATTCAGCACCCGACGAACCAGGAATCGTCGGAGGTTCTTGGGGCATCCCAAGGTCCGCCCCAGTCGGTTCCTCTCCCACCGGCATCGGTTCAGTCGGTGGAGGCACTTCAGTCGGTGGAGCGTCGGCGGCAGGAGTCACGGCAGGAGGAGCAGCCTCGGGAACAGGCTCCAAGACAGGCTCCACGGCGGGGTCGGCTCTCCCCTAGTCGTCCTCGTCCAGGAAAATCGCCCCTGACAAGCCGAATGACACGACATCTCAGAAAAGGAAAGAATGGCGCAGTTCGCAGGAATAAAACCCCGACTATCCTACAACACACCTGGCTGGGATGAAACGACGTTGTCCGTGTCCATCGGGTCGTCCCCTTGGCGGGCCGGAGAAGTTGCAGAAGTGGCAACCCTGCCGAGCGAAGTCCATTCGACTTATAAATCAGGAGTTCACTCGGATAACAGAAAGAGCCGAAGGTTAGGTTCACTTACGTGGAGGTGACGGGGATGGCAACCCTCATTCCCGGCAGAGCCTTCCGAGGTTTGGGCCCACTCGGCTTGGGCGCCCTGGAAGACTGGCCTGCGGGCTCAGCGGCTGCGTCCCTGGCCCTCTTGGTGCCTCGAACACTCGGGACCACCGGAGCAGCAGGCGGGGCACTCGACGACGCGGGAGGAGCTGAAGGGACGGCGGGCTCGTGTCGACGCTTACTCCTATGCTCCGGCCGTGGAGGTGGCGAGTCTTGCTCTTCATCCTCTTCCTCTTCCTCGCTGTCCTCCTCCTCCGACTCCCCGCTGTCGGAGACGTATTCGGCGCTCTCCACGCTTCCCTCCTGGCTGCCTTCCTCCTCTTCCTCCTCCGGATTCCCATTCGAGACGGGGGAGAACCAGTTGGTCCACGCCTGCATGAAGTTCAGTCGGAAACATTAGACATCACATGGAGACATAAGTAAGCGACTGGAATTAAGACAGTTCAATGCACTCGGCTCATGTCACTCACCTGATTCGGTGGAGGGTGGTCCGCGCTGTAAGGCTTCACTCGGCGAGCTCCTTTGGGGTTCTCACAAGGGCCCGTGATTTGGAGCACCCACGAGGTCACTCTCTCCTCGGGTACGCCCACCACGTTGGTCCGAGTGGAATCCTCGGGCCCTGTGTAGTGCCACATAGCGTGGTCGCGAGCCTGCAGCGGCTGGATCCACCGACCAAGGAAGGTTTCCAGCAGGTCTATACCGGTGACCCCCCTCCTGACGACATCCACGAGTGCCTCGACCAAAGGCTGGATGTCGTTCTTCTCGGCCTTCGAGAGCGCGAGCTGCTTAGGTGGAGCAGGCCGGTCAAGACTAAACGGAGGCAGCCCGATCGATGCATTCGGACAGGTAATGTCCTGGCAGTAGAACCACGTCGACTGCCAGTTCCTCACCGACTCGCTCAACTGGAGAGCGGGATAGCTGCTCCGACTCTTCTTCTGGAACCCTAAACCCCCGCAGAGCTGGAGGAGATGCGTCTTATCGTCCGACTGACTAAGGTGTTTGATGGTTTGAGAGCGGGCGGAGAAGATGTGTTTGAACCAACCCCAGTGGGGGGCAACCGATAAAGCACTTGCACAAAACGATAAAGGCAGAAAGATGGGCGATGGCATTCGGAGGAAAGTGATGGAGTTGAGCACCGAAGTGATTCATGATGCCTTTGAAGAAGGGATGCGGGGGCAAAGAAAAACCTCTGTGAACATGGCTAAGGAGCAAGACGCGCTCCCCCTCCCGTGGCACCGGCTCGACCTCGTCGTCCGCCGGCAGCCTCCAGGATTTATGCACGAGCATTCCGTGCTCCACCAGCCCCAGCAGATCTCCCTCCGTCACCGTGGAGGGGAGGAAGTCCCCTTGGATCCACCCCGCCGGCAACGGCCGCTGCCGCGGTTGAGCAGCCGCCGCCTTGTTCTTCTTCTTCCTCGCCTCCATCTTGCTGGTCTGACCTTTGGTCATGGAAGCGACGGTGAGCCCTCGAGAAGGAGGAGAAGGAAGGAGTGTATGAGCGCAGGGGGTGGCGAGGAAGACGGAGCGGGCGAGAGCAAAAGTTTCGGCGAGCGTAACTGAGGAGTCTCGTCGCCCAGAGTTAAATAGAGCGCCGACTGGGTCGCTGGCGAGCGGGCCCAAAATCTTATCCGCCCGACCGGCTGCGGCGATATCAGTGGAGGAGTTGAAGGCGCGAGAATCGAGGAGTCTGGCGCTACTCGAGCGCGCTGACGTCGTCCCCGCTGGGCGCGCGGAACCCGAAATTTGAGATCCCGGAAAATCCGCCGCTGTCAGTTGACCGGTCGCATCAAAAGATGCCGCGGAAACACTCGGCTCCCGACAGTCAGTTTCGCGAGCACTTCCACTTGGATCGTTGGTCAGAAAAGGTAAAATGGATGGGGGCAAGCAACGCCCAAGCTGAATCAAATCCAGTCGGATCCGAACCTCCAGCACCGCCTCGGCATTTCAACCCCAATCCATTCGGGGACTAATGATGGGGTCATAGTCCTAGGGTAGGGTCATAGGCCTGCCTTACGTGTCCTACCCAAGGACTACCCCACACAAAGAACAGGACCCTAAGTCTGCGCCGATTGAATTAAGGAATCCCCATCATCCAGTCGGTGACAGGCCCTGAATCATCCAGTCGGGGACTGGCATTCGGAGGACACCAGGCTAACCGACTGGATACACTTGGTACATCGTAACCTCTCCGTAGGGAAACTGTCGTACGTTTCCGGGTGCCTTTATTAGCATTTAGAGCATACGTTACCTGTAACGTACGCATTCAATCGCCACTACTCCACCCCTGAATCAGAACCGTTGTGGAGGGCAGCGCACTCTATATAAGCCGCCCTCCCCCACTAGTAAAAGGGTTAGCACATCATTGTATTCCATATTACACTCGGTAACAAGCTCCGAGAGCACTGAGACGTAGGGATGTTACCTCCACCGTAGAGGGGCCTGAACTCATACAACCTCGCCGTAGCTAGGACTCTGCCCATCTCATTCGTACCCCACACATCTACTGTCAGGCTTACACCCACGACAATTAGTGTACGATCAAATCGAGGGCGTCAAAAGTTGGTATCAGAGCCGACTGCCTCTAGGTAGCCCCATTTCCAACTCCTTGGCCGAAGTTGAGTCTAGTACTTGAAAAACTTACTAACTTTGATGTTGTGGCTTATGGGCCCACATCTCAATCGGGTGGTATTAGTATCTTTTACTCCTTTTCTATACTCTGGGTACTGATCACTCTTCTCTTTCGGGTTAAAGATTTTGCTAACTCTAACTCTAGGTTCTTGTAAATAATTCCTCCTGGAGAGCCCCTCATCCCAGATGATGACCTGATTCATCGGAAGAATACAAAGATACTCTTTGATGTTCTCTCGAGAACTTGTGCTCATCGCTTTTGCGATTTCCATTCCTCCGCCAACCCTATGGATGACTACATACAAATGTCGTTCATATTTTCTTCCCAGTTGCCCTTGTTATACAAGCTACAACAAATTATCTTACCGGAGATTCGTTCGTCCTCAGTTGTTCATGTCTTTCACAAAGTCCTTCGAATTACTATTCGATCTTCCGAAATCCTCTATAGCCTATTGTTCATGACATTTCTCACCTGCTTGCAATATGGTAAATTCCATATGTCTAGCAAAATTCATTAAAGTTCTTTGTGATTTTCCTTTGATCTTATTGATTCAACCTTTGTGTGAATGCACACAATTATTTGTTGATTCTTGTAAATTATCTTTCCAGCTGAGACGTCCATTCTAGATATGAGTTGGTTCTCGGCAAATCAACCTTGGTTGATTGTCCATCTAAGTCCTTTCAACTTGCCAGAGCATCTGATTCTGATACACCAACATGGAAATCATAATTCCTTTGGTATTGAAGTATCATAATTATTCAGATGTTCTATAATCCGATGCCTTGCGTTCTATCTTCCTCTGATTGAGTACCGATACTCACATCATGTCCTTACTAAACTGCCATACCCATTGTTGGGTTATTATCGGACGACATCCTTTACATTCAAAATTCCTGTGATATTCTTCCTCCGATATCTTATGCCCTTGGTAAATTGTGTCTTCTCCATCTGATAAATTGCATCCTATGCTTTTGTCGGCCATGCTCTGGTCTCAAGCATGTGTTCATTACTCTTGAAGTTTGTGGTATATGTTCCTAAGATTCCCCGATGGGTTGAACCTATGCCTTCCTAAATCAAGGTGATCCCAAGAGTTTTCATGAGACTTACCCTTTTGGTGTTTTTCCGGATATTCTTTCAAAGCTACAACCCGGTCAAATACGAGGAGTAAATGGAAGGTGATGCATTGATGAAATGGGAGTCGACCTTGAACTTTGTGTTCATGCCCATGGAAACGACGTTGATCCTATCATAGAAACTTCTTGTATCAATAATCATTCGTTGTATGATTTGATCTTGCATCTGTGATTTGGTATTTTCCAACCATGGTTTCGACCATGATTGTTCTTCTTTCATCCCGTATGTAGACAAGTTAAAGTGTTTGTCTTCCACCGATCAATACACCAATCTAACCTATATTCTGATCTACCTCTAAGTACTATCCCTGGTATCTCGAGAATATCATGGAGCGACATAACTTCTTATGAGCTCCTCATCAACTATGATATTTCATTGATTCCAGTTTTCCTCGTGTTTTTAGTTGTTGACACTCAAGGACACCGATAACTGAATTGAGTATGCACTACGATTCAACAACTCTTAGTAATATTCCTTGCTTAGGAGTTTGTACATGATCATGTCCTTCCAAGCTGTTAGGCTACATCATCTTTGTCATGCTAGAACTTGACCATGATGTCTCTGTGCTTCATCCCCAGAACACATTTTCAACAATGTGATAAGCTTACATCAATCTTTCAACATCATGTTGGTTGTCCTAAAAGGCAATTTCGATTCTGAGCTAGCGGTCTTATCTATGATTCCGACAACCGTTCGCTGCATCATTACCTTGCTTGATGTCATCGCTGAACGACTACATCTTCATGAAACTTCTCGACAAACGTGGCGTGATCAATCATCATCATTCTGAACTGCTCCAGGGTATCAATGAGATTCTTGATGACAAGGACTATCCTTGCCTCTCGATGATTGTTGTTATCATCGGCGAACCTTTTTGCCTTCCCTCCAACACACACTTGATCATGTTTTATGTTGTCCTTTGAGTTCCTTGGTAATTCAACTTATGTTATCTTCTACTTGGAGTATTACCATCTTTTATGTCAAGAATGTTGTGAGCATTGTTGCACCTCTTAAAGAATTCTTGATATGGTGATACTTCTCGCCATCACCATCTATTTCTTGGTCTCGTGTTGTTTCAAACTGGAATACCAAAAAGTGAACTCTGATGTGTAATCCCAATACTTCTGGCAACCCTATTGCCTTGAGGTTAACAACTGATTGTTTCATTCTTGGTGTGTTGGTTGTTGACTCACCATTCTAGCATTGGTCGTGCTACTCATTCCGTATTTTCGAGTACACCCTTCGACCAATGTTTAATCGTTGACGTTCCCTCGAGAATACGTCATCATATCATTTGATCCGACAAATACTATATCCTTGTTCTTATAATTTTGGAAATTCATCCCCATCAAAATCTTGATGGATTATTGCTGAGCCCATCGGACACACCCCAACTTCTTCATATTCACGATGAAGCTTTTGAAAGCACTATCTTTGTGCCTAGCTCATGAAGAATATGTTTGATAGAAGAAATGGTTTCCCAATATTCACGTCCCTTCTTGCCACCGTGGATATGAGAAAGTTTTGTTTCGCTTCCTCTAGGATCATCCCAATTCATTCACGCATGTGCGAAGTGTTACATGTTTTGAAGATTTGCTATCTTCACTTCGTATAACTTTTCTTACCACCCCAAGCCACTACCTGATTTTATCAAGGAATAGAAGTTCCATCATAAGAGCTAATCCAGACTTACACATGGAACCTTGTTAATCTCGATGATGGTTCCCAAATGAGAACTCGGTTGCATTTTGTTGTAAGAATTCTATGTGGGCACGAATGTCTTGACATTGTGTTCATGTGCCTTACAATCGAACACATGATTCAAGAATTGCTTGTGTAGTTCATATTCCGAGAATCTTGCATCATCATCCTTTCGTCTCACGCATTTTGAGTCTGAGGTGTCCTCACACCAATCAGATCTGAATTCTCGGGCAGATATGATGGTTGGAACATTTCTCAATCTATCTATACTTATACTAATTAGTCACTCTCAAGAAATTACCACGTTAATTAGAATTTATGAGCCGTTTATTTTGGTGGGACCGAATTATTACGGTGTAGGTCTGTCGATAACTCCTCAAAAGTCTTATGTTGAGATTAGAAATTATGAGTCATTTATTTTGGTGTGACCGTATTATTAGGATAAGACAATTTCATGACTCCTTAAAAGTTCCCACGTTCAGAAAATACCCTAGAAATTATGGACCGTGAGGTCAAGCTTATATGAAGATAATTCCTCAATAAAAAATAAATATCGTTATAAAATAAACAGATTGGAAGATCAGAAGCTGCCCTTTGCCTCGACCTCACGACTCTCCTTTCTCTTGATCAGCCAAACCTAAAAAATGATAGGCATGCAGCGATGCCCCTCCATAGATATCTCCAGACTATCTCCTTCCGTGAGCTAAAGAAAATAAATTGCGCCTTCAGATTTGATCCCGTAGCCGCAATTCACCTCTATTCCCTTGGTTTCCAGTAATTATTGTTTCTCTTCTGTTGATTCTAGCACAAGAGGTGTAAGGGTTATCTTCCCCAATCTTCATCTATGGATCCGCGGCTTCTTACATCACAAATATCGATGGACATGCCTAGGGCATCAGTTTCATGTAATTAAACCCATACAAGGTTAGTTTGTTTAGTTTGGCTGATGCATGTGTTGGCAAGGCAGATAGAAACTGATGCATGATCATGAACATAGGATCCAGACTCCAGAGACGGCAGCGAGGTCGATCCGGCAGGAAAACATGCATCTCACGAATCCTCCTCAGATTGATTCGGCAGCAATGCGGAGATGCCTTATCTTCTTCCCATAGACGTTAGCCTCTCCAGTCTCCACTATGTGTTGATTTTATATGGGGAAAAGTGAGATTGGGAAGCACACAGGTTAAATTTCCATCGGCTGCAACATTGGAAGGCGAATTTTAACACGGGACCATCAGCTATGCCATCTGCTATGATGTACTGAGCTCTACATGTTTTCTATTAGAGGTAAAAATGACTCATTGCCGCTTCAAGTGTTCATATAAATTTGTATATGGACGTGTTGTTTTATCTATCTAACTAGGGTTTTTATTTCAAACTCTTCTTTCCATATCTTTTCTGAACCGCTTTTATGATTTTGTAAGATCTTCGCGGGAACAAGAATCTCTGCTGCTTGGTGAAGTGTTGGTGGCAGCAGAAATCATTGAAGGGGGCACCAGTGTCTTTGATTCGACGGGTAGAGAAGATGTGGATTCATGCCAAAGGTTGCAACGGAACTTGGAGTATGATGCAACCAAGGACTGGCTACAGCCATAGTATACATAATGTAAGTCGTTCTTAGGATGCATGTAGTTTCTACTGTTATATTCATCCACCGATCCGTAATATTCAATTGCTCCGTGGAACTTGCACAACTGTGTGTCGAACATGTTTTCATGATTTTTTTTTTACTTTCAGGAATTACGTCAACTCCAACATCACAGATGGAAAAAGGAGTGCAGATTGGCACGGACGGAATAAGCTGGAAATAGTCCGCTGCCACCACCCAACTACTGCAGACTAAAATAGATACTTGTGAGTACTGAGTACGTGAGAAAAATGTAGGCTATTGAATAGTACAAACACCAGCCATAGTTCGGAGTACATATATTGCATCGACAGGTATAAGTTCTTAATTTATATCTGACTAGAGCTATAATATGGTTAAGTAGTTCTCTGTACTAGGGAGTTGGATAAATATTGTAGATGTTGTATTCTGATGTACAAATACACACAAACCCATAGTTATTTATATAACGATTAAATGGAAGAATTATTTTGAAACTTCTTTGCATATAAGACATGCCTCAGCATTAGTTTACCGAATCTTCTTTCTTAGAATTGTTTGCACTTAGGACATTTGTGCCCATTAATTTCACCTATTTGATTGGATTATGTAAAATGGAACGAGTGACCAAATAAAATTAATTGGGACGAACGGAGATTTCACGGGTGTGGTAATTTTGAGTTGCTGTCCTTTGTACAATCCATTAAGTATTGGGTGCATGTTCAAATAAGACTTATCTATTATTCTCTTATAGACAAATACACCATAATGACTATGATTTATGTCTCTGTGCGAAGGTACAGTGGAATCATTATACTACAAATCCTAAGCATGTTCACTATTGCTGTAATTACATCCT